>NW_027507718.1:389137667-389737667 GCF_037356315.1 Lithobates pipiens | reverse complement strand
TAGCCCTTCCATTTAATGAGGAACTGGGCCTGACCTCACCTCTTCATGCAGTCCAGGATGGTTTCCACTTCATGTTCTTCATTACCTTCTATGATTAGGGGGGCTGGAGACTCTGGTTCTCAATCAAGAAATGGATTGGACACAGCTCATTTTAATAGAGACATGTGAAAAAGAGGGTGAATCCTAAGACTCTTAGGCAGAGTTAACTCATAGGCTACTGTATTGCTTTTCCTCCTTACTGGGAAAAGGCCCAATGTGCATTCCTGTTGACCATGTGAACATTCATTCTGACATATACGTTTCTATTAGTCAAACATCTTCTGTCATGCACATTTCTATTAGCCAAGCGTCTTCTTACACGTACATTTCTATTAGCCAAATGGCCGGTTGGTATTCTCTGACAAAGAGTTAAGTGAAGTGCATACATGAAGTCAGAGCTAGATGCATGGCAGGGCTCTATACCATTCCTAGGAGTGAGGTAGCAGTGATACACTGGACAGGTGGAGAGGGCAAGGACTCTGTATGTTCCTCTTAATTGCACAAGTAACTGTGGTAGTGTAGAATTCCATAGAGAGAGTTTATTAGAGTTCAGTCGTCTGTTCAAGTAAAGGTACCCCTTGCATAAGACAGTGACCCTGTAAAAGGTTCCTAGCATAGCCCAGAAAAACCCCAGGGTAGGCCTCTCATTTGACCCTTGCTTGGTGCCCAATGAGGAGGGAAACATGGAGGAAGTGTCACCCACCTACTACCTACCCCCCTTACATGTAGGTGCTCCTTAAGGCCCTGCAGGCTTCAGGGTAAATATCTCATATAAACGCAAAAGGCTTGCGTACATCAGGTGTCCTAAGACCCCATACACACTGTACAACGTTTGTTGTATGATTTACTTTTGATTTACCAAAACCGTGTAGTGCAAGGGCCTGCCTGATTGCATACAAATTGAAACTCTTAAGGTTTGACCTCATATTATATTGTTTTGGTAAATCTTAAGGAACAAATCCACAGAAAATTGTATAGTGTGCATCCAGCTTTTAACAGATCACAAGAACTCAAGGATAAGCAAATATTGTCTAAGTATGAGGTATGTGTATTCTTCCTTGAATCGTAGTGTGCTTTGTGTATTTCTTCTAGATTTGTGCAGTAATCCAGTGTGAAAACTTTGTCTTTGCGCAGGAGCTTCCTGTAATAAAACTGGTCACTGCTGCTCTTTCTCCTTGTGCAGGGTGCCTGGTCTCGTCTTCACCCCCTCCTGTAGTTTTCTGCAGACAGGTGGAGAGGGCAAAGACTCTGCATGTTCCTCTTAATTGCATAAGTAACCGTGGTAGTGTAGAATTCCATAGAGAGTGGGTGGGGCTTGCTGGGTCCCTCCCTCAGATCTGCTCCCTCAGATCTGCTCTCTGCACAGTGAGAGTACAGCACAGTGATGATGTCACTGTCACTTTTACAAGGTAATATCTGGGTTTATAAAGACTTTTGGTTCATACAAAGTGGATTTATTTCCTTTGTGGTTATTAACCGATTCCCGACCGGCGCACGATGATGCACGTCGGCAGAATGGACAGGCAAATTGGCTTACAGGTACATCCATTTAAAATTGCCGCTGTGCCATCGCGCGCATACCAGTCGGGACCCCGTGAGTCCGACCGTGGGTCCCGCAGGCTCGATCGCCCTGGGGATACACGTGATCGTCTCACGGGGAGATGCCGATGTAAACAACATCTCCCCGTTCTGCCTAGCAACAAGTGACATTGATCTCTGCTCCCTGTGACTGGAGCAGACATCAGTGCTCTGTAAATCACAGCCATGCCCCCCACAGTTAGAAACACGCCCCTAGGAAACACTTAACCCCTACACTGCCGCCTCCTGGTTAACCCCTTCACTGCCAGTGTCATTTACACAGGAATCAGTGCATTTGTATAGCACTAATTGATGTATAAATGCAATTGTCCCAAAAAATGTGTCAAAAATGTCCGATGTGTCCCCCATAATGTCTCAGTCACAATAAAAATGGCTGATCACCGCCATTACTAGTAAAAAAAAAAAAAATTATTAATAAAAATGCCATAAAACTATCCCCTATTTTGTAAACGCTATAACTTTTGAGCCAACCAATAATCGCTTATTGCGATTTTTTTTTTACCAAAAATATGTAGAAGAATACGTATCGGCCTAAACTGAGGGAAAAAAAATGTTTTTTTCTATATATTTTTTGGGGATATTTATTATAGCAAAAAGTAAAAAATAATGAGTTTTTTTTAAAATTGTTGCTCTTTTTTTGTTTATAGCACAAAAAATAAAAACCGCAGAGGTAATCAAACACCACCAAAAGAAAGCTCTATTTAATGGAAAAAAAAAAGGACATCAATTTTATTTGGGTGCCACGTCGCACGACCACGCTGTTGTCAGTTAAAGTGTCACAGTGCCAAATCGCAAAAAGTGCTCTGGTCTTAAGCCAGCAAAATGGTCTGGGGCTTAAGTGGTTAAAACATTTATTTAACCTCTTCAATACAGGGCATTTTCACCCCCTTCCTGCCCAGGCCAATTTTCAGTTTTCAGCACTGTAACACTTTGAATGACAATTGCATGGTCATGCAACACTGTATCCAAATTACATTTATCATTTTTTTCTCCACAAATAGAGCTTTCATTTGGTGGCATTTGATCACCTCTGCGGTTTTTATTTCTTGCGCTATAAACAAAGGAAGAGTAACAAGTTTTTAAAAAAAACACAACATTTTTTACTTTTTGCTATAATAAATATCTCAATTTGAAAAAAAAAAAGTTTAGGCCGATATGTATTCTTTTACATATTTTTGGTAAAAAAAAATCAAAAAAAATCACAATAAGCATTTATTGATTGGTTTGCACAAAGGTTATAGCGTCTACAAAATAGGGGATAGATTAATGGCATTTTTATTTTTATTTTTTTACTAGTAATGGTGGTGATCCGTCATTTTTATGACTGTTACATTGTAGCGGACATATCGGACACTTTTGACACTATTTTGGGACCATTCACATTTATACAGCGATCAGTGCTATAAAAATTCAATGATTACTGTATAAATGTCACTGGCAGGGAAGGGGTTAACACTAGGGGGTGATCAAGGGGTTAAATGTGTTACCTAGGGAGTGATTCGAACTGTAGGGGGAGGGGACTCAGAAGTAGAGGAGACCGATCGGTGTTCCTCTGTCCTGGGAACACACCATTGGCCTCCTCTCACCTGACAGGATGTGGATCTGTGAGTTTACACTCATAGATCCACGGTCCTGCTCTGTTATCCACCAATCGCGGGTGCCAGCAGACATCACTGCCACTGAGCACGCGCATCGTGTCCCGGGTGACACGGCGAGCGCCCCCTAGACGTCCGGAAGCAATCCAATTTCTAAATGGCTGTATCTGTAAATTTCAAAAGCCAGTATAAAAGGAATTGTAGTGGTAAAAAAATGCAGTTGTGAAGATATTATTTTTTTTTGGATAATTCTCCTTTAAGGGAGTGTGGCAGTGTGTGTCCTTTGTCTACATCATTTTGCCAATAGGTGTCCCTCATTCCCATCTCAAAAATTTGGGAGGTATGTGACAGCTATGTGTAGTAGTGCCGGACTATTTCTGCAGTCAGTTACTCCATGCAGCGCAAGCATGCTTACAACACATTGCATCACATCTGGGTAAATTCTGACAGTACAGCGTGTCGCTTCACATAGTACTCTCACCTAAGCATTGCACTGTATCATACAATATTTACATCCATACATTGTATGCGTCATATAGCACTCACACCAATACATTGTACTGCATTGCTATACACTATACCACATTGCACTATATTGAACATTACATACTCTCACCAAAGTGTCCATTGTCTTAACAGTAGCTGGTTGCTAAGCAGTCCCTGACTATTTTAACCACTTTAATACCAGTCACTTTCACCCCCTTCCTGCCCAGGACAATTTTATTCCCAAAGAGCTTTCTTTTGGTGGTATTTGATCACCACTGGGGTTTTTATTTCTTTGCTAAATAAACTAAAAAAGACCAACATTTTTGAAAAAAAAAAAAAGTTTATCTTTTCGGTTATAAAATTTTGTTTTCTCCTTCACTGATGAGCACTGACAGGCGGCTGTGATGGGCACTGACAGGCCGCTGTGATGAGCACTGACAGGCGGCACTGATGGGCAGCACTGATGATGAGTTACTGACAGGTGTTACTGTAGGGCACTGATGAGGGCGCTGATGGGTACCTACAGCCGTTTCTGATGGGACACTGTCTGGCAGCTGATGGACACCTTTTGACAGCTGTGGTGGCACATCTGATGGGCTGTGCTGATAATCAATGTGCTGATTATCAGCACAGACCCCACTGGGAGAGCCGGCGATCACCTCTCCCTGTCCGCACGAACTGAGAAAAGCCGTTTACAGGAACTTTCTGGTTCATGCAATGATCAGCTGTGATAAGTCACAGCTGATCACGTGGTAAGATGCCTCTGTCAGAGGCTCCATACCATGTTTGGTGATGCAGTGTGTCAGACTGGCACGCCACACTCGCGATCGCCACACTGTGCGCCAGCATGTTGTACTACTGGACATCATATGACGTCCAGTCACGATAACAGAACCACCGCCTGGCTGTCATTCTGCTATAGGCCGGGTGGGAAGTGGTTAACTAATGTCGGTTCAGATAAAATGTTAGCTCTCTGATTATTTTCAATGTACACAAAATCATACGTGCTAGAAGAGTTTTTTAAATAATTATGCTGAGGTTTATACATGCCTGTGAGACACTTACTTGTGGCACAGCAAAGTAAGATTATTTTAGGAACACAAGAACGCTTTTGTTTTCTTTAACAATGCCTCTTCCACTTTTAACACAATTTGGCCACACCCACTCTTCTCTGTGGCGCGCTCTATGCATCACATTACTACTCTCCTTGAGGCACCCAAAGGTGTCCTAGATCTTTTACAATCCTATAGTGTATACTACAGGAAAAGAATCCTGTGCATCGCTAAAGTGTTCGGGTTTGGCCTGGAGAAAAGGACAATTGACACATTTTTCTGATGTATGCATTATTCTAAATGTGGAGTTCTAGCAAGAGTCTGCAGAAATAAAACATTGCATGGCAACATACCAAATACTTCATCCAGTTCTTTATGGACATTTCTCTGTACTTCAGGGTGGGACCCTAGTAAGTATAAAGACCAGTTCATGGCTGCAGCAGTTGTGTCATGCCCCTGTTAATTGATAGACAAATGTATATAATATTATTCGCTGCATTACAGTGGCGGCTGGAGTTATATTTTCACCCGCACACCCCCCCCCCCCTCGGTGGTTAACTAGCCCCGCACTTACCCCATCTAGGTTGCAGGTAGCACATCCTCCACTATAGGCGGTTGGCAGCGGCTTGCTCTGCATCTCCTCCTCCTCTGCATCACTGCGGCTCCTCCCTCCTCCTAGGCCAATAGGATTGCTTCTTCTTTTGGTGGCAGGTCTCAGGACCCGCTTCCTGATTGACCAGGAGGAGATACAGGGAGACAATAGCGAATATTCATTCGCTACTGTCACACAACTGGGTTGAAGGCTTTTAGAGCCTCTGGCTCTAATCACGTGCTTAAAAAAAAAATACCCCATTGGAAACCATGCGTTCGGCGCCTCGCATGTAGATTACATGACGAATGCCTGGATAGGGGGTGGCGCCCCTGCGCCCTGCATTACAGGTCGCTACTGCTGTATTATCAAATTGGCAAGGCATTGATCCTGTTTCATTAAACAGAGACAAGGCTGGGCTGTAACTCATCCATTTCAGATACTAGAGTGTGACAAATTACATTTTCCAAGTCTCAGGCCTCATGCACACAGGACATTTAAAAAATGGCAGTGCTGCTGCCAGGAAAAAGCAACGTTTTTTAATAGCGTTTATGGGCATTTTTTACAAGTTTTTTGGTGTCAAGTGTTTTTTCATTAAAAACACTCCCTATAATGTAAAAACTTCTAAAAAACGCCAAATGCTGCTAACTGCTTGTTACAGCATTTAGCCTCCTTTAGCAGCGTTTTTTGTCATTTTGCATTTTTACAGCTCAACAGCGTCTGCTCCTGGACGCACAGGCTGTGTTTTTTTTTTCTACTATCCCTAAATGCTTATGCCTCCAAACAGCTCTGAACATTTATGTGTGCATGGGCACATAGGCTAACATGGAGGGGCTTTTGGAGGCAGTCAAAAAAAAAAATCATATGCCCTTAACATCAGCTGTAAAAACGTCCTGTGTGCATGAGGCCTTATACATGTTTAACTTACATCCCTTTTTTAGAAGAGTTACCTCAAACATGAAAGTATCAACTTCTTCACGAATGTCTTTGTAGCTCAGTTTGTTGCCAGAATCATCTGTAGCACTCAGAAGCATGTCTAGAAATGCACTTCTTTTCTTACTTTTGCTGGAATATACATCACTGCTGGGCTGTTCCTCCACGAATCCTTGTTCTTTTAGTATGTTAGCTCTTTCTCTAATGACCTGATTACATAAAAAAAAAAGACAAACGTAAATTACCTTTTTTCTAGTAGTAGTTAGTCACATTCAGCTGAACTTGTTCTATAACCACTTGCCGATCACCCCATAGCAGATTTACTGTTACAGGGTGGCCGTGCTGTGCAGGATCGTACATGATCCTGCACTTAGGGTATCTGGCGCGAGTTCACACAACAGGAGCTGATCAGCAGGGCCCGCAGACCCGATGTCTGTCGGCACCCGCTGATCGTTCTGTACACAGGCAGTCTGCCTATGTAAACAAGGCAGATTGCCATTCTGTCAAGACAGAAGGCATGGATCCTGTGTTCTTGTAAAGCAGGAACACCAAGCCCATGCCTTCCACTAGTAAAAGTACCTCTCCACTACACTGAAACATTAGCTAGGCATACATTTAACCCTTTGATCGCCCCTGATGTTAACCCCTTTACTGCCAGTGTCATTAGTACAGTGACAATGAATATTTTTAGAACTCATCACTGTATTAGTGTCACTGGTTCCCAAAAGTGGCAGTTAGGTGACCGATTTGTCCACCTTAAAAAGCAGTCCCGCTATAAGTCGCTGATCTCTGCCATTACTAGTAAAAAAGAAAATCAATAAAAATATACCATAGTTTGTAGACTCTATAACTTTTGGGATTTTTTTTTAGCAAAAATTTGTAGCAGAAAACATATTGGTGTAAATTAATGAAGAAATTAGATTTTTTTATTTTTTTTAGCAGAAAGTAAAAAAAAATATTTTTTTTTTCAAAATTGTTGGTCGTTCTTTGTTTATAGTGCAAAAAATAAAAAAACGCAGTGGTGATCAAATACCAGCAAAAGAAAGTTCTATTTATGGGGAAAAAAAAGAACACACATTATATATATATATATATATATATATATATATATATATATATATATATATATATTATAATATAATATATATATATATATATATATATATATATATATATATATATATATATATTTTTTTTTTTTTTTTTTTGGTACAGCGTCACACGACCACACAATTGTCAGTTAAATTAATGCAGTGCCGTATCGCAAAAAATGGCCTGGTCAGGAAAGGGAGGGGGGTAGATCTTCCAGAGGTCAAGTGGATAATGCCCAACAACAGTCTATATTATAGGACAAGCCTAGTTAACTACTCTTGGCTACACCAGTCATTGTTAACCAAGGTTTAACCATTTTTTTTATAATTCAATTAATCTCTATCATTAATCTTTATCATTACAAACAACACAACATACAATGAGAAAAGTAAGTAAACAGTTATACATGTACTTCCATTCCATTTTTCAATCTCTTTTTATTAACATTTTTCCTCCATCACAGTCACATTGTGAAACACACATAAAAATACAAAATACATACAACAATAACTTATTACAACATTTTTTTTCGTTTAAATAAATGTCTCTTTCTCTTTCTTTTTCCCTTCTCCATCCCTCCCTTGGGCCAAACTAAGTCAGTTACTAGCATACCCCTCCCCTTCACGAATCCTCCATACCAATTCTTCCTATTTAAGATATCCTTCCTTAACCAATCTATAGCTAGCAAATTGTCTATTGACCTTTATATTTCCATCTGATCCCAAAAAAAAATGGAGTGCTGGTAGCATCAGCCATGGTTCCCACATGTTATTACATTTATTTGCTAAACCTCTGTTCTTATACACTTGCCATTCCTTTAACCACTTTCAGACCGGACCATTTTGCTGGTAAATGACCAGAGGTCTTTTTACACTTTGGCACTGCGCTACTTTAACTGGTAATTGCGCGGTCATGCAATGTTGTACCCAAACAAAATTTGCGTCCTTTTCTTCCCACAAATAGAGCTTTCTTTTAAAGGTATTTGACTGACTCTGCGATTTTTATTTTTTGCGATATAAACGTAAAAAGACCGCAAATTTTGAAAAAAAATGATATTTTCTACTTTTTGTTATTAGAAAAATCCAATAAACTCAATTTTAGTCATACGTTTAGGCCAAAATGTATTCAGCCACATGTCTTTGGTAAAAAAAAAGTCAATAACTGTATATTTATTGGTTTGCGCAAAAGTTGTCACATCTACAAACTAAGGTACGTTTTCTGGAATTTACGCAGCTTTTAGTTTACGACTGCCTATCTCATTTCTTGAGGTGCTAAAATGGCAGGGCAGTACAAAACCCCCCCAAATGACCCCATTTTGGAAAGTAGACCCCCTAAGGAAATTGATAAGTGGCATGTTGAGCCCATTGAATATTTTATTTTTTTTGCCTCAAGCGATTGAATAATGACAAAAAAATTTTTTTTTTTTTACACAAAGTTGTCACTAAATGATATATT
Source organism: Lithobates pipiens (assembly GCF_037356315.1). Classification (NCBI taxonomy): domain Eukaryota; kingdom Metazoa; phylum Chordata; class Amphibia; order Anura; family Ranidae; genus Lithobates; species Lithobates pipiens. Next base: position 389,728,827 of record NW_027507718.1, on the reverse strand, counting down.
GCTCACACATGCTATGGGCATATGTGAAATGACACCCCAAAATAAATTCTGCTGCTTCTTCTGAGTACGGGGATACCACATATGTGGGACTTTTTGGGAGCCTAGCCGCGTACGGGGCCCCGAAAGCCAAGAACCGCCTTCAGGCTTTCTAAGGGCGTAAATTTTTGATTTCACTTCTCACTACCTATTACAGTTTTGAAGGCCATAAAATGCCAAGATGGCACAAAATCCCCACAAATGACCCCATTTTAGAAAGTAGACACCCCAAGCTATTTGCTGAGAGGCATGTTGAGTCCATGGAATATTTTATATTTTGCCACAAGTTGCGGGGAAATTACAAACTTTAATTTTTTTTTTATTTTTTTTTCACAAAGTTGTCACTAAATGATATATTGCTCACGCATGCCATGGGCATATGTGAAATGACACCCCAAAATAAATTCTGCTGCTTCTCCTGAGTACGAGGATACCACATGTGTGGGATTTTTTGTGAGCCTAGCCGCGTACGGGGCCCCGAAAGCCAAGAACCGCCTTCAGGTTTTCTAAGGGCGTAAATATTTGACTTCACTCCTCACTACCTATTACAGTTTTGAAGGCCATAAAATGCCAAGATGGCACAAAACCCCCACAAATGACCCCATTTTAGAAAGTAGACACCCCAAGCTATTTGCTGAGAGGCATGTTGAGTCCATGGAATATTTTATATTTTGCCACAAGTTGCGGGAAAATTACAAACTTTAATTTTTTTTATTTATTTTTTTCACAAAGTTGTCACTAAATGATATATTGCTCACGCATGCCATGGGCATATGTGAAATGACACCCCAAAATAAATTCTGCTGCTTCTCCTGAGTACGGGGATACCACATATGTGGGACTTTTTGGGAGCCTAGCCGCGTACGGGGCCCCGAAAACCAAGCACCGCCTTCAGGCTTTCTAAGGGCGTTACAGTTTTGAAGGCCATAAAATGCCAAGATGGCACAAACCCCCCCCCAAATGACCCCATTTTGGAAAGTAGACACCCCTAAATTTAGGGGTACACTAGTGAGACTAGGTAATAAATGGCGGGTGCCCTGAAACTATAAAAAAATAACTAACCAACCGGCGTCACCTGTAACAGTTATATGGTGATCACTGGTGAAAGGGTTAACTAGGGGGCAATCAGGGGGCTTTATGCGGTAGTATATGGGGGTCCCTGGCGCTATAAAAAGCTGCGGCGAACCTAAATACCTACCTGCCTAACTAGCGTCACCTGTGACACTAATACAGCGATCAGAAAAACGATCGCTTATTAGGCTGGGTTCACACTGGAGCGATGTGGGAACGCCACAAATCCGCGGCGGGTTCCCGCATCGCATGCCTCCCGGCGGCAGTTCACACTGCCCTATGCGAACTGCCAGTGTCAGTGAAATGTTAATGACACCCCCAGATCAGTTCGCATATCGCAGTGCTATCTGCAAACTCGGATCGCATGGTGTGAACACCCATGCGATCCGATTCTGCTGCGGACCAAAAAAAGGGTCCTGTGCGAGTTTGCGGCGGGTGCGGCGGGTGCAACGCGAATTCAGCCATACTATCTGTATGGCTGAACTCGAATCGCACAGAGATCGGATGTAATTTGCACTGCAGTGCGGTGCGAATCACATCCGTTCTCATAAACCGCTGCAATGTGAACCCAGCCTTAGTGACACTGGCGACGGGGGGTGATCACGGGGTTAAACCTTTATTGGGGGGGTTAGGGGGGTACCTTAGAACTAAAGGGGGCTAACCCTAACTGCCCTAACAGTTATTACAGTCACAAATGACACCCGCCGGGTGATCAGGGGGTTAAACCTTTATTATTAGGTAATAAATGGCGGGTGCCCTGAAACTATAAAAAAATAACTAACCAACCAGCGTCACCTGTAACAGTTATATGGTGATCACTGGTGAAAGGGTTAACTAGGGGGCAATCAGGGGGCTTTATGCGGTAGTATATGGGGGTCCCTGGCGCTATAAAAAGTTGCGGCGAACCTAAATACCTACCTGCCTAACTAGCGTCACCTGTGACACTAATACAGCGATCAGAAAAATGATCGCTTATTAGGCTGGGTTCACACTGGAGCGATGCGGGAACGCCACGAATCCGCAGCGGGTTCCCGCATCACATGCCTCCCGGCGGCAGTTAATACTGCCCTATGCGAACTGCTGGGAGTGTCAGTGAAATGTTAATGACACCCCCAGATCAGTTCGCATATCGCAGTGCGATCTGCAAACTCGGATCGCATGGTTTGAACACCCATGCGATCCGATTCTGCTGCGGACCAAAAAAAGGGTCCCGTGCGAATTTGCGGTGGGTGCGGCGCGAATTCAGCCATACTATCTGTATGGCTGAACTCGAATCGCACTGAGATCGGATGTGATTTGCACTGCAGTGCGGTGCGAATCACATTCGTTCTCATAAACCGCTGCAATGTGAACCCAGCCTTAGTGACACTGGCGACGGGGGGTGATCACGGGGTTAAACCTTTATTGGGGGGGTTAGGGGGGCACATTAGAACTAAAGGGGGCTAACCCTAACTGCCCTAACAGTTATTACAGTCACAAATGACACCAATGCAAAAAAAAAAAAAATAATGCAATTGGTGTCACTGTGACTGGGGGGGCAGGGGTGATTGGGGAGGTGATCGGGGGGTAAAGGGGGGGTGTGAGTATGCCTGGCATGTTCTACTGTATTGTGTAGTGTTTGTGCAACTCACCGATCCTCTCTCCTCGGTGCCGGAACGAAAAATACCGACACGGAGGAGAGATTACATCACTTCCTCTCCTGTGAGGAGAGGAAGTGATGTCGTGGAGCATTTCTATTCGTCGGGAGCGATCGCGAGGGGGTGGCCATGAATGAATGGCTGCCCCCTCATCCCGGATCGCTCCCGAACGAATGCCGACCGCCGCAGGCACCGGGGGGGGGGCCCGCGGGAAGGCAGGGACTTACATATACGCCCATATGCCTGCCCGTGCCATTCTGCCGACGTATATCGTCGTGCGGCGGTCGGCAAGTGGTTAACAACACATTCGCCTTTCCTCATATGTCAGAGTTTTGGAGGATATCCATTTTATTGCTATCAGTTTTCGTGCTATAAATAGCATCATATTAATGGGTATCCTAGTTACTGGTGAATATAAATATAGGGGTCTGATAATGTTGAGTTATATGCATTCAGGTCCATAAATATTGGGACATCAACACAATTCTAATCTAAGCTCTATACACCACCACAATGGATTTGAAATGAAACAAACAAGATGTGCTTTAACTGCAGACTCTCAGCTTTAATCTGAGGGTATTTACATCCAAATCAGGTGAACGGTGTAGGAATTACAACAGTTTGTATATGTGCCTTCCACTTTTTAAGGGACCAAAAGTAATGGGACAATTGGCTGCTCAGCTGTTCCATGGCCAGGTGTGTGTTATTCCCTCATTATCCCAGTTACAAGGAGAAGATACGGGCCGGTTCACACAGGGGGCGACACGAGGCGACACGACTTGCCGTGCCGCGACCTGCCGCGACCTCAGCGGCGACTTGCAAATGACTTCTGTATAGAAGTCAATGCAAGTCGCCCCGAGGTCGCCCAAAAGTAGTACAGGAACCTTTTTTCTAAGACGGAGCGACTCGAGTCGCTCCTCTTAGAACGGTTCCATTGTACAGAACGGGGGCGACTTGTCAGGTCGCGGCACGGCAAGTCGTGTCGCCTCGTGTCGCCCCCTGTGTGAACCGGCCCTACAAGTTCTAGAGTTCATTTCAAATGTGCTATTTGCATTTGGAATCTGTTGCTCTCAACTCTCAATATGGAAGTCAGTCTGTGTTGTGTCTCTCCACTGCAGCATTTGTATACAATAAAAGCGCCTACTTATCTTATCTTAAGATCTGGATTCACTAAGTCATCATCTGTCTTGTTTTGAGACCCCTAAATCGGATTTAACACTGGGGTGTATAATTCTTTATCTAACTGGCCCAATAAGCATATTCTTGGATCCACCTATAGCTGTGTTTCATATGTCTGATTAATAGTCTCTACCATATTTTGCCAATACCTGAACAGTTTAGGGCATTTCCAAAGCATATGCATTAGGTCAGCAGATGCTCTGGAACATCTCAGGCATTCCAACGTATCCCGCCTCCAAAAATAGTGTAATTTAGCTGGTGTTCTATAAGCTTTATATATTATATATAATTGGGTTAAGCATTGCTGTGGAGAGATGGATACGGACTGAACATATTCCAGTATAGTCCAGTTGATCACTCCTCACCCTGCAACCTGTTGGAGTTGTGCTGCTAAAAAGTAAATTTTAGCATTTGGAATGGCTAAACCCCTCTTATCTTTAGACCCCTTTCACACCACACCACCCATAGCGTGGGCTGTAAATTGCTGCTATTTTTAGCAGCGGTTTTACCGCCGGATTTGCGGCGCATTTCGGCTGCTAGCGGGGCGCTTTTACCCCCGCTAGCGGCCGAGAAAGGGTTAAAACTGCTGGCAATACACCGCAATAGCGGCCTTTTGCTGGCGGTATTACAGCGATGCCCCATTGATTTCAATGGGGAGCAGCCGTGGAGGAGCGGTAAACACACCGCTCCTTCACTGGTCCAAAGAAGCTGCTGGCAGGACTTTTCCCTGATGTCCTGCCAGCGCACCGCTGTAGTGTGAAAGCCCTCAGGGCTTTCACACTACACACAATGGTGCAGCTTCTTTAGGGCGGATTGCAATTGCTATTTCTAACGCTATAGTGCCTGCAAAACGCCCTGGTGTGAAAGGGGCCTTAGGGAGTTGTAGTGTGGTTAGCTTAATTCTATCAAGCAGAGTGCATGGTTGGCCCATCAGCCTACTCTTATTGTGCATATTAGATACCTTGCGCTTTAGTAGGTTATATTTAGATGTGTGTCAGATAAGTAGGGCACTTCTTTAATTTTTAAATTTAATAACACAGTTTTTGGTATTATCTAGTAAGGGATCTTGATGTACGCCCTCTAAATCGTGGGAGACCCTTGAATGATTGAGCACTCCTAACCCGGTCGCTGTCCCCCTCACCTCAACCTGTTATGGTCTTTATCAGTGGTTGAGAGGATTTTTGGGAGAGCAGCCACGGGAGTTTTTACTTTTAGGAAAACCCTTTTCTTACAAAGATTATTGAGGTAGTGCCATTTACCCCACTTTCTTTATACTATTTTTCATATCTTTAGCCCCTTTTGGGGAGTTGCAGATTTTAGGGGAGGCAGCAACCTGTTATTTTACCTGAGCGCGGCCTTGTATAATATAATTTTCTGGTTCCTTTATATGCAGCCACCCACTTGTGACCGGGCCCTTTTGTCCTGGTTCAGAGGAAAGGGCCCTGTCCGGGGGTCAGGGGGGCCCTTCCTGGTTTCTTGCATCGGGACCCTGAAGGTTCTAGTTACGCCACTGGCTAGAAGTCTCCTCTGCAGTGCTTCATCTTGCTAAGTGACACACTAGCCTGTGCCTTAGCAAGGATTCTAAACTTGCACCAAAATTTTAATTTTCATATAGCAAGCGCAGTTCTGCAATAAATGATTCAGTGCTCTCATCCAGTTGTTTGTTTCGTCTGTTGAAATGGAAACGCCTCACTGTTTCAGATGCAGTGGGTGAAAATTTATTTTTTAACAGGGTCAGTAATTCCTCATATGGGCAGTGTTTTGGTTTAGCAGGAGATATAAGTGAGCGGACAATATTAAAAGTCTTAGATCCAATAACACTCAGGAACACGGCTCTTTTCTGCACAGCATTGGCCACCTTATTAGCTTCTAGGAAAAACTCTAACCTATCAGCATACGAGTCCCATGAGGATTTATTAGCCACATCAAACTTCTCTATGTCTCCCAGAGAAGCCATGCTGGAGACATTTATAGATGTGTCTCTAAAATAGGATGACCAGACATCCCCGGTTTCCGGGGACAGTCCCCGGATTGGGGACACTGTCCCCGGTTTTGTCCCCGGATTGGATTTGAACAGGGGCTGGGGCAATTGCTAAGACAGTCAGTGCAGAATTAAAAAAATAAATAAATCTGAATTACACACCCCCCTGCTCTGCCGCTCCTACTCGCTTAGGGGGTGTATTTTTCTCCATTATCTATGCCCCTTTCTGATGATCATGTGCTGGCTGGAGCAGAGGGAATATTTCTTCAGTTTCGAGTGCATGCCCATCCAGCTCTGCTCACATTTTCTTCTGCCTTGGCTCAAGTCCCGGCCAGCCGCCCACCTGCTTATCTCCTTGCCTTCCCTGGCGGAGTGATTTTCCTCCGCTCCCCACCCAGTAGTAGCCGGGTCCCGGATAGGAAGACTTGACAGGCTGTGAGGCAGGCGACAGCGGCGATGGGCAGAGAGAGCTGATTGCCGCCATTACTAGTAAAAATAAAGAAAATATGTCCCCAAATTTCATTTTAAAAATATGGTCACCTTACTCTAAAACACAAGTTCCAATTCTTCACTCAAGATTATTTCATGTGTCTCTGCAGTGTCCATTCACTGAAATCCCATCCTCATTGCCAGTTTTGTGCATTTAAAATGAATTTGAAGCACAGACATGGACAGGCATTCACAGAACTTCATTACTTAACCACTTGACCACTGGGCACTTAAACACCCTTAACCACTTCCCGACCGCCGCACGACGATGTACGTCGACAGAATGGCACGGGCAGGCATATGGGCGTACATGTACGTCCCTGCCTTTCCGCGGGTCGCCACCCCCTCGCGATCGCTCCCGACGAATAGAAAGTCTTCGTGACATCACTTCCTCTCCTGTAATGTAAACACAGGAGAGGAAGTGATGTAATCTCTCCTCCGTGTCGGTATTTTTCGTTCCGACACCGAGGAGAGAGGATCGGTGAGTTGCACCAACACGACACTACACAGTAGAACATGTCAGGCACACTCACACCCCCCCGATCACCCCCCCAATTACCCCTGCCCCCCAGTCACAGTGACACCAATGTCATTTTTTTTTTTTTTTGCATTGGTGTCATTTGTGACTGTAATAACTGTTAGGGCAGTTAGGGTTAGCCCCCTTTAGTTCTAATGTACCCCCCTAACCGCCCCAATAAAGGTTTAACCCCGTGATCACCCCCCGTCGCCAGTGTCACTAAGGCTGGGTTCACATTGCAGCGGTTTATGAGAACGAATGTGATTCGCACCGCACTGCAGTGCAAATCACATCCGATCTCTGTGCGATTCGAGTTCAGCCATTCGCCGCACCCGCCGCACCCGCCGCAAATTCGCACGGGACCCTTTTTTTGGTCCGCAGCAGAATCGGATCGCATGGGTGTTCACACCATGCGATCCGAGTTTGCAGATCGCACTGCGATATGCAAACTGATCTGGGGGTGTCATTAACATTTCACTGACACTCCCAGCAGTTCGCATAGGGCAGTGTGAACTGCCGCCGGGAGGCATGCGATGCGGGAACCCGCCACGGATTCGTGGCGTTCCCGCATCACTCCAGTGTGAACCCAGCCTAATAAGCGATCGTTTTTCTGATCGCTGTATTAGTGTCACAGGTGACGCTAGTTAGGCAGGTAGGTATTTAGGTTCGCCGCAGCTTTTTATAGCGCCAGGGACCCCCATATACTACCGCATAAAGCCCCCTGATTGCCCCCTAGTTAACCCTTTCACCAGTGATCACCATATAACTGTTACAGGTGACGCTGGTTGGTTAGTTATTTTTTTATAGTTTCAGGGCACCCGCCATTTATTACCTAATAAAGGTTTAACCCCCTGATCACCCAGCAGGTGTCATTTGTGACTGTAATAACTGTTAGGGCAGTTAGGGTTAGCCCCCTTTAGTTCTAAGGTACCCCCCTAACCCCCCCAATAAAGGTTTAACCCCGTGATCACCCCCCGTCGCCAGTGTCACTAAGGCTGGGTTCACATTGCAGCGGTTTATGAGAACGGATGTGATTCGCACCGCACTGCAGTGCAAATCACATCCGATCTCTGTGCGATTCGAGTTCAGCCATACAGATAGTATGGCTGAATTCGTGACGCACCCGCCGCAAACTCGCACGGGACCCTTTTTTTGGTCCGCAGCAGAATCGGATCGCATGGGTGTTCACACCATGCGATCCGAGTTTGCAGATCGCACTGCGATATGCGAACTGATCTGGGGGTGTCATTAACATTTCACTGACCCTCCCAGCAGTTCGCATAGGGCAGTGTGAACTGCCGCCGGGAGGCATGTGATGCGGGAACCCGCCGCGCATTCGTGGCGTTCCCACATCGCTCCAGTGTGAACCCAGCCTAATAAGCGATAATTTTTCTGATCGCTGTATTAGTGTCACAGGTGACGCTAGTTAGGCAGGTAGGTATTTAGGTTCGCCGCAGCTTTTTATAGCGCCAGGGACCCCCATATACTACCGCATAAAGCCCCCTGATTGCCCCCTAGTTAACCCTTTCACCAGTGATCACCATATAACTGTTACAGGTGACGCTGGTTGGTTAGTTATTTTTTTAATAGTTTCAGGGCACCCGCCATTTATTACCTAGTCTCACTAGTGTACCCCTAAATTTAGGGGTGTCTACTTTCCAAAATGGGGTCATTTGGGGGGGGTTTGTGCCATCTTGGCATTTTATGGCCTTCAAAACTGTAACGCCCTTAGAAAGCCTGAAGGCGGTGCTTGGTTTTCGGGGCCCCGTACGCGGCTAGGCTCCCAAAAAGTCCCACATATGTGGTATCCCCGTACTCAGGAGAAGCAGCAGAATTTATTTTGGGGTGTCATTTCACATATGCCCATGGCATGCGTGAGCAATATATCATTTAGTGACAACTTTGTGAAAAAAAAAAAAAAAAAAAGTTTGTAATTTTCCCGCAACTTGTGGCAAAATATAAAATATTCCATGGACTCAACATGCCTCTCAGCAAATAGCTTGGGGTGTCTACTTTCTAAAATGGGGTCATTTGTGGGGGTTTTGTGCCATCTTGGCATTTTATGGCCTTCAAAACTGTAATAGGTAGTGAGGAGTGAAGTCAAATATTTACGCCCTTAGAAAACCTGAAGGCGGTTCTTGGTTTTCGGGGCCCCGTACGAGGCTAGGCTCCCAAAAAATCCCACACATGTGGTATCCCCGTACTCAGAAGAAGCAGCAGAATTTATTTTGGGGTGTCATTTCACATATGCCCATAGCATGTGTGAGCAATATATCATTTAGTGACAACTTTGTGAAAAAAAAATAAAAAAAAATTAAAGTTTGTAATTTTTCCGCAACTTGTGGCAAAATATAAAATATTCCATGGACTCAACATGCCTCTCAGCAAATAGCTTGGGGTGTCTACTTTCTAAAATGGGGTCATTTGTGGGGGTTTTGTGCCATCTTGGCATTTTATGGCCTTCAAAACTGTAATAGGTAGTGAGAAGTGAAATCAAAAATGTACGCCCTTAGAAAGCCTGAAGGCGGTGCTTGGTTTTCGGGGCCCCGTACGCGGCTAGGCTCCCAAAAAGTCCCACATATGTGGTATCCCCGTAATCAGGAGAAGCAGCAGAATTTATTTTGGGGTGTCATTTCACATATGCCCATGGCATGCGTGAGCAATATATCATTTAGTGACAACTTTGTGTAAAAAAAAAAAAAAATTTTTTTTTTTGTCATTATTCAATCGCTTGAGGCAAAAAAATAAAATATTCAATGGGCTCAACATGCCACTTATCAATTTCCTTAGGGGGTCTACTTTCCAAAATGGGGTCATTTGGGGGGGTTTTGTACTGCCCTGCCATTTTAGCACCTCAAGAAATGAGATAGGCAGTCGTAAACTAAAAGCTGCGTAAATTCCAGAAAACGTACCTTAGTTTGTAGATGTGACAACTTTTGCGCAAACCAATAAATATACAATTATTGACTTTTTTTTACCAAAGACATGTGGCTGAATACATTTTGGCCTAAATGTATGACTAAAATTGAGTTTATTGGATTTTTCTAATAACAAAAAGTAGAAAATATCATTTTTTTTCAAAATTTGCGGTCTTTTTACGTTTATATCGCAAAAAATAAAAATCGCAGAGGCAATCAAATACCATCAAAAGAAAGCTCTATTTGTGGGAAGAAAAGGACGCAAATTTTGTTTGGGTACAACATTGCATGACCGCGCAATTACCAGTTAAAGCAGCGCAGTGCCAAATTGTAAAAAGACCTCTGGTCATTTACCAGCAAAATGGTCCGGTCTGAAAGTGGTTAATAACCAATTTTCAGCTTTCGGTGCTCTCACATTTTGAATGACAATTACTCAGTCATGCAACACTGGACCTATATGAAATTTTTGTCCTTTTTTTCACACAAATGGAGCTTTCTTTTGGTGGTATTTAATCACCGCTCGGTTTTTTATTTTTTGTGCAATAAAAGAAAAAATACAGAAAAACTCTGTAAAAAAATGAATTTTTCTTTGTTTCTGTTATAAAATTTAGCAGATTAGTAATTTTTTCTTTATAAATTTTGGCCAAAATTTATACTACTACATATCTTTGGTAAAAATAAGTACAAATTGGTGGATATTATTTGGTCTTTGTGAAAGTTATATAGTCCACAAGCTATGGTGCCAATATCTGAAAATTGATCACACCTGAAGTACTGACAGCCTATTTCAATTCTTGAGACCCTAACATGCCAGAAAAGTACAAATACCCCCCAAATGACCCCTTTTTGGAAAGAAGCCATTCCAAGGTATTTAGTAAGAGGCATGATGAGTTTTTTGAAGTTGTAATTTTTTCCCACAATTCTTTGCAATATCAAGATTTTTTTAACTTTTTTTTTTTCACAAAATTGTCATATTATCAGTTTATTTCTCACACACAGCATATGCATACCACAAATTACACCCCAAAACACATTCTGCTATTACTCCCGAGTACGGCAATACCACATGTGTGAGACTTTTACACAGTGTGGCCACATACCGAGGCCCAACATGCAGGGAGCGCCATCAGGCGTTCTGAAGCACCCAGGACAACTCTGACATTTCTCTCCTACATGTAAAAATCATCATTTATTTGCTAGAAAATTACATAGAATCCCAAAACATTATATATGTTTTTTTAGCAAACACTGTTGCAACTTTTTATCTCGCACGGTATTTGCGCAGCAATTTTTCGAACTTTTTTTTGGAAAAAAAAACAGTTTTGTGCTTAAAAAAGAAAAAACACAGTAAAGTTAGCCCAATTTTTGCATAATGTGAAAGATGAAGTTACGCTGAGTAAATAGATACCTAACATGTCACTCTTCAAAATTGCACACGCTCGTGGAATGGGGCCAAACGTCGCTACTTAAAAATCCCCATAGGCGACGATTTAATTTTTTTTACTGGTTATATGTTTTGAGTTACAGAGGAGATCTAGGGCTAGAATTATAGCTCTCGCTCTAACGTTTGCAGCGATACCTCACATGTGTGGTTTGAACACCGTTTTCATATGTGGGCGGGACTTACATATGCGTTTGCTTCTGCATGCGAGCACATGGGGACAGGGGCGCTTTAAAAAAAAATATTTTTTTTTATTGTTCATTTTACTTTATTTATTTTAGTTTGACATTTTTTTACCCAAAAATAATTTTTTTTATCACTTTTATTCCTATTACAAGGAATGTAAACATCCCTTGTAATAGGAATATGGCATGACAGGTCCTCTTTACAGTGAGATATGGGGTCAATAAGACCCCGCATCTCACCTCTAAGCTGGGAAGCCTGAATCGTATTGGCGAGTCGGTAGAAGCACTGGAGGGCGGCGGGAGGGGGGGATGTCTATGGCTGGGTATTGCAGGGTATCACCGACTATGGCTGGGTATCTCCGAGTATGGCTGGGTATCTCCGAGTATGGCTGGGTATCTCCGAGTATGGCTGGGTATCTCAGAGTATGGCTGGGTATCTCAGAGTATGGCTGGGTACCTAAGAGTATGGCTGGGTATCTCAGAGTATGGCTGGGTATCTCAGAGTATGGCGTTGCAGAGTATTGCGTTGCAGAGCATTTCAAGGTATTGGTGGGTGTTGCAGAGCATTGCAGAGTGTTGCAGGGTATTGGCGGGTGCTGCAGAGCATTGCAAAGTGTTGCAGGGTATTGGCGGGTGTTGCAGAGCATTGCAGAGTGTGGTAGGGTATTGGCGGGTGTTGCAGAGCATTGCAGGGTATTGGCGGGTGTTGCAGAGCATTGCAGAGTGTTGCAGGGTATTGGCGGGTGTTGCCGAGCATTGCAGAGTGTTGCAGGGTATTGCAGAGTGTTGCTGCAGGGTATTGCAGAGTGTTGCAGGGTATTGGTGGGTGTTTTCTGAGCATTGCAGAGTGTTGCAGGGTATTGGCGGGTGTTGCAGAGCATTGCAGAGTGTTGCAGGGTATTGCAGAGTATTGCAGAGTAATGGCAGGGAATTGAGGGGTTAAATTTCGGTGAGCGGCGATGTGGGCACTGCAGATGCAGCACACAGTGCTGCTGACACCAATCTCTTCCCCCTCCGCTGTACCGATCGGTACAGAGAGGGGGAGGGAGGAACCGGCGTCATAACATGACGCCGGTTTGTTTACAAGTGATCACTCCGTCATTTGACGGAGCGATCACGTGGTAAACAGTCGCGATGAGCGGCCGTTTACCGTGATGGATCCGGCGGTCACGGATGCTCTCGAGTGCGCGCCCCAGGGGGCGCGCGAGAGCGGAATTCTGGGAGGACGTCATATGACGGCCTCCCAGAGTTAAACAACCGCCCTGTAGCTGTCATTTGGCTATGGGCCAGTTGTTAAGTGGTTAATCACACACAGGAATACAGGAGCCATAGATGCTAAAGAAATACATAGCTCTACCAGAAATATACACAAGTGAACATATTTACAATGCTTCCCCCTACTGGACGGAGAGCAGTATAACACACTAATATATAACACAAAGTTTATAATGAAAAAAGAAAAGAAGTTTTGGGACTTTAAATGAGGCAGGAACCAAAGGGGTGACTGCCTCCATCCCTATCATTGATTAAAACTGAGAGCAAATGGTGGGACTTTATATGAAGCACACAGCAGCACAAAAAGAATTCAAGTGACTGGGAAATACTGTTTATTCATGTTGTATAATCTAACATACAACTAAATGGGTATATAACCTCCAAAAGCATTTGATCATTTACAACATAAGTTACATAGTAGTCCGCAATCATTGAAACAGTTGTAGAACAGACATTGGATATATATTATAAATATAAGTAAGTTAAAAAAAAAAAAACAAATGTATAAAAAAATAGGAGAAAAATAAATAAAAATATAATACAAAATAAATGAATAAAATAATAGGAAAAATGAACATAATTCATATATTAAATGATTATAAACATGAATAAAACCGTAGAGAATATAAATTGGTCCATGGTAGAATGATAGTAAAGTGTATGACTTGACGCGTTTCGTGGCCTTATAGCCACTCATCAGAAGCATAAACCATGGAAAATATCTAAAAACATGTAACTATGTAACTTTTGTTGTAAATGATCAAATGCTTTTGGAGGTTGTGTGCCCATTAAGTTGTATGTTAGATTATACAACATGAATAAACAATATTTCCCAGTCACTTGACTTCTTTTTGTGCTGCTGTGTGCTTCATATAAAGTCCCACCATTTGCTCTCAATTTTAATCATATAACACAAAGTGTGACAGCTCTGAAAGCTGAAAATTGTCCTGGCCAGGAAGGGGGTAAAGTGCCCTGTATTGAAGTGGTTAAACAAACTAGAGTGAATGGTGAGGGACACCGCATGTAATTCTCACAGGAATCGCAGCACATTCCTGTGCAAATTACATGCAGTGTCCATGGCTAAATTCGCACCAAACTCGTGCAGGACCCTTTTTTTGTCCGCACCAGAATCACACTGTGTTTTGCAAACCAATGTGGGGTGTTGTTAACTTAAAATACACTCAGCAATTGGTTTGCATGGATGGGTTGCGAAGTTGTTGTGGTGCGGAATCTGCAGTGAATTCGCTGTGAATATGCACCACGTCTAGTGTGAACCAAGGCTGAAGGGTAAAAAGAAAGGAGGCTACAAAAGCAAGATCTCCTTGCCATAATCCCTGCATGAGTCAAACATGATTTTCTATAAGCAGACTTAACCGCTTCCCGACCGGCACACGACGATGTACGTCGGCAGAATGGCACAGACAGGCAAATTGGCATCCATTTAAAATTGCCGCCGTGTCATCACGTGCCGGTCGGGACCCCTGTGAGTCCGACCGCGGGTCCCGCGGACTCGATCTCCGCTGGGATACCCGCGATGATCTCACGGGGAGGGAGAACGGGGAGATGCCGATGTAAACAGCATCTTCCTGTTCTGCCTAGCAACAAGTGACACTGATCTCTGCTCCCTGTGATTGGAGCAGAGATCAGTGATCTGTAAATCACAGCCGCACCCCCCACAGTTAATAACACGCCCCTAGGACACACTTAACCCCTACACTGCCACCCCCTGGTTAACCCCTTCACTGTCAGTGTCATTTACACAGGAATCAGTCAATCATTTGTATAGCACTGATTGCTGTATAAATGACAACGGTCCCAAAAATGTGTCAAAAATGTCCGATGTGTCCACCATAATGTCAGAATCCCAATAAAAATCGCTGATCGCTGCCATTACTAGTAAGAAAAAAAATATTAATAAAAATGCCATAAAACCTATCCCCTAAATGCTATAAATTTTGCACAAACCAATCAATAATCACTTATTGCGATTTTTTATTTTTAACAAAAATATGTAGAAGAATACGTATTGGCCTAAACTGAGGAAAAAATGTTTTTTATATATTTTTGGGGATATTTATTATAGCAAAAAGTAAAAATGAATGAGTTTTTTTCAAAATTGTCGCTCTTTTTTTGTTTATAGCGCAAAAAATAAAAACCACAGGGCTGATCAAATACCACCAAAAGAAAGTTCTATTTGTGGGAAAAAAAGGACATCAATTTTGTTTGGGAGCCACGTCGTATGACCATGCAATTGTCAGTGCCGAATCGCAAAAAGTGGTCTGGTCATTGGCCTGCAAAATGGTCCAGTCTGAAAGTGGTTAAACATTTGATAGGCAATCGTTTTAGAAATCCCTCTGGCCACTTGTTTGTTCTTGTGGAAGTACTTATCCAGTAAAGATACTGTAGATGCATTAAAAAATACATCTCATTCTCTGTTATACGATAATGTGTCTGTGCTTTTTTGTAGGCTTCATGTCAATGTCTCACTTATAAAAAAGCACTTAACTATGTTAAAAAAAATAACAGATATCATTTATACTTAGTTTGTCATTTATATAAATAGTCAATATGTACTTCACTATAAATGTTCTTTATATTCAGAAAAAGTATATTGCACTAATATTACAAAGCAGTTCTAAAATGTAGCTTATACTTGATGTAATTAGTGTCTGTTATACCATTATTTCAAAAAATGAAGTGTTAATTAAAAAGTATATCTAATCTATTTTGTAAATTGAAGAATATTATTTGTAGGAGTTCTTTTTCCTGTAATTTGCCTAGATCACTATGTGTACCAGTACTGCCACCTGCAGCAGCACCGTAGAACTACTCTTCATCAAAGGTCAACTCGGGTATGCAATGTGCTTCTGTGTAATAAATGTCAGCAAATCCTGTGAAATGGCAATGTACTGTACCTGGTAGATGTTCTATCAGTGTTACCTTTATTAAACTTAGTGGAGAAAACATAGCTATCAAACAACACCTTAGAATTAAAGTTTACCTTTCTCACAAATGTGTTAAAAAAGATCTAACATAGAATTTTTATTTTACATTTCTATCCCCTATGGGACAAAGTACATGTTGTTGCAAACAGTTTAAAAGCATTGGGCATGTTTGAAAATGTCTCTCCCTGCAACCCATCAAGTTTTGTGTATAATTGTGTAATCCAGCATGCTCCTTGCATCCTAAACTTACATTTCCTGGGTGCTGCAGTAATGTGACAGATGGCGCTGTCAAATGCAAAGCCTATTAGCCCTTGTACACATGGTCGGAGAATCCGTCGGAATGTGTCCTATCGGACCGTGTTGTCGGATAATCCGACTGTGTGTGGTATGCATCGGACTGATTCCGTCGGAATATCCGTCTGACCCAATTTTCCAACTTATTGGAAATATTTCCCGACCAACTGGGCCGATCGGACATACTTCGATCATGTGTAGAGAATTTTGATCGGACCAAGTGCCACGCATGCTCAGATCAAATTCCTATATCAAAGCTATTGGCTACTAGCCTGAATGTAGTCCCATCGTAACGAAATTACGTCATCACGTTCTGAAAGATTGGATTTTTCGACAACTTTGTCCGACCGTGTGTATGCAACAGTTTCGGACAAGATCCGTTGGACAAAATCCGACGGGCAAAATCCGACGGATTTGGTTGTCGAAATCTCCGACCGTGTGTACAGGGGCTTAGAGTGAAGTATAAGCAAGACATTTATTGATCACCATAGAACAAAGCAACATTCTGGGGGCCACCGATGACTCTTTCCTCGCACAGGCAATGACAACAGTACACACAAGGTTTAAATAGGCGAGCAAACCAATGACAAACCCTTAAGTTTCAGACACCATATACCCAAATAGGTAGGTAGCATGCCATGCTAATGCACCCTAAACCACCTCTTCAAACATTAGAGGGTCTCCAGAGTCTGTGTAAAGGCTGGTGTTTTATTTATATTTTGCCTTTGCATTGACCATGGATTCTGTATATTAAATGATTGCTTTTGGGGTTTCTTGCACATACTTTACTCTGGTGTGCCAGTGATATCTCTGTGTTTGGACATCACATTTGTTTCCTCAATTTACCAGAATACCTACAGAAATGGTTTAGTGGATTGGTGCGCTACAACAGGGACTGGATGATGAACCTGAAGTCCAAGTACTGTATACTTGTTTGTTGTAGACAAGGTTAGGATGGGATAAAATCCCTATCAATTTCTTGGTGTCTCCTTAGGGAGATTTCCATTCTGGCGAACATTTCAGGATTATATATGATTATTGTTCTCTTCTTTTTTTTTCTGTGATGGCTTTCTGTATTATATTGATTGTATTATTGACCAGCTGCCTTGTAAAGATCAAAAAGAGGAAGTGGATCCCAAGAAAGCCCTCATGCAGCGCAACACGTAAATCCATTTTGCGCAGTAATTTATCCATGATCTGTTGACCATTGTTTCCATAATTATGAGGGAACTACATTATTAATGGAATAATAAAGTTGTTTTTTTATGTATTTTTTGGTGCTTTTTCTCATGAATTTTGGCCACATTAAAATCCCCGTTCTCACTGTCCCTTGATTGTTGAAGATACATGTGGATACATGTGGGTTATTAAATACTCCAACTGTTACAATATTGGGGATTTTTTGTAATTGACTCCCTCACCTTCCATCTTATATGAGATTTCAATTCACTTCCTATCCCAAGCATACAGAGATATTCTCTAAGGGCTCATTCAGAAGGATAATTAATCCTGTCCTCTGTGCAGAGCCACTGGCAGATGCATGTGCATCCACCTCAGAGCTTTCTGCAGGCAGCCCATAGAAGTGGATGCAGATGCAGTGGCTACAGGGACACAATCATATGTAAATGGAATGCCCACCCTGTTTGTAACATACTCACCACCATCCATGATCTATTTATCACAAACTCCCTGAAACTGTTTGCAATTACTGAGACCTGGATTCAAGAATCTGACTTTCCTTCTCCTGCTACTCTCACCTATGCTGGCCTCCTGTGGACTCACTCTCCCAGGCCTAGTGGATGGAAAGGAGGTGGTGTTGGAATTCTCCTATCCCCTCAAAACATTTTTCAGGTTCTTAATCCATGCCCCTCTCTGTCCCTCTCCTCATTTGAAGCTCACTGTATTTGTCTATTTTCTCCAGTTTCTTTGAGAATTGCTATGATCTATCCCCCCCCCCCGGACTGGTATCAAAGCACTTGATTCCACTGCGTGACACTCCACTTGCCATTAAGGCTCTTGACAGGAGACCTCTACAGCCTGCCTATGTGACTCATGAGATGGTTTCGTTGTCCATGGCCGTAGGGACTCTTCACCATGAGATAATCCAATTCCAAGTTATTTCCTCACCTAAGTTTCCGCTGGTTATTGGTTATCCTTGCTTACAGAAGCACAACCCTTCTTTTGATTTGCTCCGTGCTGAGGTTCTCTCCTGGTCACCATAATGCAGTGAGACATGCTTCCAGAAGGTAGCCAAGGTCCTGTGCACCTCTTCACTCTCTTCCCTGCCGGAAGAGTACTGCGATTATATCTTTGATAAAGGTCAAGCTGGTAGTTTGCCTCCACACCGACCGTGTAATTGCATAATTGACCTTCAACCTGGTGCCATACCCCCTCATGGCCGGGTTTACCCTTTGTCAGTCTTGAAGGATAAGGCCATGGAGGAGTATGTTGCAGTCACCCTTTCTTGAGGTTTCATCCGCAAATCCTCGTCTCCTGCTGGTGCTGGTCTCTTCTTTGTGAAGAAGAGTGGTGAACTGAGACCTTGTATTGATTATAAGGTTCTCAATTGTTTCACAATTAAGAATGCCTATCCAATTCCGTTGATTACGGAGTTATTTGACCGCCTCAAGGGAGCCATCGTTTTCACAAAGCTTGATTTGAGAGGGGCATGCAATCTTTGTCAGGATTAAGGAGGGTGACGAGTGGAAAACTCAGTTTAATAGCAGAACAGGCCATTATGAGTACCTTGTAATGCCATTTTGCCTTTGTAATGCCCTGGCAGTTTTCCAGGAATTTATTAACAATGTAGGTATGTGTGGTGGTTTATCTCGATGATATCCTCATATTTTCCAAGTCCCCGCAGAGTAACCACACAGATGTCTGTTGTGTGCTTCAGAAACTAAGAGAGAACAATCTCTATTTTAAATTGGAGACGTGCGAGTTCCATTGTGAACAGGTTAAATTCCTGGTCATTTCCACTGCTTTTTTTTTGATGGACCCGGAGAAACTTTTGTCAGTCCTACAGTGGCCCCAATCCGTGAGTGTATGTGCTCTGCAGCTTTTCCTGGGCTTTGCCAACTATTATCGGAAGTTTATTCGTAACTTCTCATCTCTGGTCAAGCCCCTGACTGATATGACCAGAAAGGTCGGTAACCCACAGAGTTGGTCTCCGGAGTCCATTAAGGCCTTTGAGAGTCTCAAGGTTGCCTTTGTTTCTGTTCATGTGTTGGCACCCTTCTGTCTCAATGTCCTACCTCTGAGAGCGCTATGCATCTTTGCGGCTACTTTTGCAAGAAACTGTCACCTGCAGAGTGCAATTAGGAGATTGGTGACTGAGAGTTGTTGGTGATCATTTTAGCCCTGAAAGAATAGAGACATCTCCTTGAAGGTACCACTGTGCCAGTTCTCTTTCTTACTGACTATAAGAATCTCACATTCTTGTCTGAGGTGAAACACCTCTCTCCCAGAAGGGCCCGATGGGCTTTTTTCTTGTCAAGTTTCAATTAAATTGTCTTATTCTTACCTGGTACTAACAATGTAAGGGCTGACGTCTTGTCACGACAATTTTCCTCCACTTCCAAGTTGGAGCCGGTTCCGGTTCCTGTGATTCCTCCTGTTCGTATTCTGGCAACGGTTCGCACCAGTCTCACTTCTCCTTTTGGTGACAAAATTCTTGCTGCTCATGTCCATGCTGCTCCTGAGAAACTTTGTGACCGCTGCTTTGTCCCAGAGAGTCTTTGTACTGCCATGCTCCAGACTTACCATTCTCCCAAGGCAGCTGGCCACCCTGGGAAGAATCAACTCGTTTGGGCCATTTCTCAACAATTCTGGTGGCCTACGTGCATATGTAACTGCCTTCGTAGCTGCATGTTCCGTGTGTGTGCTTAGAGTAAGACTCCACAACACCTTCCAGTGGGCCTCCTACAACCCATACCCAATGGAGAGAGGCTCTGGACACAACTGTCTATGGATTTCATTGTGGAGTTACCCAACTCCCAGGGCAACACAGTTATCTTTATGGTGGTTGACCGGTTCTCAAAGATGTGTCATTGTATTCCACTTAAGAAGTTACCCTCTTCTAAGGAACTGGCTTTCATTTTTGCTTGGGAGATCTTTCGCTTACATGGGCTACCAAAGGTTACTGTCTCAGACAGGGGTAGTCAGTTTGTGTCCCGGTTCTGGCGAGCCTTTTGTGCACAGTTGTAAATTCAGCTCGCTTTTTCCTCTGCGTATCACCTGCAGTCTAATAGGGCCGCAGAATGAGCCAATCAGTCCTTGGAGCAATTCCTACGTTGCTATATGTCTGACCATCATAACAACTGGTCAGACCTATTACCATGGGAAGAGTTTGCTCAAAACAGTGCCTGGAATTCTGCTTCCTGATTGTTCCCGTTTATGGCGAATTATGGTATTCCTATGTTAGAAGAGCATCTCCGTGGTCTTTGTTCCACTTGGGCACAAGTCCAAGAGGCTTTGCATCATGCTAATGATAAGTACAGACTCCATGCTGACCGCAGACGCCTGCCTACTCGTTCCTACCAGGTTGGGGACAGGGTCTGGCTGTCATCTCGCAATCTCCGACTTCATGTTCCCTCACTGAAGTTCGCACCTTGGTTTATTGGGCCTTTCTATATTCATCACAGGATTAACCCAGTGTCTTACGCATTAGACGTTCCTTCTAATATGCATATTTCAAATGTATTTCATGTTTCCTTATTAAAACCTTTGGTCTGCAACCATTTTACAACCTCAGTGCCACATCCTCAACCTGTACAGGTTGAGAACCATGAGGAGTATGAAGTACAGTCCATTGTTGACTCCCCTAGGTTCCAAGGGCGCATAAAGTACCTTGTGCATTGGAAAGGTTACGGTACGGAGGAACGCTCTTGGGTCTCATCCTCGGACATACATGCCCCTGTTCTCCTCCGTGATTTCCATAGATGTTTTCCCCTCAAGCCTGGTGGTCATCCAAGGGGGAGGGGTCATTGAGGGGGGTACAGTCAGGGCCGGGCTCAGCCCTTCCTTCTCAGAGCTAGCCACTCAGCTGTCAGCTAATTGCCAGCTCCCATCTCTCTCCACAGTTACTCAGCTGTTGTTGATATCCTGCTCGTCAGTCCTGCCTACTTATGCCATCCAGTCCAGAGGAGCTCTGCCTTCACCTTGGTCAACATCACAAGAAACATGTCCTGCGTTCCTGTTTAACAACTTCAGCCCCAGAAGATTTTATCCCCTTCCTGATCAGAGCAATTTTTGCGATTCAGCACTGCATCGCTTTAACTGGCATTTTTACAGCGATCATTGCTATAAAAATGCATTGATTACTGTAAAAATGTCACTGGCAAGGAATGGGTTAACACTAGGGGCGATCAAGGGGTTAATTGTGTTCCCTAGTGTGTGTTTTAACTGAAGGGGGAGGGGACTGTGTAGGGCAGATGACAGAGCGCTGTTCATACTCTGTATGTACAGACGATCTGTCACTTCTCCCCTCAGAGAACCAGAAACTGTGTGTTTACACACACAGATCCCGGATCTCCATGTGCGCTCGCGGGAGCCCATCGGTGATCGCGACTGCCGGGCACTCACATCAGCTCCATGGGCAAGCAGGAGGCGCATGCACACACGCCCCTAGTGGCCACAGGGAGAAGCAACGTTACATAAGGTTGTTTCGCCCAGCCATGCCATTCTGCCGCAGTGCAACTGCGGTGGCTGGCCGGCAAGTGGTAAAAGGCTTGGTTTGCTGACATCCCTTCTGGCTCCGGATCCTGCTTGCTGTTCCACTACTTTAGTACCTGACTTCTGGCTTGGCTGACTATCCATTCCGGTTACTGAACTTTGGCTATGTTTTGACTATGTTTGTTCTTTTTACTTTTATTATTAAACAAGTGTGCTTTAACTGTACTTCTGTCTTGGTCTGATTTCATGATTTCTGACATTTCCTCAAACTGAATCTATCTAGCTCTTAATATTTCCTCCCCCACATGCCCCTTCTCCTAACTTCTCTGTCATGATCAATGGCACATCTATCAGTCCGTTCCCACATGACAGGGTGCTAGGGTAACCTTAGACTCTGAACTGTGCTTTCAGGCCCACATCCAATCCCTGTCCAAATCATGCCACCGTAGCCTCCACAACATTTCTAGAATATGCCCCTTTTTAACTAATGACACCACCAAGCTTCTAATTCACTCCCTGGTTATCTCTTGCCTCGACTACTGCAACTCCCTCCTCATTGGATTACCTGTACATAGTACCTGTTCAGCCCATAATGAATGCCGCTGCAAGATTCATCCACCTTACCAACCATTCAGTTTCCTCCACCCCTTCTCTGCCAATCCCTCCACTGGCTTCCACGCCCCCAACAAATAAAATTCAAAGAACTAACAATAATTTGCAAAGCCACCCATAACTCTGCCCCCAGCCACATCACTAAACTAATCCCAAAATACCAACCAAGGCGCTCTCTTCAGTCCTTCCAAGACCTCCTGCTCTCTAGCTCCCTTGTCACCTCCTCTCATTCTCGCCTCCAGGATTTCTCCAGAACTTCTCCCATCCTTTGGAACTCCCTACCCCAATCTGTCCCACTGTCCTCTAATCTATCCATCTTCAGATGATCCCTGCAAACTCTTCTCTTTAAAGAAGCCTATCCTGCTTTTAACTAATACACTGTTTTACTTCCTCCATCAGCTCATCCCCCACAGCTATTACCTTTTGTATCAATTGACCCTCCCATTTTAGATTTTAAGCTCTAATGAGCATGGCCCTCTGATTCCTCTTGTGCCAAATTGTAATGTAACTATAATGTCTGTCTTTAATTTGTTAAGCGATGCGCAAACTGTTTGTGCTATATAAAACCTGAATAATAATAATAATAAAAAAGTTTGATATGTGGGCAAGAGCGGGTGCACAGATATGAATGCAGACACTGTGCGTTCAGATCCGTGCACCCGCTCCTGCCAGTATGTCAAACTTTGACATGTCAGATATCCCAACCTGCAAAAACTAATTTCAGGGAGGTTTCAAACTCATTTCAGGGAGATGATGCTTTTCGGCGGTGCTGCCCCCCTCCCTGCCCCCCCCCCCCCAATAAAATGAAGCCTTACCAGTGCCAATTAAATGCCAGCTGATCAGTGCCAATTAAATTCAGCTATACCAGTGCCCAATGAAATGCAGTCTGTTCAGACAGCTGCTGGTGCTGGGCTACTGGCCCTAGGGGTTGGCTGCTAAGGCCTGGATGCTGGGGCCAAGGGTCTGGCTGCTGGAGCTGGGGTGCTGGTCCTTGGGCCTGGCTGCTGGGGCCAGGGGTCTGCCTGCTGGGGCCAAGGATCTGGTTGCTGCAGCTGGGCTGCTGGTCCTGGCGTCTGGCTGCTGGGGCAAGTGGTTTGACTGCTGGGGCTGGCTTCTGGGGCCAGGGGCCTGGCTGCTGGGGCCAAGGGCCTGGCTGCTGGAGCTGGGCTGCTGGTCCTGGAGTCTGGCTGCTGGGGCCACGGGTCTGGCTGCTGGGGCTAGGGGTCTGGCTGCTGGGGCCAAGGGTCTGGCTGCTGAAGCTGGGCTGTTGGGGCCAAGGGTCTGGCTGCTGGGGCCAAGGGTCTGGCTTCTGGGGCCAAGGGTCTGGCTGCTTGAGCTGGGCTGCTGGTCCTGGGGTCCGGCTGCAATGGGGCTGGCGAGCCATCCCAGTCAAAGAATTCCCCAGAAGGAAGGGGGTGGGCTGAGACAGGGGAGCACAGCCCATACTGCTGTCAGCAGCCTGCTGCATGGTTACTTTTTTGGGGGTCAGTCCGGCCGATTCAGCAGGGAAGGAAGGGGGTGGGTGGAGGCAGAGACAAGATTGATCTGCAGGCTGTAGCCATTAAAAGAAAAAAAAAACTCCAATGTCAAGCTGACTCTTTCTCCACTTTCGGATGCTGCTGCACAGGAATCTCCTGTGAGACAAGTACATGACAGTCCCTGTATGTCCAGCGGATTGAAATAGAGGGGACTGCCATGTACTTGTCGTACAGGAGATCACTGCGCAACGGCACCCGAAAGTGGAGAAAGAGTCCGCTTGACAGGGGAAAGGATTTTTTCTTTTAATTGATACCGCCTTGCATCCGTCTGTCACTCAGCCATTCGGGCTACTGTCTGACTGTGGCTGAGTAACAGACCAAGCTGGGAGATCACCCTGTGCTCGCGGGTGTCTGGGAGCCCGCAGCCAAATGTGGGAGACTCCCACGGCTTGCAAGAGACTTGAGATGTCTGACGTGTGATTACATCCATGCAGCTGCTGCATGTGCATCTACTCCCATGAGCTGCCTGCAGACAGCTCTGAAGTGGATGCACTTGAATCTGCCAACAGCCCTGCATGAAGGATGGGACTAATTGCCCGTCCGAATGAGCCTTTAGGGTTTTTTCACACCGGCAGCCATGCTTAATGCACAACCGCTTGTGTGTGCTCGGTAGAATAATGCCAGCGCAAGTATTCCAGTGCATCAACTGATCCTTTTTTGTTCCTAGAACTTTATTGATATGTCACAATTGACATTTTATTAAGTTCTAATGGCTGCAGCACTGTGAGATGTGGTGGATTGCATCACATCATACTGCGCTTAAAAAAGTACTGCATGCCGCACTGTTTTCAGCACACACCCCTGAAATATGGTGGTATGGCCTGGTCTGATAAGGAACAGGGTTTTTCTGCCTTGTCTTGAGCTTGGACCGCTCTGGCCAGGGCTGCCCCTACTTACCTGGTGGGAATGGGTCTCAATCGAAAGATTCATCCTAACTGCTTACCCTCTTACCCTAACGTGAACTGCAAAATTTTGCATTTCCCATTGCTTACATTCGTTTTCTTTTTTAGGCTTTTCCCCCTCTCTTCTCACCTGGTGATCTGGCCAGTAATACACCTCCTGAATTAGAGTTCCCCCACTCTGGATGAAGGAGCTCAGGAGTACCTTTGGACAGCAGCATTGTCAGTCTAGGGGGGAGGGGAGTGTAAGATATAACTATGAGGAGGAGCAGAGTAACAGAAAATGAGGTCATCAAAGTGCTGCTTCTTCCTTCACTCTCCAGTCTCATGATAGGGGTAGGGAGTGAAGTGAAACTGAAACTGCAGCAGAGAGATCAGGTCCTCTCCCCTGCCATACAGGACTGTACTGTGTGGCAGAGCTGTGTAAATATTAATACTGGATGACTAGTGTGACAGATCTCGGATACCCCTGCTGAGCATCTCCGCCAGACCTGTGTCTCCTGTCCTCCAAACGCACCCGCAGCCTGCAGATTCGCCATAACCAGCCCTTAACCCCTCAATTACGAGACAAGCCATGCAGGTGTTGAGGGTTAAACATCCAAAGCATAAAACTCTTTATTACGTTTCAAAAATACACTTTAAACACAGTTAGGGACACTCCCCTTAGCCTTGTCATAGAGGGGGTAGGGGACAAGGAAGAACCAATGGAAACTCAACACTTGTATATTCAAACAACTACAGTTGAAACACATGAAGGGATTGTGATAAGTAGGCAGCCCTTCCTTATACATCCCCTGCTGAGAGGTGTCTCCAGACCTTTTGTCTACATGCCATGACCCAACGCAATTAAACACAGCAACGGGGGGAGGGATGCAGCATTATATTACATTGTCTCAATGCCATTTTTTCCCAAATTCTCATAGCCCCATGTTTTGGGAATACTGCAATCTTGTATATGTCTTTATCAGCTAAAAGTACATTGTTTGTGGAATGAAAGTATATATTTAGCCCAGCCGGGCCAATAGTTTTAAGTAGCCAGGAACGACTCCACAAGCCCAGCCACAGATACCGCATTCACCCGGTTCCAATGAACTGGCGACTCTGGACACAAATGTCTGAAGGTGGCATCTTCTCCAATTGGTGGGAGACAGCAAATAGCCCTCCAAATCTCATTTTCTCTGCTGGGCCATAGTCTGTGGGTAGGAGGCGAGCCCACAACCCCCTCCAAAACACACAGTGACTGTGGGTTCTGTCACAACTAGAAATACAATTCATTTGGCAGGTAAAACAGATCCTTATTACTTTACCAGTATTGTAGGCTATACATCAGGGGTATTGAATTAAAATTCACAAAGGAGGTCCGGTCAGTACAATTTTCTTACAGCAGACATCTGAATCGCATTTTTGTGCAATGACTAAGGTCCGTCAAATCACAGGCCGCCTCTGTTCTTAGACTAGGTTTACATCTTTGAGACTGGGTAACATGTACAAAACTGCAAGTGTTCTGGACCTACAGAGAGACTGCTGCAGTTTAGCACATTGATTCTTAATGGTACCCCCACGCTTCAACACTAACGGTGCATTTTGCCACAACGCCTTGTAGCTTGGTGCAGGGGGGTTTTAAAAAAAGAGTCAAGGACTTCCTTCCCTGAATTTCTCATGGGTAGGGCAGCCCATTAAAATGATTGAGCTGCCCTATCTGCGATGTGAGAGCAAAAACGCATGTGCACTGATCTGAACCAAGCCTCATATCACAATCCCATTCTTACATCAGTGTCTTCAGTCTCCTTTGCACATAACAACCACCTTTTAAATCACAGTCCTCTTGCCTGTATATGAAGATCCCCCTCCTTCACATCCCAGTCCCTTCTTTACAGCAGTGTCCTCAGTTCCCCGTCATATAACCTCCCTCTACTCCTTTCACAGAAGTGTTCTCACCAGGGGCTTATCTACCACAAAGCAAACATTTTTCAGGGGGTGACCATCCCCAGGGCAGAAGGGACATTACGAGGACTGCAGAAAAGCAGTGACATCACTACAGGGGTGTGGATGGGTGACCCCTGTATGAAATCGTCAGAGCTCTGGACAGGAATGCAGGTGCAGACAATGGAAGTATGAGAGGTACGAGCCAGTATTGGTCACTCAGGGACGCCTGCTCAGATCAGCAAAGCGCTCTTGGCCTCCTCTCAGCCCCTGACAGCCCGCAGAATAACAAGCACATGGTAGAGAAGCACTGGCTAATGTAGAGATCTTTGAGAGCAGACACCAGGCTTCCCAGTTAACTCACTTGATGCTGGCGCCAGAACTCCTTCACCCATGGGATCCTGGTAACTAGTGATGGCCGAACGGTTCGCCCGGCGGTCGTTTCGCGGCGAATTTCCGACTTTCGCCGTCCGCGGGTTCGAACGCCTTTTTCCGTCGTTCGCCCCGGCGGACTTACGTGTTTAATGTATACAAGAACTTTAACCTTTCGTGACACGTTTATCATGTGTTACAGGACAACCAATTGAGACATGACAGCTCATGGACACTTGGACATTCCCCCTAACCTATAAATACACCCGATCCGGTGGCCATTTTACATTCTTTCTTCTGTCACTGTAGGGAAAGGATCCTGTGTGGAGTAGGGACAGAGAAAACGCTAGCTATTTGGTACACAAAAGTTCTTTTCAGGACTGGTATAGGTGTTAGGTCAGCAGCCTGAGTTTCTTTTGTCAGTTTAGATAAAGGGACAGAGCGCTGTATGCTGCTATTTTAGGGACAGCTCAGCCAGATTAGTCTTTCTTCATCATCATCATCATCATCATCATTAGCTGTTACTATCAGGTCCACAAAAGAGCTGTTCCAGCTAATCGTTCCAGCCTACTCTTTTTTGCCAATTTGTATAGGGACAGGCAGGAAGCAGTGTGTCAGGCAGTGAGGATAATTTTAAAGACTTGCTGTTACTATTAGTTCCACAAAGGTTCTTTTCAGGACTGGTATCAGTGGTACGGTAATAGGCTTGTACACGTATAATATTCTTTCTTCCAAATATAGAAAGAATATTATACTTGACTGCTGCCCTTCTGCTGCAGTCTGCTAATCATTCACAACTCACTTGTTCCACAAAGCTCTTTATCAGGACTGGTAACTTGGTCTGTCTAGGGTGCTACGGTACATAGGCTTGGGTGCGGTACAGTCTGCTGTTCTGTAAGGACCGCTATCGGTCCACAATACATAGGGTTGCCGTGCACTACTGCTGACCGCTGCCCTATACTGCAGCAGTCCTTCATTGGTATAGGGACTGACGTACAGTCTGCTAATCACTAACACACAACCTGCTTGGTCCACAAAAGTTCTTATAAGGACTGGTAACTTGGTATAGGGTGCTACGGTACATAGGCCTGAGTGCGTTACAGTCTGCTGTTCTGTAAGGACCGCTATCGGTCCACAATACATAGGGTTGCCGTGCACTACTGCTGACCGCTGCCCTATACTGCAGCAGTCCTTCATTGGTATAGGGACTGACGTACAGTCTGCTAATCACTAACACACAACCTGCTTGGTCCACAAAAGTTCTTATAAGGACTGGTAACTTGGTATAGGGTGCTACGGTACATAGGCCTGAGTGCGTTACAGTCTGCTGTTCTGTAAGGACCGCTATCGGTCCACAATACATAGGGTTGCCGTGCACTACTGCTGACCGCTGCCCTATACTGCAGCAGTCCTTCATTGGTATAGGGACTGACGTACAGTCTGCTAATCACTAACACACAACCTGCTTGGTCCACAAAAGTTCTTATAAGGACTGGTAACTTGGTATAGGGTGCTACGGTACATAGGCCTGAGTGCGTTACAGTCTGCTGTTCTGTAAGGACCGCTATCGGTCCACAATACATAGGGTTGCCGTGCACTACTGCTGACCGCTGCCCTATACTGCAGCAGTCCTTCAGCGGTATAGGGACTGACGCACAGTCTGCTAAACACTAACACACAACCTGCTTGGTCCACAAAAGTTTTTATAAGGACTGGTAACTTGGTATAGGGTGCTACGGTACATAGGCCTGAGTGCAGTACAGTCTGCTGTTCTGTAAGGACCGCTATCGGTCCACAATACATAGGGTTGCCGTGCACTACTGCTGACCGCTGCCCTATACTGCAGCAGTCCTTCATTGGTATAGGGACTGACGTACAGTCTGCTAATCACTAACACACAACCTGCTTGGTCCACAAAAGTTCTTATAAGGACTGGTAACTTGGTATAGGGTGCTACGGTACATAGGCCTGAGTGCGTTACAGTCTGCTGTTCTGTAAGGACCGCTATCGGTCCACAATACATAGGGTTGCCGTGCACTACTGCTGACCGCTGCCCTATACTGCAGCAGTCCTTCATTGGTATAGGGACTGACGTACAGTCTGCTAATCACTAACACACAACCTGCTTGGTCCACAAAAGTTCTTATAAGGACTGGTAACTTGGTATAGGGTGCTACGGTACATAGGCCTGAGTGCGTTACAGTCTGCTGTTCTGTAAGGACCGCTATCGGTCCACAATACATAGGGTTGCCGTGCACTACTGCTGACCGCTGCCCTATACTGCAGCAGTCCTTCAGCGGTATAGGGACTGACGCACAGTCTGCTAAACACTAACACACAACCTGCTTGGTCCACAAAAGTTTTTATAAGGACTGGTAACTTGGTATAGGGTGCTACGGTACATAGGCCTGAGTGCAGTACAGTCTGCTGTTCTGTAAGGACCGCTATCGGTCCACAATACATAGGGTTGCCGTGCACTACTGCTGACCGCTGCCCTATACTGCAGCAGTCCTTCATTGGTATAGGGACTGACGTACAGTCTGCTAATCACTAACACACAACCTGCTTGGTCCACAAAAGTTCTTATAAGGACTGGTAACTTGGTATAGGGTGCTACGGTACATAGGCCTGAGTGCGTTACAGTCTGCTGTTCTGTAAGGACCGCTATCGGTCCACAATACATAGGGTTGCCGTGCACTACTGCTGACCGCTGCCCTATACTGCAGCAGTCCTTCATTGGTATAGGGACTGACGTACAGTCTGCTAATCACTAACACACAACCTGCTTGGTCCACAAAAGTTCTTATAAGGACTGGTAACTTGGTATAGGGTGCTACGGTACATAGGCCTGAGTGCGTTACAGTCTGCTGTTCTGTAAGGACCGCTATCGGTCCACAATACATAGGGTTGCCGTGCACTACTGCTGACCGCTGCCCTATACTGCAGCAGTCCTTCATTGGTATAGGGACTGACGTACAGTCTGCTAATCACTAACACACAACCTGCTTGTTCCACAAAAGTTCTTATAAGGACTGGTAACTTGGTATAGGGTGCTACGGTACATAGGCCTGAGTGCGTTACAGTCTGCTGTTCTGTAAGGACCGCTATCGGTCCACAATACATAGGGTTGCCGTGCACTACTGCTGACCGCTGCCCTATACTGCAGCAGTCCTTCATTGGTATAGGGACTGACGTACAGTCTGCTAATCACTAACACACAACCTGCTTGTTCCACAAAAGTTCTTATAAGGACTGGTAACTTGGTATAGGGTGCTACGGTACATAGGCTTGAGTGCGGTACAGTCTGCTGTTCTGTAAGGACCGCTATCGGTCCACAATAGATAGGGTTGACGTGCACCACTGCTGACCGCTGCCCTATACTGCAGCAGTCCTTCAGCGGTATAGGGACTGACGTACAGTCTGCTAAACACTAATACACAACCTGCTTGGTCCACAAAAGTTCTTATAAGGACTGGTAACTTGGTATAGGGTGCTACGGTACATAGGCTTGAGTGCGGTACAGTCTGCTGTTCTGTAAGGACCGCTATAGGTCCACAATAGATAGGGTTGACGTGCACCACTGCTGACCGCTGCCCTATACTGCAGCAGTCCTTCAGCGGTATAGGGACTGACGTACAGTCTGCTAAACACTAATACACAACCTGCTTGGTCCACAAAAGTTCTTATAAGGACTGGTAACTTGGTATAGGGTGCTACGGTACATAGGCTTGAGTGCGGTACAGTCTGCTGTTCTGTAAGGACCGCTATAGGTCCACAATAGATAGGGTTGACGTGCACCACTGCTGACCGCTCACCTATACTGCAGCAGTCCTTCAGCGGTATAGGGACTAAGAGTTTTGTCACAGGGTCATTTAAAAAATGACATGCAGAGGAAGAGGCAGGCCCTTCCGCAGGGGTGGTAGGGGTAGGGCAGGAGCAACAGGCTTGAGCCAAAGTGGGAAGTTGCAGAAGGTGCGTTCAATTACTTTAAAGGATGCACCAGACTTGGTTGAGTGGCTCGCTCAGCCTTACTCTTCTGCACCCTCCTCATCCTCTCGATCTGCACCCTCTTCTTCACTCTCTGCTATGTGCACCCCCAAAGACACTACCACCAACAACACGACCACCACCACCACCACCACATACCTTCCGCTTGAGTCACTGGAATTATTTTCCGATCCATATCAAGAGGACATTTCTGATGCGCAGCCACTCTTGGTATTGGATCAGGAAGAGGAGGTAGCAACAAGCGCTACTCAGCAGTCTGACGCCAGTACCCAGATCAGCCCAAGGAGGAGGTTGGTCCCCGGTGTTGCTGCCTACTCTACTTATAGCGGTGGGGAAGGTGACGTTGATGATGACGTGTCTAGTGATGTCACGTGGGTGCCCACAAGAGAGGAAGAGGAGGGGAGTTCAGAGGGAGATATGGACCAGCAGATAGGGAGGAGAAGCAGCAATGACTTACATTGCACAGCAGGGACAAAGCAGACTGCAAATGTATCAGGAGCGAGTCATCGACCATGTACGGTCACATCTGGCGCTCCCAGGACACCGGCACATGGCTCCGCAGTGTGGGCTTTTTTTAACGTGTCCGCTGCTGACAATAGCGTTGCCATCTGCAATCTTTGCAGTCAACGCGTTAGTCGCGGTAAGCCCAATACTCACCTAGGGA
Source organism: Lithobates pipiens (assembly GCF_037356315.1). Lineage (NCBI taxonomy): Eukaryota > Metazoa > Chordata > Amphibia > Anura > Ranidae > Lithobates > Lithobates pipiens. The sequence continues at coordinate 389,697,170 of NW_027507718.1, read as the reverse complement.
CGACCGCCTTAAGAAGGCACATGAGCAGCCATCACCGAGCCCAGTGGGAGCAACGGAACACACAAAGCCACACTGCAGGCTCTCACCGTCCAGCCTCGTCTTCTACTTCTCCTTCTCCTCTCTCCTCACAATTGTCCTCCACTCCACCTTCCATCACGCCAAGCTCACATTTTTCTGCAAAAAGGCAGGCTTCCGTGGGCCTAATGTTTGAGCGTAAAAAAATGATGACGCCGGATAACCCTCTTGCCCAACGGTTGGCGGCTGGCTTGTCAGAACTCATAGCCCGCCAACTACTGCCATATAAACTGGTGGACTCGGAGGCCTTTCGCAAATTTGTGGCCATTGGAACACCACAATGGAAGGTCCCAGGAAGGAAGTATTTCTCAGAGAAGGGCATCCCAGAGCTATATGGCCATGTTCAGCGGCAAGTGAATGTATCTCTGGCACACAGTGTCGGTGCCAAGATACATCTGACCACAGACACGTGGTCTAGCAAACACGGGCAGGGAAGGTATATCAGTTTTACTGCCCACTGGGTGAACCTTCTGACGGCCGTCAAGCATGTAACCCGTGGCACCCGTGTAGATTTGGTTTTACCGCCACGGATTGCATGCAGGCCTGACTCTTCTTCTCCTCCTCCTACTCCATCCTCCTCCCTCTCCTCCTCAGCTGCCTCCTCCTTTTCCGCTGCTAGCGTCTCTTCCACTGCACCGCCCAAGCTCCCCAGAACCTATTCCACATGCCAGGTGAGACGTTGCCATGCCGTGCTGCGTCTGTTGTGCCTGGAAGCAAAGAGCCACACTGGCCCGGCACTCCTTTCAGCTTTGCGTTCACAGGCAGATGAGTGGCTAACACCGCTCAATTTGACAGTTGGTAAAGTGGTGTGTGACAACGGTGCCAATCTGCTTAGCGCATTGAAACAGGGCAAAATCACGCACGTGCCGTGCATGGCACACGTCTTAAACTTGGTCGTGCAGCGATTCCTTGTCAAATACCCTGGGGTCCAGGACATCTTGCGGCAGGCAAGGAAAATCTCGGCCCATTTCAGAAGATCTTACACGGCCATGGCTCGCCTTGCTGACATTCAGCGGCGACACCATCTGCCGGTCAGACGTCTTATTTGCGATTGCCCGACGCGATGGAACTCAACCTTCTATATGCTTGATAGGCTGCTCCAGCAGAAACGTGCAGTTAACGTCTACCTGTATGAACTCTGCGAAAGAAACGGTTCTGGGGAGCTGGGTTTTTTTTCACCGCGCCAGTGGCTGCTCATGCGCGACACATGCAGACTTCTGCGGCCATTTGAGGAGATCACCAAACTGGTCAGTCGCAGCCATGGCGCCATCAGTGACATGGTACCTTATGCCTTCTTTCTGGAGCGTGCATTGCGTCGTGTCATTGATCAGGCTGTGGAGGAGCAGGAGCGGGAAGATGAGGAAGTCGCAATGCTGGATGAATTCCCAGGGGGGGCTACTCTATCTGAGACAAGTCAACAACAGGAGTCTGATGAGGAGTCAGAGGAGGATGGTGCCGGGGCGGATGAGCAGGAGCAAGAAGAGCATGCTTTAAACCTTTCTGGGATCCCTGTTGTGCGAGGATGGGGAGAGGAGAATGAAGAGGACGACATTATCCTGGATGATGAGCAGGAGCCAGGCCACCACACCGCTTCCACTTTAGTGCAAATGGGGGCCTTCATGCTCCAGTGTTTTAATAGGGACCCCCGTATAAAAAGCATGAGGGTCAAGGACCAGTACTGGGTGGCAACGTACTTAGACCCCCGGTACAAACACAAAATGGCGGAAATGTTACCGCCGTCGCAGAGGGCTGTCAGAATGCAGCACTTCCAGGCCTTGCTTCGAGAAATGCTGCATTCTGCTTTTGCGTGCGCTGGCAGAGGAGCAATTCCCACTCCCAGAGAAGGATTTGCGGGTACCAATCCAACAGCGCCTGCAAGAAGAGGCCGGTTTGAAGATGTGTTGGTGACTTCGGATATGAGGTCATTCTTTCAGCCGACCCATCGACAGGTGTCATCCGGATCCAGCATCAGGGAACGCCTAGACCGTCAGGTGTCCGACTACATTGGGTTAACGGCCGATGTGGACGCTCTGAGGAGTGATGAACCCCTAGACTACTGGGTGGGCAGGCTTGACCTCTGGCCAGAGCTTGCCCAATTTGCAATCGAACTGTTGGCTTGCCCCTCATCCAGTGTCCTGTCCGAAAGGACGTTCAGCGCAGCAGGGGGGATTGTGACCGATAAGCGTACTCGCCTAGCTCACCACAGTGTTAACTACCTCACATTTCTAAAAATGAATGAGGCATGGATCTCGGAGGAATTCAACACATGTGATCAGTAGACCATGTATATGTCTATAAACAATTTTTGGAATCAAGCACACAGACCTTCTTAATTCATTTGGCTCACTTCCCTGACCCAAAAAAGCACACCGTACTATATGCCCCTACCCTCCTCTTTGAAGAGGTTGAGCGGTGTCATATTTCTACTGGGGCTGCTTATTATGAGGGGTTCCCACCATCCCTGTGCTGTGCTGACTTCCTCCTGGGTGTTCTTATTATGAGGGGCTCCCACCATCCCTGTGCTGTGCTGACTTCCTCCTGGGGGTTCTTATTATGAGGGGATCACACCATCCCTGTGCTGTGCTGACTTCCTCCTGGGGCTGCTTACGGTGCTGCTGTCAGCGCTGTATGTCACGGAGCTGCTGTCAGCGCTGTATGTCACGGAGCTGCTGTCAGCGCTGTATGTCACGGAGCTGCTGTCAGCGCTGTATGTCACGGAGCTGCTGTCAGCGCTGTATGTCACGGAGCTGCTGTCAGCGCTGTATGTCACGGAGCTGCTGTCAGCGCTGTATGTCACGGAGCTGCTGTCAGCGCTGTATGTCACGGAGCTGCTGTCAGCGCTGTATGTCACGGAGCTGCTGTCAGCGCTGTATGTCACGGAGCTGCTGTCAGCGCTGTATGTCACGGTGCTGCTGTCAGCGCTGTATGTCACGGAGCTGCTGTCAGCGCTGTATGTCACGGAGCTGCTGTCAGCGCTGTATGTCACGGAGCTGCTGTCAGCGCTGTATGTCACGGAGCTGCTGTCAGCGCTGTATGTCACGGAGCTGCTGTCAGCGCTGTATGTCACGGTGCTGCTGTCAGCGCTGTATGTCACGGAGCTGCTGTCAGCGCTGTATGTCACGGAGCTGCTGTCAGCGCTGTATGTCACGGAGCTGCTGTCAGCGCTGTATGTCACGGAGCTGCTGTCAGCGCTGTATGTCACGGAGCTGCTGTCAGCGCTGTATGTCACGGTGCTGATGTCAGTGCTCTGTATTACGGTGCTGCTGTCAGTGCTCTGTATCTCCTGCACCCTCTTGTTTGCCTACCCTGGTCCCTGACCTTCCCTCTCCTCCATTGCCTTCATTAGCTCCATAGTCCTGAATTGTCAGAACAATTTCCCAAATAAAAAAAAAATGCTTGTAGTTATCGATCCCAAATTCACCTCATACATGTATTATGCTATTGTCCAGGTGGTGGGACTACGTGCTACCCCCTAATAATTACCCCGTGGCCGCAAATTCGACCTAAAGGTTTGCGAAATTCGCCTCCCATTGAAGTCAATGGAGCCCGCGGCGAACGGTCGTTTTCGCGAACGTTTGTGCCCGTTCGCGTTTCGCGTTCGCGAAACGTCCCGTCGGAAGTTCGTCCATCACTACTGGTAACCACTTTCAGCAGGACATGTGCTCAGCAGAGCTCCTTCATTTGCCCACCCTATGCAAAAGGTGCTGTGCAGTGCCATAGACAACAAAAGGGTCAGGTAAAGGACCTAATCTCCAGAATCCTGGGTTGAGGGATACATTATTTTTATTTTATTTTGTATTAACAGGAAGGTATCTCTACCAGAACTCATGCTTAACTCACTGAGTTCTGCAGCTCTGCCGTTCTGCTTTATGGCCCATATGGCTGCCCAGTGCCCACCTCCTGTGACGCTGTTCCCCACTTGTCACACTGCCCCCCTCCTGCTTCAGTGCTTCCCTCCTGTCACACTTCCCCCTCCTGGTTCACTGCAGCTTCCGGTCACACTGCTTCCACCAGTCGCACTGCCCCCACCTGTCCCACTGCCCTCTCCTGCTCCAGTGCTTCCTTCCTGTCACACTGCCCCCTCCTATTCCACTGCGCCCTCCTGTCACACTGCCCCCTCCTATTCCACTGCGCCCTCCTGTCACACTGCCCCCCTCATGTCACACTGCCCCCACCTGTTCCACTGTCCCCTTCCTAATACATTGCCCAGATACCCCTCTCATTTCAAAATGCCCCCCTCGTCCTATCTCCCCATCTCTCTCTCTTTTCTATTCCTAGTTCTTATCCTAACAGGGAGGGAGGGAGCACCGCTGTGGCAAGCTCTTAGCTGCCTAACACACACCAGTAATACCAGAGACTGAATGTTACTACCCCACTGTCCATCAGAGACCCCACATAGCCACCAAAGACCCAACACAGCCACCAGAGACCCCGCATATCCATTTGAGAAGGAAGGGGTGGGAAAAATTTAAATGGAGGTGCACCCGATTTTAGTCTTGCCCAGTGCAGAACAAAACCAAAATACCCCACTGGTTCTCACACCCACTTAATATCACACCCTCCCCTCTTCCTTCACATCAACCCCCTAACACCCCCCCTTTCACTGTAGTGTACTCTGCCCCCCCCCCCCCCACACCACCCTTACCCCACAGTACTCTTCTTGGCCCCATTCATATTACCCCTCCCTTCACAGTCCTGTCCTCAGCCCCCCTTCACATCACCTCAACGTTCTACCTTACACAAGAAGATGGAAGACACAGCAGTCTGGAAGAGATGGCAGGAGCTGCAAGCTAGTGATTGGTTGCTAGGATGGTCCTACATCAACAATTTTTATTTCATTAGATTGTCTTCAAAAGAAAAAAATGTCTATTATTTGTAATTGTTAGATGACCAAAATTGTGTATTTAACCACTTCCCTACCGGGCCTATTCTGGCACTCCTCTCCTACATGTAAAAATCATAATTTTTTGCTAGAAAATTACTCAGAACCCCCAAACATTATATATATATATATATATATATATATATATATATATATATATATATTTAGCAGACACCCTAGGGAATAAAATGGCAGTCATTGCAACTTTTTATCTCACACGGGATTTGAGCAACAATTTTTCAAACATGTTTTTTTTTTTGGTTTTTTTTTTTTTTGTGTTTTCATGCTTTAAAAAAAAAAAAAAAACAGTAAAGTTAGCCCAATTCTTTTATATAATGTGAAAGATGATGTTACGCCAAGTAAATAGATACCTAACATGTCATACTTTAAAATTGTGCACAATCATGGAATGACGCCAAACTTCAGTACTTAAAAATCTCCATAGGCAACGCTTTAGAATTTTTACAGGTTACATGTTTAGAGTTATAGAGGAGATCTAATACTAGAATTGTTGCTCCTGCTCTAACGCACATAGCGATACCTCACATGTGTGGTTTGAATTGCGTTTACATATGTGGGTGGGACTAACTACCGGGGACAGGGGCATTTTAAATTAATATTTTTTTATTTTATTTTACTTTATTTTTTAGTTTTTTTTACTTTCTTTTACAACATTTTTTTAAATCACTTTTATTCCTATTACAAGGAATGTAAACATCCCTTGTGATAGGAATCATTAGTGACAGGTCCTCTTAATGGAGAGATGCGAGGTCAATAAGACCCCACATCTCTCCTCCAGGCTGGAAAGCATGAGATCAGAAAAAAAATCTACAACCTCATGCTTACCAGCCGTGATCGCGGCTTTGTTTACATCTGTGGCCCAGATGCGATGCCATAACGTTGTTCTCGAGCCTCTGAAGGTCATAGAGATGACCGGTGACCATCTGATCATTCAGATATTCCCACTGAAAGTCAAAGACGTCATATGACAAACTTGGGCGGGAAGTGGTTAAATATCATTTTCCCAAGTCCCCAATATGATCACATTTAAAATATCAACTATTCCAGTAAGACACATAAGATCTAATATCAGGTTTTCCTAATATAACACAGATGAGACTAGGGGAAAATTATAAAGAATACTCTACAATGCATAAGTGATCTTCTTTAAATACCTAGAAATATTATATAATTTTTCTCACAATTGGTTGAATTGCACTTAGCCCACTGAACTTCTATTCTCTTTAATACCCAAACACAGCTTTACTAAGTTCCTAATAAAGAATACAGTTATTTAATTACAGAATAAAAAAATAACTTACAGTGTCAGTGAACGAGTGTAGAATGTGGAGGTTCTTGTCATGTTCTTTCCCTTCCGCAAGCTTTGAGTATAGGAAGTTTGGCCATAACCAAGGCAACCTCTGTCTGCGATGAAGGATATCACTCATTCTAGTATTAGAATGAGATTTAAAAGAATGAATATTTAAAACACATGTCTAAATCAATTCAGTTCTAGTGTATTGTATTAATTTGTGCTGTAAATTTGGAGAAACAAAATCCAAAAGTTGGCAATTATAATATACTTTATGTGTTATCTAATTATAAGGATTATTTGTTAGAATAAGAATTAGGATAAAGGATATGAATAATTTATTAGAATAAAGAGCCAAGCAGCTTCCAACAGTTGTTTTTATTTCCTTTTTAATAATGGCCCCCTGTTGTGATCCCAACTATCTCTGATTTTGAGGGACTGTCCCTGATTTGGAACAAAGTCACTCTGTCCCTCTTTCCTTCTCATTTGTCCCTCAACTTGGTCTGCTCTATATAGTTGTATATAAAATGCACTAGTTATCTTTCAAAAAGTGTTTCCCAGTGTTCAAACCTTTCATCCAATTTCTAAATTGTTGCATTGGTAAATTTTAAAAGCCAATATACAGGAATTGTAGTGGTGTAGTGGGATGCCCATTTGTCCAGATTCCGGTGCAGATCCCTTTAACTCAACCCCCCACAATCCTCTGAGCTCCTGGACACGCCCGGGGGGTATAAACGTCAGCTCCACCCAGCTTCCTGTGCTCAGAGAGATCCTGCCTGATGGGACAGCAATGACTGGGCAAGTGAGCTGTTCCCAGGTGCTGGGTCCTCCCCTGTTTAGTCTGGTGTGCCGGCACAAGAGCACGGAGCATTTTTCCAAGCCCCAGTCACTGGAGAGGACTCTGTTACTGTCCATTTTCAGAAGCTGTCCAGGACATGGGTTGGCCCTATCTGCAGCCACCAGAACCTCCTGACCGAAGCAAGTAGAGAGCAAGGCCAGAGTGAAGTTTGTGCCAGCAGGAGGTCCACTCAGCTCCCAGTCTGTTGAACGAACGATTACAATCTTGGACATGTGAGATTCTTTAGCCCTCTATTCTATCTGAAGATAGAACTCAGAACACCCTGCTGTCATCTAGTGGACATTAGTTGGATGGCAGTATAATTGTTATATCAGTTTTCTTCACGGTTTATATTAATGTTCTGTACTATATACCCATGTTCACACGATCTCCGGCAGAGGCAGACTGACAACTCATGGGGCCCCTGGGCACTAGGAGATCCTGGAGCCCCCTGTCCCCGCCCATGTGTTCCCACCCACACTCACACAAATCCCCACAATCATATTGCACTGCCCACATTACATGCGTTCGTGTTTGTAAAGATTTGTTTAAAAAAATAAAAATAACAAACATATCATACTTACCTCCACTGTGCAGTTAATTTTGCACAGAGTGACCCCGATCCTTGTATTCTGGGGTCCAGCGGTGGCTCTCGCAGCTCCTCCCCGCATCAGATAACCCCCTACAAGAAGCGATCTCCAGGGGGGTTACCTTGTGGGTGCGCTCCTGAGTCCAGTGTTTGCATCTATAGACACATATTTACATGCATGTGCTTGTCCTACATAAAGCTTTTCATATAGAGCGTGTTTCGGGGGTCATGGGTGTGCTTTACTTTTTTTTATAATTTTTATTTACTTTATATAATTTTCACTGATCACCAATGTAAAGGAAAATTCTACCCACTGACCACCAATGTAAGAAGCATTCTTCCCACTGACAACCAATGTAAGCATCATTCTTCCCACTGATCACCAATGTAAGGAGCATTCTTCTCACTGACCACCAATGTAAGGAACATTCTTCCCACCGATCACCAATGTAAGGAACATTATTCTCACTGACCACCGATGTAAGAAACATTCTTTCTGCTGACCACCGATGTAAGGAGCATTCTTCTCACTGATCACCAATGTAAGGAACATTATTCTCACTGACCACCAATCTAAGGAACATTCTTTCTGCTGACCACCGATGTAAGGGGCATTCTTTCTGCTGACTCCCAATGTAAACAGCATTCTTTCTGCTGACCACCAATATAAGGAACTTCTTCTCACTGATCACCAATGTGTGTAACGTTCTTCTCACTGATCGTTCTTTCCGCTGAAGTGTATGGATATCAGTGTTAGGGAAAAGCACTCAGTATATAGATGTCAGTGTAACATATAAGGAAATATCACTAAGTGCAATTCTCTATATATAACTGACATCTATACACTGAATGCTTTCCCTAACAATGATATCTGTATACTGAGAGCTATTCCTTATATACAACACTGATATATCTGCACACTGAGGGTCACTCAGTGTACAGATATCAGTGCACCAGGGAATAGCACCTGGTAGATGCGCACTGGGGAAGAAGGAACACAAAGTCAGCCTGGCTGGTGATCATAGACTTGCTGTGATTACACACTGACCTGCTGCTGCACAGAAGGCAGGTCGGGTGGCTGTCCCCGACATGATGACTCCACTCTGTCCTCACTCTGCAGCCTCCAGCTCTCTCACTGGCTTTCCGCGGCATGGATGTACACTGTGGCCCCGCCCCCTGCTGAATTCCCCAGGAGGAGAGGTGGCTGGAGCTCCTGTTACTGCTATCATCCTCATTTCCTCGCTCTGTAATCCGGCCAGCACCCGTCCTCTCAAATAGTGTCATCAACTGTAGGCAGGGGTGACATCACTCACTACCTCCTTGGTGCATAAACTTACCCAATCCTTCATAATAAGCTGTGGGCACATCCAAGGGCAGACTGAGCAGCTCATGGGATCCCCCTGACTCCAGGGCCCTTGGTCAGCGACCGAGTGACCAAATGGTCAGTCCGCCCCTGATCTCCGGTACAATTTATGTTGAAGTTTATTGTTAAGTAAAGTAGAAATTGCACATCAACGCTGGTCTGATCATTCGGCTGAAACCGTTACACTACACTGGTAAAAAAAAAAGCACTTGTGGGTTTAACTAATCGCTTTTTATATAGAATTCTCCTATAAGGGGGTGTGGCAGGAGGTGTGTCCTATATCTACATGCTTGCTAATGAGTGTCCCTCATTCCTGTTTTAAAAAGTTGGGAGGTGAGGCTTGGGCTATTAGTTAACATTACACTGCTAACACTTGCTTTCACTCTACTACTAGGTATGTCTCCTTCCCATACTCCTACTGCAAGACCGAACGTACGTTTCAATTGCAGAATGTAGTAGCAAAAAGACAGTTTTTGTTTATTGTGAAATCATATTTTATAATGATTTCATAGTTTTGAAAGAACACATCCCATGGGGAATTTTAAACTGCTTTCCAAAAACCTTATCTACCAATCCCCACAAAGTGTAAGGTGAGAAATGTATTTTTCAATCATTTAAACTGAAAAGTGTTGTTTTTGAATTTATAACATATTGTTGCTGCCCCATGCTTCGTCTGCTTTTGTTCACAGCTGCAGTCTCTCAAAGCTTTTACCTGAATTTCATCATCTTCAATAACCAAGGAGAAAACACCAGATAAAGGACTTTCCCAGATGGATTCATTCATTCATTTTATAAAATCATTTCAAATCAAATAATTTCTTGATCAGACTAATGCAGTGATAACTGCCTACTCCCAATTACACCCAGTGAAAAAGATGAGGTGTATTATGTGACAATAACCTAGTTTTCTATCATTTAAATTGACATCTTTCATGTTCTCTGGTTTGTCACTTATTTAGTGACCTAAAATTGATTTTGATTACATGTACTATTACTGTACTTTTTTTTACCATACTTTTTCATACTTTGTGATATGAAAAAACTGTATTTACTCTTACCTTTTTGTAACTCTCTATATGGTTAGATAAAAAAAAAAAAAAAAAAAAAGTTGTATAAATTAAACTTTTTGATCTAAATAAAAATGACTTGATTTAAAAAAAAGTAACCTCTTGGCTGTTTAAAAAAAAACATCTCCAACAATGCAAGATGCTGCTTCTGAATTCCTGGAGGCCCATAATCATGAGAACGAGAAAAAGACCCCTTATGATTAACCCCTTTGCAACTAGGGATGAGCTTCGAGTTCAAGACGAACATACATGAGTTTGACTCGAACATCGGCTGTTCAATCGTTCGATGAAGATAGAACATTATGGGCCGTTCGCTCCAAATTAGTGTGGCGTGTCACAGCCCATAGTGCATTGCTGGCTGATGATTGGCCAAGCATGCACTATGACCCGCATGCTTTGGCCAATCACAGCACCATCAGCAAAGAGAGCCATAATTGGCCAAAGGCAAGCTGCCTGTGGCCAATTATGGCTTAGGGGCTTAAGTACATGCCCCACACTATATAAGGCCGCCTACACGTCGGCCGTGTGTAGTGTGTTGGTGGCATTTGTTAAAGAGAGAAACAGAGAGACTGTCATTTCATTTCATTTCAGTAGGCAGGCAAATCCTTCCTGGTGTTCTGTTGCTAATATACTTTGTGCAGGCGGCGAGACAGTTAGATAGCTTCAGTGTATTGTGTATAAATATGTATTCTGGTTTTGTATGTGTATATATTTAACTAGATCTCACTGCAGACTGTTACTGGTGCACTGTTGCTAATATACTTCAGGCAGGCAGGCGAAACAGTTGGATAGCTGCAGTTTATTGTGTGTATATATACATCCTGGCTATAATATATATATATATATATATATATATATATATATATATATATATATATATATATATATATATATATATATATATATACACTGTATACAGTTTAGCTTCATCTCACTGCAGACTGTTACTCCTGGTGTACTGTTGCTAATATACTTTAGGCAGGCAGGCGAGACAGTCAGATAGCTGCAGTGTATTGTGTGTGTATATATACATCCTGGCTATATATATATATATATATATATATATATATATATATATATATACTGTATACAGTTTAGCTTCATCTCACTACAGACCATTCCTGGTGTACTGTCGCTAATATACTTCAGGCGAGACAGCTAAGCTCAGTGCATTTAATATACAGTATTTTGCGAAAGTATTTGGCCCCCTTGAACTTTTCAACCTTTTGCCACATTTCAGGCTTCAAACATAAAGATATAACATTTTAATTTTTTGTGAAGAATCACCAACAAGTGGGACACAATTGTGAAGTGGAACGAAATCTATTGGATAATTTAAACTTTTTTAGCAAATAAAAAACTGAAAAGTGGTGCGTGCAAAATTATTCGGCCCCTTTACTTTCAGTGCAGCAAACTCACTCCAGAAGTTCAGCGAGGATCTCTGAATGATCCAATGTTTTCCTAAATGACTGATGGTGATAAATAGAATCCATCTGTGTGTAATCAAGTCTCTGTATAAATGCACCTGCTCTGTGATAGTCTCAGGGTTCTGTTGAAAGCGCAGAGAGCATCATGAAGACCAAGGAACACACCAGGCAGGTCCGTAATACCGTTGTGGAGAAGTTTAAAGCCGGATTTGGATACAAAAAGATTTCCCAAGCTTTAAACATCCCAAGGAGCACTGTGCAAGCGATCACTTTGAAATGGAAGGAGTATCAGACCACTGCAAATCTACCAAGACCTGGCTGTTCCTCTAAACTTTCAGCTCAGACAAGGAGAAGACTGATCAGAGATGCAGCCAAGAGGCCCATGATCACTCTGGATGAACTGCAGAGAACTACAGCTGAGGTGGGAGAGTCTGTTCATAGGACAACAATCAGTCGTACACTGCACAAATCTGGCCTTTATGGAAGAGTGGCAAGAAGAAAGCCATTTCTCAAAGATATCCATAAAAAGTCTCGTCTAAAGTTTGCCACAAGCCACCTGGGAGACACACCAAACATGTGGAAGAAGGTACTCTGGTCAGATGAAACCAAAATCAAACTTTTTGCCCACAATGTAAAACGATATGTTTGGCGTAAAAGCAACACAGCTCATCACCCTCAACACACCATCCCCACTGTCAAACATGGTGGTGGCAGCATCATGGTTTGGGCCTGCTTTTCTTCAGCAGGGACAGGGAAGATGGTTAAAATTGAGGGGAAGATGGATGCAGCCAAATACAGGACCATTCTGGATGAAAACCTGTTGGAGTCTGCAAAAGACCTGAAACTGGGACGGAGATTTATTTTCCAACAAGACAATGATCCCAAACATAGAGCAAAATCTACAAAGGAATGGTTCACAAATAAACGTATCCAGGTGTTAGAATGGTCAAGTCAAAGTCCAGACCTGAATCCAATCGAGAATCTGTGGAAAGAGCTGAAAACTGCTGTTCACAAACGCTCTCCATCCAACCTCACTGAGCTCGAGCTGTTTTGCAAGGGAGAATGGGCAAGAATTTCAGTCTCTCGATGTGCAAAACTGATAGAGACATACCCCAAGCGACTTGCAGCTGTAATCGCAGCAAAAGGTGGCTCTACAAAGTATTAACGCAAGGGGGCTGAATAATTTTGCACGCCCCACTTTTAATTTTTTTATTAGTTAAAAAAGTTTCAAAAATCCAATAGATTTCGTTCCACTTAACAATTGTGTCCCGCTTGTTGGTGATTCTTCACAAAAAATAAAAATTTTATATCTTTATGTTTGAAGCCTGAAATGTGGCAAAAGGTTGAAAAGTTCAAGGGGGCCGAATACTTTCGCAAGGCACTGTATGTCTGGAAGGCCCCCAAGGAGAGGCAGACGCTCACAGGCCACTAAAAGACGGCAAGCAGGCTCTGTGTCTACAGCAAACAGTGCTGTTTGTGGACACGGTGCATCCTCAGCACGTGGCTGTGGGGCAAGCTTGTCCTTTTTTTGGGGAGGTGGCCATGTTGAGCCACAACATGCAGAAGAGTTGGTAGAGTGGATGACCAAGCCGTCCTCATCTTCTTCATCCTCTCTCACCCAGGCTCAGGGTACACAAAGGGCCAAAGCGGCCTCTTCCCTCGGCTCAATGGCATCAGTCACTCCTTCCCTAGCCCCATCATGTCCTGAGGAGTCCCCCGAACTGTTTGACCACAGTGTTGGATACATGCTGCAGGAGGATGCGCAGTGTTTTGAGGTTTCCTATGATGGTACCCATCTTGAGAAAGCCAGTTACATGAGCCCAGAGAGAGGGGGTGCCAAAGAAGGACAGCAAACTGGCAGTCATGTTCCCCCAGCTGCAGCATACTGCCAGGTTTGCTCCAGTGACAAGGAGGGAGGGGGTGATGAGGTCACTGACTCTACATGGGTGCCTGATAGGAGAGAGGAGGAGGAGGCGCATCTCCAACAAGGCAGGATGCTCTCCAGGGGCCAGCTTAAGGGCAGCCAACTGACTGCATCACACTGCAGAGCTCCGCATGTGTAGGGCACTGCTGTCTCTGCGCGTTATTCCAAAAGTTCTTTGGTGTGGGCCTTTTTTTAGACGTGTGCAGCAGATCGCAACATTGCTTTTTGCAACATATGTCTGAAGCATATCTCCCGTAGCCAAAACAGCAGCCACTTGGGCACCACATGCTTGACCAGACATATGTTGACCTGCCATGCAGTCCATTGGCAAGAATACATAAAAGACCCACACCATAGAACAAAGCGGACCTCTCCTTACTCCTCATCAGCTAGGATCTCAAACCACACTATACCTTCAGTCCTCTCAGAAACCTGCACTGAGAGGAATGAAGGTGTAGAATTAGGTGTGTCACTGTCAAGTACTCGTGGGTAATTTTCTATTGGTACACCAACATTTCCCTGCCGCAGCTGCTACACCACTGAAAGAAGTTTGCTTCCAGCCATCCACATGCCTAGCAGTTGAATGCTAGCTTGGCTAAATTGCTAGCACTTCAACTGCTGCCTTTTCAGTTGGTAGACTCTGCCCCCTTCTGTGAGTTTGTGGAATGTGCAGCTCCTCAGTGGCAGGTTCCCAAACGGCACGGAAGGCGATTCCAGCTCTCTACCGGCATGTGGAAGGCAATGTCTTGGCCTCGCTGGACAGGGTGGTCAGTGGTAAGGTGCATATTACCGCTGACTCATGGTCCAGCAGGCATGGACAGGGACATTACCTATCTTTCACGGCCCACTGGGTGACTCTGCTGGCATCTGGGAAGGATGCAGGAGAGGGTGCAGTCCTTGAGGTTGTTCCGCCACCACGCTTCCAAAATGCTACTAGTGGTGATTCTAACACACCTCTCTCCTCCACCCCCTCCTCTTCTTCTTCCTCCATGGCCTCTTCCTCTGCTGATTTGTCCTTGGAACCAGCAGTGCTCCGTAGGCGTTCAAGGGGCTACGCAAATACACAGGCAAAAAGATGCCATGCGGTGCTTAAGCTGGTGTACTTGGGGGACAGGAGCCATACTGGGAGATACTGTCAGCTCTGCAGGGGCAGGTTCAGAGGTGATTGATGCCAGGCCAGCTTAAGCCAGGAATGGTGGTTTGCGACAATGTCACCAACCTCCTCTCTGCCCTCTGACAGGGACACTTCACCCATGTTCCCTGTTTGGCTCACATCCTTAACTTGGTGGTGCAGTGGTTCTTGGGAAGGTACCCGGGCTTACAGGATGTGCTGAGTCAGGGCAGGAAATTTTGTGTGCATTTCCACCAGTCATATAATGCTAGCGCTCAGCTGGCTGACCTCCAAAAGGAATTTAACCTGCCCAAGAACCGCCTAATCTTGCACATGCCCACCAGGTGGAACTCAACGTTGGCCATGCTGCAGCGGCTGCACACACAGCAGAGGGCCATCAATGAGTACCTGTGCGACTATGGCACCAGGACAGGGTCAGGGGAGCTTGTTTTTTTCTCCACGCCAGTGGGCTAAGATCAGGGATGCATGCACTGTCCTGTCACAATTTGAGGAGGCAACAAGGATGGTGAGCAGTGACAGTGCATGCATCAGTGACACTGTCCCTCTTGTCCACCTGTTGGAGCACACGCTGTGTGGAATAATGGACAAGGCATTTGAGGCAGAACAGAGGCAGGAAGAGGAGGACTTCCTTACTCTCAAGGCCCCCTTTATCCAGACAGTGTTCCTGCTGGCCCGCCAATCACACAGGAAGAGGAGGAGGATTGTGTCAGCATGGAGGTGGAGCCAGCATCAGCAGTAGTCTTCAAGGGATCATTTGCAGTCCCAAGAAACCCATGGACTTGCACGTGGCTGGGAGGAGGTGGCTGCGGATCCTGTCGTCCTTAGTGACCCAGGGAACTCTGAACCGAATGCCTAAGCAAACCTACGCTGCATGGCCTCCCTGATCCTGCAAAGCCTGTGGAAGGATCCTCGTATTCCTGGTATCAAGGAGAGGGATCATTACTGGCTGGCAACCCTCCTTGATCCACATTACAAGGGTAAGTGTCAGGGCTGGCTTAGCCCTTCCTTCTCTGGGCTTGCTGCTCAGCTGTTGGCTAGTTGCCAGCTCTCATTGCCAGGTCACATCACAAGAAACCATCTCCTGCGGTTCTGTTTAAAGACTGGCTTGCTGACATCTCTTCTGGCTCCTTATCCTGCTTGCTGTTGCTCCACTTGGATCCCTGACTTCTGGCCTGGCTGATTACCCAATCTAGTTATTGAACTCGGGACTGGCTGACTACTCGATCTGGTTACTGGACTCTGGCTATGGTTTGACTACGCTTACTCCATTAACTTTTTTATTTTTTATTAATAAACAAGTGTGATTTAATTGTACTTCTGTCTCGGTCTGGTTCATGGTTTCTGACAGTAGGCGAAGGCCATGAATTCAGGAGATACAGTCAATCCACTTGTCGGTAATATTTTTTCCAGATTGGATGAGCAAGATCACCGCTTGGATCAGTTTGCCATAGTGTTACAAACGCTCCTGAGTCGCACGGCTCACCTTGGATCCCCCGTTGCTCCGGTACAACCTGAGTTGCAGGCAGTCCCTGCTGCTGCACCAATCTCTGTGCAGGCACCCGCCTCGAGTATTACCTCTATAAGAGTTATATCTGGGTCCGCTCCGCTTCCCCAACGATTTGGGGGCAATCCAGTTCAATGCACAGGGTTTCTCAACCAGGTTGAGATTTACTTTGAAATTCTGCTCCAGGCGTTTCCCATGGACAGAAGCAAAGTAGGTTTCATGATATCTTTGCTTGCTGAGAAAGCCTTGGCCTGGGCAAACCCTCTATGGGAGACGCAAAAACCTGTTGTCTTGAGTTACCCTGACTTTGTGGCCTCCTTTAAAAGGATATCTGGCGTTCCGTTTCTGCTGCCAAGTGCCTCATGTCCATCAAACAGAGTACGAGAACTGTTGCCGACTACACCATTGAATTCTGTACTCTGGCAGCAGAGGTTGGAACAATGAGGCCTTCGTAGCTGCTTTTTCTCATGGTCTCTCGGATTTCATCAAGGATGAGATAGCAGCCCAAGATATGCCCACTGAGCTGGAGAGCTTTATCTCGTTTGCCATCCTCATTGACTCCAGACTCAGAGAAAGATCTTATTTGAAGGCGCGCTTGAGGAAGCCTCCTGTACGTTTGCCTCCGAGCTTTGCAGTCCCGTGCCTCCCTAACCTCCCATGCCTCCTGGTACTGAATCGGTCAGTGAAGATGAACCCATGCACTTGGGCTTCACGCATCTCTCTGCGGATGAGAGAGCCTTTAGGAGGAGGGAGAGATTGTGTCTTTATTGTGGCCAGGCAGGTCACTTTTTGTCCTACCCGTCCAGGGAACGCCCGAACCTTGAGGTCCTGTCATGGACAGACCTTAGGTGGCGTTGTTTTGTCCCCAGTTATCCAGAAGGATAAGCCCCTGGTTTCAGTCATCTTTTCTTGGGCTGAGTCGTCCATCGAGATACAGGCTCTAATCAACTCTGGGGCTGCAGGCATGTTCATTGATGCTGCATTTGTTTTACAGCACTCGATTCCGCTGCAGCTGCACGACACTCCACTTGCCATTGAGGCTCTTGACGGGAGACCTTTACAGCCTGCCCATGTGACTCATGAGATGGTTCCGTTGGCCGTAGGGGCTCTTCACCATGAGATAATCCAATTCCAAGTTATTTCCTCACCCAGGTTTCCGCTGGTTATTGGTTATCCTTGGTTACAGAGGCACAACCCCTCTTTTGATTGGCTCCGTGCTGAGGTTCTCTCCTGGTGATCACAATGCAGTGAGACATGCTTCCTGAATATATCCAAGGTCCTGTGCACCTCTTCACTCTCCTCCCTGCCGGTGGAGGACTGCGATTTCAGCAATGTCTTTGACAAAGGTCAAGCCGGTAGTTTGGCTCCACACCGGTCTTATGATTGTGCAATTGACCTTAAGCCTGGTGTCATACCTCCTCGTGGCTGAGTTTACCCTTTGTCAGTCTTGGAGGATAAGGCCATGGAGGAGTATGTTGCAGACGCACTTTCTCGAGGTTTCATTCGCAAATCCTCATCTCCTGCTGGTGCCGGTTTCTTTTTTGTGAAGAAGAGCGGCGAACAGAGAGCTGGTATAGATTATAGGGGTCTCAATCGTGTCAGGATTAAGAATGCCTACCCGATTTTCACAAAGCTTGACTTGAGAGGGGCATACAATCTCCTGCGCATTAATGAGGGCGACGAGTGGAAAACTGCGTTTAATACCAGAACAAGCCATTATGAGTACCTTGTAATGCTTTTTGGCCTTTGTAATGCCCCGGCAGTTTTCCAGGAATTTATTAACGATGTCCTCCGAGATTTGTTGCAGTTATGTGTGGTGGTTTATGTAGATGATATCCTCATATTTTCCAAGTCCCTGGAGAGCCACCACACAGATGTCGTGTGCTTCAGAAACTAAGAGAGAACAATCTCTATTGTAAACTGGAGAAGTGCGAGTTCCATCGTGAACAGGTTACATTCCTGGGCTATGTAATTTCCACTGGTGGTTTTTTGATGGACCCAGAGAAACTTTCGGCAGTCCTACAGTGGCCTTGACCCGTAGGTTTACATCCTCTGCAGCGTTTCCTGGGCTTTGCCAACTACTATGGGATGTTTATTTGTAACTTCTCGTCTCTGGTCAAGATCCTGACTGATATGACCAGAAAGGATGGTAACCCACAGAGTTGGTCTCCAGAGTCCATTAAGGCCTTTGAGACTCTCAAGGCTGCCTTTATTTTCTGCTCCTGTGTTGGCACATCCTGATCCTACGTTGCCTTTTATCCTAGAAGTTGATGCTTCTGAGACTGGAGTTGGCACCCTTCTGTCTCAACGTCCTAACTCTGAGAGCGCTATGCATCCGTGTGGCTACTTTTCCAAGAAATTGTCACCTGCTGAGTGCATTTATGAGGTTGGTGACAGAGAGCTGTTGGCGATCATTTTAGCCCTGAAAGAATGGAGACATCTCCTTGAAGGTACCACTGTGCCGGTTCTTATTCTTACTGACCATAAGAATTTTACATTCTTGTTTGAGGCTAAGCGCCTCTCTCCCAGAAGGGTGCGATGGGCTCTTTTCTTGTCAAGTTCTAATTACATTGTCTCATTCTTACCCGGTACTAAGAATGTAAGGGCTGATGCCTTGTCACGACAATTTTCCTCCACTTCCAATTCGGAGTCGGTACCGGTTCCTGTGATTTCTCCAGATCATATCTTGGCTACGGTTCACACCAGTCTTACTTCTCCTTTGGGTGACAAAATTCTTTCTGCTCAGGTCCATGCTCCTCCTGAGAAACCTTGTGACCGCTGCTTTGTCCCAGAGAGTCTCCGTACTGCCATGCTTCAGACTTTCCATTCTCCCAAGGCAGCTGGCCATCGTGGGAAGAATTAACTCATTTGGGCCATTTCCCAACAGTTCTGGTGGCCTAGTCTATGGGCCGATGTTAAAGCCTTTGTAGCTGCCTGTTCCGTGTGTGCTCAGAGTAAGACTCCACGACACCTTCCAGTGGGCCTCCTACAACCCATACCCAATGTAGAGAGGCCCTGGACTCACCTGTCAATGGATTTCATTGTGGAGTTACCCAACTCCCAAGGCAACACTGTTATGCTTATGGCGGTTGACTGGTTCTCAAAGATGTGTCATTGTATTCCACTTAAGAAGTTGCCTACTTCTAAGGAACTGGCTTCCATTTTTGCTCAGGAGATCTTTCGCTTACATGGGCTGCCCAAGGTGATTGTCTTGGACAGGGGCAGTCAATGAGGTACAATCCATTGTTGACTCCCGTAGGTTCCGTGGGCACATACAGTACCTGGTGCATTGGAAGGGGTATGGTCCGGAGGAACGCTCCTGGGTTTCATCCTCGGACGTACATGTCCCTGTCCTCCTCCGCGAGTTCCGTAGACGTTTTCCCCTCAAGCCCGGTGTCCCTCCGAGGGAGAGGGGTCATTGAGGAGGGGGTACTGTCAGGGCTGGCTTAGTCCTTCCTTCTCTGGGCTGGCTGCTCAGGTGTCAGCTAATTGCCAGTAGAGATGGCCTTGCAGTTCGCCCGGCGGTCGGTTTGCGGCAAATTTTGCTCGTTCATGATTTGCCAAACCTTTGGACTTCTGGCGCTGTTTGCGGCAGCTATATTTGTTTACATTGTGAAGAACTTTGACCCATGACACATCCATCATGGGGTACAGGACAGCCAATTGAGACGTATAACATACTTTCTTTCAAATATAGAAAGCATATTATACTTGACTGCTGAGCTGATTGCTGCCAGATTCTGCAGCTGTCTTTTATCAGTGTAGGGACTGAGGGACAGTTTGGTGTTTGGAGCAGGGACAGTCTGCAAATCACTAGCTACTAGGTCCACAAAGGTCCTTTTAAGGACTGGTATATGTGCACAGTATACAGGGTTGTACACGTATAATATACTTTCTTTCAAATATAGAAAGCATATTATAGTTGACTGCTGAGCTGATTGCTGCCCGATTCTGCAGCTGTCTTTTATGATTGTAGGGACTGAGGGACAGTTTGGTGTTTGGAGCAGGGACAGTCTGCAAATCACTAGCTACTAGGTCCACAAAGGTCCTTTTAAGGACTGGTATAGGTGCACAGTATATAGGGTTGTACACATATAATATACTTTCTTTTAAATATAGAAAGCATATTATATATCATGGTGCTGGTGTCAGTGCTCTCTATCAGGGTGCTGGTGTCAGTGCTCTCTCAGAGTGCTGGTGTCAGTGCTCTCTATCTCGGTGCTGGGGTCAGTGCTCTCTATCTCGGTGCTGGTGTCAGTGCTCTCTATCTCGGTGCTGATGTCAGTGCTCAGTCTCTATCACGGTGCTGGTGTCAGTGCTCAGTCTCTATCGCGTGCTGGTTTCAGTGAGGGAGATAGCAGTGGAGAAGCCAATCAGCAGGCAGTGTCAGCACCATGGTTGAGGATCAGCACTGGACTGGCACCTCTGGACCACCGCAGTGGAGCCCTGCATAGGTGGGGGTAAGGGCCGGGCAGAGGGAGGGGCTCCAGCACAGGTTGGCACACTGGGACACTGGCACAGGACTGCGCTGCCCTGACTGTGGCACTGATCATCTCCTGCACCCCCTTCATAGGCTGCCCTGACCTTGCCTCTCCTCCATGGCCTTCATGTGCTCCTGAATTGTCAAAATTTCACAGCTAAAAAAAGAATGCTTGTCGTTGTCGATCCCAGATTCACTTAATACTTTTGTTATGTCAGTGTCCGTGTTGTGGGACTATGTGTGCACAGCTAGTAAGCATTTTGTGGCTGAAAATATGACCTGGAGGTTTTTAAGGTTCGCCTGCCATTAAAGTCAATGGGGTCTGCCGAGAACTTTGCGGTTCGCGAACTTTTGGCCGTTCGTGGTTCACGTTCACGAAACGTCCCGTCAGAAGTTCGTCCATCACTAATTGCCAGCTCTCATCTCTCTCCACAGTCACCCAGCTGTTCCTGATCCTACATGTCTGACCTGCCTACTTAAAGCTGTCCAGCTCACTTCATCTCTGCCTTCGCCTTGGTCACATCACAAGAAACCATCTACTGCGGCTCTGTTTAAAGACTGGCTTGCTGACATCCCTTCTGGCTCCTTATCCTGCTTGCTGTTGCTCCACTTGGATCCCTGACTTCTGGCCTGGCTGATTACCCGATCTGGTTATTGAACTCTTATTGGACTGGCTGACTACTTGATCCGCTTACTGGACTCTGACTATGCTTTGACTATGCTTACTCTATTTATCTTTTTATTTTTTATTAATAAACAAGTGTGATTTAATTGTACTTCTGTCTCGGTCTAGTTCATGGTTTCTGACAGTAAGGTTGCGGATGAAACATCTTCGAGAGGCCTTGGAGAAAGGTTTGTGCAATGCGTTTTCAGAGCCTGGAAAGTTACAAATTCCTATTCCTTGACAATGTGTTGCTGAGGCTTCGGTCAGTCACAAAAGGAGCGGTGGAGAAGGTGGCCATCTGACTGATGCGCTCAGACAATTTTTTAGTCTGCTGCCCCAAGGTATGATCGGTTCCAGCAACCATCGCCAGCATCTGATTTCCCACCAAAAATCCTCTGGGTTACAGGGTCTTGAGGATGGATCACTGGCCAGAGCTTGCATAGTATGCAGTGAGCTACTGGCCTGTCCTGCATCTGTAACTGAATATTTTTTTTTTTAATGTGAGATCCCTTCAAGACTGCCTATGCTGATGCTGAGTGACTATCCTGTTATGCTGAGGGACTATCCTCTTCCTCCTTAATTTTCATGCCGATAGCTTGTAAGAACATTTTTGGTTCTGGGTACCACCACCAGTGGCTAAGACCCAATTTTTCTGCGTGTAATTACAATTTGTGAAGCAATATTTTGCAGCAGGGCTCATTCCTGAGTTCCAACTAGATTATCTGTGAGGGGTTGCAGTGTTGTGGCACCATCACCAGTGCCTAAGGCCCAATTTTTCTGCGCCTGTTTAACAGGGGCGTGTAATTACAATTTTTGATGCAATACCACACCTTCCACCACCAAAGGCCCAATTTTTTATTTTTGTAATTACAATTCTTGAATTATTCATTTACAGCAGGGCCCGTTTCTGTGCCCCCCAAGAGTAACTGTGAGGCCTTACAGTGTTGTGGCAACACCACCACACCGTCCACCACCAAAGGCCCAATTGTTCTGACCCTGTTCAACAGGGGCATGTAATTACAATTGTTGATCTAATATTTCACAGCAGGGCCCATGCCTGCGCCCACCAAGAGTAACTGTGAGGGCTTACAGCATGGGTGCTCAAGCTGTGGCTCTCCAGCTGTTGAGGAACTACAAGTCCCATGAGGCATTGCAAGCCACTGACCGTTACAAGCATGACTCCTAAAGGCAGAGGCATGATGGGACTTGTAGTTCCGCAACAGCTGGAGGGCCACAGATTGAGCACCCATGGCTTAAAGTGTTGTGGCAACATCAACACCAAGGCCCAAATTTCTGCAGAGTATATAGGGCAGGCCCCTACTTTCAGACATCCAACTTACAAACGATTCCTACTTTCAAAAAGAAGGAGACAACAGGAAGTGAGAGGAAATCTACCCCTAGGAAGGGAAATTCTCTCCTGTAAGAGTTCCTTGTTTCACTAAAAACCCCAAATTTTCAAAATCCAATTTTTCATTTTTTTTTAATCAAAATAATAATAATTAAAATAAAATATATACCATATTGAAATTATATAAAATGATATTGATACTTCTACAGTTACTACTAGACTTTGGAAATCTGGCTACTCCTTTTTGCCTGCTTATTCCATTGAGGGCCCCTCTCGCAGGTATAACTTTTTTGCTTATACTATTCATACATTTTTAATTTATACACTTGATACGCTATCAAGATACATATTTTATGTATTCATTCCCAATACCACACTAGCTATGTCTCTTCTTTTTCTCCTTTTTCAGGGTCCCCTGCCTTTTCTCGCCTCAGTGTATCTCCTGCCTCTTTCCAGTGCCATTCTCCCATCTATAGGAGTAGGGGAGAGGTGGTTATTACAGGGCCCCCCTTTTTTGTTACTATTTTTTCTAATCAATGCAACTTATCAGTAACTGATTCACATATGCGAAGCCCTATACACCGGAAAGTCATGCCATTTGATTACTTGACTTAATTGTTTTTAATTCATAAGACACTGCATGTCTACATCTCATACTCTGCTATGTAAGTACTGGGAACAATTTTTTGAGTAATCTGTATTGCTTATATGTCCGTTTCTTTTCCTAATATCCTGTCATGTGTGTTCTCTACTAGAATTATGTTTCACATTCCCTACACCTACCCCTGATGAAGGAGTTTACAATTTCTCTGAAACGCGTAGGGTAACAAGTGTTTTGGTCCACCTTACTCTGTATGGGTGCTCAACTCTGCATTATAGACATCGTTTTCTAAATTTTTAATTGCTTTGTGATATATTTTTCTTACTCTTTTTGTGATTATGTGTATACATATTTTGTAAAAATAAAAATATAGTTTTGTACTTTACTACATGGTTTCCTTCTTTTTTGCTACTTTTAAAGAGAAGGAGACAACAGGAAGTGAGAGGAAATCTACCCCTAGGAAGGGAAATTCTCTCCTGTAAGAGTTCCTTGTTTCACTAAAAACACCAAATTTTCAAAATCCAATTGTCATTGGGACAGAAAGTGAGATGAAATCTTCTGAACAGGTGTGCACAGATAGCAAAACAAAGGTTACAGGGGTGATAACCCTTTCCTTTTTTTTCCAAAAAAAAAACACTTAAAAATAGATTTTTTGGCTGGAGCTACACTTAAAAAATGTACCAGTTCAAAATTACAAACATATTCTACTTAAGAACAAACCTACAGTCCCTGTCTTGTTTGGACTGCGTGTATACTGTTGTTCAGAGTATATAGGGCCTGGGGGCCCCACGCCTTTCCTTTTTTTAATTTGGGTGCGGGGTTCCCCTTAATATCCATACAAGACCCAAAGGGGCTGGTAATGGGCTGGGGGGGTACTTATGCCTTTTTTCATAATGATTTTCATCCATATTGCCGGGACCAGACATTACATTAAAGCCGCAAGCAATGAGTTTTAAATGACTTTTATTCCTTTAGAAATGTCATTTTGTGCAGGGACAGTTCTAAACATGGGAAACACGTGCCACTTTACAGGCATACCATAGACACCCCCAGACACGATATTTAAAGGAATATTTTACTTTTATTTTTTCACTTTAAGCATCATTAAAATCACTGCTCCTGAAAAAAACTTCAGTTTTTAAAACTTTTTTTGCATTAATACATGTGCCCTGGGGTAGGACCCGGATCCCCAAACCCTTTTTAGGACAATAACTTGCATATTAGCCTTTAAAATTTGCGCCTCACATTCGAGTTCCATAGACTTTAACAGGGTTTGAACGTTCACGCAAACTATCGGTTAAATTGCAAGTTCTGGTGCGAACCAAACCGGGGGGGGTGTTCGGCTCATCCCTATTTGTAACTAAGGGTAAAACAAATCTTAACCACTTGCTTACTGGGCACTTACAGTATACCCCCTTTCTGCCTATGCAAATTTTCAGCTTTCAGAGCTGTCGCAATTTGAATGACAATTGCGTGGTCATGTAACACTGTATCCAAATAACATTTTTATCATTTTTTTCACATAAATAGAGCTTTCTTTTGGTGGTATTTAATCACCACAGTTTTTTTTATTTTTATTTTTTGCTAAACAAACGAACAAAGACCGAAAATTTTGGGGGAAAAACAAAACTTTTTTTCTTATTTGTTAGAAAATATTGCAAACAGGTAATTTTTCTCCTTCACTGATGGGCACTGATAGGTGGATTTATGGGCACTGATGAGGTGGCACTAGTGGGCAATGATCAGGAGGCACTGATGAGGCTGCACTGATAGATGGGCAATGACAAGTGCCACTGATGACAATGATAGGCGACACGGAGATGTGTTTAAATGAAAAGCAGTGCAGCGCTAAAAAACTAAAATCATAACACTAAAAATACATTAAAATGACATCTTACAAAGGCGAGCCATATAAAAAGTCCCAGTTCATATATTATGAGAGCAAAGGATGATGTAGAAAGATGACAAAGATAAATATATTCTCCTCAGTAGTGATCAGGGTGCTCTGAAAACATAGCAATTTATGTGCGTCCTTATTAGTGCCTCCACCACCGTATATACAGGCCACTCACCTCAAACTGTAGACCTCTAAGTTAACAGATAGGTCAATCAAGAATTTCCCACAAGGGTAATCAAGGGTGAAATAATGCCTCTAAGGGAACCAAGAATTGAAAAACAGCCCCTTCACAGCAGCAGCAGGATGAAAATCTAATAACCAGTAGATAGGAAAGTGGTAACCATGTAAAATCAATGAAAAGTACATAGCGTTCTCTGGTTGACTAAAAGCATCTTACTAGTGAGAAAAGTTACTCACAAACAAAGAACTGTAATCCCAGTGCTAGGATGCAAAACATGTGTCAAACATCTCATTGAGACAGAGAAGGTGGCTACAATGACGTCACTGAGTCCTCCTGCACGTGTATCATCCCTGTGGGCGGGACTTCCTCAGCGATTACAGAGGCTTGTGCGTCAATTTCCTTTTATACACACCACCTTACATAATGAGCATCCAGAGCCCGCCCCACGTTGCGTACATTGCCATAACGACAAAGACGCCTGAGGGGCTTGATTAGTATCTGGAACCCGCCTCCTCATTTGCATACATTGCCGTAGCAACAGAGACGACAAAAGAGGCCAAAGATGTTATCAAAAGATCAGCACACTAATCCCGCTCTACAAACAGGGCACAAGAGCCAGACAGTCTACCTCAAAGTGAACATAGCGTCCCTCTCTGACCATGCACAGCAATGAAATGGAGGCACAAATTCAGTCAAAGCTTAACCACAATCAGTTGATTATTGAACTTTCTAGCTATATTAAAATTAAAATTAAACGTCTTGGTAGCCACCTTTCACAAACATACAATATATGCTTATAAAATAAAAATAAAATATTCATTAAAAAATACAATCTATTAATCATGATAATAAAAAAGGAGAATTTTTATATACAATTCCAATAATTAACCCTCATTACATATCATCTATATTTAACGATCTGAGATAAAGCAAGTCAGGTCAATTTTCGGCATTCAGTTCTGTAGGCACCCCCTACCCTGGTTTACAGCCAAACGGATTCACGGCGGCTCAGTTGCCCCTCCAATGATTGGTAACTTTCTCAACCCCTCAAAATTTTTACTTTGTGGGGTTGCGATTGTGAAACAATCGATAATGTCTGGAAGCGTTATGGGTTATGAGACCTTTTTTAATGTTGTTCACATGTTCTCCAAACCTCATATGCAAAGGTCTGGAGGTTCTCCCTACATACTGCAGGCCACATTCACATTCTAACATGTACACAACTCCTGCCTTACTACATGTTATCAGCTCTTTAATTTGTTAGAGTTTGTTGGTAGCAGAGGCAACAAACTCTTTCAATTTTTTTAAATTGCCTAGCCTGCTTGCATGCATGGCAAAGGCCACATGTGTGGAAACCTGTAAAAAATGTAACGTCCTATTATCAAAATGAACCAGGGGGCCAATAACTCCTGGGGCTAATTTATCCATTAAGGAAGGGGCTTTCCTATATATAAATTGCAGATGCTCAGGTAGTCCTGGGCCCAAAACTCTATCTTGCTTTAGAATGGGCCAGTGCTTATGAACGATTCTTTCAAATTTCCTATATTGGAAGATAAAATCTAAAATCATTCTCGTGTTCACAGATGAGCTCTGATTGGACTTGGGGACATTGGACACTATTGTCTTCCTATCTAGATTTCGAACTGTTTCAATCGCTCTCTCTAGAATAAGCTTGTCATACCCCTTCTGCATGAACCAGGTAGACAAAACTTGGGACTGAGAGACATAATCCCCCTCATGTGAACGCCTTCAGTGTATAAATGATCCCCTGGGGATATTACAAAGGCACCTGCTACGGTGACAACTCCCCAATGGGATAAAGGCACTATGGTCTGTAGCTTTAAAATGGTTTATAATCTTGACCCGATCTCCTTCTTTAGATATATCCAAATCTAGGAAGACCATTTGGTCAATACTGACAAGATAAAACTATATTTTTATTGTTGGCATTGAGTGTCTGCATAAATAAATCCAAACCTGCCTTGTCTCCTTCCCATATCATGATGAGATTGTCGATATACCTCTGGTAGCAGACAAGCTCAGTAGGCCTGTTCCCATTATTTTCCAGCACTGCTTTAACCCTCCTGGGCATGGGGTTCCTCAGAGCTTCACAGGTTGCCACTGGAGTCCTCTATAACTCCTCCATGATGACATCACGGAGCTGGTGGATGTTAGAGACCTTGCGCTCCATCTTCCGTTTGAGGATGCCCCACAGATGCTCAATAAGGTTTAGGTCTGGAGACATGCTTGGCCAGTCTATCACCTTTACCCTCAGCTTCTTTAGTAAGGCAGTGGTCTTCTTGGAGGTGTGTTTGGGGTCGTTAACATGTTGGAATATTGCCCTGCGGCCCAGTCTCCTTTAGGAAGGGGATCATGCTCTGCTTCAGTATGTCACAGTACATGTATAAACAAAAAAATACAGAAGGGCCTAATTATATGTGTGATGACACACTATTATATCCTCAATACAAAGTGTACCCGATGTGGGTAGTGTCACTCTAGTCAAACAATATTGCATATCTAAAAAACAGGGTTGTCCTAATCAAGACCAAAAAGGAACAGAGGACCAAATGAGTGACACAGCATACAGTGTATGGGAAAATAGTAAAAGTTAGTTTAATAAAGGGTAAAAGCTCACTATGAAAATCCACAATGGGAAGTTATAATAGGGATACCAAAAACTTGACATACATCCATCCTGGGGTGCTAGTATCCAATCACCACCGGTTGTGGCTACAGAATAGCACAGGACAAAACACTTCCTGTGTGGAAAAAGTAGAAATAGCACCTACTGTAATAACACACATTGGACTGGTGTGTCAGATGATAGAGGATGGTGAACAGCTGATATATCCAGACACTTGCCGGTATATATTTGCGGTATGGGTAACTACTATAGTGAACATATAAACCGGTATGTAATATATACATGTAACAGTCTCTAGTGTTGCTCAGCCATCATCCTCTCTCTAGTGCACTGTATCTAAAGCAGTATTTAGAATGTAGTAGTGGAACATATGATACCCTTCTTCTATGGCGTGATGTATAACAAGTCTGCATCCAAAATGATATTAGGTATCTCCCATTATAGATGTTTATTGTATGGCAGATGTGTCACGTATCAGGTGCTTCTGCTATTCCTCCTTGAAAGAAAACGACTGAGTGCTCAGGCAGCAGCTGTCGGATTGCTCCGCTTTTTCGTGCACAACGTGGTCACGCTTCCGGAATCCAGTGGAAGTGAGGTGTCACGTGACGCTGGTGATGTCAACACGCTTTGCAAAATGAATCACGTAACTTCGTCTGCACGTGACACAGCACATGTTGGCATTCATGGTTCCCTCAATGAACTGTAACTCCCCAGTGCTGGCAGCAATTATGCAGCCCCAGACCATGACAATCCCACCACCATGCTTGACTGTAGGCAAGACACACTTGTCTTTGTGCTCATCACCTGGTTGCCGCCACACACGCTTGACACTTGGCAGCACTCACTTGGCAGCACTCATATACCTATTTCCCACAGACATCCTCTGGATATGACGCTGAGCACATGCACTCAACTTCTTTGGTCAACCATGGCGAGGCCTGTTCTGAGTGGAACCTGTCCTGTTAAACTGCTGTATGGTCTTGGTCACTGTGCTGCAGCTCAGTTTCAGGGTCTTGGCAATCTTCTTATAGCCTAGGCCATCTTTATGTACAGCAACAATTCTTTTTTTCAGATAGTTCTTTGCCATGAGTTGCCATATTGAACTTCCATTGACCAGTATGAGAGAGTGAGAGTGATAACACCAAATTTAACACACCTGCTACCCATTCACACCTGAGACCTTGTAACACACATGACACTGGGGAGGGAAAATGCCTAATTGGGCTCAATTTGGATTTTTTTTTTTTTTTTACTTAGGAGTGTACTCACTTTTGTTGGCAGCGGTTTAGACATTAATGGCTGTGTTGAGTTATTTTGAGGGACAGAAAATGTACACTGTTATATAAGTTGTACACTCACTACTTTACATTATAGTGTTGTCACATGAAAAGATATAATAAAATATTTACAAAAACATTGAGGGGTGTACTTACTTTTGTGAGATACTGTATATGTTATTTGTAGCCACAGTACAGCCCAGGTATCCTACCTAAAACACATTGACACTGACACTAGCTGACACTGATACTAACTTAAAAAAAAAAAAAATCCTGTTCAAAAAAATACTGACCCTGACCTTTGACTCAAGCACTAACCCTGGCACTGACCAAGATCAAACCTTGATCTGGGTTTTTATTATTATTATTATTATTATTATTATTATTATTAATAATGTATTATTTTATTTTCTTACACACACATTTTTTCTCTCTCTGCAAGGATATGATGTATCTTTCGCTCCCATTCACAGAGAGAGAAAACAGGTGCTGGTTTCACAGTGACTGATCACTGTATCAATCAGAGGCTATTACATCGATCAGGTGGCCCGGAAATGGAAGTTCTGACTCCTGATTGTTAAAACAGGGTCCAGGGCTCTCGTGAGATACAAAAAGAGATGCCCAAATGTGCGGTCCCATGGTTAAAAGGCAGGGTGACATATTTGCGTACACTCAGTGTCAAGAGGTTAAAACAAATGAATGAAGTATGGCGTTGTTTTATATATTCTGGGTATGCCTTGCCATTGTCACCTACTGAAAACTGTCTTATGGTTGTTAGCTCTAGATCTCATACTTCTGTACCATACTTCTGTTTGTTGAGCTTGGTGAAAGAAATGGCTAATACCAAAGCGCTCCAGATCCTTCTATGTCTTCTGTTATTCTACGCCAAGGCAGTTACCATGTGCTGCAAAAAGCCATCTCCTCCTACCCTTCAATTTTGGTTGCAACTGGTGAATACCAATCTGCCTCTGTACCAAGCTACATACAACAATAGGGGTTGTTCGAAGAAATTTCAAAAGGTATGGTTCTGCTGGCTAGATAAATCCTCTATGGCTACACCATTGGATACCTGAATTTACTTTTTTTCTCTTTGCTCAACCTCAGTATATTTCTATTACTGGTATTGTAATTTTCTATTATCTAGTTTCCCTGCATAGTTATAATGGTGCTCAAGCCAAGCACATAACACTATTGTCTAACGACACAGTGGTTTCGGTTAATTGTATACTTTGTGTATTTTCTACTTGCGTGGACAGGGAGTCCTCTGTTTTTTGTATTTTTTGTATAGGTATTACACTTAGGCCGTGTACACACGGGCGGACTGTTCGCCCAACCTTGTCCGCTGAACAGTGTTTGGGCGGACAGTCCGCTCGTGTGTGGGCTTTCAGCGGACAGTTTCAGCGGACAGTTGGACGGACAAAGTCTTTCGGAAATTCCGAAAAACTGTCCGCTGAAACTGTGTTTGAGCGAACAGTCCGCCCGTGTGTGGGCTTGTCCGCTGTACTTTCGAAATGAGCAAACTGTTCCCGCTCGGAAAGTCCGCCCATTTCGAGCGCGTGTACAGGTAGGCGGGGCCCGCGAGGGAGACGTCGCGGGCTCCGCCGCCTGGAATGGGCTTAAAGGGGAACCCCAACGCCGAAAAAAATCGGCGTGGGGGTTCCCCCCAAGTCCACACCAGACCCTTGTCCGAGCACGCTACCCGGCCGGCCAGGAAAGGGGGGCGAGCGAGCGCGCCCCCCCTCCTGAGCCGTACCAGGCCGCGTGCCCTCAACATGGGGGGGTGCCTTGGGGAAGGGGGGGCCGCGCGGCCCCCCCACCCCAAAGCACCTTGTCCCCATGTTGATGAGGACAAGGGCCTCTTCCCGACAACCCTGGCCGTTGGTTGTCGGGGTCTGCGGGCGGGGGGCTTATCGGAATCCGGGAGCCCCCTTTAAGAAGGGGGCCCCCGGATACCGGCCCCCCACCCTATGTGAATGAGTATGGGGTACAATGTACCCCTACCCATTCACCTGTGAACTAAAGTACAATAAAAAACACAACACAGAGAAAAAATATTTTATTGCACAGCTCCGGGGGTCTTCGGGGGTCTTCTCGCCGGACTCCTCCGCTATGTGTGTGTAGCTCTTTTGCTAGCGGAGGAGTCCGGCTTTCTTCCTCCCCGCCGCCGGCCTCTTCTCCCGACTTCGGGGGTCTTGTCCCCCTCTTCGGTTCTTCTGCCGGGCCACCGCGCCTGGTCCGGTGGCCCGGTCTTCTGTCGCCGTCTTCCGTTCTTCTGTCGCCGCCTTCGGTTCTTCTGCCGGGCCACCGCGCCTTCTTGTAGCTCTTTTACAGGCGGTGGCCCGGTCTTCTGTCGCCGCCGCCGCCTTCCGTTCTTGTTCTTCTTCTTCTCCTGGAGATGTTGACTCGACGAGCTCTCCGGCCGGAATGCCAGGGACACGCTCCGCTGCCACTTATATAGTGACAATGGGGCGGTGTCACATGGTATATGTCACATGGGTTGGTCACATGGGTTGATGTCACATGGGGACTATGACATCGTAAGGGGGCGGGGTCACCATGTGACCAACCCATGTGACATATACCATGTGACACCGCCCCATTGTCACTATATAAGTGACCACACAGCGCGGCTCTGGCATTCCGGCCGGAGAGCTCGTCGAGTCAACATCTCCAGGAGAAGAAGAAGAAGAACAAGAAGAAGAACAAGAACGGAAGGCGGCGGCGGCGACAGAAGACCGGGCCACCGCCTGTAAAAGAGCTACAAGAAGGCGCGGTGGCCCGGCAGAAGAACCGAAGGCGGCGACAGAAGAACGGAAGACGGCGACAGAAGACCGGGCCACTGGACCAGGCGCGGTGGCCCGGCAGAAGAACCGAAGAGGGGGACAAGACCCCCGAAGTCGGGAGAAGAGGCCGGCGGCGGGGAGGAAGAAAGCCGGACTCCTCCGCTAGCAAAAGAGCTACACACACATAGCGGAGGAGTCCGGCGAGAAGACCCCCGGAGCTGTGCAATAAAATATTTTTTCTCTGTGTTGTGTTTTTTATTGTACTTTAGTTCACAGGTGAATGGGTAGGGGTACATTGTACCCCATACTCATTCACATAGGGTGGGGGGCCGGTATCCGGGGGCCCCCTTATTTAAGGGGGCTCCCGGATTCCGATAAGCCCCCCGCCCGCAGACCCCGACAACCAACGGCCAGGGTTGTCGGGAAGAGGCCCTTGTCCTCATCAACATGGGGACAAGGTGCTTTGGGGTGGGGGGGCCGCGCGGCCCCCCCTTCCCCAAGGCACCCCCCATGTTGAGGGCACGCGGCCTGGTACGGCTCAGGAGGGGGGGCGCGCTCGCTCGCCCCCCTTTCCTGGCCGGCCGGGTAGCGTGCTCGGACAAGGGTCTGGTGTGGACTTGGGGGGAACCCCCACGCCGATTTTTTTCGGCGTTGGGGTTCCCCTTTAAGCCCATTCCAGGCGGCGGAGCCCGCGACGTCTCCTTCGCGGGCCCCGCCTACCTGTACACGCGCTCGAAATGGGCGGATTTGCCTCCGCCTTACGTGGGCGAGTCCGTTCATTTCAAAAGTTGAGCGAACTGTTTGCCCAACCTTGTTCGTCAAACAGTCCGCTCGTGTGTGGGCAAGTCCGCTCATGCAAATTTTGAGCGGACTGTTTGATGAAACTGTTTGCCGAACAAGGTTGGGCGAACAGTCCGCCCGTGTGTACGCGGCCTTACACAAATCAATAAAAAAAGATCTGGGAAAAAAAGA
The DNA here is from genome assembly GCF_037356315.1 of Lithobates pipiens. NCBI lineage: Eukaryota > Metazoa > Chordata > Amphibia > Anura > Ranidae > Lithobates > Lithobates pipiens. The sequence continues at coordinate 389,664,207 of NW_027507718.1, read as the reverse complement.
AGTATGGCATTATAAAAAACAAACATACGTATTACCTTCAATTGGCAGCATCTGTGTGATACTGCAGCTGCCCCACAGTGACTCTGATGCCTTGTACACACGGTCGGACATTCTGACAACAAATTCCATCTGATTTTTTCTTGATGATGTTCGTTTGTTACAACGGGACTACGTTCAGGCTAGTAGCAAATAGCTTTGGTCTCGTAATTTGATCTGCGCATGCGTAGCACTTTGTCCGATCGGAATTCTTTACAAACGATCTGAAAAAGTCCGATCTGATTTTTTTGTCGAAAAATTTGAGATCCTGCTCTCAAATTTTTTCCGTTGAAATTTCAGACGAAAAAGTCCAATAGTGCCCATACACGATCGGATTTTCCGACAATATAATCTGATTGGACCTTTTCCGTCTGAATTTCCGACAGTGTGTACAGGGCATAAGACCAAAAGCTAAATAATCACATGACCGCTGGTCACTCTCAGTCTGCTCCAACTAACTCTGCCCTGCCCTGTCAGCTGATCATGGGCAATAGCAATAGCACACTCCAAAAACATATGTTTTCGGAGCAGCCATAGCTGTCTGCATTCACCTGTACCTTCACTGAATTCATGATGCAATTTGCACTTTCCATGTGAATGAGGCCTATAACTTTCTAAAATTGTATAAAATGTCCCCACGTATTACTTCACTATTGTTAGTGGACTTGTGGCACCACACAGCCTTACTGGATTTCTGTTCAAGATCTAATGTATGGCATTTTGTTAGTAAAAATCCCAATATCTCCTAAAATATATTTGTTGGGACACTATCTAAATTAAATCGACAAATTGGATAGACCCGCCAAGTGAATTTTCAAGTACAATGCAATAAGACTTTTCCAAGTGACACTCTTTTGGGAAAATGATCATCCAAAGCTAAATAAACATGTGGCTGCAACAGATAAAGGGTAAAAAAAATAAAGGAAAATAAATAAAATGTGAATAAAGTGTGGCAAGTATATAGAATCAGTGGGTAAATGAAAGTTTTCATGACTCAGATTTTATAAATACCACATTGTAGGATTAAAACTTGCTGGTTTAGATATATAATATAAAGAAAGACCCACTGGGCTTCATAGAGGAGTATATAATAACATCAGTAATTATAAAACTTACTTGTAAATTGCTTGAATGTATTCAGAGCTGCTGTTACTTTGTGCATGAATTTTCTTCCCCATAGCAGTTTCTGTGGGACAAATAGAACAGGAAACATAAACCAGCATTCAAAATTGGTCTCTTATTGTGAGTAATGTGACTGTCCACACAGTGCTCACGCAAGATCCTATAATAAAGACAATTGAACATAATTTTCCATTATAGCAATCTACTATATGATCATTACTAAAATGTACATTTTTAAAATTATACAGCTCTTAACAAAATTGCACGAAAAATCTTTTCTATCATACATTGTAACATCTCCCCTTATTCCTAGGACATTATTAGGGAATATTAAACAGTGAACCTTTGACATTTTTCAATTGTATGCGTATCATGCACATGAAAATTGCACCCACTGTATGTGTACTAGCAATTTGCTTAATAACCCAATTATTTAAATAATTAGATTATAATGCCTATTACTGATTACTGGTCGTCTTGTGTTTCTGTGAATGAAAATACATCACCATTCAATATCTCTCACCACCATCACCACCACCTCTCACTGCCACCTCCAAGTACAAACGTCTAAATTATATTTCGCTGCTCATATTTGCATCTCTTTTCAAAGTTGAATGCCCAATTGTGTAATTCCTCCTGCAAATATTGATCATTTTCATACATCTCATCTCCTCAACTTGGATTTACTTACACCTATATCACCACCACTGATGGCAGTGATATAGGTGTAATATACCTATGTACAGTACATAGTTACTGTACATAGTTAATCTTGTTGAAAAAAGACACAAGTCTACCCACTTCAACCAATAGAAGGGTGAAAAAAAGACAAAAAATATTTTACAATTGTACATACACAATACTATACCCCAGGCCTGTACTGGCCATCGGGACTACCGGGAGATTCCCGGTGGGCCGATTGGCTCAGTGGGCCGCTGGGCCGGTTTTCAGTTTGAGTTATATTGTGTTTTTTATTTTTAACGCCGGCGGCGGCCGGGGCTGCGGCTCCGCTACAGCACCTGGGCCGGCACGCAAGTACCACCCCCTGATGACACTGCCACTCACTCCCCCTAACCTTACTGGCAGCCTCCTTGTCCCAGTGCCGTGACGTCACACACGGCCGGAGGGCGGAGGCGGCCCGGGGATATGGGAGGAGCCCGCGCTTAGCTGCTTGGCCTGGAAGTGAAGAGAAAGCGCCGCCGAGGAGGAACGAGAACATTGCTCCAGACAGCTCCAGAACTCCACTCCAGACAGCAGCACAGAGAGGGTCAGTGTCCAGGGACAAAGAAATCCATCACCTCACCAGTGTCATCAAGTAAGCACTAAATAAGATAATCAACTGCAGGCTGCATGTCTATGATATCTTTAAAGTGCAGCATGGCGGGGGGAGGGGGTAGGGGTAAATGTACTGCCACTTTCCACGGTAATTGATTAATAATTTAATATCACTGTCCACGGTAATTGATTAATAATTTAATATCACTGTCCACGGTAATTGATTAATAATTTATTGTCACTGGTCACGGTAATTGATTAATAATTTATTGTCACTGTCCATGGTAATTGATTAATAATTTATTGTCACTGGTCATGATAATTGATAATTTATTGTCACTGGTCCCAATAATTGATTAATAATTTATTGTCACTGTCCACGGTAATTGATTAATAATTTAATATCCTTGTTCACGGTAATTGATAATTTAATATCACTGTCCACGGTAATTGATTAATAATTTATTGTCACTGTCCACAGTAATTGATTAATAATTTAATGTCACTGGTCACGGTAATTGATTAATAATTTATTGTCACTGGTCACGGTAATTGATTAATAATTTAATGTCACTGGTCATGGTAATTGATTCATAATTTATTGTCACTGTCCACGGTAATTGATTAATTATTTATTGTCACTGGTCACGATAATTGATAATTTATTGTCACTGTCCACAGTAAATGATTAATAATTTAATATCACTGTTCACTGTAATTGATTAATAATTTAATATCACTGTCCACGGTAATTGATTAATAATTTAATGTCACTGGTCACGGTAATTGATTAATAATTTATTGTCACTGTCCACAGTAATTGATTAATAATTTAATGTCACTGGTCACGGTAATTGATTAATAATTTATTGTCACTGGTCACGGTAATTGATTAATAATTTAATGTCACTGGTCATGGTAATTGATTAATAATTTATTGTCACTGTCCACGGTAATTGATTAATAATTTATTGTCACTGGTCACGATAATTGATAATTTATTGTCACTGTCCACAGTAAATGATTAATAATTTAATATCACTGTTCACTGTAATTGATTAATAATTTAATATCACTGTCCACGGTAATTGATTAATAATTTAATGTCACTGGTCACGGTAATTGATTAATAATTTATTGTCACTGGTCACAGTTATTGATTAATAATACATTTTTTTGCGCAATTGCGTATAGTTTTATATACTGTTTTTGTGTGTGTTTGCAAAATTAAAGTGGGCCGGTCTGGATGAAGTCCAGGGCCAAATTTTTGTCCCAGTCCAGCCCTGCTATACCCACTGTTGATCCAGAGGAAGGCAAAAAATAAAACAATAAAGCATGATCCAATTTGCTCCAGCAGAGGAACAAAAATTCCTTCCTGATCCCCCAAAAGGGAATCGGATATTCCTTGGATTAACTTTACCTACAAATATATTAGTATCCAGTTATATTATGTGTGTCTAGGAAAAAATCCAGGTCTTTCTTAAAACAACCTACTGAGCTGGCCAGAACCGGATCTTGAGGGAGTCTCATTTCATAGCTCTTACTGTGAACAAGCCTTTCCGTATTTAGAGATTAACCCCTTCCCAACCAGCCGCCGCAGTTATACTGTGACAGGTCGACTCTTCTGCGCGAGCCGTCGTAGCTGTACTTTGGCTCTTTAAGACGCTTTAGCAGGCATGTCCCACAGTGTGTCCCTGGAGCTGATGCCCGTGCACTATGACTGCCAGGCACCCATGATCGCTCGTGATAGAGTGAGAATCGGGATCTGTGTGTGTAAACGCACAAATCCTGGTTCTCTCAGGGGAGAGGAGACCGATCATGTTCTCCTACTAAGTAGGAACACTGATCAGTCTCCTCCCCATGTCAGTCCCATCCCCCCACAGTTAGAACACACCTAGGGAACACATTTAACCCCTTGATCACCCCCTACTTTTAACCCCCTCCCCTGCCAATGACATTTATACAGTAATCAGTGACTATTTTTAGCTCTGATCACTGTATAAATGTCACTGGCCCCAAAAAAGTGTCAAAAGTGTCCGATCTGTCTGCCACAATGTTGCAGGTGTGATAAAAATCAATGATCAGCGCCGTTACTAGTAATAAAAAAAAATGTTAAAAAAATGCCATATATCTATTATTATACAGATCATTAATTTGCGCAAACCAATCAATATATACTTATTGCGATTTTTTTTACCAAAAATATTTAGAAGAAAACATATCAGCCTAAACTGATGAAGATTTTTTTATTTTTGGGATATTTATTTTAGCAAAAAGTACAAAATATTGTGTTTTTTTCAAAATTGCTGCTCTTTATTTATTTATTTATAGCGCAAAAAATAAAAACCGCAGAGGTGATCAAATACCACCAAAATAAAGCTCTGTTTGTGGGGAAAAAAGGACTTCAATTTTGTTTGGGTACAACTTCGCATGACCATGCAATAGTCAGTTAAAGCGATGCAGTGCCGTATCGCAAAAAATGGCCTGGTCAGGAAGGGGAGCAAATCCTTCCAGGGCTGAAGTGGTTAAGGGGTCAAGTTACTAAAGTTTACCGCATGCAATAATGCAGTCACGTGACTCATTTGCATAAATTATTGCATGCGGTAAATTAGGTCCAATTCAAAAATAATAAAAAAAACTGATTATGCAGTATTTACTGCAAATAAAACTGTAAACATCACTTTAAAAACTCTCCAACAGTCCAATCCACAAACAGACCAGAGAGTAAAAAAACATGCAATATTTACCACCATGGTTTTGCTGGCAGTATTACATGCAGTATTTTCCCAAAAAACAGCGTGGGGGTCAAGGGGACTTAGCTGGTTGCTAAGGAGTCAACCGGGAAGCTGGTCGCCGCATTCTTAACAACGTATGACTCATCAGCTGTCAGCGGGTTCTTTGCCGACAGCTAAATGCCGACAATTAAAAATGGAAAAAAATGGCGTGGGGTCCCCCCAGTCTATACCAAGCTCATATTCAAGCATGCAGCCCGGCAGGTCAGGAAAGGGGGGGGGGGGAGTGAGTGAGCCATACCTCAACATGGGGGGTCCCACCCCAAAACACCCTTTCCCCGTGTTGATGGGGGACAAGGGCCTCATCCCCACAAGTGTGGCCGGTGGTTGTGGGGGTCTGCGGGTAGGGGTAGGCTTATCAGAATTTGGGAGCCCCCTTGAAGAAGGGGGCCCCCAGATCCCGCTCCCAACATGTGAATGAGTATGGTTCACCAAAAAAGTGTCAAAAAGTCATGAAAACGCAGAGACAGTTTTTGACAATTCCTTTATTAAAAAATGAAAAAAAAAATTTTTGTTTTGTTTTTGGGTCGGTAGTTCATGGGCAGTATGATTGACAATGGATTTACATTGGGGGTACATTGTCTTTATTTTTTTACATTAAGCTAACAGCTGATGAGTCATCCGTTGTTAAGGACTCGGTGGCCGAATTCCCGACCCATTCCCTAGCATCCAGCTCAATGCGGCAAATTAGTTAATGCGGTAATTATTGCTAGATCAAACGAATACCGCATTCGATATTTAACATAAAATTCTTAATGAATTGATTGAACACTTGCACAATTGTTACCGCATGTGGCATTTTACCGCATTTTATTAGCCGTTATTTAACTCTTAGTGAATTGACCCATAAATGTATTTTCCTCCAGACATAAAGGGTCCCCCTTTGTACTCTGTGATGACTTTAAAGTGAATAACTCAACACCAAGTTCACTACATGGACCACTTATGTATTTGTACATGTTGATCATATCCCCCTTAATCTCATCTGAAGAGAGAACAAATTCAGTTCAGCTAATCTTTCCTCATAGCTGAGCTCTGACATGCCTCTTATCAGTTTGCTTGCCCTTCTCTGCACTTTTTCCAGTTCCTCAATATCCTTTTTGTCAACTGGCACCCAAAACTGAACTGCATATTCCAGAAGAGGTCTTACTAATGATGTGTACAGGGGCAAAATGATGTGTCTCTCTCTGCAGTCCATACCTCTCCTAATACAAGAAAATATTTTGCTTGTTTTGGAAACCGTTGCTTGGCATTGCATTCTATTATTAAGTTTATCATTTACCAGAACACTGAGATCCTTCTCCACCATTGACCCCCTTCTCTGTTCTCCTCCTTGTAAAATGCATGCATGTTTTTAGCCCCCAAGTGCATCACTTTACAATTATCAACATTAAACCTCATATGCCACATAGTTGCCCAATTAATTAACGTTGGCTTGTAAGGTGGAGACACCCTGTAAGGACATTATTCCACTGTATAGCTTGGTGTCATCTGCAAACACTGAAATAAAAAAATACTTTTAATCCCAGACACAATATCATTTATAAATATATTAAAAAGTAAGGGTCCCAACACTGAACTTTGGGGTACACCCCTAACAACCCTAGACCATTCAGTGCAGTGGCTGCACATCCATTAGGGGCGCACGGGCGCTGCCCCCCTATCCATGCACCCAGCCCCCTAATCTGCATACAGGGCTATGGATGCATGGATTCCAATGGAAGGGGGGTCGGGTTGAAGCATATTATTAGAGGCAGAGGCTCTAATAGGGTTCAAAAAAGGGCGGGTTCGGGGCACAGAGCACTGTGCTCTGAGCCCATCCAGTTGTGTGACAATAGCAAATTAATATTCATTATTTTCACACTGAATGGCTTCCCAGGCAATCAGGAAGTGGGTCATGAGACCCGTTACCTGATTGGCCAAATCGCCAGACCATCCTATTGGATGCCTAGGAGGAGGAGGAGGGAGGAGGACAGAGGAGAGCACAGCCGGTGGAGAAAACCAACTGACCCACCAGCTGCCACTGTGACCGTGGATGGCTCACACATACCGGCTCAGCCATCCGGCACTCTCCAGCTCAGACAGGGGAGGGAAGGGAGTGTCATCCCAGGCAGGTAAAGTGACTGTCCGTCTCGCAGGGGGGCACATTCCCCATAATCATTTACTCCCAAGAGGGTGGCGTTGGTTTACGTTGGTTTACCAACCCCCCAAATTATCAAGCACCAGCTGCCAGAGTAAGCATCATTAACCACTACTCTCTGAATATAGTCTTTCACCAAGTTTTCTATCCATTTTACAAACTGACTTTTCCAAGCTTGTAGCCTTTACCTTACACATTAGCCGAGTGTGGGGAACTGTGTCAAACAACATGTAAGTATACTATATCCACGGCCACGCTTTTGTCCAACCGCCTCATAAAAAGAAATCAGATTTGTCAACTTCTGTCTTTCATGAACCAATGCTGTCTGTTTCTTAAAATATTTTTTACAGCAAGAACTCATCTATGTGGTCTTGTATTAAACTCTCCAGTATCATCCCGACTATAAAAGTTCAGACCTGAAATTGAGGGAGCAGGATCAGTACAGAAGGATCAAGAGAGTTCTTCTAAAAAGTAAGTAGTTGTCATGTGTCCCTATTATTATTATTACTTGCATGCTGCTCCATTTGCTTTTCTTTCGTGTTGTACAGTTTAACCACTAGGTGTCCGCGCTATAGCCGAAAGACGGCTGCAGCACGCATGCCAATTGCTGGGAGGCCGTTCATGGACATCCTCCTGTTTACTTCCGCGTTGCGCGCTCCCGCGAGCGTGCATCGGGAAGTTCTGTGCTGCCCGTGTCCCCTGGACACAGCCAATTGCTGGGAGGCCGTTCATGGACATCCTCCTGTTTACTTCCGCGTTGCGCGCTCCCGCGAGCGTGCATCGGGAAGTTCTGTGCTGCCCGTGTCCCCTGGACACAGCCAGTCACAGATCGCTGTAAACGGCTAATCACAGTGGCCGTTTACAGCACGATCAGCGTGCCCAATGAGAGATGATCTCATATGTAAACATATGAGATCATCTCTCTTCGCCGGCTTTCCCTCCTCACACAGACAGCGTGTGAGGAGGGAGAGATAAGCGGCTGCTGCGGCCGTATGTTGATAAAATAAATAAATAAATAAAGGTCCCACAATGTCACTGCCACCTGTCCCCACTGAAGTCTGTCCCCACCTGTCCCCACTGCCACCTGTCCCCAGTGTGCCACCTGTCAGTGCCATCTATCCCCAGTGCCACCTGTCAGTGCCATCTGTCCCCAGTGCCACCTGTCCCCAGTGCCACTTGTCCCCAGTGCCACTTGTCCCCAGTGCCAGCTGTCAGTGCCATTTGCCCCAGTGCCACCTGTCAGTGCCATCTGTCCCCAGTGCCACCTGTCAGTGCCATCTGTCATCAGTGCCATGTATAAGTGCCATCTGTCATCAGTGCCACGTGTCATCAGTGCCACATAGTGCCATCTGTCATCAGTGCCATATCAGTGTCACGTGTCATCAGTGCCACATATTAGTGCCATCTGTAATCAGTGCCACCTGTCAGTGTCACGTGTCATCAATGCCACGTATCAGTGCCATGTATTAGTGCCATCTGTCATCAGTGTCACTAGTGCCACGTATTAGTGGCATCTGTCATCAGTGCCACGTATCAGTGCCATCTGTCATCAGTGCCATCTGTCATCAGTGCCACGTCAGTGTCACTGTCCTGGTGCTCCAGGGCCTTCAAAAGTGTAATAGTTAGTCAACAAGTTAGATGTGTAATTTTTGCTCCTAGAATACCCAATGGTGCTCCCTGCATGTTGGGCCTTTCTGAGTGGCTAGGCTGTGGAAAAGTCCCACACATGTGGTATCGTAATACTCAGGAGGAGTAGCAGAATAAATTTTGGGGCATCATATCTGGTATACACATGCCAAGTGAGAGAAATAACCTATTACAATGACAATTTTGTGAAAAAAAAATTCTTAATTTTGCAAAGAATTGTGGGAAAAAAATGACAACATCAAAAACCTCACCATGCCTCTTACTAAATACCTTGGAATGTCTACTTTCAGAAAAGGGGTCATTTGGGGGGTATTTGTACTTTGCTGGCTTGTTCAGGTCGCAAGAAATGATACAGTACATCAGATGTGATCAATTTTGTATGATTTGCACCACAACTTGTAGACTCTCTAACTTTCACAAAGACCAAATAATATCCACTAATTTGGGTTATTTTTACCAGAGATATTTAGCAGTATAAATTGTGGCCAAAATTCATGAAAAAAATAATAATTTGCATACTGTTATCGCAGAAACAAGAAAAATGTGGGGTTTTTTTAAAAAATTTTCGGTCTTTTTTCATTTATAGCACAAAAAATAAAAAACCCAGAGGTGATCAAATACCACCAAAAGAAAGCTCTATTTGTGGGAAAAAAAGGACAAAAAATTAATTTGGGTACAGTGTTACATGACTGAGTAATTGTCATTCAAAGTGTGAGAGCACTGAAAGCTGAAAATTGGTCTGGTCACGAGGGGGGTTTAAGTGCCCAGTTGTCAAGTTGTTAAAATGGCTACTTTAATGTTTGTGGGCACAGCAATCGGTCGTAAGAAACATCATTAATTTGCCAACTAAATACAATGTTTTTGGCAGATACAGGATTAAATACATTTGGTCAGGCTAATTTGTATTAAAAGAAGTTTAGGGCATTCTTGTCTAGATGTGTTTGTAACTAGAATGAATTGCAAACTTGATTCAGTGTAATGTAAGGAGAGGACACTCAACAGCTGTTTACACATCTGGACTCAGGAGCACTAGTGTGGGACACAAGAAAAAACTTTTTAAGGTGTCCCCCACACAGGTACTCCAGTGAATACTTGGGGTGTCTACATGTGTGAAACTTGTCCACAAAAAGGAAAGTATTCCAGCTTGGTTAAGGGAATTAATTATATCTTCAACTTGGAACTCTGTCCGAACAGACAATTGTACCCTACTTCCAAGCAATGTTTTACATTCATATTTCTGGTCACAAATATCTGTGTGCTATGTATACCTCTTGTTTCATTCTCATAGGGGAGAAAAGACACCTCAGAAAGAAGGGGAGCAGAGGACACCACAACCTCAGGATGTGGAGGAAGGAGAGGTGGAAGAAGTGGTTGAAATTGACACTGCCAGACACCAAAGATTCAGGTAATAGAGGTATGCCTGCATATTTATAATACATGGTGTGTATTTTTATTTAGGTGATGTGCAGGTTGTGGAAGAACAATCTCCTCATTTCACCAGTGACATGTCAGTACTAGAATCCCTTTAGGACCCAGCACAACTCACCTGACACAGCCTGTGTCTGGGAAACAACAGTGATTGGCCAGCTCACGTTTAAATCACCTGTATCAGCATTCAGTCAGTGCTCGTGTTAGAGTTCACTCGTGTTTGATCCAGCTGATATTTGCTCTGTGACTTTCGTGTTTGACCCGGCTTGTTTGACCCTTCTTACTTGCTTCTGATTCTGTACCGTTTGGATTCTGATCTGCCTGTGTATGACCCAGCTTGCCTAGACTACGCTTTGCCTGATTCTACTAGTACCCTCATCTGCAGCGGTGAACTACAAGGTCCAGCAATCATCTATCCTCATCTACAGCAGTGAACTACAAGGTCCAGCAATCATCTATCCTCACCTACAGCAGTGAACTACAAGGTCCAGCAATCCTCTACCTTCGTCTGCAGCGGTGTACTACAAGTCCCAGCTGACCTGCTCTGCCTAGACCTGCTCATGGTATGTGCTTTGAACTCTTTGTATAATCAGCACACCTGAACTGTTACTTGTTATCTGCACCTAGCCTGACATTAACACGAGCCAATACATAAAGGGAAACCTATCATGAATCCTGAACAGGCTCAGTTGTTTACACAAGAACTTTGCCGTTTATCACATCAAGTTCAGGAAATGGCCACAGAGCTCACCAAGGTGCAATCTCCTTCTACTACCACCATTACTAAAACTCCATCTGAACCAAAAATTCCTTTGCCCGACCGGTTTTCTGGTGACCGTAAAGCGTTTTGCAACTTTAAAAACAGCTGCAAATTATATTTCAAGTTGAGGCCATCCTCGTCTGGCCCTGAAACTCAGAGGGTTCAAATCATTATCTCTCTACTACAGGGTGACCCCCAGGCTTGGGCCTTTAACCTGGAACCTAACCATCCAGCCTTACTAACAGTAGATGCCTTCTTTGAAGCCCTTGGGTTGCTATATGATGATCCAGATCGTGCTGCTACTGCAGAATCGACCCTGCGTAACTTAAAACAAGGAACTACCACAGCTGAAATGTATTGCTCAGAGTTTCGCAGGTGGGCCCCGGAATCTGGCTGGAATGATGCAGCTCTCCGCAGCCAGTTTAGAATTGGCCTTTCAGATGCTATTAAAGACGCTCTGGTCAACTTCTCCTACCCAGCCTCACTGGAGGAGGCTATGTGTCTAGCTATTAGAATTGACCGCCGCCAGCGAGAGAGAAGGCGAGAACAAACAATGGCTGTGGCAAACTGTATACCTTCCTTACCACCTGATTATTCCATCTCCAGTGCCAAATCTGAGGAAGAACCTATGCAGTTAGGCTCCACCCGGTTATCTGCCCAGGAACACAAACGCAGGCGTAATATGGGACTCTGCTTATACTGTGGCCTCAAGGGTCATATGCTCCATTCGTGCCCTACACGTCCGGGAAACGCCAGGACCTAGGTGATTGCGGGGAGGTCACCTTAGGTCTACTCTCATCTCCCCAGGGGGACAATCGTATACTTTTACCCGCTGTCATTCACTTTGGGACAGGGGCTCAGGAACTGCTGGCCTTGGTGGATTCTGGAGCAGCCGAGAATTATATTGATAAAACCCTGATCACCTCTTTGTCCCTGGAAACTCATGCTCTAGATTGTCCAGTCCGCCTGATCTCCGTGGATAATCGGCCTCTCTCACAAGACCTAGTGCTCGAATCCACCAACCCTTTCCAGTTACAATTAGGGGCTTTGCATTGGGAGAAGATTTCTTGTCTTGTCATTGACTCTCCATCCACTCCTTTGATCCTAGGCCTTCCTTGGCTTCAGAAGCACAATCCTGTAATTGACTGGCCAACAGAAGATATTCTGGCTTGGTCCAATCAGTGTAAAAAGAGCTGCATCCAACACCTTGTTCGACTTGATACCTGTCAAGTGGGAATAGAACAGATTCCACTTTGTTATAAGGACTTTCGGGATGTGTTTTCTAAAGGAATTGCTGACACTTTACCTCCTCATCGCAGTTATGATTGTCCCATTGACCTCTTGCCTGACACTACACCTCCTCAAGGGAGAGTCTTTCCACTATCTGAACCAGAGAATCTTGCTTTGCAAGAATACATCCAGGAAAACCTAGCTAAGGGTTTCATCCGTCCCTTCACTTCTCCCGCAGGAGCAGGATGCTTCTTTGTCCTGAAGAAGGATGGAGGACTGCGACTTTGTGTTGATTACAGAGGTCTAAATAAAATAACCGTTCCCAATCGGTATCCTCTCCCTCTCATCACAGAGTTGTTCTCTCAAATCCAGGGAGCCAAAATCTTCTCCAAACTGGATTTAAGGGGAGCCTATAATCTGGTGCGAATCCGTGCAGGCGATGAATGGAAGACGGCCTTTAACACCAAGGATGGTCATTACGAATGTCTTGTCATGCCCTTCGGCCTCAGGAATGCACCAGCCGTCTTTCAGAACTTCATGAATGACATTTTCCGTGACATGATGGGTCGCTTCATGCTTGTTTATTTAGACGATATTTTGATTTACTCTCCCAATCTTGAAACACATCAGAAGCATGTCTGCTCGGTATTAGCCCGACTAAAGACTCACTCCCTTTTTGTAAAGCCTGAAAAATGTATTTTCCATGTTAAACAAGTACCTTTCCTGGGTTACCTAATTTCTGACACAGGCCTCACCATGGACCCAGCCAAGGTTCAAGCCATTTTAGACTGGGCACCACCTTCAGACCTGAAGGCAGTTCAACGCTTCCTGGGCTTTGCAAATTTCTATCGAAAATTCATTAAGAACTTTGCCACCATTGCACATCCCATCACCTCTCTCACCAGGAAGACTCCTAGTACATTTAAATGGACTACTGAAGCCCAGGCAGCCTTCACCCAGTTAAAGAAAGCCTTTACCTCTGCACCAATTCTACACCATCCTGTTCCTGAGCTACCTTTTATTGTAGAGGTAGATGCATCTGAAGTAGGAGTGGGGGCGCTTTTGTCACAAAAAGATCCTGTAAGCGCTGCCATCCACCCTTGTGCCTTCTTGTCCCGTAAATATTCCCCAGCAGAGCGCAATTACGATATAGGCAACAGAGAACTTTTAGCCATAAAGCTAGCTTTAGAGGAGTGGAGACATTGGCTGGAGGGAGCTCGCTATCCATTCATAGTTCTGACTGACCACAAAAACCTTGAATATATCCGTTCTGCTAAAAGACTGAACTCGCGTCAAGCCAGGTGGTCATTGTTCTTCTCCAGATTTGACTTTACAATTTCTTATTTACCAGGTCCAAAAAACATTAAGGCCGATGCCTTGTCTCGCAGCTTTTTATCAGAGTCTCCTCCTCCGCTTCCTCCTCAACCCATTATCTCTGAGGATAGGATTTTGGCTTTTACCCAGACTGACATCTCTGAGGCCTTGTTACCAGCACAGGCTGAAGCCCCTCCCTCCACTCCCTCTGGTATGCTCTTTGTGCCCCTGGCTCTTCGTTTGCAGGTATTGCAACAAGTACATGCATCAAAACCTGCAGCACATCCAGGGTTTAGACAAACTTTTGAGATTGTCTCTCGCAACCTCTGGTGGCCATCGCTTAGGCAGGATGTGTTAGCCTTTGTCCAGGCCTGTGAAGTTTGTGCCAGAAGCAAGAGCAGTACCTCTAAGCCCCCCGGTCTCCTTCGTCCTCTACCAATACCTACCTGTCCCTGGACCCATTTATCTATGGACTTTATCACAGACTTGCCTCTGTCCCAGGGATGTTCCACGATCTGGGTGGTGGTAGACAGGTTCAGTAAGATGGCCCACTTTGTTCCGCTTCCGAAGCTTCCATCTGCTAAAGAACTGGCATCTTTATTCATTAAGCACATTTTCAGGCTCCATGGGGCACCAGTTAACATTGTCTCTGACCGTGGCTCTCAGTTTATAGCCCAGTTTTGGAAGGCCCTTTGCTCTCAGCTGGGGATTAAATTATCATATTCTTCAGCATATCATCCTGAGACTAATGGCCAAACAGAAAGGACTAATCAGACTCTAGAGAAGATGGTACGTTGTCTGATGGCCAAAGATGAGGTGGAGTGGGTCAACATCCTTCCATGGGCAGAGTTTGCCTTTAATAATTGTGCCAGCACATCTACAGGGACCTCTCCTTTCTTTTGTGTTTGCGGGTTGCATCCTCGTGTGTGCTCCTTTGATCTTCCGCCCTCTGATGTTCCAGATGCCAACACCACGATTGAACATTTCTCCAAAATCTGGTCCGATGTAAATCATGCTATTTCCCGCTCTGTGCAGGCTTTTAAGAAAACTGCTGACAAGAAGCGCTTAAAGGCACCAGAATATAAAGTTGGTGACAAAGTGTGGTTATCATCTCGGAATCTGTCCCTGCATGTTCCATCTAAAAAGCTTGGCCCAAAATTCATCGAGCCTTATGAAATCTCGGAGATTGTTAATCCTGTGTCCTACAGATTAAAACTGCCCCCATCCATGCGCATTCCAAATGTCTTTCATGTTTCATTGTTGAAACCTGTTCATTCCAGCCTCCTAGTAAATGAACCAGAACCTGTGGATGTGTTGGACAGTCAAGAATATGAAGTGGCATTTATTCTTGATTCCAGACGAGTGCGCAATTCCTTACAATATCTTGTTCATTGGAAAGGGTTTGGCCCAGAGGATCGATCTTGGGTACCAGCTCGTGATCTTCATGCTGATCGACTTAAGAAGAAGTTCCATCTCCGTTATCCAAGTAAGCCTGGGGGTGCAGGAGCAACCCCTCGAGAAAGGGGGGGTACTGTCAGTACTAGAATCCCTTTAGGACCCAGCACAACTCACCTGACACAGCCTGTGTCTGGGAAACAACAGTGATTGGCCAGCTCACGTTTAAATCACCTGTATCAGCATTCAGTCAGTGCTCGTGTTAGAGTTCACTCGTGTTTGATCCAGCTGATATTTGCTCTGTGACTTTCGTGTTTGACCCGGCTTGTTTGACCCTTCTTACTTGCTTCTGATTCTGTACCGTTTGGATTCTGATCTGCCTGTGTATGACCCAGCTTGCCTAGACTACGCTTTGCCTGATTCTACTAGTACCCTCATCTGCAGCGGTGAACTACAAGGTCCAGCAATCATCTATCCTCATCTACAGCAGTGAACTACAAGGTCCAGCAATCATCTATCCTCACCTACAGCAGTGAACTACAAGGTCCAGCAATCATCTACCTTCGTCTGCAGCGGTGTACTACAAGTCCCAGCTGACCTGCTCTGCCTAGACCTGCTCATGGTATGTGCTTTGAACTCTTTGTATAATCAGCACACCTGAACTGTTACTTGTTATCTGCACCTAGCCTGACATGACAGTGCACAACGACTTATCCAGGACATAATGTGGTGTATGACATTGTGATTTAGATATTATCAAGGAAAAAAACAAGGAGATTGAACAAAGAATGAAGAACATGATTAGGGAGAATCTAAATCCAACAATGATTACACCTTTTTTTTTTATGAACATTTAACTAAAGTTTTAATACAGTTTAAAAGCCAAATTTGGAAGATGCACACAGTGTGCTAACATGTGCTATCAGCCATCAGAGCATTTCAATGTAAACGTTTTGTGGGTGCAACCCCTTCCTCCCAACTCTAGTAGGTGAGAGGAAGTGGTTGCACCCCCAAAACACGTCCATTGATCCCCCATGATAGAAGATAGCACATGTTGACATTAGTTATGGGATCAAAAAGGAAATCCCCATTTTGACTCACAATTTGTGTGCATCTACTAAATTTGGCTTTTACAGGATTGACATCACCCCATCTGATGAAGGCAATATCAACACATTTTTGACACTATAATGTCTGATATTGCCTTCAATTTTCAATGTCGAACGTTGTAAGTTCCAGAGTTGTGTATGTTATGTTTGGAAACATGCCCGTTTATGTACTTTTGAAAAAACTTTGGTAAAACTTTGAAAAAACAAGATGTTGTTTTTTTAGCACAAAATGTTTTATAACGCAGTAAAAGGTTTTCTATTCAACAATGTGTGGCTTCTTCTTTCAATGCTCAATAACAATTTTTGTATTAAGTTAGTGTTGACAGTGACAAAGGGTATTATTTAACCACTTGCCTATTGGGCACTTAAACCCCCCTCCTGCCCAAATCAATTTTCTGCTTTCGGTGCTCTCACACTTTGAATGACAATTACTCTGTCATGTAATACTGTACCCAAATTAATTTTTTGTTCTTTTTTTCATACAGATAGAGCTTTCTTTTGGTGGTATTTGATCACCTCTGGGTTTTTTATTTTTTGCGCTATAAATGAAAAAAAGACTGATACTTTTGAAAAAAAATGCATTTTTCTTTGTTTGTGTGATAAAATTTTGCAAATTATTAATTTTTCTTCATAAATTGTGATCACAATTTATACTGCTACATATCTTCGGTAAAAAAAAACAAAAAACAAATTAGTGGATATTATTTGGTCTTTGTGAAAGTTAGAAAGTCTACACGCTGTGGTGCAAATCATAAAAAATTGATCACACCTGATCTACTGGTGGCATATCTCACTTCTTGCGACCCTAACAAGCCAGGAAAGTACAAATACCCCATAAATGACCCCTTTTTTGAAAGTAGACATTCCAAGGTATTTAGTAAGAGGCGATTTTTGATGTTGTAATTTTTTCCCACAGTTCTTTGCACAATTAAGATTTTTTTCCCACAAAATTATCATTGTAATAGGTTATTTCTCTCACATGGCATGTGTATACCACAAATGATGCCCCAAAATACATTCTGCTACTCCTCCTGAGCATTATAATACCACGTGTGTGGGACTTTTCCACAGCCTAGAAACATAGAGAGGCCCAACATGCAGGGAGCACCATCAGGTGTTCTAGGAGCATAAATTACACATCTAACTTGTTGACTACCTATTACACTTTTGAAGGCCCTGGAGCACTAGGACAATGACACGTGACACTGATGTGGCACTGATGACAGATGGTACTGATAAGTGGCACTAATGGCACGTGACACTGATGTGGCACTGTTGACAGATGGCACTAATAATACGTGGCACTGATGACACGTGACACTGATGACAGACGGCACTAATATGTGGCACTGATGACACATGGCACTGATGACACATGGCACTAATATGTGGCACTGATGACACATGGCACTGATGACACATGGCACTAATATGTGGCACTGATGACAGAAGGCACTAATACGTGGCAATGATGACACGTGACACATACATATTACATATAAAATCACCTCTCATTGGAAGTTCCGATCGAGTGTTAAATGGCTGCTGTGATTGGCCATTTAGCATGATCTGTGATTGGCTATGTCCAAGGAACACGGCCGACACATAATTTCCCCGATGTGCGTCAGCAGCACGCAGAGAGGAAGTAAACAGGAGGACATCCAGGGACCCCCTTCCAGCAATTGAGCGCCATGCTGTAGCCATCTTTCGGCTATAGCGTGGGCATGAAGTGGTTAAATAATGTTAAAACCACTTGGCGCTACAAGTGCACTAGGAGAACCTAGGAGACAGATAAAAGAAACACAAGCAATAAATAAAAATAAATAAATAAAAATAAAAATTTTATCATATGTATCATATATCAGATATTTATCATATATTTTTTTTAAATAGTTAAAAATTAGCTGGCATAGCAATTGCCCCCCTACCCATAAAATATTCCACATATTTTTGCTGCACTTCATGGGCACTTTGGGGGGGCAAGCCAGGATGACTAGCTTCATGGGCCATCATTGGATTCTCATGAAGTCCAGCCTCAGGCCCAACTGTGGCGACATAACCAGGTGCATTTCGCTTTAAAAAGTTGTGCAGTATGCAGCAGGATAAAACAATGTGGTTAAGTTTGTACTCCGCCATGTTAATTGCCATAAGAAATAGGCAGAACCGGCTGGCCATTATCCCAAAGGTATTCTCCACGACTCTTCTGGCTCTGGCCACCTGGTAATTAAAAACCCTCTTCTCTGGGGTGAGGGTCCTCTAGGGGAATTGCCTCATCATGTGATTACCCAGACCAAGTGCTTCATCAGCGATAAAAACAAATGGGAGTCCTCCGACATTCTCTTCCGCAGGTGGCAATCCCAAACCACCACTCTGGAGATGTCCATAGATCTAGGTGTGGGCAAAAACTCCACCATCCGACATCCAGCCATTCTTCCCACGTCCACATAGAGGAACTCATATGTCGCTGACACCCCTGCCATTAACACGATATTATGAAACCCCTTATAGTTAAAATAGTATGACCCCGAGTGGGGTGGTGGGACGATTTGGACATGCTTCCGATCGATTGCCCCTCCGCAGATGGCTAAGTCCCAACGATGAACAAAGTGGGAGGCCACAGTCTGCCATTCCTGTGGCATTGAAGGAAACTGTGGAGTCAAACAAGAAAACAAAAATAGTAATTTTGCACATAAACATTGCAAGCAGATTAGACACAAACATTCTTGGCCCACATCAGTATAACATTTATTTTAAGCAGTATCTAAAGACAAACGTATAAGGTCCACTTATCAGATTCAGGGGGTTCTAAATGAGTTTGGGAGCCAAAAAAAGGCTTTGGCACTCTGCCTGAATTTAAGGACAACAATAACATTTGTATACATTTAAGGGGGTGTTTAGGGTAAGGCACAACTATGGAGCTGACAAAATACATTGTTAAGTGACTAGGCTATAGGTGTGTATGGGCCTAGAATAGCATGCTGGGGAGGTTAGTGAAGGCAAATATGCACGTAGGCCTAAAAAGGAGCATGAAAAGATTACAGCATGCATGAGAACAAAGGGGACATTCACAGCATATTACAATCATGGTAATTAGGGAATGAGGAAACAAATACAATACATTTGCAAACATTAAATACATATAATGTGATGTTAAAGGATAAAACTTACCCTAATATAGTTCATCTGCAGGACCTGAATGATGGCAGAACAGGTCTCTGGAATAATGATCCCCAGAGCCTGGGGTGAGATGCCTGTTGAGAACTTGATGTCCTGCAGACTTCTCCCTGTCGCCAAGTACCACAACGTCGTGACGAGCCTCTGCTCCGGAGTGATGGCTTGCTGCATGCAGGTGTACTGCTTCATAATATAAGGGATGAACTAAGCCAACAGATGGTGAAAATCGGGGTCCGTCATCCGGAGATAATTCCTGAAATCATCAGAGTTATTCTCTTGGATCTCACGCAGCAAAGGCATATGAGAGAATTGGTCAAGCTGGAGTAACCAATTCTTGGTCTATGAACTCCTCCCCACCCTGTTCATGGACTGGGCTAGGGTCAAAGTAAGAACCTCAACACCAAGCCCCCACACAGCACGAACTCTACGACAAGTACGTAACCGCAACATGGCTTCAAAACGGTTGGCTGATCAGAACGAACTAACAGAATGCACTGAAGAACAGCAAGGCCTGTGAAGAGCGAGCTGAAAATCAGTAACGCACTGAAAAACAGATACAAACTGACTGCACGCACAGAAAAACAGATACAAATCCACAAGCAAACTGAACAGCAGTAAAACGTTCTGAAAAAGCATGAGTCTGAAAAGCGTGAATCATCTCTCACCAAACTTCTACTAACAGAAGATAAACACAAGATTATCAGAAGGAGCCCAAAGGGTGGCGCAGTGGCTATTGAACTTCCTTTTTCTAGTCCCGTTGTACGTGTTGTACCTCACCACATTCTTGACGGTTGGAATTTGGTGTGACCGTGTGTATGCAAGACAAGCTTGAGCAGAATTCCGTTGAAAAAAAACATCATAGCTTTTTCCGACCAAAATTCTGATCGTGTGTACGCGGCATTATGCTTAAATTTGTTAATCCAGTCCATCTAAAGCCTCATGCACACTCAGTATTTAGCCTCATTAGCTTAGATATTCAAATTTTTGTAAGGGCAGAAGGCACGGGTGCACTGTCCAGCCCAGGAGCGGCCATTGTGGGTGCACGGGTGCCACGCTCTCTCTCTCCAGCCACCCCCTATATGACTAATGGGTAGATTCATGCATAGCATGAATCTATCCATGGTCGCCATTGCCACCCCCTATTCAGGCATCCGGCCCCTTTTTGGACGCTGGGTGCCTGAATTCCAGTAGCGGGGAGTGTTTTTTAAGCACCTGATTAGAGCCATAGGCTCTAATAGGCTGAAAAAAGGTGGACTTGGAGCGCAGGGCATTGTGCTCGCAGTCCACCCAGGTGTGTTAGAAAAGCAAATGAATATTTGCTTTTCTAACACTGAACTGCCTCTCCACCAATCAGGTAGCGTGGGTCTAATACCCGTCACCTGCTTGGCACAGGCGCTCAGACTAAATGCCTAGCAGAACGAAAAAAGAGAGGAGGGGGAATCTTGGAGGACACAGGAGGCGTCCCACAGCTCACCGCCACCACCCACTGCCTGACCCGCCCCCCATAAGCGGGCGACGGGGGTCACAGTGGCGGCATTTGTTGAGCACAAGTGGCAGTTATTTGATGGGCACAAGCAGCTGCATATGACAGGTACAAGTAGCTGCATATGATTGGCACAATTGGCTGCATATGACGGGCACAAATGGCTGCATATGATGGGCACAAGTGGTTGCATATGATGGGCATAATAGCTGCATTTGATGGGCACAGTGGCTGCATATGAGGGGCACAGTGACTGTATTTGATGGGCATAATAGCTGCAATTGATGGCACTGTGGCTGCATTTGATGGGCACAATGGCTGCAATTGATGGCAGAGTGGCCGCATTTGATGGGCACAATGGCTGTTGGGGTTTTTATTTCAGTATTTTTCAGTTTGTTTGTGCCCCCCAAAAAAATTTTGAGCACCAGCCGCCACTGGTCCAACCCTTCTGACAGTAGCCTGCAAAAGTTTATGAGAGGCTGAAAACTGCTGCAGCTGGACGGGGCTAGATGGTGTACGGACTGCTCCTAATATTTACAGCTGTATGCACCCAGGGACAAATGCTTGAAATGTAAGAAGTATGAATTCCGGGCATTTGTCCCTGGGCATATACAGCAATAGACATTGAGCCACGAGAGCTTTCAGTCCCTCATAGAATTCTATTTGCAACAGAAAACTGGATTCTCAGGTAAAGTGTCTAAACATCCAGTGTGCATGAAACCTCAATCTTTGCATCTATCACAAACCGCTGTCAAAAGAGGTTTCTGTTGCTCCTTTAGTGGAGTGAAGGCACATTAAGATCGGAAGTGTGTTACCTTCCAAATCACCAGATAAAAATACAGGGGAAAAGATAACAAAATAAAAAAATGAATTCAGCACAACAGGCTAAATGGCATGAAGAATTAGCGATTGCGCATGCTCCAAAAAGCATCCTGCCCACTCTGGCGTCATTGCTGGACCACTGAGTTCCACACTAGTGCTGACAGTACTGCTGCTCTTTCTGGAACAATACAACATGGCTTTCCACCACTGGCTGGGATCACTTATCCAGTGCTGTCACCCATGCTGAGACACATGTCTGGGACTGAGACCACTGGCTTGATATTTAATGAGCTTATTTATGTTTCACTTCTAGTAAGTGTTTTTAACCTTTTAAGCAATAAAGAATCCTGATAATACTGCATTTAGAGGCGCCTTCTGTTTGTGTTTTATCACATGATTACATGTGAACAAAACAATCATGAATGGCCTCCATTTATGACTGTTTTGCTTACTATTGTGCTGCTGTGATTGGTCCACAGCTATCACATAGTAGTTGTAGCCAATCATAGATCACTATAGTAAGCAAGCTCTTATAAATGCCATTCAGGACAGCTAAAAATATTGCTTATAACAGCGATCATCACTGTTATTTTATAATTCGTTTTTTTTAAAGGTTGGCTCAAGGGATGAGTTTCAATAGATCGTAGCGAGGTAGCTGCTCTGCTACGCATGAAACTTTGACCCAGAATCAGGTAATCTATGAATGATTTAGCACCAGGTTCCCGTTGATCATGTGATTGATCATCACTGTAATAAGCAATAATAGTGTAAATTAGAAAAATCCCTGATCTCCCCCCTGAGTAGTACAGTGTCTTTGGTGACACTGAATTACTCTGATGAGAGTATGTAGAAAAAACTTAAAAAAAGAAATAAAACAAATGTTCAAAATAAAAATATATTTTTTTAACATACTGTCACCAGTCCCTGATCACCACCACATTAGTCATATGATGATGCTGTACTGCACTGGTGACAGTATGTAAAAAAATAAACGTGAAAAAAAATGTTTAATGTCTTCAGAAAATTGTGACAAAAAATTAGAGCTTTAAAAAATTTGCCATGGCTCTAAATACTAAATACCTTGGACTGTCTACTTTCCAAAAAGGGGTAATTTGGGGTTATTTGTACCGTCCTGAATGTACATCAGGATTGATCAATTTTCAAATAACTGAAAATGGTCTGATCATTAAGGGAGTAAAAGTGGCTAATGTCCTGCCAATTTTTCAGACTTTACTTTTATATTGCTATTTCTGTCCCCATTTTAAAATTTCCTCTCACTTTTTTATTCCTCTGATAACAGAATGAGAAATAAGAGTGATAGGATTTACTGGAATTGAAAAGAAAAAACCTTCCCAAGATGCACTTATAAACTAAAAAAGTATTTTGCTGTTGACTCTGTTCCCACTGGAGAGATTTGCTCTCACTTTCTGCCCCTCTTATCCCTGTCACCAGCAAAGGAGATAAGAGGAAATGTCCTAAATAGGGACAGCTGACAGAGGTTCCAATCCTTACTCAATGTATATACAATGTAGAATTTGATTTTTAATTATTAAATCTAACCAGTACCCCATAACCTACCAGATATTATATCCAGGGCACACAGAGTTATATCCATGAAGCAGTTGAAAGCATCTTCATCCAAACGTTTCTTAAGTTTCTCCACTAAGATTATTGACTGTTCATTCATGACTTCCAAGAATTCTGACAAAATGGTAAAATGGAAGGTTGGGGTTATCATTTTTCTCCTAGAACGCCATTTTTCCCCTGTGCTGAAAATATTAAAAATCAATTTTTTAATTAAAATCACAAATTAGCTTTTTGTTTGCTAATTACTTCTAACGTGGCTGATATTTTCAATACTTCTACAGTGGTGTTTTCATTCTGTAGGCGTAAGAAATCACACGGTGTGAAAACTTGTCAGTGAATGTTCTCAGCCTGCTGCATAATATATGAATCATCTATATCTGTTCTGTTTTTATGGTTCAATGTGATATTATTCCCCATCCCAATTACCCCCTGAGTCCTGCTTATGTTTAACGAAAACATATATGCAGCATATATTGTGGCAGTAAAGAAGATAGACAAGGTGATTAATGTGTATTGTCTGTAAGCAGATTTATTGTGTTAATACAAATGTATTACATGTTAAATACTTTTAATTGCTTTTATGTTCCATATATTGTACATCAATTAATATGCCATAACAAATACTAGTTACCACTGTGACGGGAGTCACTTTGGGCGGGGAGCTTGTGGAAATCAGATTACCTTGTAGAGCACTGGAAGCTCCTTGTCCAGCTCCCCCCCCCCCCCCGACCTCTCATATGTGTAAGTTACCCTGTGTATATTGGGGGGCACAGTGTGACCGAGAACCCCAGTCTGATCTGTACTAATCGGACGCACTGTACAACCACACAGGAATGTTGTGTATATATATATATATATTATATTGTCTCATACTGTTGGGGACTCTTTGCTGGGTCATTTGGGGTGTGGCTGTATTCCATTGTTCTATTGTGTCTGTCTGCCTTGGGTATTATGGGATGTGTATGTGTATTTGCTGTGAAGAGGGAGGGAAGAATATCTCCAACAGCTTTCCCTGCTTATTGGACAGTCTACCCCGCCCTGAATGCAAAGTGGGGGATAGTCCCGAGTGTTACGTCTGTGTACCTGTGTTTCAATAAACAGTTCATGTTCAGCAGCCGAAATAAGTACTTCCTAGTTTGTGTTTGCAAGCGTTCAACCTGGCCAACTGCCTCAACGTGACCCCCTTCTGTCTGGTCTCAACTCTGCCAACAAAAGCCAAGTATTTATATATAGAAAGCATACTTAAAGGGGATATAATTCCAATGTTGATTTATCTGGCACAGCTGGAGGAGAGCTACCGAATCAGGTCTGGTTAGCTATAGATAGCTTTAGCTGCATGTTTTTACCCACATTTTTAACAACATTTTAATAAGCTACAATATGTATGATATTGGAAGGGAGAAGGGGTAGGGTTCAGCCTTGGGTACTCCGAGCAAAAATAATTGGTTCGTGTGCACAGCATGCCACAGCAAAGTATGGGTACATGGTAACATATGCAACCACCCTTGTATTCACAAAATATGCTTTAATTATTGTACCACAAGCGAGAGGCAATTGGACAGGTACAAATCTAAGCACAATCACTGTACACTGAACCAGGGCTGCCTTTAACATGGGGAAAACGGAAAAGCTACCCAGGGCCCAGTCATTGTTGTGGGGCCCAAAGCAGCTGCCCCTTGGCATGGCGAGTTCCGGACTGGTGGGGGAGAGAGCAAACAGTGGGGGCAGCTGGGATCGAGGAGCCCAGGAGAGAGAGGTGAGCAGCAGGAGCAGCATCCCGACAAGGCAGTGGATTCCTCCAGCCTCCTCTCCCCTTTCAGCTCTGACAGTGGCCCAGAGGAAAGACTGATCGAGGTTCCCGAGAACGGGAATGGGGACAGGCAGGAAGCGCAAGCAGCCAGGCTCCACTGCCCTGGTCAAGCCGTCTATCTATCAGCAGAGCACCCTTCATCCTCACCTATAAGGAGAGTGGGTCCTGCCTGCTGCTGGCCATTATGAACCTATAGAAGGTAACAGGCATTACACACACCTACCCACAGACAGGGACTGGCATGGGAAGGCACAGGAGGGACTGGAGACAGTGCTAGGGATCTCGCTCTCTCACCCCCACTCTTACGCCATTCCTGTCTCACCCCCTCCCTCTCTCACCCCTCACCCATCTCTCTCTCTCTCTCACCCCCTCTCTCATCCCCCTCATCCTTCTTTTTTTACCCCCTCTCTCTCCCCGCTCTCACATGTTTCCTATAACCCTTCTCTCTCACCCCTCTCTCTCACCCCTCTCTCTCCCTCTCTCATCCCCCCTCGCCCCTTTCTTTTACCCCCTCTCTCCGCCTTCTCTCCCCCTCTCTCATCCTTCCTCTCACCCCTCTCTCTTATACCCCCTCTCTCTCTCTCGTTCACCCTCTCTCTCATCCCCCTCTCTCTCTCATCCCCCCTTTCTCTCATCCCCTATTTTACCCCTCTCTCTCATTCCCCTCTCTCTCTCATCCCTCCCTCTCACCCTTCTCTCTCATCCACCTTGTCTCCCCTCTCTCTTCCCCCCCCTCTCTCGTCCCCTATTTTACCCCTCTCTCTCGTCCTCTCTCTCTCTCATCCTCCCCTCTCTCTCATCTCTCTCTCTCTCTCACTCAACTGTCTCTCTTTCACCCCCTGATTCTTGCCTCTCTCTCTCACTCCTCTTTCTCTTTCACTCCCCTCTCTTATCCCCCCTCACTTCTCTCTCTTACCCCCTCTCTCTCAGCCCCCCTCTCTCTAACCCCCCTCTTGCTCTCTCTCACCCCTTTCTCTCTCTCTTTCACCCACCCTTCTCTCTCTCTCTTTCTCTCTCACCCCCTTGTACTCACATCTCTCTCTCCCTCTTAAAGACCCCTCTTTCACTCCCCTCTCTCTCTGTCTCTAACCCCCCTCTTAGCATGCAGGCAGGGCGAGCTGAGTGGACACTAACAGGTGACAGCAAGTGAGTATCACTGATCCTATCCCCACCCAGCACCCAGCACTACCACTGATCACATCCACCCCAAGCACTGCCTCTCCCCCCCCCCCCAGCACTGCCCCTGATTCCACCCCCCCCCCCAAGCACTGCCACTAATCCTATCTGCCCCTAAGCACTGCTACTGATCCCACCCCCCCAAGCACTGCTGCTGATCCCATCTCTCAACCAGCACTGTCTCTGATCCCACCCCCCCCCCACTACTGCCACTGATCCTATCAACCTCCCAGCACTGCCACTGATCACACCCTCCCCCCAAAACCCCCCACCACTGCCACTGATACCATTCCTCACCTCCACCACTGATTTCCCTGCCCCAGCAACCAATGGGTGAGCAGTAATGATGTGCTGTAACCTCTAGCAACCAATCGCCATGCAGAAATGATGTGCTGTAACCTTTAGCAACTAATCAGCGCGCCATAATGATATGCTGTGACCTCTGGCAAAAAAAAATCACAATTGCTGCCTGGTCTGCTGCGCTAAACTGATTTTAGGTTTAGCTAATATTTATTTTATGTCTCAGAGCAGGTAGAGAGTGAAATTGCATGCAGGGGGGCATTAAAATGTTTGCCCAGGTTCCTATCAATATTGAAGCGAACCTTCAGTCACTTTTTCAACTTTCCATCTATTAAATCTGCTGCCCTTGTTGTTTTAACTTTGTATAGTATAACTTTTTTTCTGCCAGTAAATACCTTATATAGCCCACTTCCTGTTTCTTGTCTGGTCACTAGCTTAGTCTTATGACATCATGCACAGCTCTCTCTCTCTCTCATTCTCGCAAGAGTTTGCCAGGAAGGGAGGGGGGTTAGTCATAAGAGGGCCAATGAGAGCTGCAGGGCTGCAGAGCTAGAGGTGCTCCTCTGTGTGTCTGTGTAAATCCAGGAAGTGAACAAGCAGCAGCTTCAGCTGCCCACAATTAAAATGGTTGCAGCCAGACTTAGTGGAGTGAGATTTCTGAAGCATATTTGGCAGGTGCAAAATCACAGTATATATAAAATAATATGCAAAGTGGTTGGAGGGAAGCTTCAGAATGGCAAAGATGTTTTTATTACAAATTATGTGAGCAGACTGCAGTTCCTCTTTAAAGACGCCCCTGCCCTGAACCCATGAACCCTTCCATTGTATATGCTTTTCTGCATATGTACTTTATTACCTATTATGTCAGCTAGATAAACTCTATTAATTTGAGAAAACTATATTTAAATACATTGAAGAATATGTTCGCTGATATGTGTATGTTGTACCATGTACTTGTGTAAAAATATATTACTTCCTTTGTGTGAAATACCTAGTGATCCTGCCATTCCACCTGCTTTCTTATTTCAAACTGACCATGTTGCCATGACCATGACCATAACCAATGACATGCTGGTAGGTTAATTGGCTTCTGTCCAAAAATTGGCCCTAGTATATGAATGTGAGTTGGGGACCTTGAGTTGTGGGCTCCATGAGGGTAGGGACCGATGTGAGTGTGCGATGTATGTGTGGAGCACTGCGTAAAATTAACGGATAAGGGATAATTGTAGACACGCACCTACACTCACTCAGGTTGAACTGGATGGACCGGTGACTTTATTCAACCTTACTATGTAACTATGTAACTATGTTAGTCATGAGAGCCCATTCATCCCAGTGTGGTCAGTTGTCTAGCTGTTCTGTTCTGCACTAACAGAAGAAAAATCGAAATCAAATCAATAATTGGTGTGGCAATTCCTTGGCTTCAAATCAGCATAATTTCTTCCAGGTATACTTGCACACAGTTTTTGAAGGAACTCAGCTGGTAGGTTGTTCCAAACATCTCAGAGAACTAACCACAGATCTTCTGTGAATGTAGATTGCCTCAAATGCTTCTGTCTCTTCATGTAATCCCAGACAGACTTGATGATGCTAGGATTAGGGCTCTGTCGGAGCCAAACCATCACTTCTAGGGCTCCTTGTTCTTCTTTACACTGAATATAGTTCTTAATGACATTGGCTGCAAGTTTGGGGTTGTTGTCCTGTTGCAGAATACATTTGGCACCATTCACACGTCTCCCTGATGATATGGCATGATGGATAAGTATATGCCTGTATTTCTGAGCATTGAGGACACCGTTGATCCTGACCAAACCTCCAACTCCATTTGCAGAAATACAGCCCCAACTTGCAGGGAACCTCCAACATGTTTCATTGTTGCCTACAGATACTCATTATTGTACCAGCGCCAAACAAACTGTACCGCTCTCCAGCAGCGAGCAAACTGTCTCCTGCTACAGTTCCTTCAAAAACTGTATGCAAGTTGATCTGATTTGGATTTCTCCTCCATTTACTTTCCATTTCGTTAATTGATAATAATAAACTATTATTAACACTTCTATGTATTTCTGAAAGCATTCTTACTTTTACAACATTTTTCCACACCTGCTTAAAGGGATTGTAAAGTAAAAAAAATATTTTTTTTTAAATAACAAACATGTTATACTTACCTCCACTGTGCAGCTCGTTTTGCACAGAGTGGCCCCGAACCTGCTCTTCTGGGGTCCCTCTGCGGCTGTCTCTGTTTCCTCTCGCAGGTACTTCTCACGTTCATGCGAGCTCCCTCGCATGGTGAGAAGCACCTGCGGGCGCGCTCCTGTGATACAGCTGGCGGCTATAGCCGCTCGCTGTATCACACTGCCCCGCTCCCCGGCGCTCCGCGTCAGTGGATGTGATTGGCAGCAGCGTGAGCCAATGACTGCGCTGCTTTCCATCCATCCACTCCAGCCAATCAGCGGCCAGGCTGAGCGGTTAAGAGGACGCCGGGGGCGAGCGGGGGATTTTCGAGGGGTCAGGTAAGTAAAACAGGGGGGGGGGGCTGGGGGCGCAGGCAGTGTCAGATGTTTTTTCACCTTAATGCATAGAATGCATTAAGGTGAAAAAACATTTACCTTTACAACCCCTTTAAAGCTTGTCCACAGTATTGTGTAAACAGTGAATGCTTTGCCTTTCATTTCTATCTGAAACTGAATGGGTTGTTTTACAAGGAAGGTGAGAGTTCACATATACTTTAACTAGACTTTATATTTATATAAAATATACATTATATGTACATTACACATACGTTATATTTGATATATACTTTACATGTACTATACATTGCACATACTGTGCATTACATTAAATAAATAAAAAAAATTTATGCAATGGGCTTCTTTCTTTCTTATGTGCTCTCTAAAGCCTAGTTAGTACACATGGGATGAATGTGAGACAGCCTTGGCTGGTTCAACAGAAACCAGCCGACAGTCAGCCTGTACGGCAGCTGGTCTGCCAAAAGCCAACCATGCATGTTCTCCCTGTGCCCACATGGGTTTCTTTCGGATACTCCGGTTTCTTCCCACACTTTACATGCTGGAAGGTTAATTGGCTCCTGTCTAAATTGGCCCTAGTACGTGTATGTATAAATGTGAGTTAGAGACCTTAGATTGTCAGCATCTTGAGAGAAGGGACTGATGTGAATGTACAATATATTGTGTATGTAAACCGCTGCGTAACTTGATGCCACTATAACAGTAGTTAAAATAAATAAACCAAGAAAAAATACTCACCTCCTAGTTTCAGCAAAGTTAAATCCTTTGCTGAGCACTGTCATCTCCCCCTGGCTATTTCCAGGTTTCTCACCTCTTGACTGAGCTGTGCAGCTTAGGCCCCTTTCACATTAAGTGGATCCATTTTGACAGACTCCGCTAGCTCAGTTGGGATAGCTCTGTTGATCCCCGCTGAGCCAGCGGATGGCAGGTCCATCTCCGCCCACTGTGCAGGGATTGAACTGTCAGAGATCTGCTGTCCTCTATGGCGAGATCGGATGTAAACAGACAGCCTGTCCATTTTCATCCGACCCCATCCAATCGGATCTGCTGGACGGATGGCAAACATTGACATCCATCTGTTTTGAGCGGATCTTGTCGGATCGGATGGCAGGCGGGTGTCAGCGGACACATCTCCGCTGACATCCGCCTGCCCATAGAAGTCAATACGTGGCCCGCGTGGATCCGGTTGAAAAACAGACAGGCGGAACAATCATGTGAAAAGGCCCTTAGTGTGCATTCAATAGAAAACTGTGAGCAGACAGGTGTTTATTATTGCAGAAGACATATAGCATGACTTTTCTGCAATAAAAAGACACACAGCAACCACTCATCACTGTACCCTACGAAGCTATATGTTTTTTGCATTTTTAGAGTGTGCAGACAATGGTCAAAAGAGTTGGCTGTACATTGGCATCTTAACCCATGGTAGCCAATCAGGTTTAATCTATTATTTTTTGTATCCAGAGCAGTGAAGGATGATTGAAGGTCATTTACTGCACGTTACCGCACAATGAACATTGATTTTTGCTTTATTTATTTATTATCTATAAGTAATACCATTTTACAAAAAAAAAAAAAAAAACTTGGTCCATGCATTTAAATTCAGGATTACAACGGGAGAATACCTTCACTAGAAACATTCCGTTTATTGGTTTACCTGGCCTTGGACATCTGAACACTGAACTCTTTGCACGCTTGTTTATTTTAATGACAGTAAAACAGATAATGGTTTGTGATAGCCTATAGCCTATAGAACTACACCCACGTCCTTGTATAGGAGCAGAAGAGAGCCCTCGGCCACCATGATCTTTGTCCCAGTGTTTGTTAGCAGTATTGGTTATCCAGCCTAATACTGGAGGGACAAAGTTCATCTCAGTTAAATTGGTGATTATTGTAATTGTTAACCTGAGCTTTATGGCTAAGGTTATGGTTTAAGATGCAAGATGGCGTGTTCTTTTACAGTGCTCAGCATAAATGAGTACACCCCTTTTGAAAAGTAAGTACGGTATTATCAATATCCTAATGAACACAAGAACAATTTCCAAATTTTTTACAAAACTGAGTTCTATAGAACATTTGTTTAGCTCATTACATGAAAGTAAAGTTAATAATGTAACTTAGATTACAAGATCTTCAGTTTTACTCAAATTAGTTGATGCGAAAATGAATACACCTGACAACAAAAACGACTACATCTGGTATTTTGTATGACCTTCATGATGTGTAGTGACAGCACCAAGTCTTCTAGGCATGGAAAGAACAAGTTGGTGACATATTGCAACATTTATCTTTTTCCATTCTTCAAGAACGACCTATTTTAGAGCCCGGATGCTGGATGGAGAGTGATGCTTGTCTCTTCAGCATTCCCCATAGGTGTTCCCCGATTGGGTTTCAGATCAGGAGACATACTTGCCCACTTTCAACCTGTTCTTATTCAGAAATGTAACAGAGGCCTTAGATGTGTCTTTTAGTTCATTGTCATGCTGGAAAAGTGCATGATGACCAAGGGCACGGAGTGATGGTACCATCTTCTCTTTCAATATAGAGCAGTACATGTGAATTCATGATACCATCAATGAAATGCAGCTCCCTGACACCAGCAGCACTCATACAGCCCCACAGAAGGACGTCACACTGCCACCACCATGTTTCACTGTAGGCACCATGCATTTTCCTTTGTACTCCTCACCTTTGCGAAGCCATACAGTTTTGAAGCCATCAGTTCCTAAAACATTTATCATCACTCCAGAGTATAGAGTCCCAGTAGTCTTCTTTTTCATCACGGGCACTGGCAAATTCTATGTGGGCTTTTTGTGCATGGGCTTTAGGAGAGGCTTTCTCTCGTAGACGACACCCATGCATGCCATTCCTCTGCATTGTATGCCATATTGTGTCACAGGAAACAATCACCTTGGTTTGGCTTTTTACTTCTTTAGCTAACTGCAGTGAACTTGCATGGCGATTTTCTTCAACCCTTCTCATCAGAAGACGCTCCTGTTGAAGTGTTAACTTCCATGGATGGCCTGAACGTCTCTGTGAGATGGTTGCAGTTCCATCTTTGTTAAATTTTTGTATCACTTTTGCTACACCGATCGTGATTGACTGATGAGTAAAGCTTTACTGATCTTTTTGTAGCCTTCACCTTTCCTGTAAAGAAATGATTTATGACAGACCTTGTGACATTTCTCTTTCATGTGGTGCCATTGCTGACAGCATGAAATGGGAAGGGGTTTTCTTTGTTAAGTAAATGTAATCAACTGTCTGCTGGACACCTGTTTAATGAATAATTGCACTCATCTGTAGTTAAATTCTTGTTAATTAGGATTTTGCTGTCTAAAATTTAGCTTTGCTCCTAAGACTTTCATTGGGGTGTATTCATTTTTACAACATGGTCTTGAATGAATTTGTTAGGAAAAATACTTTTTTGTGTGTGCAAATTAACCTTTTGCCGATATACTGCGGCAGGTTGGCTAGACTGCGCGAATCACCGTAGGTGTACGTCAGTTCATGCATGAGGTACTGTGGTCACACACGTGCACCCATTGGCCAGCGGGAGAGCCAATCTGTGAGTGCAGCAGACTCGATTTCCGCCGGACGCCCGCGATCATTCCCGCAGTGACAGAACAGGGATCCGCCATAGTAAACAAGGCAGATCTCTGTTCTGTCAGGGGATCACACAGAGATCCTGTCTTTCTGCTATGCAGGAAGATGCATCTGTGTGTTGTCCCAGGCAGCCCATCCC
This sequence comes from Lithobates pipiens, assembly GCF_037356315.1. Lineage (NCBI taxonomy): Eukaryota > Metazoa > Chordata > Amphibia > Anura > Ranidae > Lithobates > Lithobates pipiens. Next base: position 389,631,337 of record NW_027507718.1, on the reverse strand, counting down.
CCCACACAGTTAGAAACACACTGAGGGAACACATGTAACCACTTGATGGCCCCTGATGTTAACCCCTTCCCTGCCAGTGTCGTTAGTACATCAGTGAATATTTTTAGCACTGATCACTGTAATAATGTCACTGGTTCCCAAAAAAGTGCCAAAAAAAAGTCAGCTAGGCGTCCGATCTGTCCGCTGCAATGTCACAGTCCCGCTAAAAATCGCTGATCACCGCCATTACTAGTAAAAAAAAAATAATAATAAAAATGCCATAAATCTTTCCCCTATTTTGTAGACGTTATAACTTGTACACAAACCAATAAATATAAGCTTATTGGGTTGTTTTTTTTACCAAAAATATGCAGCAGAATACATATTGGTCTAAATTTATGAAGAGATTACATTTTTTTTTTTTATTGGGTAGATTTTCTAGCAGAAAGTAAAAAATATTGTTTGTTTTCCAAAATTGTCGGTCTTTTTTGGTTTATAGCAAAAATACCACCAAAAGAAAGCTCTATGTGGGAAAAAAAGGACATACATTTTATTTGGGTACAGCGTCGCACGACCGTGCAATTGTCAGTTAAAGTAATGTAAGCAAAACGGTGCAAAAAATGGCCTGGTCAGGAAGTGGGTAAATCCTTCAGGGGCTGAAGTGGTTAACAAATCTTGGTTGCAATCAATGGCCTGCATTTGTGGGAGTATTTTGTAGTATAGTGTCCCATAGAAAATGTTGATTTTGAAAGGAAAGGTTTTCTGACAAATCTGTTGGGGTGTACTCATTTATGCTGAGCACTGTATATTTTGAGTTACTCCATAATATTCAGAGCAGCCATCTAACACTTTTACTGCCACTGTAGATAACATGGTGGTAGCTTCGAGGAGAGGGGGTTTAAATCTGAAAAGTCGGCTGTCAACTAGGAGTGACTTAGTGGCTGTGCAGCTGGCATATCGCTTCCACAAACCCACATTAATGGTGGTCCCCCGAGCTCTATCATCATCGCCATTTTTCCTGCGCTCCAGCATGGCGGGTGCCCCAAGGTAGAGGGGAGGGAGATCCGTGAATATCGGTTTGCTGATCTCCCTTTCCTGTTAATGACCCAGAAGTGACTTGTAAAAGCGACATGTAAATCGTCCCTTCAGGGCTCTGGTGTGCCTCCATTTTATTCATTGGAGGACAGGTGAGACACCAGGGGTGATGTCTCATTAGGCTGGATTCACACCTATGCATTTTTGGTGCTTTTTGCATTTTGCAAATTTGCACTACAGACCATTTAACATGGTTTCCTATGGAACATGTTTTGTAGTGCAAATCTGAAAAATGCAAAAAGCACTAAAAATACATAGGTGTGAATCCAGCCTTACAGAGAACCTGTCACCAAAAATTCATTATATAGAGGACTTTTTGTCCCCTATGCGATGAACAAAAAGTTTAATAAAAAAATTTAAGAAAGTGAAAAAAAGTCAAGTTAAACCCAAGCACTTAACATCCTCAAAAATAATTTTTGAGCCCCCCAACCCCCGATACACTAACATACATATGTAAATGCACGCTTCTGGGGTGCCTGCACATTAAACCGTTGATTATGCTATACATTTTACATGTCACCAGTGATCAACTGAGCGAATTAGCAATCAAACACCATTTATCCCTCTGCTCTCCCCCTCCACTCTGAGCAGAGTGCCAGGACTGTCAGCCACTCCCCTCCAGCACTCACTGGAGTGCTGGGCTGTGGAGGGGGTACGAGAGCTGACTCAGACTCTCAGCAGATCTCTGAGAGGCTGAGCCAGGTGCCAGTCCAGGATCCTTTCGGAGCTTGGAGCGGCTCTGTGGCGTCAGCTGACAACAAGCTTCAGAACGAACAGCACTCCCGTTATCCATAGAAGTATAGCCCAATTTTTTTTAGCTATACTTCTCCTTTAACTTTAAATATCTGCACTTTAAGACCTTTTAAAGTGTTGCCTATGGAAAATATAGGTTACTGAAATCTGTCGCCATTTCACAGATGCACACAATTTTAGGGTTTGACATGTTGGTTATCTTTTTTACTTGGTGCAACCTCATCTTACAGTATATATTTTATAAATGAATTGGGTAATGTTTTGTGTTTGTGTGCCCTAAAGCTAACTTTAGTTGATTTACAGAACTTTTGCATTTCCTAAACTGTTGCGCTAATATCATGTGACATAAAAAAATTGTAAGAAACAAAAAGAGGGGATTGGGACTTTTAACAAGGTGTGTGGGATCACACAGCTCCATCCCTATCTATATGCAAGAGAGAGAGGGTTTTTTTTTATACATGGTCATATCTGTCTGACCTTTGTGATGGGCTGGTCCGTGTTCATTACCCAAAAGCTGTGAGGCGCATTGGGGACTCTCCATCTTCCCTCCCATCCACCTTTAGTTGATGTGGGGGATTGGGCGGGCCAGTCGCTCTGCACATCGGGGCCATGCCTCCTCGCACCATGCACACGGCGCCCTCTCTGGGTGTCCTGTTGCTGGTGTAAGTGGGATTCCAATCATGGCCAGCACATGGGGAGATGCACCTAACTGTTATGGGCAGCTTTGGTTGCTTCGGCAGGAGGGCCTCCCCCTTCTTTGCTGTGCCAGCGTGATGCTGGGAGGAGCTCATTTGGTTATACTGAGCACATAAGGATCCCCACTTCACTCTGCTAGCTCTCTTGGTAGCACCTCCAGCAGCATACTGCACAGATCTGTTGATCATGGTTCTCTGTAACAGCTCTAGGTAATAACCTGGTTGGGCTTTCTACCTATGCTTTTCAGTGTTTGATTGAAGACAGCATTGGCTGGCTTTCATAATTTTTCCTATATCCTCTGCACTCTTCCTTTCCTTCTGAGCAGGTATGCCCCCTTTTTTTTACTATTTCCACACTTTATTTGTATCCACCTTTTATCTTGGTGTTAGGCTTCATTTTTTACTGTTCAATACTTTTCAAAAATATAATATACCTTCATATATTCACAGTCTACCTGATTTATTCCCTTTTACAGCATTGGAGCCCAAATGGTTTGCTTTTTGATCACTTGTTTCCTTTTCTCTGGGGATCATGATGTGCTCCTGGCTTTCCTGCGGGCCCCTTCCTCAGCTTCCGGGGTGAACATTTCTAGCAACCACCAGCTTTCATGTTCACATGGTCTTGACTTAATTAGCATGTAAGTACTTAATCGGATGAGTTAATTTCTGCCCTCCTTTACATATTGGACCATATCGTTTTATATATGCTTTTTTTTACAGATATTGGTGCACTCCCACCTGATGATGTGGTAGGAAACCACGAAATGTGCGTTGGGCTAATTTTGATGCACCATTTTCTTTTTAGATGGTTTTATTTCATCCACTCCCAAGTTACCACACTATGTTTCTTTTCAAGTGATTCTTTATTATGGACAACTGTCTGATACCTCAGTATGCCATCTCCAAGTTGCTATGATTGTTTTTATGGATATCTGCTCAATAATATGTCATTGCTGTGCTTATTTACTATGCATTTACTCATATTGCTATGTCATGTTTTTTAATAAATAAAACATGTCTTCTTACATTTACTCATCTTTTAGCCATGCTAGACCTACCTCATTTAAAGCCCCAAACCCTCTTCTTGCATAAAAATTGTAATTACCAACATTTTATTCTGTGGTGTCTTGTTTCAGAAAATATACCATGTTTTGGGGATTCTATGTAAACTTCAGGCCTAAAACTATTTTGTATTGTGTGATCTGGCAGTAAAGGGATTAAACTGATATTAAAGTTCAGTTTTTTCTTTTAAAAATAACAAACATGTTATACTTATCTTCTCTGTGCAGTTTTTTTGCACAAAAGCAGCCCAGATCCTCCACTTCTTGGGTCCCTCGCCGTAGCTCCTGGTCCCTCCCTCCTGCTGAATGCCACGAACAGCAAGCAGCTTACACGATCTGCTCTTCTGTGTGTCCATTCAGACATGGAGCCACTGATCGGCCCTGCACCCTCTCTCCCCATTGGCTCACTGACTTATTGACAGTAGCAGGAGCCAATGGCACTGCACTGCTGTCTCAGCCAATGAGGAGGGAGAGTCCCGGGCAGCCAATACACTCCTGCAACATCACGCGATTGAGATGGGCTCAGGTAAGTATTAGAAGGGCTGGGGGGCTGCTGCACACAACAGATTTTTTTATCTTAATGCATAGAATACATTAAGATAAAAAAACTTCTAAATTTACAATCAGTTTAAAGCCATTAAAGCGCCCGTTAACCCCCAAAAAAAACAACCTAGATACCGTTCCTTTAAAGCATGTCATACAGCACAGTGCTTGTGCTGTGTCATTTGGCACCCTGTATATCCAAAAAAACCTGGTTGATCCTATACCCTCTCCCCTGCAAACAGACTACAATAATCATAGCTGCTGAGTCCTGACACCTTGATCTTAGCTCTCCACGTGTCTGTGCCTCCTCTGTCCTCCTTCCCCCTCCCCTCCCTGCTTGTATCAGTGCTAACCCACCCCCCCCGTTCTGCTCCTCTCGTATCTGCTAAGATATCTACCCTGTGCCTGCTTTTTAATGTAAAAAACCTGCGGCTTCTGGCGCTCAGCTGATTGTCGTCTCTCTCTCTCTCTCCTCTCTCCCCCTCCACCCTGGCTGACGTCAGCGGGATGCCTCGGTCCCGCCCACTGCAGCTGTGAGTCGGGAGAGAAGCGAGGAGAGGAATCAGCTGTAGGTACAGATCATGGATGTTTTACAGAACACAGGCATAGAGACACATGTTATTAAGGAACAGAGGGGATAAGATTTCATAGAAGTGGGTTAACAACCACTTTAACCACTTCAGCCCCGGAAGATTTTATCCCCTTCCTGACCAGAGCACTTTTTGCGATTCGGCACTGCGTCGCTTTAACTGACAATTGCATGGTCGTGCGGCGTTGCACCCAAACAAAATTGACGTCCTTTTTTCCCACAAATAGAGCTTTCTTTTGGTGGTATTTGATCACCTCTGCGGCTTTTATTTTTTGCGCTATAAACAAAAAAAGAGCGACAATTTAAAAAAAATAACAATATTTTTTACTTTTTGCTATAATAAATATCCCCCAAAAATATATATATATAAAAAAAACAATTTTTTTCCTCAGTTTAGGCTGATGTGTATTCTTCTACATATTTTTGGTAAAACAAATCTCAATAAACATATATTGATTCGTTTGCGCAAAAGTAATATCATCTACAAAATAGGGGATCGTTTTATGGCATTTTTATTATTATTTTTTTACTAGTAATGGGGACAATCTGCAATTTTTATCGGGACTGCGACATTATGGCGGACACAGCGAACAATATTGACACGTTTTTGGGACCATTGGCATTTATACAGCGATCAGTGCTATAAAAATGCATTGATTACTGTAAAAATGTCACTGGCAGGGAAGGGGTTAACACTAGGGGGCGAACAAGGGATTAATTGTGTTCCCTGGGAGGTGATTCTAACTGATCTGTCTCTTCCCCCCTCAGAGAACCGGAAATTGTGTGTTTACACACACAGATCCCGGTTCTCCGTGTGTCAGCCGTGATTACAGGAGCCCGGCAGTGATCGTGACCGCCGGGCACTCGCATCAGCACCGGGGGCGAGAAATGGTGCGCGCGCCTCCAGTCTCCACAGGGCGGACCGACGTTACATAATGTTGCTTCACCCAGCCGTGCCATTCTGCCTCAGTACAACTGTGGCTGCTGGTCGGCATGTGGTTAATCAATTTATTGTGTGTGTTCTTTTTTAGACCTAATTCATACCTATGCATTTTTTTCAGTTTTGCAGAAACACACTACAGTCCATTAATATGGTTTCATCTGGGACACGTTCACGTGCATTTTATGGAGAGGGCCAGGGACTTTCTTCTGGCTTTTGGTTCCATAGACTTTAGCATATCAAAAACATGTATTGAAAAATGCAAAATGCATCTGGAATATGCAAACTGCAACCTGCAAAGGTGTGAACCAGGCCTTACTGTATATTGTTGTTATTTTGGGCTCCCGAGTCTTATACTGTGGCAGTGTTCATTTAATGCCTGGTATACCCCATGAAATTATTGGACGATCATACTTTTTTTTTGCATGCTAATCTCATATCGAAAATAAAGAGTTTATTGAAGTTATGAAAATTCTCGTACAACAGAATAAAAATTCAGAACTAATGTAATATGTTTTAGTGTATTTGTATTGTATTTTCAAACAACAATTGTACTGATTACATGAAAATCATACGATCTGGTATTGTACAAGAAACATTTTTGTGCTTGTTCCGATCCGATAATATCAGATGAACGTTCAGATTATCGCACAATCGCTTTGAAAGCAGTATTTTTCATTTGATTTTCTGATCGTGTATATGGGCTTTAAGGTGTTGTGGAAGATTTTAGATGTATTTTTATATGTATTGTCATAAGAGTCCCCCTGTGTTCATTCTCCCCTAGCCCGCTCTAAAGAGCTGACTGAGGCAGACTGATGCTGATTGTGATCCATTAGGTAGTGGATAAATTCCTGGGATTGGAAAGAGGTGTTTGCGGAGTGGGGGTATGTCCGCCAGCGAAAGGGCTCCTGTACATTGTACAGACAATCGTCTGGGGGCATATGCTTGCTCTGCAAGGATTGGTTGTGGGCGGATGTGCGCTCATTGTTTCTGCTGTGTCTGATCACCACATGGAGATACGCAGCGCACATCTGTGGATAACCTTCCATCCACAAGGAGGTGTAGAATAATCCAGGTATACATTGTTCCAGAGAAGGAATTAAGGATTTCTATCAATGGAATTGTAGTCATCGTTCATTGGTTTTGTATGGTTCGCATCATTGAAAGCATTTAGTCAGTTTGCTAGTCTATTTGAATGTATACTTGTCCTTAAATGATCATTCACATCCTGTGTTGCTGCTGTGAGGTCACAAGCTTTCTAGGAGGTGTTTAGCTGTTGGAGGCAAACCCTCCAGGGTGTGGTTTCCTGTTTATGTGTAAATAAAAGAACCAGGCGAACGACCCGCAGGGGGAGTCAGGCTGATGGAACTGAGAACATAAGAAGGATGGTCATGTCTGTTCATTTGGATGAGTGGGTTGAAAGGTAAGTAGTATTATATCATTAAGATGGAAATGTTATTATTATTAGAAACAGGAGATTTGGCTGTGTGCTCTGCGTACGGCCAAAATTTCACAAAACATCAATGGCGAGCCAGGCAGGAGTAAACAGAACCTCCTTTTGCAATTGGATCATTAAGCTATGTGATGTGTTGGGGAGGTTCTGCTTTGCAAAAAGGACAAATTTTTCGTCTTTTTGAGATAATACTGGAAGTTTGATTGTGTGCGTATGTGTGTGTGATTTGGATAAGCTCGAGTGTATGTGTAAGAAACTGTATGCTGTATAACAAGTTTGTAATGCATGTGAGAAATGGATGAATTTTGATTTTTACCTATGTATGGGACAAGTAGATTGAGTTTTGTAGAACGTTTAACTGACTATATTGAAGTTGTGTAAGAAACTGAATGATAGATGCTGGAGAATTCAATCACCCAAGTAAATGCATTTCCAGTATGTCCCATTATGCTACTTGTTGATATGGGATGCTTACTTAGGCTGGATTCACACCTATGCATTTTTAGTGCTTTTTGAATTTTGTTATTTTTGTGCAATTCCAGCAGAATTTTGGCCCTATAATTACACAGAAATCTCATATGCATGAGGTTCTAATGTGATTCGGAAATGTATTTCATGTTTTTTTTAAACCTGAACGCTCGTTCCAGGCAAAGCAGCAGCAGCAGCAACGCCTTGACTACTAGGGATGAAATGGTATCAAAAACGCACAGGAGTAAAATTGCATCAAAATCTCTCTCAAGTCATACAACATAATTGCACCTCAAATCGCCTCAAAAGCGCATCCCACTAGTGTAAACCAGGCCTAAATGTGGTGCAGTCAGAGTCCATGCAACGAATTAGGCAATCTTCTCTCCATAGACTGTAAATGTCCAGTACAGAAAGATCTGTCAATCCTGCTAAACAATGCTAGGTGACTACAGGAAGCTAGTCCTGAGACGGTAAAAGCCGCATTAATAATGTAGCAATCTAGCAGTGAACATTTAAATCATTTTATCTTCACACAGAACAGCTTCCTATAAATCAACTCAGCCAGGCAGACCAGTATGAGGGTGAAGTCCATAATAAATCCTTTTAATGTTTTTGCTAAAGGCTTATCACCAAGCATGAGCCCCAAAAGGATCAAGCTGAGCTAATGTAACATAATTGGATACGCAAAAGTATAGCTGCAAAGTGCAGAAACCTGCTGTTCAGAATTCACTTTGTGCAATGAAAAATAAGTAGTCATGTAAAGTAATTTATAATTATTATTATTATGTAAATGCAGGCTTATATACGTGTCTTGCAGGGCGTTATTGTAATTGAAATAATAAATGCTGAGGTGATATGGTAGTAGAAATATGCTTGAAGAATATGCATTGTTTGTTCTGGTATAAAAGTATCACAGACATATAAAACACATCACCGCTGTTCACACACAACAGACTCCCCAAGTCCAATAGGACAATATTTTATGGTATATTGACATTGCTTTTTCATGACCTGTTGTAAAAAGTATGGAGGAGGCCATTGTTGACATCTCCATCTGAAAATGCTAGTTCCCTATAGGTCATGCTTGCAGGGGCGTAACTATAGGGGGTGCAGCAGTTGCAACCGCAACCGGGCCCTGTGATGCAGAGGGCCCATGCAGCCCCCTCTACATATGGCCAGCAGCAGCATAGGCAGCTAGGGGTACCAGTGCACCATGCACATGGGTGGCTGGAGGTGGAGGGTGACTAGCAGAGCTCCATGCTCGACTATCGCACTGGCTGCTCTTTAGTTGTGCATTCCCTGCATGACCTGTGTCCTTAGCTGGCTCCTCAGAGTACCCCTCTCCTGTTCCATGCATTGCCACTCAGTCTGATGTCTGTTCTCCCCAGCCAGACAGGGACAGTCCCCCAATGGGGCACCTAAAAATTAAAAAGAAAATAATAAAAAAAAACTACTGATACCAGTGGTGGAACTATGGGGCTCACAAAGGTCATACCTGTGACCACGCCCTGGAGTTCCACCGCCGGACTCGGAGGGAAGGGCCCTGGCTGGGGTTCAGGGGGGCCCTTCATGGTTTCTTGCATCGGGGCCCTGAAGGTTCTAGTTACGCCACTGCATGCTTGGCTAAAGGCTTCAATTGTTCCTAGTTTACTGCCCCTAAACATGTATGCACGTCAGGAAAACTGACTTCACTTTTACTTGATCTGCATGCTTGTTCCAAGTCAGTGTCTCAGAAAGAACTAAAGCCAGAAACAGGAAAATAGCATTTAGTATTTAGATTAGTAATGGTAGCTCTTGTATTTCTTTAAGTACACATTACTTAGATACCCATTTATACTTAACTTACCCATGTTCTTCTTCCACTTTGTTCCTTCAGGAGTCAAACCCAGTGTAAATCCGGGCATAGATGCTGCCAGTTTCTCCTCCTGACCTGCTCCTGTGATAGACAGAATGGTCCAATGCTGGGATACATTCCATCTTTTACAGGTGCAGGTCAGGAGGAGGCAGGGCTGTGTGTGGCGGCGAGCAGAACAGAGACAATTGTAATGTAAGCTGTAACAGCATGCTATCGGCGCTCTGTGATCCCAGAGCTCTCCTCTTCTTCCAGTCATGATCCGGCCGCCCTCTCTCTTCCTCTGCCCAGGCGAGGCTGCAATGGTGGGCACAGTGTGGCTGCAATAGTGTGCAGTGGGCACAGTGTGGCTGAAATGGGCACAGTGAGGTTGTAATAGTGGGCAGTGTGGCTGCAATTGTGGGCACAGTGTGGCTGTAATGGTGGCACAGTGAGGCTGTAAGGATAGGCACAGTGAAGCTACAATGGTGGGCACAGTGAAGCTTCAATGATGGGGCACAGTGAGGCTGCAATGATGGGGCACAGTGAGGCTGCAATGGTGGGCACAGTGAGGCTGCAATGGTGGGCACAGTGAGGCTGCAATGGTGGGCACAGTGAGGCTACAATGGTGGGCACAGTGAGGCTGCAATGGTGGGCACAGTGAGGCTGAAATAGTGGGGACAGTGTGGCTGAAATAGTGGGGACAGTGTGGCTGTAATAGTGGGGACAGTGTGGCTGCGAATGTGGGCACAGTGAGGCTGCAATGGTGGGCACAGGCTGCAATGGTGGGCACAGTGAGGCTGAAATGGTGGGCACAGTGAGGCTGAAATGGTGGGCACAGTGAGGCTGAAATGATGGGCACAGTGAGGCTGCAATAGTGGGCACAGTTATGCTGCAATGGTGGGCACAGTGTGGTTGCATTGCTGGGCACATTAAGGCTGCAATGATGGGCATAGTGAGGCTGCAATGATGGGCACAGTGAGGCTGCACTGGTGGACACAATGAGGCTGCAATGGTGGGCAAAGGTTAGGCTGCAATGGTGGGCAAAGGTGAGGCTGCAATGGTGGGCACAGATGAGCCTGCATTGATGAGCACAGGTGAGGCTGTGCTGAGGGGCACTGATAAAGAAGTTAATATTTTTGTAACTTAATTCTGCATAAAACATTTAAGTGTAATTTCATGGGATCAAGTATGAGAACGCGTTTAGGGGCGGGGCAGGGAAGGGGTTGGGTGGGGCAACTGTTGGCGAGTAACACTTGAGGCCTGGCTAGTAGCTCAGGACTTGAAATTTTGAGCATTGCAGTAAAACATGCTTGTTATACTCACTGTGGAGCCTAAGGGGTTAATCCTCTGCACTGTGTAAAAATGCTGTTTGATCCTGTCTTCTCTGATTGTCACCTTCTTCTACAGCCCCCAATCCATCTCCTGAGAAAACAAAGCCTTGGGGGCACTCTGCACATGATCAGTTTAGTTTTTATTGCTAGAGAGTTTTTTTTTGTTTTGTTTTTTTGGGAGAGTGCATGTGATCAGCAAAGGGCCAACCAGCAATGTCCAGACAGAGGGTCAGGGGTCCTGCAGCCTTAATAGGACAGTCAGAGTAGAATGAAAACTCCTCCAACAGGTTGTAACCAGACACATAGATAGAAGTCACAAGACTGCTATATACTGCTGATGAGTAAAAGTATTTTGCAGTTTATTTTTACTAAAATAATTGCATTTTCATGTTCTGTGTACTGTGGGAGACCAGATATAGAAAATGCAGGGTCCTGGGTTTAGTAAAACTTTAAGCTCCTTGTCAGATGTTGTCAGAGATTACATAGGGTTGATGATGCTATCATCTCCTTCAGGTGACATGGTTCAGGCCTGGCAATTGGCTACTTAGATTCACACAGAGGGAATGTGATGGAGGTAAGTATAATTGGGTCCAGAAGTGGACTAGTAAGAGTCTTCCACTATGTCTTCAGGCTTCCCACTTATATTTTAGTGGTCTTTTAAAGTCAAACTACATGACATTTGAAAAAAAAAAACAGACATTTGATAAATTCTGTGTTAACACCACTGCAAGATGAATGTAAACAATGAAAACACCACATATTTTAAAAGAACTAGGTTTAATTTCCCTCTCTAGCGAAGAAAGTGAATTCTTGTTTAATGGTGAGATGTTCAGATCAATAACAGATAGATAGAAACTAATATGTAGGTAAGCACCTGATACTCTAAAAAATTACATGTCTGTGTCTACCAACTGAACTCTATCAATTTAACCCAGAGTACCACTTAAATACAGAAGAATAAATTATGCTTCTAAAGCATTATGGATAGGTTAGCCCTGCTCAGATATGATAGGACACAGACAAAGGTCCATAAACACAGAAACAAATATTCAAAGCCTTGTATGTATGGTGGCACCATAAAAATGTGTGTTTTCATTTAAAGGATCATAGAAAAAGGCTTTCTATTGTACATAAAATGCCTACTGTCAGGTAAGAACAAAGTAAACTTACAAAACAACTGAGCTACTAATATGTTCTGAGCCAAAGTGGCAAAGTTTGTTTGAGCAAGTGTCCAAGTGTCAGGGGTCCCTTGGCAGTCATTTATATTGGTCATTGTACAGCATTTTGTGGTTCAGTAACTACAGTACGTATAAGTATTTGATTTCCTAAATGTATGCCATATCATTACTCAGGAATTCTAAAATTTTCAAGTAAAATAATAAAGTATAATGAAATGACACAGTACCTTGTGAGGAGACCCGTTCCGAGCCAAGGGTGAAAGAACTTGTATGGGAAAGCCTTGTCCATATGTTTGGAAGTACTTAATATTGCCTAAACAAAAATTTAAAAAGTGCTTTATGAGCAACAAACCACTTACACATATAAAAATACTACTAATTATCATTACCATAACAACTGCATGTAAATTAAGCAAAAATCTGTCTGTACCCCCTTGCAGGAACTTTCTCTTACTTATATTATTTATTTCAGGTACTTATATAGCGCTGTCAATTTTCGCAGAGCTTTACATATACTTTCACATCACTCCCCGCCCTCAAGGAGCTTACAATGTAAGGTCCCTAACTCACATTCATACATACACATACTAGGGCCACATTAGACAGGATCCAATTAACCTTCCAGCGTGTCTTTGGAGTGTGGGAGGAAACCGGAGTACCTAGAGGAAACCCACACAGGCACATGGAGAACATGCAAACTCCAGGCAAGGTAGTGTCACGGTTGGGATTTGAACCAGTGACCTTTTGCTGCCAGGGGACTGTGCTAACCATTACATGACTGTGCTGTTCTAGTGGCAAGGTGTCAAAAGGATAGTAAGTAAAAATCTCTTGAATGGGGGTGAAGACAGCAAAACATTTTTAATAAAGTGGGGAAGGGTTAGAATATCTGAAGAGTTATATTATTTGTTATTTCATCCTTTCACTGAGACACATGTTTTACTTATTTCCTCTCCTGGATCAACAAAAATGCTGAATCAGACATCACACCAGACATCACACTAGGCATCTCCAGTGACAGGTACTAGGGGCACATATCCAGGATCAATAAGGCCTGTAAATTTGTTTTGTGTATGTTTTGAGGTTTTCGTCTTATGAGGAGGTAGAATTTTCTGGGGGTGTATGGTACACACTCATGACCCCTGCACTCTTTATGATACGCTCTTCTGCCTGCTGTGCTTTGTGTTTTACATACTCATGATCCTTGGAATCTGTATGCTATATTGTTCAGTACATACTGCCCCTGCTCTCTGTGCATTACATACTACTGACACTGGCATTCTGTACATTACATTCTCCTGAGCTCTGATTCCTAGGGAGTTGTGAACATAATTGCCTCCCTCTACCTGTCCTGTGGCTACCTGTCCATTATCAGGATCCAACAGTTGACCAACAAAACTCTAGGTTTTGGGGGGGGGGGGGGGGTGGGTGTGGTCTGGCTGCAGAGCGGAATGGCTGCATAATGGCACTGCTCTGTCCAGAAGGGAGAACCGAGGTAACTTCACAGCACAGGAGCCTGCCGAAACTACTCCCTGCTATACCCGCCAACATCGGGGACCGCTGGGGACCCTCAGGCAGTGGCGGCCCATCCATAGGGGGTGCCCGGGTGCCCCTCCTGTGTAGTCAACAAAAAAGTTTAAAACTGCCCCTTTAAGAAAAAACAAAGAAAAAAGTCCTTAAACTAAGTGCACCTTGTTTGGGCGCTGGACACAGAGCACTATGGGAAATGCAACGTCAATGCAATCACAAGATTGCAGACATGGAACTTCATTTGCAGGCTTTTTTCCTGCCTTGCGCCACTTTCCGAAGCGCTGAGTAGCTTCCGCCCGGCGCTTGTAATATCTATTACTACGGCCGGGCTGTTTGATTGACATCTGAGTTAGATGTCACTTCCTGTTTACTCTCTCCCGTTGCGCCCGAGAGAAAACCAAAAGTATAAGGAGCAGACTCCTCCATCGCCGCTGGAAGGAGACACTGCAGGAGAGGAGAGGACAACACAACCAGCAAGGTAAGTGCCACTGCCGTTGTGCTCCCCTGGAGGGGGGGGTGGGTGAAGACTGGCAGCCTAGTCTCAGCAGGGGTGACCCTATGGAGGGAGGTAGACTGATCCCCTGGATTGCTGGTCCCGGAGGAAGATAAACCTTCTATTAGAGTTAAGGTGACCAGACACAGCAGGAGGTAACAGAGTCCGGTCTTGGCTGACATCCCTCATTCTGTAGATGTGTCCTCTATGGAGGAGAAGGATCATGCATGCTTCCCAGTAGATTATCTCTGTACTGTGCCAGGCTCAGGTTAGCAGAGCTGTCCCTGACTTCCTTCCTCCTGTCCTATACTCATTACAATAAGAACAGGTGCTGAGCGCTGCAAGAGCCGCCACGGCGGCACTCCTCCTCCCTGTCATCTAGTCCTGCCACAAGTATAACTGTAAAGAGCTGCATGGATCAGGACTGTCCTACGTATAAATCTACACAGATCATTATAAAAGGGCAGTCCTGGGTACAAGATATATACAGAGCTCATTATATAAGGGCAGTCCTGGGAACAAGATATATACAGAGCTCATTATAAAAGGGCAGTCCTGGGTACAAGACATGTACAGAGCTCATCATAAAAAGGGAAGTTCTAGGGGAGTGGTAATTGTGCAGACGGGGGAGTAATTGTGCAGCCTGGAAGGGGGTAATTGTGCAGGATTTGCAAGAAATGCTATATGCCAGGCTCTGTGAGAAAGGCTATATGCCAGGCTTTGTGAGACATGCTATATGCCAGGCTTTGTGAGAAATGCTATATGCCAGGCTTTGTGAGACATGCTATATACCAGGCTTTGTGAGAAATGTTATATACCAGGCTTGTGAGAAATGCTATATGCCAGGCTTTGTAAGACATGCTATATGCCAGGCTTTGTGAGAAATGCTATATGCTAGGCTTTGTAAAAAAATGCTATATGCTAGGCTTTGTGAGAAATGTTATATGCCAGACTTGTGAGAAATGCTCTATGCCAGGCTTTGTGAGAAATGTTATATACCAGGCTTTGTGAGAAATGCTATATGCCAGGCTTTGTGAGAAATGCTATATGCCAGGCTTTGTGAGAAATGTTATATGCCAGGCTTTGTGAGAAATGCTATATACCATGATCTGTGAGGCTGAGCTATATAATCTGTCCTGTGATGCTGAGCTGTATGCTCCTGACACTATGAGTGGAAGCAAGTGAAATACAGAGGACGGAGTGGGTGGATTATATAAGGGGTGTGACTTATGAGAAGGGGGGATGGGGCCAATCAGGAAGGGATGGGGTCTGGCACCCCCCCATCCTAAAACTTCACCAGCCGCCACTGTCCTCAGGGACATGTCCAGGAAGAATTCTAAGGTGGCGCCGACTTCGGGAGCACTGCAGACCCATTTCTGCCTCTCCTTCCCCAAACTCATCTCTCCAAGCTCCTATGGATGACTCACCACCCAAGGAACAGCTCTGCTACTGTGCTCTTAATGTTGACAGGCACAAAAGTAGTGCAGACTCCCCTGCTCATTCTCCACTAAAGGCGCCTGTGAGTAAAAAACATATGGGAGATGATGGCTCTTTCACTAACCAGGAGGGGGAAGATCTGGTCTCCCTAGCATCCATCCCAGCCTCTAACAACCCAGTGTCTGAGCACTTTCTAAAATCAATGATTTTAACACTCCATGGGAATATACAGGCAGAATTCCGCTCCGCAGTCTCACAGGTCCACTCGAGAATTGATCATGTGGAAGAGAGCACAGATCAAATTGAAAGACAGATGGAAGAAGTTACTCACGCTTATAACAAACTGATTGATTCCCATTCTGGCCACGCAGAATAGATCAAATATCTTAAAGTTTTGTGGAAATTTTATGAGAAGTATTTTAATATGTACTGTCATAGTGCCTCCCAGTGTTAGTTCTACCACAGCCCGCTCTAAAGAGCTGACTGGGGCAGACTGGCGCTGGTTAAGATCTGTTTGGCAGTGAAAATCTCCTTGGGTATGTAGAGAAGTGTTTGCAGAGTGGGGATATGTCCGCCAGCAAAGGGCCCCTGTGCGATGCACAGAACAATCGTCTCGGGGGATGTGTTCGCTCTGAGAAGAAATTATCGGTTTAGCGGACGTGTCACCCCTGTATGCCTGATCAACATATTTGGGGTGCCATGGTGTACACCTGCAGATAATCTCCCATCCACAGAGACGGTAGTATAGTCCAGGTATGCTTTGTTCTCTGGACAAAGCAGAATAAGGATTCACAAACAAATGGTAAAAACAAGAATCGTGGTCAGGGGCAGAGCTCATGATCTCAAGCTTCCTGTTTCTAGATGAAGATAGCTTGCAGAGACAGGGTGCGGGAGACGGTACATGCTGCCCCCGCCCAGACACGCCCATAGGACTCCCTTAGTCATTGTAAATTGGTTGTTGTATAACTCCTCCTGTTTGAGGGAATGCCTGTGCTTGATTAGTCGATTGTGAAACCATGAGGCTCTATTGTTTATATGAATAAAGTTGGCTCCCAGGAAGGGATCAGGGCAGATGAAGGAGCAATGGAGCTAAGATGGTGATTATGTCTGTTTACTGGGGAAATGCAGAGACATGGTTTAAGATCCCAGATGCATTATACTGAAAGGGCACATATTAGTGTAGGTAAGATGGATTATACCATTAGACAAAATGGGTGCTTATTAGCGCAAAAAAGAGTAGGGTGGGTTTATCCACAACAATGCTAACGTTACAGACCTGGAAGATCGCCCCAGGTGGAACAATATTAAATTCAGAGGGATACCTGAAACAGTTAAAATTCAGACCTGGTTCCATTTATCCAGCAACTCTTCCTCAAAATTATTCCATCACTATCCCCATCTGATCTGTTAATTGATTGAGCACATAGGAACTATAAACCCAAGCATCTGCCTGTGTCCGTCCCAAGAGATGTGTTAGCCCGCATCCATTTTTTTTCACATAAAAGTCCAAATAATGAAACTCGCCACATCCGCATGCACCCTCCCTGATCCCTACTCAAAAGTTGCTCTTTTTGCTGACATCTCCTCCACCACTGCACAGAAGTGAAAGGAATTCTCTCCAATAACCAAAGCTCTTAGAGACCGCAACTTAGTTTACCAGTGGGGGTACACAACAAAACTCCTGGTCAGTTATTAAAACTAAGTTGTGCCAATGCACACACCAAAAGAAGGATATAAACTCCTCCACAAATGGGGCATCCCCATAGCGCCCCCCTCAGCAACAACGCTATGCAGGTCCAAACCCTCCCAGAATCCAGAGTTCCTGGTGTTCAGTTGGAAATACTTAGCTCTTACTGCCACCCAAAGGCACCCTCATGATTTACATCTAGCTACTCCATCTCCTGAATGGACAGCCACCTCTTGTTTCTCCACTCCCCAGGTTACAAGTGTGCTATGCACACCATACTGTTTTTTGTTTTTGTTGCTCTATTTACATCAAAATGCTTTGTTATTCAGCTATGTAGCTATTATGTTCTTTATGATGTCACCTATTTTGTTCATGCCATTTCTGCAAGTTTTTTGGATGGAGGGTTAGTGTGTGATCTACCGGGACATACTGCAGCCCCCTTGCTTTAACTCACATGCCACTCAACATTTGTTTTTATCTGTCCACAGAATATTTTGCCAGTACTGCTGTGGAACATCCAGGTTCTCTTGTGCAAACTGTAAACGTGCAGCAATGTTTTTTTTTTGGACAGCAGTGGCTTCCTCTGTGGTATCCTCCCATGAAATCCATTCTTGTTTAGTGTTTTACGTATCATAGATTTGCTAACAGGGATGTTAGCATATGCCAGAGACTTTTGTAAATCTTTAGCTGACACTCTAGGATTCTTCTTCACCTCATTGAGCAGTCTGCGCTGTGCTTTTGCAGTCATCTTTACAGGATGCCCACTCCTAGGAAGAGTAGCAGCAATGCTGAACTTTCTCCATTTATAGACAATTTGTCTTACTGTGGACTGATGAACAGCAAGGCTTTTGGAGATACTTTTATAACCCTTTCCAGCTTTATGCAAGTCAACAATTCTTAAGCGTAGGTCTTCTGAGAGCTCTTTTGTGCGAGGCATCATTCACATCAGGCAATGCTTTTTGTGAAAAGCAAACCCAGAACTGATGTGTGTTTTTTTTATAGGGCAGGGGAACTGTAACCAACACCTCCAATCTCATCGATTGGACTCCAGTTAGCTGACACCTCACTCCAATTAGCCCTTGGAGATCTCATTAGTCTAAGGGTTCACATACTTTTTCACCTGCACTGTGAATGTTTACATGGTGTGTTCAATAAAAACATGGTAACATTTAATTATTTGTGTGTTATTAGTTTAAGCAGACTGTGATTGTCTATTGTTGTGACTTAGATGAACATCAGATCACATTTTATGACCAATTTGTGCAGAAATCCATATCATTCCAAAAGGGTTCACATACTTTTTGTTGCAACACAATATATATATATATATATATATATATGTATATATATATATGTATATATATATATATATATGTGTGTATATATATATAAATACACTCTGCATTTAACATAGACTATATATTCAGTGTTTACTCGATATTCAGTCACTGCAGGAAGTGTACTACTATATATATATATATATATATATATATATATATATACTCTGCATCCAGTGTAGGCTATATCTACAGTGCATTTTGTGTTGTACTGTTTCTAATACCCTTCAGGCGGTATACACAGTATCTAATACAGAGTGTACAGCTTCTACTACACTTCTGGAGGTGTGCACAGTACAAAATACAGTGCAGCCATTGTACAGTTTCTAATACAGTGCAGGTGGTGTACACAGTATCTAATACAGTGTGTACAGTTTCTACTACTTTTCTGTTGGTGTACACAGCATACAATACAGTGTAGCCATAGTACAGTTTCTACTACTTTTATGGTGGTGTACACAGTATTTAATACAGTGTATACAGTTTCTACTATACTTCTGGTGGTGTATACAGTACACAATGCAGTGCAGCTGTAGTACAATTTCTAATACAGTGCAGGCAGTGTACACAGTATATAATACAGTGTGTACAGTTTCTACTACACTTCTGGTAATTTACACAGTTTACAATACAGTGCAGCCATAGTATAGTTTCTACTTCTTTTCTGGTGGTGTACACAGTATCAAAACAAAATATACATCATGTCCGGAAGGCACCCAAGGAGAGGCAGACACTCACAGGCCACTAAAAGAGGGCAAGCAGCCTCTGTGTCTACAGTCAACAGTGGTGGTCGTGGACATGCTGCATCCTCTGCAGGTGGTCGTGGAGCATGCTTGTCCTTTTTTTCTGCTGCAGGCCGTGTTATTGAGCTAGAACATGCAGAAGAGTTGATGGAGTAGATAACAAAGCTGTCCTCATCCTCCTCATCCTCTGTCACCCAGGCTCAGAGTAGTTTGCCTTCCAACGCAGCTGCCAAAGTGGCCTATTTCACTAGTTCCTTGTCCACAGTCACTCCTTCCTTAGCCTCACCATCATGCATGGAGGAGTACCCAGAATTATTTGACCACAGTTTAAAGCCCCAGACACACTATCAGATTTTCTGCTGATTTTTGTCTTCAGATTTACCAAAACCATATAATATGAGGTCAAACCTTAGGAGTTTCAATTTGTATGAAATCAGACAGGCCCTTGCACTACATGGTTTTGGTAAATCTGAAGACAAAACTCAGCAGAAAATCTAATAGTGTGTATGGGGCTTTAATGCTGCTGAAGGATGTGCAGCAATTTGAAGGCTCCGATGTTGGTTCCCAGGTTGAGGAAGGGAGTAACGTGAGCCTAGAAAGAGGGGGTGCCCAAGAAGGACAAGAAACTGGCAGTCATGTTCCCCCAGCTGCAGCATACTGCCAAGTTTGTTCTAGTGACGAGGAGGGAGGGGATGATGAGATCACTGACTGTACTTGGGTGCCTGAGAGAAGAGAGGAGGAGGAGGAGGCGGCACAACAATACAATGCCGCCTATGAGTGCCCCCTTGTGCCGCCTATCAGTGCCCACCTGTGCCGCCTATCAGTGCCCACCTGTGCCGCCTATCAGTGCCCATCCGTGCCACCTATCAGTGCCCACCCATGCCCATCTGTGCCGCCTATCCATGCCCATCTGTGCCGCCCATCCATGCCCATCCGTGCCAACTATCAGTGCCAATTTGTGCCACCTATCAGTGCCCATCCGTGTCGCCCATCAGTGCCGCCTATCAGCGCCCATCAGTGCCACCTATCAGTGCCACATATCAGTGTCCATCAATGCCACCTCATCAGTGCCACTTCATTGGTGCCACATCATTGGTGCTCATCAGTGCCGCCTTATCAGTGCCCATCAGTGTAGCCCCATCAGTGCCCATCAGTGAAGGAGAAAACATACTTATTTACAAAGCTTTGAAACTGAAACAAAAAAAACATTTCTTTTCAAAATTTTCGGTATTTTTTTATTTGTAGCGCAAAAAATAAAAACCGTAGAGGTGATCAAATACCACCAAAAGAAAGCTCTATTTGTGGGAAAAAATGATAAAAATTTCATTTGGGTACAGTGTAGCATGACCGCACAATTGTCATTCAAAGTGCGACAGCGCTGAAAGCTTAAAATTGGTCTGGGCAGGAAGGTGTTTAAGTGCCTGGTATTGAAGTGGTTAAATTACATTTTTTCCTTTAGAACTGTCATTTTTTTGTGGCACTGTTATAAACAAGGGAAAGATGCACTACCTTACAGGAATACTAAGGACACCCCCAGGCACAATATTTAAAGGAATAGTTCATTTTTATTGTTTCACTTTAAGCATTATTAAAATCACTGCTCCTGAAAAAACAGCTGTTTTTAAAACTTTTTTTCATTTATACATGTCCCCTGTGACAGGACCCAGGTCTCCAAATGCTTTTTATGGCAATAACTTGCATATAAGCCTTTAAAATTAGCAATTTAGATTTTTCACGTTCATGTCCCATAGACTGTGTTCAAGCAAATTTTTTGCCTGTTTGCATGTTCTGCTGTGAAAGGAATCGAGGGGGGGGGGGGTGTTCGGCTCATCCCTCCTGGAAATGATCACTACACTTCATTCCTTTCCACCAATGGAATACTACTCTACAGCTTCCACCTAAACTCTACAAGTGCACTTCCCACCAGGAGTCAATACACAAAATCTTCCACAGGTGGTATTTCACCCCAACCAAGCTTGCCTCTATCTTCCCAGATCAATCCCAAAATTGCTGGAGGCTGTACGATCAATCTGGTCCCCTTCACCACATCTGGTGGGACTGCCCAAAAATCTCTTCATATTGGTCAAAAAATTTAGAACTTTACTTCCTCTGTGTCATCTCATACCTTATCACTCACACCACAAATTGCTCTTCTGGGAATTGGTATCCTGGACCTCCCTCCACATCTCAGACTCTTCGTTTCCCATATCTTGTTTGCAGCTCGCACAACACTGGAAACAAAAACTTCCTCCCACACTAAGGGCCGGTTCACACAGCGGGCGATGCGAGGCGACACGACTCGCCTCGCCTCGCTCCCGCAAGTCGCCCCCGTTCTGTACAATGGAACCGTTCTGAGAGGAGCGACTCGAGTCGCTCCGACTCAGAAAAAAAGGTTCCTGTACTACTTCTGGGCGACTTCGGGGGCGACTTGCATTGACTTCTATACAGAAGTCCTCTGCAAGTCGCCGCTGAGCTCGCCGCAGGTCGCGGCGAGGCAAGTCGGAGACGCCTCGCCGCGCCTGCAGTGTGAACCAGCCCTAAAAGAAGTTCTCCTTAACAACCACTTTCTAATGGGATTTATATTTACCAAAGCAAACCTAAGACTTCCTGACAAACTGGGAACCTTAGATTAAGAACTGCAGGAGCTCCTCTATTACTTAAATTTTTCACAACCACAACACTTGATCCTGCCTTCCCGCACCTCATCCACAGGTCTCCCTTACTCACCCCACACCACCTACCAGTATTATGTCTCCCAAATTAAAACCACACAATTAATCTCTCCATATCTCAGCAACTCCACTTGATCTCGGCAAACTATCATAACAACACATATACCAAAGGAATTACAGAATCTTCTCATCGCAAAACAACTAATATACACCAGACAAGGCTACTCCGTATGTGATTGACTAATCCCATGCCCTTTCTACATAGACTGTTTGCTAGTAAAATTCCTCCACTCCTATTTGTGACTACTCTAAGGTGACATCCCTTTTCCATCCACTTGTCTTATAACCCCCCCCCCCCCACACACACACACAAACATACGTAGCTTACTTTTGTTATACTCTCATTGATTGTGAACTGTAGCGATCCTTATGTACTTATTGCTCACTTTGTGCTTATACTACTCATTTTAAAATGAATAAAACTCTAGGTCTCTTTACTATTGATGCAGTGCTAAAAACTGGAGAGAGGGTTTATGGATGCAGGATACCCAAAAGCACAAAATAAAAGGGCAGATAACCAAATCAGGCATACAGTCAGGTATATAAATATTGGGACATCCTTTTGGCTCTATACACCACCACAATGGATTTCAAATGAAACAAGATGTGCTTTAACTCCAGAGGGTATTTACATCCAAATCAGGTGAACGGTGTAGGAATCCGATTGAGCATGAATTTCACTTGCAAAGGTGAAAGGAAAATGACCCAAGAACAAGCAGGAACTGAAGGCAGTAGAGGCCTGGCAGAGCATCACCAGGGATGAAACCCAGCATCTGGGGATGTCTATGCGTTCCAGACTTCAGGTTGTAATTCACTGCAAAGGATTTTTAACCAATTATTAAAAAGTGAAAGTTTGATGGATGATTGTTAATCTGTCCCATTACTTTTGGTCCCTGAAAAGTGGGAGGCACATATACAAACTGTTCTAATTCCTACATTGTTCACCTGATTTGGATGTAAATATCCTCAAATTAAAGCTGAAAGTCTGCAGTTAAAGCACATCTTGTTTGTTTCATTTCAAACCCATTGTGATGGTGAATAGAGCCAAAAAAGATTAGAATTGTGTTGCTGTCCCAATATTTATGGACCTGACTGTAAGTCCTATGAGAGTGGTGTCTAAAAAAAATGGACAGAGCACAGCCAGGTCAATTTGTAACCCTCTAAGAGTAGTATACAGTGTTTCCTTGCACCAAGATCTTACCTATATCTCTCTGAGTCCTGAGTCTCTGGGATCTGCGAAAAGATCCATCTTCAAGGGACCAGATGACAACTTACCCCCCAGATTCTTTGCAACCCTCTTTAGACAAGAGTATTTCTGTTCTAAAGAGAATAAAAAGATGAATTCCCCTTGGGTTTTTCAGGCAGCAACAAGAAGCAGAAATGAATATGTAAAAATATATTGATTTTGTTTGTTCAAAGGGCATAATAGCCATCATAGATTAAAATACAGACTCTGGTACATGTTGTTACAGCATATCAATGGATAGAAAATACATACATCATTTAATACAAAAATCATTGTAAGAACAATTACAAATACAGCAATTTTTCAAAAACTATAGAAAACACCCCTGCTACCCCTATGCATTTTGACCTTTTGAAAATTAGGGTCTTCTTCAGGGGGGGACAGAGCAAAAGCAAAGGGGTGATTTAATTATGTATTCTGCAACAATCAAAAGAAAAAAGAATTTCAAAATTTTATCAAAAAGTTAATTAGTTATCATGACTTGTCTTAGTATTCACAGTAATATTTACTCATTCCACCGAATCGTTATTATTCAACCAGAGACTTTCATTAAGATATGTAAAAAGGTTTTTGCCTTCTCTTGAAGGATAACCCTGGGTCCGCTGCCGTGATGTTTTTGCCCACGCCACCCACCCACTAAAGTTGGGGGGGGGAGGAAAGAAAGGGGAAGGCCTCACGGGGGCACCTATCACTGACTTACAAGAATTGACAGTATATGGAGTTTCCCCCAGGAGAACCAGAGGAACAGGAGGGAAGGTTTGTGGCACACCGTAGGTGGCCACACCTAGGAACAACAAGATGTAAAGTGAGTATTCTACATATTGGCATTGTAGTATTATGATTTCTTCTCTTTTCTCTCCTTCTGCTTTCTTTCCCCAGGATCATAATTGGATTGTTATTACGAAAATACCATGGAAGAAGCAGTGTAACAACAGTAGCGGTATTAATCACTACGACAACATTATGTATTACCACTAACACATGTAATAATGTAATTAAATTGTGCATTGTTAAAATTTTGAAATTCTTTTTTCTTTTGATTGTTGCAGAATACCGTATATACTCGAGTATAAGCCGAGATTTTCAGCCTCTTTTTTGAGGCTGAAAGTGCCCCCCTCGGCTTATACTCGAGTCATCGCTGTCTGTCTGCCCGATCAGCGTGTCGAGCAGACAGACAGCGGCCATTCTAGGATTCAAAGGCCGCGCCTCCGTCTCCGCCTTCGCCTGTGATAGGCGGAACACTGAATTTCCCAGCAGTCTGTGTTCCGCCTATCACGGACGTCCTCTCATCCTCGTCCGTAGTATGAGGATGAGCGGACGTCCATGATAGGCGGACCACTGACTGCTGGGAAATTGAGTGTTCCGCCTATCACGGACATCCGATAGGCGGAACACTCAATTTCCCAGCAGTCAGTGGGAAATTGAGTGTTCCGCCTATCACCGACAGAGGCGCGGCTTTTGAATCCTAGAATGGCCACCGACGAAGAGCTGCGGGACGGGCCGGGACGCAGGCCGGGACGGGACGCAGGCCGGGACGGGACGCAGGCCGGGACGGGACGCAGGCCGGGACGGACACAGGCCGGGACGGACACAGGCTGGACGGACACAGGCAGGCTGGACACAGGTAGGCTGCACGGACACACACACACACACACACACACACACACACACACACACACACACACACACACACGGATGCATGCACACACAGGGATGGATGGACACACACGGATGCATGGACACACACACACACACACACACACACACACACACACGGATGCATGCACACACACAGGGATGGATGGACACACACACACACGGATGCATGGACACACACGGATGCATGGACACACACACACACACACGGATGCATGGACACACACACACACGGATGCATGGACACACACAGGGATGGACGACACACAGGGATGGACAGGCATGTCTCACCCTCGGCTTATACACGAGTCAATAATTTTTTCCAGTTTTTTGGGGGTAAATTGGGGACCTCGGCTTATATTCGGGTCGGCCTATACTCGAGTATATACGGTACATAATTAAATCACCCCTTTGCTTTTGCTCTGTCCCCCCCTGAAGAAGACCCTAACTTCCAGAAGGTCGAAATGCATCGGGGTAGCAGGGGTGTTTTCTATAGTTTTTGAAAAATTGCTGTATTTGTAATCATTTTTGTATTAAGTGATGTATTTATTTTCTATCCATTGATATGCTGTAACAACCAGATGTACCAGAGTCTATATTTTAATCTATGATGGCTATTATGCCCTTTGAAAAAACAAAATAAATATATTTTTACATATTAATTTCTGTTTCTTGTCGCTGCCTGAAAACCCCAAAGGGAATTCATCTTTTTATTCTCTTTAGAACTTTAAGGGGTGTGCAGCCAGCTCGTTATCTATTTTTTATGCACTTTTCCGTTTTTACATTCAGAGTATTTCTGTTTAGCCCAGATCCTTTCAGGCATCTGCTCCAACTTTAATTTAATGTGTTCTTGAAAGGTGCTCTCAAACATTTATAATCTCTCCAGACCATACCTCTAAATGTAGCTGCTCAGGGATTGGCTGGCTCAGATAAATATTCATGACCTAGTGGTTAATCCTTCCCACACTGATTACTGGAACCACCTTCCAGTAACAGGCTGAATCAATCAACCTATCAGGCTTAGGGAAATCCTACAGAACCCAGAAAAGTTAAACAATAGCTTAGTGGTTCTAAAGACAGAAGGTTTTTTACCTTATTGCATTTTATGCATTAGGATAAAAAAATCTTCTGCATGCAGCAGTCCCCTTCAGTCCCCCTAATACTTACCTGTGAGTCACTTTGGGTGGGGGGCATGTGGAACCCAGCTTA
Source organism: Lithobates pipiens (assembly GCF_037356315.1). NCBI lineage: Eukaryota > Metazoa > Chordata > Amphibia > Anura > Ranidae > Lithobates > Lithobates pipiens. The sequence continues at coordinate 389,605,351 of NW_027507718.1, read as the reverse complement.
CCCTAGAGAGGTTGGGAAACTCTGTCTCAGCTCCCCATGCCCTTCTTATGTGTCTATTAAGCCGCGTACACACCTAGCGGTATGTCCGACGTACTTAGTCTGGCGGACTTCCCGCCAGACTGCCGTCGGACTTTCCGAACGGGCTACTTGCCCACACACGGCACTTTTTCAGCGGACTAATACGGCGTACTAAGTCTGCCGTGCTATCCGCCCTACTTTTGAAATGAACGGACTCGCCCACACACGCAGAGGAAAGTCCACTCATTTTGAGCGCGTCTCCAGGTAGGCGGGGCCCGCGAAGGAGACGTCGCTGGCCCCGCTGCCTGGTATGGACTTAAAGAGGAACCCCCAAGGCCGAAAAAAATCGGCGTGGGGGTCCCCCCAAGTCCACAACGGACCCTTGTCCGAGCACGCTACCTGACCAGCCAGGAAAGGGGGGGCGAGCGCCCCCCCCTCCTGAGCCGTACCAGGCCGCGTGCCCTCAACATGGGGGGTGCCTTTGGGAAGGGGGGCCGCGCGGCCCCCCCACCCCAAAGCACCTTGTCCCCATGTTGATGAGGACAAGGGCCTCTTCCCGACAACCCTGGCTGTTGGTTGTTGGGGTCTGCGGGCAGGGGACTTATCGGAATCTGGGAGCCCCCTTTAATAAGTGGGCCCCCGGATACAATGTACCCCTACCCATTCACCTGTAAAATAAAAGTACAAAAAAGTACAAAAAAAAACACAACACACTAGATAAAATACTTTATTGCACAGCTCCGGGGGTCTTCCGTCTTCGGGGGTCTTCTCGCCGGACTCCTTCGCTATCTTCTTGTAGCTCTTTTGCTAGTGGAGGAGTCCGGCTTTCTTCCTCACCGCCGGCCTCTTCTTCCGACTTCGGGGGTCTTGTCCCCCTCTTCGGTTCTTCTGCCGGGCCACCGCGCCTTCTTATAGCTCTTTTACAGGCAGTGGCCCGGTCTTCTGTCGCCGCCGCCTTCCGTTCTTCTTCTTCTTCTTCTCCAGGAGATGTTGACTCGACGATCTCTCCGGCCGCAATGCCAGGGACGCTTATATAGGGACAAGGGGCGGTGTCACATGGGTTTATGTCACATGGGTTGGTGTCACATGGTGACCCCGCCCCCTTACGATGTCACAGTCCCGGAGGATGCTGGGACTGTCGCCATGTGACATCAACCCATGTGACCAACCCATGTGACATAAACCCATGTGACACCGCCCCTTGTCCCTATATAAGTGGCAGCACAGCGCGTCCCTGGCATTGCGGCCGGAGAGATCGTTGAGTCAACATCTCCTGGAGAAGAAGAAGAAGAAGAAGAACGGAAGGCGGCGGCGGCGACAGAAGACCGGGCCACCGCCTGTAAAAGAGCTATAAGAAGGCGCGGTGGCCCGGCAGAAGAACCGAAGAGGGGGACAAGACCCCCGAAGTCGGAAGAAGAGGCCGGCGGCGAGGAAGAAAGCCGGACTCCTCCGCTAGTAAAAGAGCTACAAGAAGATAGCGGAGGAGTCCGGCGAGAAGACCCCCGAAGACGGAAGACCCCCGGAGCTGTGCAATAAAGTATTTTATCTCGTGTGTTGTGTTTTTTTTGTACTTTTATTTTACAGGTGAATGGGTACGGGTACATTAAAGGGGGCTCCCGGATTCCGATAAGCACCCCGCCCGCAGACCCCGACAACCAACGGCTAGGGTTGTCGGGAAGAGGCCCTTGTCCTCATCAACATGGGGACAAGGTGCTTTGGGGTGGGGGGGCCGCGCGGCCCCCCCTTCCCCAAGGCACCCCCCATGTTGAGGGCATGCGGCCTGGTACGGCTCAGGAGGGGGGGCACTCGCTCGCCCCCCCCCCCCCCCCTTCCTGGCCGGCCAGGTAGCGTGCTCGGACAAGGGTCTGTTGTGGACTTGGGGGGGACCCCCACGCCAATTTTTTTCGGCGTTGGGGTTCCCCTTTAAGTCCATACCAGGCGGCGGGGCCAGCGACGTCTCCTTCGCGGGCCCCGCCTACCTGGAGACCCGCTCAAAATGAGCGGACTTTTCTCCGGGCGGGAAAAGTCTGCTCATTTCAAAAGTACGGCGGACTGGCATACACACGGCCAGATTGTCCACCGAAATGCGAGTCCGGCGGGAAGATTGGAGTGCAACGCGGCATTCTAAGTCCGCCGTACTTTCGGGTCAAAAAAGTATGCCGGAGGCTTCACACGGGGGGATTGTTTGGCGGACTTGAGTTTGCCGGACTTTTCCACCGGATTGTTTGATCGTGTGTACGCGGCATTAGGGGCACAGAGTGACCAAGCAAACAATGGACAACTACTTAATGGATGCTAAGAATGTGGTTTGGATTACTTCAAATGGGACAGTAATATTTATCAACAATATCCCACAAGGAATATATGAAAACTATTCCTGGTTTGTTTGATTCTGAGCTATACATGTTAATTGAAAGAGCTGGTCACATTGGCCTCTGTTCCATGTACTCCAGCATAGGAGCCAGACAGTCTACTACTGGAGTTTCCTACTATTGTCTGTTTAACTAGTTACTGGCCAGCCACCACAGTTGGACTGGGGCAGGTTGGCTCCCCTGCGTGAATCGCCATCATTGTACGTCAGGGGCATACACGGCGATCTGTGCGCCCCCTGTGCGCACATGCCCATTCGCTAACGGGGGGCCAACCGGTGGGTCCGGCGGACTCAATGTCTGCTGGCCACTAGGGATGAGCTTCGTGTTCGAGTCGAACGCATGTTCGACTCGAACATCGGTCGTTCGTGCGTTCGCCGAATTCCGAACGTTTGGGCCGTTCGCGGCAAAATTCGTGTGGCCCACAATGCACTGCGATGGCGCAATGCATTGCTGTCTCACGATTGGCCAAGCATGCACTGTGACCCCGCATGCTTGGCCAATCGCAGCGCCAGTAGCGGGAAGAGCAATGGTTGGTCACAGGCATCCTGCCTGTGGCCAATCATAGCTCAGACAGTGTAGTGCACGCCCCACACTATATAAAGCTGCCTTTCAGGCGGCCTCGTGTAGTGTTTGTTAGCATCTGAAGCAGTGGGTGTTCTGTGTACCTTCAACACAGTTACACACCAATCGTTTTTGGCTGATTTACTATTTTGCTCTTGTGTAGTGGTTACTGTCTGTGCCCTGACCGCAGTATACACCACTATATTCACCTCACCTATATAGCTAGTGATCTAGCTTTAATAATAGAGCTTGCAGTCAGTAGTGTTAGTGCGTGCTGTCTGCGTGCTCTGTACCCAGTACATACCACTATATACACCTACATAGCTGTTCTCTATTTGAGCCCGATTGTCATTTGCTGGAGTTATTGGAAGTTGTGTGTGCCTCCAGCACAGCACAGTATACAGCTGTATATGCCCCTTTAACTCTGCTGTTTTCTTGTTATTGTCTGCGTGCCCTGACCGCAGTATACACCGTGATATTCACCTCACCTATATAGCTAGTGGTCCATCTTTAACAATAGAGCTTGCAGTCAGCAGTGTCACTCAGGAGATAGTGCGTGCTGTGTGCCTGCTCTGTACCCAGTACATACCGCTATTATCCACCTACATAGCTGTTCTCTATTTGGGCCCGATTGACATCTGCTGGAGTTATTGGAAGTTGTGTGTGCCTCCAGCACAGCACAGTATACAGCTGTATATACCCCTTTAACTCTGCTGTTTTCTTGTTATTGTCTGCGTGCCCTGACCGCAGTATACACCGTGATATTCACCTCACCTATATAGCTAGTGGTCCATCTTTAACAATAGAGCTTGCAGTCAGCAGTGTCACTCAGGAGATAGTGCGTGCTGTGTGCCTGCTCTGTACCCAGTACATACCGCTATTATCCACCTACATAGCTGTTCTGTATTTGGGCCCGATTGGCATCTGCTGGAGTTATTGGAAGTTGTGTGTGCTTCCAGCACAGCACAGTATACATCTGTATATACCCCTTTAACTCTGCTGTTCTATAAAAAAGGCATCTGCAGGAGTTAGTGGGTGTTGTGTGCCTCCAGCACAATATAAACTACCCAACTACTGTTTTACCCAACTCCCTTCAGGCCATTACCATGTCTGGAAGGCCAGCAAGGAGAGGCAGACAGGCGCGAGCCGATAAAAGAGGGCAAGCAGGCTCTGTGTCTAGAGACAACAGTGCTGGTCGGGGACGCGGTGCATTGTCATCAGCACGTGGCCATGGGACATGCTTGTCCTTCTTTTCTGCAGCTGGACATGTTGAACCGCAACATGCCAACGACTTGGTAGAGTGGATGACCAAGCCCTCTTCATCCTCCTCATCCTCTCTCACCCAGTCTCAGGGTAGTAGAAAAGCAGCTGCCAACACATCGTCGTCCCTCCTCTCAATGTCATCATCAGTGACTCCTTCCCTAGACCCACCACGTCCTCCTGAGGAGTCTCCTGAACTCTTTGAGCACAGTGTTGGGTACATGCTCCAGGAGGATGCCCAGTGTTTGGTGGGCTCTGATGATGACACTCAGCTAGAGGAAGGCAGTAGCGTGAGCACAGAGAGAGGGGATGCTCAAGAAGGACAGCAATCTGGCAGTAATGTTCCACAAGCTGCAGCATACTGCCAGGTTTGCTACAGCGATGAAGAGGGAGGGGATGATGAGGGCACTGACTCCACATGGGTGCCTGGAAGGAGGGAGGAGGAGGAGGAGGAGGAGGAGGAGGAGGCACATGTCCAACGAGGCAGGATGCCCTCCGGGGGCCAGCTTAGGGGCAGCACACCGACTGAATCACACCGCAGAGCTCCGCCTGCGCAGAGCGCTTCCTCTGCGCAGAGCGCTTCCTCTGCGCGTTATTCTAAAAGTTCTTTGGTGTGGGCCTTTTTTGAGACGAGTGCATCAGATCGCACCGCTGCTATTTGCAACATATGTCTCAAGCGTATCTCACGTGGCCAAAACATCAGCCGCTTGGGCACCACATGCTTGACCAGACATATGTTGACCTGCCATGCAGCTCGTTGGCAAGCATACCTCAAAGACCCACACCAAAGAACAAAGCGGACCTCTCCTTGCTCCTCATCAGCTGGCATCTCCAACCCCACTAGACCTTCAGTCCTCTCTGAAACCTGCTCTGAGAGGAATGAAGGTGTAGAATTAGGTGTGTCACAGCCAAGTGCTTCCGGGAACTCTGCTAGTGGTACATCCACGTCCGATTATAGCAGACAAATGTCCCTGCCCCAGCTGCTGGACCGGCGGAAGAAATTTACTCCCAGCCATCCACATGCCCAGCGGTTGAATGCTAGCTTGGCTAAATTGCTAGCACTTCAACTGCTGCCTTTTCAGTTGGTAGATTCGGCCCCCTTCCGTGAGTTTGTACAATGTGCGGTTCCTCAGTGGCAGGTCCCCAAACGCCACTTTTTCTCACGGAAGGCAATTCCGGCTCTCTACCGGCATGTGGAAGGCAATGTCCTTGCCTCGCTGGACAGGGCGGTCAGCGGTAAGGTGCATATTACCGCTGACTCATGGTCCAGCAGGCATGGACAGGGACGTTACCTGTCTTTCACGGCCCATTGGGTCACTCTTCTGGCTGCTGGGAAGGATGCAGGACAAGGTGCAGTAGTATTGGAGGTTGTTCCGCCACCACGCCTCCAAAATGCTACTATTGGTTGTGACACACCTCTCTCCTCCACCCCCTCCTCTTCTTCTTCCTCCACGGCCTCTTCCAGTGCTCTGTCCTCAGAACCAGCGGTGCTCCGTAGGCGTTGCAGGGGCTACGCAAGTACGCAGGCAAAACGATGCCATGCCGTGCTTGCGCTGGTTTGTTTGGGGGACAGGAGCCACACTGGGGCGGATGTTTTGTCAGCTCTGCAGGGGCAGGCCGAGAGGTGGTTGACGCCACGCCAGCTTAAGCCAGGAATGGTGGTTTGCGACAATGACACCAACCTCCTCTCCGCCCTCCGACAGGGACAACTGACCCATGTGCCCTGTGTAGCTCACGTCCTTAACCTGGTGGTGCAGCGGTTCTTGGGCAGGTACCCCGGCTTACAGGATGTCCTGAAACAGGCCAGGAGAGTCTGTGTGCATTTCCGCCGATCATTTAATGCCTGTGCTCGGCTGGCTGAGCTCCAAAAGGAGTTGAACCTGCCCAAGAACCGCCTTATATGTGACATGCCCACCAGATGGAACTCAACATTGGCCATGCTGCAGCGGCTGTACACGCAGCAGAGGGCCATCAATGAGTACCTGTGCGACTACGGCACCAGGACAGGGTCAGGAGAGCTTGGTTTTTTCTCACCACGCCAGTGGGGCATGATCAGGGATGCATGCACTGTCCTGTCACCGTTTGAGGAGGCCACAAGGATGGTGAGCAGTGACAGTGCATGCATCAGTGACACTATACCTCTTGTCCACCTCTTGGAGCATACGCTGCGTGGAATAATGGACAGGGCACTTGAGGCAGAACAGAGGCAGGAAGAGGAGGACTTCCTTGCCTCTCAAGGCCCCCTTTATCCAGACAGTGTTCCTGCTGTGCCACCCATCACACAGGAAGAGGGTGAGGAGGAGGAAGAGGAGGAGGAGGATGATTGTGTCAGCATGGAGGTGGAGGCTGGCACTCAGCATCAGCAGCAGCAGTCTTATAGGGATGATTTACAGTCCCAAGAAACACGTGGACTTGTACGTGGCTGGGAGGAGGTAGCTGCGGATCATGTTGTCCTTAGTGACCCAGAGGACTCCGGACCGAATGCCTCAGCTAACCTACGCTGCATGGCCTCCCTGATCCTGCAAAGCCTGCGGAAGGATCCTCGTATTCTTCGGATCAAGGAGAGGGACCATTACTGGCTGGCCACTCTCCTTGATCCACGGTACAAGGGTAAGGTTGCCGACCTTATCTTGCCATCGCAGAGGGAGCAGAGGATGAGACATCTCCGGGAGGCCTTGCAGAAAGCTCTGTGCAACGCGTTCCCAGAGACTGGGAGGTCACAAACTCCTGGTCCTGGACAACGTGTTGCTGAGGCATCAGTCAGAAGGAGCGGTGGAGAAGGTGGCCGTCTGACTGATGCGTTCAGACAATTTTTTAGTCCGCAGCCCCAAGGTATGATTGGTTCCAGCACCCATCGCCAGCGTCTAATTTACATGGTGCAGGAATACCTAGGGGCAAGGTCAGACTTGGACACCTTTCCCACTGAAAATCCTCTGGCTTACTGGGTCTTGAGGATGGATCACTGGCCAGAGCTTGCACAGTATGCAATTGAGCTCCTGGCCTGTCCTGCATCCAGCGTTCTTTCGGAACGCACCTTCAGTGCTGCTGGTGGCTTCGTTACCGATCACAGGGTGCGCCTGTCCACCGAATCAGTTGATCGACTGACCTTCATCAAGATGAATCAGTCTTGGATCACCCACAGCTACCAAGCACCTGAAGCTGATGTAACCGAATAATTTTTTTTGAAATACCACATCCCTTCAAGACTGCCTATGCTGATGCTGAGTGACTGTCCTGTTATGTTGATTGTCTATCCTCTTCCTCCTCCGCTGATATGTTGGAAGAACATTTTTGGTTCTGGGTGATGCCAGCAGCCCAATTTTTCTGCCCCTGTTTAACAGGGGTGTTTAAGTACAATTTTTGATGCAATGCTTTGCAGCAGGGCTAATTCCTGCAAAAAAACTAGAGTGTATGGCAGAGGTTGCAGTGTGATGGCACCAGTGCCTAAGGCCCAATTTTTCTGCCCCTGTTTAACAGGGGCGTTTAAGTACAATTTTTGATGCAATGCTTTGCAGCAGGGCTAATTCCTGCAATAAAACTAGAGTGTATGGCAGAGGTTGCAGTGTGATGGCACCAGTGCCTAAGGCCCAATTTTTCTGCCCCTGTTTAACAGGGGCGTTTAAGTACAATTTTTGATGCAATGCTTTGCAGCAGGGCTAATTCCTGCAATAAAACTAGAGTGTATGGCAGAGGTTGCAGTGTGATGGCACCAGTGCCTAAGGCCCAATTTTTCTGCCCCTGTTTAACAGGGGCGTTTAAGTACAATTTTTGATGCAATGCTTTGCAGCAGGGCTAATTCCTGCAATAAAACTAGAGTGTATGGCAGAGGTTGCAGTGTGATGGCACCAGTGCCTAAGGCCCAATTTTTCTGCCCCTGTTTAACAGGGACATGTAATTACAATTCTTGATATAATATTTCACAGGAGGGCCCCTTCCTGTGCCCACCCAGAGTAACTGTGAGGACTTATAGTGTTGTGGCACCAGCACCACAACCACCAAAGGTCAATTTTTCTACCACTGTTCAACAATGGCATGTAATTACAATTCTTGATATAATCGTTCACAGCAGGGCGCTCCAGCGGCCACCAAGAGTCACTTTGAGGGCTTACAATGTTGTTGCAAAACCAACACCTTGTTCCGCCATTTCTGCAGAGCATATAGGGCAGGCCCCTGCTTTCAAACATCCAATTTACAAACATCTCCTACTTGCAAACGGAAGGAGACAACAGCAAGTGAGATGAAAAAAGATGGACGACAAAACAAATTATACAGGGGTGATAACCCTTCCCTATGTTTTCCAAAAAGCTTAAAGATATTTTTTTTGACTGGAGCTACACTTTAAAAATGTACCGCTTGAAAATGACAAACAGATTCAACTTAACACAACAAACCTACACAGTCCCTGTCTTGTTTGCACCGCCTGTATACTGCTGTTCTGAGTATATAGGGCCTGGGGGCCACACGCATTTCCTTTTTTTAATATGGGTACGGGGTTCCCCTTAATATGCGTACAAGACCCAAATAGGCTGGTAATGGGCAGGGAGGGCTACCCATGCCATTTTTCTGAATGATTTTCAACCATATTACAGGAACCAGATATAACATTAAAACCGCAAGCAGTTTTAAATGGTGTTATTTCCGTTTAATGTCATTTTGTGCAGGGACTGTTCTAAACACGGGAAACACGTGGCACTTCACAGGCATACTATAGACACCCCCCAGGCACCATATTTAAAGGAATATTTCACTTTTTTTTTTCACTTTAATCGTCATTAAAATCAGTGCTCCCGCCAAAACGGTAGTTTTTAAAACTTTTTTTTGCAGTGACCCATGTCCCCTGAGGCAGGAGGCAGATCGCCAAACCCTTTTTAGCACACTATCTTGCATATTAGCCGTTAAAATTAGCACTTTCCAATTCGAACGTTCGAGTCCCATAGACTTCAATGGGGTTCTAACGTTCGTGCCGAACGCGGGGGTCGTTCGCAAGTTCTGGTGCGAACCGAACCGGGGGGTGTTCGGCTCATCCCTACTGGCCACCCACGATCGCTTCAGAGACAAGCAGAACGGGGATCTGTCAGTGTAAACAGATACCCGTTCTATTAGGGGAGTAGAGTGAGATCTGCTGTTCCTAGTGATTAGGAAAAGCGATCTCTGTCCTCCTCCAGTCAGCCCAGTCCCCATACAGTTAGAAACAACTCCCTAGGGAACACTTAACCCCTTGATCACCCCTAGTTTTAACCCCTTCCCTGCCAATGACATTTATACAGTAATCAGTTGCTATTTTAGCTCTATAAATGTCAATGGTCCCAAAAAAGTGTCAAAAGTATCTGATCTGCCCCCCGCAATGTCGCAGTCCCACTAAAAATCACAGATCACCACCATTACTAGTAAAAAAAAATCCCATAAATCTTTCCCCTATTTTGCAGACCTGATAACTTTTGCGCAAACCAATCAATATACGCGTATTGCAATTTTTTTACCAAAAATATGTAGCAGAATACACATTGGCCTAAACTGAGGAAGAAATTAGTTTTTTTACTTTTTTTGGATATTTATTATAGCAAAAAGTAAAAAATATAGTTTTTTTCAAAACTGTTGCTCTTTTTTTTTAATAGTGCAAACAATAAAAACCTCAGAGGTGGGGGCCTGGCTTGGTGTGTGACGAGCATGGCTGCACACTGAAAGAGCTCCTCTGCACACAAGGCCATTCATAGCCTAACACCGGACCACTAGCCTTCAGATGCCGGGTAAAAGACTCTACACCATCCCGCACTCTTGTCCACGCCATGGTTTGGCAGCCTATCCAGCACGGAACATCACAGATATCTCAGGTAGGGGTAAACCCAGATCAGAACATCCCCTAACCTATTCCAATATGTCAGTGATTGCTGAAGACATCAAGTCCACCTTTTCTGCAGCAATTACTGACCTGAAAACCAATCTGCTTGTGTTGACTGAGAAGCTGGCATCTGCCAAAGCTGCAGAGAAGCACAGAGACAAGGCCATACACAGATTGGAAAAGTTTTCTGTTACACAGTGACAGTACATCATATAAATGAATAGACATTTTGAAGATATGGATAACAGTGGCAGAAGATGCAATATAAGAGTGAGGGGGATCCCAGAAACTGTGGAGCCTGGCCAGAGTGTCCCAGCATTACAGAGGGTCTTTAATAGTCTGCTAGAAAGGCAGGAGGACATGGAGATTGACTTTGTGAGAGTACATAGAGCCCTAAGGCTGAGGGGCCCTGAGACTGCACCACGAGAGACATAATATGCTGTCCTCAAAGAAGAAATCATTCGCAAATCTAGGCGGAATGATCACATTATCTTCAATGGAGAAACTATAATGTTATTTCAATACCTATCCCAGATTACACGAAATAACTGGTGAGCCCTGCGACCCCTACTGGAGAAACGAAGGGAAAGGGAACTGAGATATACATGGCAATCCCTGTTTGCTCTGACGGTCTTGCGCAATGGTCAACAACATATTCTGCGTACACCTGCTGACCTGCCAGACTTCTGCACTGCACTGAATTTGGGTCATACAGATCTCCCGGAGTGGTACTCTGACTTCTTACAGGCCCCCTTGGAAAGAAGCCCCCATAGATCCCCGTTTTCTACTCCAGATAAGAGGTAGTCAAAAAAATCAAAACAGACGAGGTGGAGGGTCCAAAGCAGGAACACCTAGGATGCATCACTTTCTTCTTTCATTACCCCCCCCAGTTTGAACCCCTGGCATTCAGTGGACCCACTGAGCCTTACCTCACAAGCAGAGCATGTTCATAAACATTGACTATCCAAAGTCCAAGATGGAGCCTTACTAACTATGATGTCCCCTGATCCACGCAAGAATGGTTTATGCAACGCCACAGAGCTTATGTACATATATAAGGGTCTCTCCACGATCAGGGACTGTACGCAACATAAGACCTCAGACTGACCTTGCTAATCTGCTTTGATCCCTGCAACCAGGGAGACCAGAGTCATAAAGACATCATAGACTGTTGGTCCCTGATCTACATAAAGAATCCCATTCTGACATGTTTAACTCACAGCGGCTTGGAACCCAGTGGATGGATATGGAACATAGAACGCACCATGAGCTTACTGCTCGCTGCTCCACCATTTTCTTTTTTCTTTTTAAATTTTGTCTCGGGGTCCAATTGCAAGCCCTCCCAGCCTATCATCCAGAGGGATGGTGTAGGCCTCAGGTAGTACATTCCACCATTTGTCTGGACTCATGTCTAGTTTACCCAGTTTCATATTACCCTTTATGGTCGGCAGTATGTTAATTAAGAATAATAACTTGGAGCCCTTACGGCTGTGTGTGCAATAGTTAGGATGTTCCTTTAGCTTTATCTGTCTATCTGTTATCAAAAGTCAGAGGTGAATTGTCACCAAGTTGTTTGTCGCCTCCCTTTTACCCCACAGAGTGACCCTGTGCTCTTGAGTACGGACACAGGGTACACTACACCACTTTAGTAAGTGACTCCTTCTGGGGTGGCAGATTACTGCCCCGAGAGAAGGATTACTAGTGTTCTCAACTCTCACATCTCTACTTCTACTTCCTCTTCTATTTCCTTTTCTTTCTCTGTCTCCACCTTTATCTATCTACCCTACAGTATACAGAAGAACATACTGTGAATATTATTTTTACTCCTGGTACAGATACTAATCTATGTCTACTAGTTTTGTTTTTTCAGACTGGTCCCCGGAAAACTTCCTACTGAGTGCTCTGGATGGCCTACTCATCTCTGGGGCGTGGCCCCTTAGTGATCTCACATAACGTCAGGGGCTTGAACATACCTGAATGGTGCTCAACCCTTTTAAGGGAGCTCAAAAAAGGTAGGCCCCATTTTGTGTAACTCCAGGAAACACATTTTAAAACACACCACATTCCAAAACTCACAAACTCATATTTTACAAAGGCTTTCCATGCCACTTACAACAATTCTGGGTCCAAGGGGGTCTCAATACTGGTAAGCAAAGAGGTACCCTTTGAACTGACACAACTACTAAGTGCCCCAGGGGGTAGATTCATATTCCTGAAAGGGACAATTGTTGGCATGCCAGTGACACTGGCGAATGTATATTTACCCAACAGGGCTCACGTGACGTTTTGCCAACAATAATCAGGGAGTTACAGGGGTAGCTTCGGGTTGCTTCATCATGGGAGGGGACTTTAATGTGCCGCTAAACCCACTGACTGACATCTCCATTGGAAAATCCTGTATCATATATAGAATCAAATCCCTGTTGCAGTCCTTACAGCTAGTAAACACCTGGAGCATTCCTTAACCCTGAAGTCTGGGATTTTACATACTTCTCTACCCCACATTCCAGATATGCACGTCTGGACTATCTGTTTATCTCACAAAGAGACCTCCCAATGGTGAAAAAGGCACATATAGGTATTCAGTCGCTTTGGGATCATTTCTCCATCTCCCTAACACTGGACCTAATGACTTCCCCACATAAGCAACCGACATGAAGACTTAATGCTTCACTACTTACTGACCCAACACTCCTTCCCACAATCACCTCTGCCCTGGCAGAATTGTTTAGACATAACTCCACACCAGATGTGGATCCCCTGGTAGTCTGTGAGGCACATAAATGCACAATCAGGGGAGAGCTGGTCAGGCTGGGTTCTAAATGCAAAAGGGAAAGGGAAAATAATATTCGAAGCTTGATAGCACTAATCAGTGCATTTGAATCCCTCAAGCAGTCACTCTCAGTACAATCAGCAAATAAACTGTTAGATGCCAGAAAGGATTTGCAACACATATTCAACTCCAGAACCAAATGAATGCTGTTTTCCAAAAAGAAGCTTTAATTACGAGTCGAGGAATAAGACAGGCAGATTTCTGGCTAGGGCCTTGAAAGAACAAACCCATGCCAATAATATTGCCGGTATCAAACGAGAGAACGAAAAAATTGATGTGGCGTCTGAGGTGATAGCTTAACACTTTCACGAGTATTACACAAAGTTATATAACTTACCACCACAACATAGACAAGGGAGGGAGGCACAAATTATTCAAGAATACCTAAATAAGAGTGGACTCACGATCCTACAAGACCTTGACATCTCCGTACTAGAAGCACCAATCTCACCTATAGAGCTCAGACAAGCTATCAAACAACTGAAATCGGGGAAGAGCCCAGGGCCAGATGGTTGTTACTCCATCTACTACAAAACCTTCATAAACATTATCACGGAACCACTTACTGCAGTCCTGAATTCCATGTCCAAACCCAGGAAAGTATCTCCAGACTTCCTTTCAGCACACATTGCGGTGTTACCAAAATAGGTAAAGATCCTATGGAATGTGCCAGTTATCATCCCAGCTGCCTGTTAAACCTGGAGGTTAAACTATTTGCAAAAATTCTCGCTCTGGGACAACTTCTTCCAGAGCTCATTGGTCTGGAACAGGTGGGCTTCATGCTTGGTAGAGAAGCCAAAGACAACGTAACTAAAGCCCTCCTCCTAATTCACGTGGCAAGAGCATTGGCGGGACATTGAAGGCTTTCTCCTCTCCACTGATGCGGAGAAGGCCTTCAATCGTGTTGCCTGGGATGTCATGATGTCGGTATGCAGTCATGTGGGGCTAGACCCGCATATGCTATCTTGAATATCTGCATTGTATCAAAACCCCTCAGCAAAATTAAAAATTAACGGCATACTGTCCAAAGAGGTGCACATAAAGAATGGAACTAGACAGGGTTTTTCACCCCTGCTATTCATCTTTTCCTTAGAACCTTTTATTACAATGATTAAAACGAACACCACAATCACTGGTTTCTGGGTTCAAGACAGGAAATTCAAGTTAGCAGTCTATGCAGACAAACTCCTATTTTTCCTAGCAAACCCGACAATTTCCCTACCCAATTTGCTAAAGGAATTTGCTCATTATGGTTATCTCGAATCTGAAGATAAATTACACAAAAGACCAACTTACACTTCAGATGGGATTCTCGGGCACTTAAATACCTTGGAATATGTCTACCCCCACAATTACAGACTACCTTTGAACAGAACTACCCCTCCCTTCTTAATAACTGTGAAAAGGACCTTAAAGACTGGCAATTAGAATTCTTTTCGGACGTAAGGCAATCATCAAAATGGTGATCTTGCCTAAGTTCCTTCATCTGATGCGCACTCTACTATCAGAATCCCCCAAAATTTCTTTAAGGCACTAAAGAGTATCTTATTAAGGTTCTTATGGAACCAGCAGAAATCTAGAATTAGACTTAACTGGTTGACTAAACCCAAGGAATTAGGTGGGATAGGCTTACCGGATTTCAAACATTACTACCATGCTTCACACTTTGCTAGAGTAAGTTATTGGCACTGCCATGGCCACATGAAAGACTGGATATCATTAGAAGCAGACTTGAACCTGAACTTGAAATACTCTCCTTGGATCCCATGGACCAGTTACCCCATTAGTTTATGCTGATACCCCCTTACAGGCAACACATTGGAGATTTTGCACTCCATTGCCAAACGTAAGTCCATCACCTCATCTCTTAGCCCACTGACACCACTGAAATACAACCCTGACTTTGTACTGGGTACCAAGAGCACAATATTCCAACCAACACAGCAGGATGCCCCACTACTGGCAGGTGACTTTTACACTGGGGGTAAAATCAAGGAGTAGACCACTCTTAAGCTAGAAAACAATCTTCCCCATTTGCGTCACTGGTCTTATCTTCAACAACAAAGCTATCTGGGCAAGAAAGGGATGCACAGACCCCTAATTGACCTGAAGTCGGTGTGCCATATTAATACCCCACTTGTCAAGGCCACCTCAATCGCCTACTCATGGCTACAGCATTCTAAGGTCACCAGGCTGGTTGGACACAGGAGGAAGTGGACTGAGGAATTACAGGAGGAAATTACAGATAAACAATGGAGGTATGCTTGCATATTAGCCCATAAGTGTTCCAAAAATCCAGGAAACGAGTTATAAGTTACTGACACACTGGTACAACACCCCGGATAAGCTACACAACTGAGACCCAACAAAAAACAGACTCTTGCTGGAGATGTCAAAACGAAAAAGGCACACTGACCCATATCTGGTGGCATTGCTCCCTGATTTCATCCTTTTGGGATAGAGCCAGGGAGCTAATTAAAAAAATGACAGAGACCTAACTAAACTTAAATGCAGCCTGCTGCTTATTACATGTGACAAATTTCTCATTTAAAAGATATAAGCACTCCTTAACGAAACGCCTTTTAAATGCGGCCAAAGCATTGATTCCTCTACACTGGAACTCTACCCGGGTTCCATCCATTCCAGACTGGCTAAACAAGATTAAAGACATTTGTGATATGGAAGATACCCTGGCGCAAGATACAGGCGGTGTAGAGAGATTCCAAAAGACCTGGCAACCCTGGTTTGTCTTTAAATATTCCCAGGATTTTGAGGACGCCATGTGCTCCCACACCTCATAATGATCGAACAAAAGCATGCCCCCACAGGACCATACCTGTATCTGTGACTCAAACTGTTTACGTGGAACTGAAAGCTAACACTGTACCTACATTTCTTCCTTCCATTTCTCTTACTTCACTCTCCCTACCTTTATAACTACGACAGCAAAGGACGACAAGAAAACAAGCTAGAATAAGATTAACAATGTTTTTTGTATTGTTCAGTTCATGACAGAAGTGAAACTGAAGTCTTTTAAATTTGGATTTGATAGCTTATAGGAGGTTGAGAGATTTGACCTCTTGTAATAACCACAAAAATTGAGAATCATCAGATAATATTTTCAGGTTATTACATGGTGTTTTAAGCTGTATCAAAAAACATATGCAGTTGTATCTGCGTATTGTGTATCTTCTCTTTAATTTTTTTAATAAAAGTTGAATGTTAAAAAAAAAAATGCAGAGATGATCAAATACCACCAAAAAAAAAGCTCTATATGTGGGAAAAAAAGGACATAAATTTTGTTTGGGTACAGCGCTGCACGATCACACAATTGTCAGTTAAATCGACGGAGTGCCGTATCGCAAAATATGGCCTGGTCATTAAGGTGGAAAATCCTTCCGGTCCTTAAGTGGTCACGCAGTCTGGTCACGCAGGCTGATTAAAGCGGTTGTATGCTCTGGAAAAATAATAATAATGAGCTAGTATGCATAGCATACTAAGGAAGCTGACATGTTCCATCTGCGTTTCTTCTGGTTTCACAGCTTTGGCGCTGTGAGTGACCCGAGCCACGATGACGTCACTCCCGCACATGTGGCAAGAGTCCTCCTTTCTGGCAAGATCTGGGAGCATCTGCTGGACCTTCAGAACTCATGCGCCACTGATGTCAGCAGCTGCATGCAAGGTGAATATCTCCTAAACCGTACAGGTTTAGGAGACATTCATTTTACCTACAGGTAAGCCTTATTATAGGCCTACCTGTAGGTAAAAATGTGCAAGTGTGGTATACAACTGCATTAAGTGCTGAGTTAATTAGCATGTTAATTATATATTTGTCAGCTAGTAGCTGCTAGAGGGGGATTAGCCATGAGTCAGCCCTACCTTGTTATCTAAACCATTGTGTGATGTTTTGGGTAAATATTTGGATTATTGTTTATATGAGGACTGACCTACTTTTCAAGTGTATAAAAAGCCTGTGTTCAATAAACAGTTCCAGTTTTGCAGCTGAGCTAGTCCTGTCTAGTTCTTGGTTAAAATATGTGGCTATAATTTCTGTTATCTATGTTCTGGACTGGAGGAAGCGGTATACTGATGGAAGCATTCAAGCGGAGTGTGGGACGGTTCTGTCATATTACCTAAACCCCATCTGGATCTCGATGTTGTACAAGAGCCTTGGTGGTCCAGGGACTCTCCCTACTCATTGGCTATGACAATTTGGCTCCTGCTGCTGCCAATCAAAGTCAGAAAGCCAATGAGGAGAGAGAGGGGGCGGGACCAAGCCATGTCTGAATAGACACACAGAGCAGCGGCTCAGGTCAAGTGCCCCATAGCTAGCTGCTTGCTGTATGGACACAGGGCAGGAGGGAATGGCCAGGAGTGCCAGTGAGGGACCCGAGAAGAGGAGGATCTGGGTATCTCTGTGCAAAACCATTACATAGAGCAGGTAAGTATACCATGTTTGTTATTTTTGAACAAAAAAAAAAACCAAGACTTTAATATCACTTTAAGTTGGTTACAGCCTAGCAGTAACACGTTTTACATTTATTAGATACACAACAGCATAAATCAGGGTGGCTATAAGTGCAATATGTCCACACCGAACATTACTCTCCTGAGGGTGCCCCAAGTCCTTCACACCCCTAGCATTGTCCTTGCATTACACACAGTGATGCCAATCTGACAGTAGTTCTATCTCTGGCCTACTCTATACAAATCTTAAAAGATAAAGTCATGTCTGATGTTGGGCTTTCAAGTCTCTAAATATATAGTCAAATTTCAAGGCCACTAACTTACAAAATCAAATGAGGAAAACTGTTACTGCTAGAATGGAGACTAGCACCAGGAAAAGGTGTAGAATGACCTGAAAATTGAAACAGCACATCCATCATCAGCTCTGTCATCAATGGGACAGTGGATGACAGAGAGTGTGTACTGTAGGAAATAAGAAATTCAGCACTGACCTCCATGGATCTTTAAGCAAAGACAGCAAGAAATATGAACATATGAATGTAAGACTGGGGTTAAATGGGTGCATGTATCATTCCACACAAGGCCTCCTCCTTTCTTTATATCCATAGCATAGGATCAATTCATGTTACATTTATTGCCACATTATACATTTTTCATGGAGAATTTCAGGGTATTTATGGTATGAAAAGACTTTCTTTGAGCATATTGAGGTCAGCTCACCTCTACAGTCTCTGCGTGGTATAATAGCAAGAAAGGTACCGGTCCAGCCCATATTTTCATGAGAGGAAGATGTCGAAATTTTTCTGTGTTTTCAGCCAGTTCACAGAAGAAATCTGGGAAGTAACATGACAAGTATAAATAATGTAAACAAAGAATATCATAATTCGAAATTGGTGTGATTGTGTCTTCACAGGGGTTTTTCTACTTTACTCACAAAATGATTTACTCCTATAGCCTCTCAGTAGTTAAAGCCACACAAGCAGCAAACATGCAGTGCATTCGAAAAGTATTCACAGCACTTCACTTTTTCCACATTTTGCTATGTTACAGCCTTATTCAAAAATTGATTAAATTCATTATTTTCCTAAAAATTCAACAAACAATACCCAATAATGTAAACGAGAAGGAAATTTGTTTAAAGTCCTTGCAAATTTATCAAAAATAAAAAAACAAAAAACTCACATGTACATAAGTATTCACAGCCTTTGCTCAATACTTTGTTGAAGCACCTTTAGCAGCAATTACAGCCTCAAGTCTTTTTGAGGAAGATGTTACAAGCTTGGCACACCTATTTTTGGGCAGTTTCTCCCACTATTCTTTGCAGGACCTCTCAAGCTCCATCAGGTTGGATTGGGACCGTCGGTCCAAAGCCATTTTCAGATCTCTCCAGAGATGTTCAATCAGTTTTCAAGTCTGGGCTCTGTCTGGGCCACGTAAGGACATTCACAGAGTTGCCCCATAGCCACACTTTTGTTTTGTTGGCTGTGTGCTTAGTGTCATTGCTCTGTTGGAAGATGAACTTTCACCACAGTCTGAAGTCGCAGGCGCTCTGGAGCAGGTTTTTATCAAGGGTTTCTCTGTACATTATTGGCATTCATCTTTTCCTTGATCCAGAGTCTCCCTGTTCTCACCACTGAAAAACATCCCCACAGCATGCTGCCACCACCATGCTGTCTGTAAGGATGGTCATTGGTCAGGTGATGAGTGGTGCCTCGTTTCCTCCAGAAATGAAACTTGCCACTCAGGCCAAAGAGTTCAATCTTTGTTTCATCAGACCAAAGAATTTTGTTCTCAAGGTCTGAGAGACCTTCAGGTGCCTTTTGGCAAACTGCAGATGGGCTGTTATGTGCCTTTCACTGAGGGGTGGCTTCCATCTGGCCACTCTACCATACAGGCCTGATTGGTGGAGTGCTGCAGAGATGATTGTTCTTCTGGAAGGTTCTCCTCTCTCCACAGAGAAACGCTGGAGCTCTGTCAGAGTGACCATCGGGTTCTTGGTCACCTCCCTGACTAAAGCCCTTCTCCACCAATTGCTTAATTTGGCCGGCGGCCCACTCTAGCAAAAGTCTTGGTGGTTCCAAACTTCTTCCATTTACGGATGATGGAGGCCATTGTCCTCATTGGGACCTCATTAATGCTGCAGAAATTTTTCTGCACCCGTCCCCAGATCTGTGCCTCGAAACAATCCTTTCTTGGAGGTATACAGACTATTCCTTTGACTTCATGGCTTGGTTTGTGTTCTGACATGCACTGTTAACTGTGGGACCTTATATAGACAGGTATATGCCATTCCACATCATGTCCAATTAACTGAATTTACCACAGGTGCACACCAATCAAGTTGTAGAAAGATCTCAAGGGTGATAAGTGGAAACAGAATGCACCTGAGCTCAATTATGAGTGTGATGGTAAAGGCTGTGAATATTTATATACATGTGATTTTTAAAATTTTTAATAAATTTGCAGATTACAAACAAACTTCTTTCACATTGTCATTATAGGGCAGTGATGGCGAACCTTGGCACTCCAGTTGTTTTGGAACTACATTTCCCATGATGCTCAACTACACTACATGAGCATCATGGGTAATGTAGTTCCAAAACATCTGGAGTGCCAAGGTTCGCCATCACTGTTATAGGGTATTGTTTGCAGAATTTTGAGGAAAATAATTAATTTAATCCATTTTGGAATAAGGCTGTAACATAACAAAATGTGGAAAAAGTGAAGCGCTGTGAATACTTCCAGATGCACAGTATGTCTGAAGAATTTCATCCAGTAATTTATACATCATCAACAAGCAATGTGCAATTTTGTGTTTAGCCGGTATTCTGGTCCAAGAAGTTCTCCCACACTGTATAATGTATAGCCAGGTCCTGAAGTAGTGCAGTACGGTGTGCCAGAAAAATTAGAATAAATCTCTATAGGTATTGTGACTAATTCAAGCATAACTGTATATTTTTTTATTGAAACAAAAAGTCTGACCTTTTTTTGCTAAAGGAAAGAAAAATATTTAAAGGGTAACTCCACTTTCATGGGGAAAAAATAGCAAATAGAGAAAAAATAATATAGCATATACAATTGCGTCACAAGTCATATTGTAACTTCTTTCCTTTTCAATCTGCATCTCGGTAATTTTTTGTAAAATGCAATGCAAAACGGCTACCTACCCCAGAAACAACATTTCCTGCTTTTGTGATTGGCTCACTGATTTTCCCAGAAGTCTACAGTAAGATACAAGTCAAATTTCAGGCATTCTCTGCAACAAAAAATGCATTTTTGCTGAGATACTCCCAATAGGAAATCAGATTTAAAGGGATGTAGGCCCAGCAGCTTTCCTCATTAGAGGTCTGCAGGTGCAGCAGCTGGTTGATAATAAAGAAACCACTCCTAATAGATTACCTTACCATATGGAAATAGATGATCACACAGGGATTTCTTTAGAATAACAAAAGGTAGGAATCTGCAACACAGTTTGTTAAAATCCTGGCAATGTACATAGATCACCCAGAGGGGAATGTTTTTCTCTCAACAAAAATGGAGCTACTCTTTAAATGATTCAAGTAAGCCAAGAAAAGACACTATGGGCCCGATTCACTAAAACAGATTGCGTGTGGTATTTGGGTGATCTGACACATTTTGCCACATTTTGCATGTGATACTGAAAATGTCAATTTACTTTCCCTTTATGAAATATTTACCTCAAAAAACAAAAATGCCCAGTAAATACCACATGAATCGGTGTTAAAGTCAATTCAGTAAAGGAAATAAATAAATGCATGTGTTAAATAAGTAGTGGTCTAGGCATGTGATAGTTAACGAATCTGTTTCATTTTGGCTGGTTGTTTAGGAGCATAGATTTGGGACTTTTTCTCATTGTTTTGAATATAGATCTCACATATCTCTAATAAAAACAATAGTAAAAATAAAATTTTAAGCAAATATGTTGAGAAACATTCAAATTATTAAATATAACCTGTAATCCTGTATATAACCTGTAAAGTCAAGCATTTAAAGTGGAAGTTAAGGTGTTTATGTTGATTTATACCTACAGATAAGTCTATATAAGGCTTACTTGTAGGTACAGTAAATATCTCCTAAATGTGTACAGTTTAGGATATACTAGCAGCACAGTGATGTCACTGGCTCATGTGTGCTGTCCATTGAGAGAGCTGTGCAGCGCCCATCACATTGCGGCTCAGCCAATCAGATGGCCACAGCCCATGAATCCGGAAGAAAGACTGGGATAAGTTGGAAGCCCTGTCAGTGGTGACTGGAGGGCTTCATTTTCAGGTAAGTCTTTCATAATGCTCTAGTATTTCATAATGCCCTAGTATAAGTCTTTCATAATGCGCTAGTATGCGCTAGCACATTATGACAATAACTTGCAGGGAGAAGTTTTTTTTTTTTTTTTTAGAGGTTTACTACTGCTTTACAGCCATAAAATTGGTCATTGGGATGATATCTATATTTACAGCATACACTTTAATTTTATAACATCAGCGTTATAATAAAAATACAAACAATATTTATTTTTGACAAGCCTTACTTTAAAAAAGCTTACCTGAAAAATCCCCTTTCATGTTGTAAGTGCTGCCTGTCTGTTGGCCATCTCTTTCCACAACTTCCTGAATCCCTGGCGATCAGAGGCCTTTGGGTAGGGCTGCTGCTCCTCGCTCCAGCTTGCAGAGGGAGGAGCCTTTGTCTTTGCTTCTGATCCCGGCTGAATAGGAAAGGGATCTTGATACCTGATTGGCCGGGAGTCTTAAGACTAAGACAAACTACTGTGGGGATGCGTTTATACATGTAATAATGTGTATTGTACTTTGTGAGCTTGAATCCGGCAAGTCTGACCTGGAATGAGACCTCTGAGCGGAGGAGGTTAATTGTTTAATTAACTTAAAGTGGAGTTCCACCCAAAAGTGGAACTTCCACTCATTTGTCTCCTCTCCCCCTCCGGTGCCACAATTGGCACCTTTCGGGGGGAAGACAGGATACCTGTCTTCGACTAGGATGGCAGCTCATTTAAGTACAGTATTTTTATACTTTCTATCAGTGGTGGCTCATCCATTAGGGGCGCTCTAATCCATGTGCCCTCCCCCTATCTACATGCAGGGCGCCAGACACATGGATTTCAATTGTTTTTTTTTAAGCACGTGATTAGACCCTGAGGCTCTAATTGGCTTCAAAAAAGTGTTTGGGTGGGCTCAGGGTGCAGAGCACTGCGCTCTGAGCCCACCCAGTTGTGGGACAATAGCAAAATAATATTCACTATTGTCTTCCTGCCTCTCATTCTGGCCAATGAGGAAGCAGGTCCTGAGAGTCTTAGTCAATCCTGGGAGGAGAAGCAATGGCCCGACTCTTCCCTCGGCAAGCTGGAATGAGGAGCAACATCGACCTCCTAAGGTAAGGCCACTGATCGCTTCCGCCTGTCTGCTGCGGGGGGGGGCACAGATCGCTGCCGTCTGTCTCCCACAGGGGGAGGGGGCCAATGATTGCCGCCATCCATCCCCACGGGGGGGCAGGTTTGTTTTCCACCCCCCCCCCCAAATAATGATCACCAGCTGCCACTGCTTTCTAGTAAAAATATAAATTTTAACACTCAAATTTAATTCACTTGAAAAACCTGCTAAGGTCTCATTTGCTTAGAGATGTGGCCAAAAATATTTTTTTTTTTAAATTCAATTATATTTTAATTTTCTTTTTTCCAGTGGACACAGAAATATTTTCCATACAAAAGATCATAAAAAACAATACAAAAACATACATGTTCAACCCAACCCCCCCAATTTCCCATTTCCTTAAACAATACTTTTCCCAATATATACTTTCTAGAGGGCCATCATCTCAGGCATCAAACTTAGGGTTTCTATCCATACTTTCCATATTCTTTCAAATCTACTTTTATCTCCTCTTCTCACATAAGCCAATTTTCTCTTATTATTGTATTGTTAACCCTTCTCAACCAATCCATAATAGTTGGTTGTCTACTATAAAGCCATTTCCAGGTGATCACATTTCTGGCTTGATATAAGCATCTCGATATTGCTACTTACATATCTCCTGATCCTACACTCTGCTTCATGTATCCCAGCACACACATTATCGGGCAAAAGCTTAAGTTTGTTCCAAAAATTAGATTTATCTTCTTCAATACTTCTTCACAGTACCTATGTAATTTGGGGCACCTCCAGAGCATATGAATCATGTCCCTACCTGATGGCTAATCACAAAGTAAACAGGAAGAGCCATTTATTTTCCTCACTCACGTCTGACAGACGCAAGTAGAGGAGAGCCACACGACTGCTCTCTTGACAGGGGAGATCCCCCTCAGATGTCCATCCAGGACCACCAGGATGCCACCAGGGATGGCCACCACCAGGTATGCCACCCTAGACCACCAAGGATATGACAATCAGTGCCCAGGCAGCTGCCAATCAATGCCAATGAAAAATGCCTGTCGGTGCCACCAGTGATCCCTATCAGTGAAATCTATCAGTGCCAGCCATCAGTGATGCCTTTCAGTGCCCAGTGCAAATAAAACCACATTGATCCGGATGGATTATGGTATGAATTATTTTATCTAATCTATTGGACAAAATAGCTTAACATCTGTACAAAGAAGAGAGATTGGAGTATATAATGCAGGTTGTGTTAAATCCTTCCCCTCCTTTGGGATTATTATAATTGTGGCCTTTGTCATGGATATTGGTAATTCTCCCTTTTCCAATGGCCCATTTAACACCTCTAGTAACTCAGGCAAAATCATCTCTCCATGCTCCCTGTAGATTTCATTTGGTAGTCGGTCAAAATGGTTAATTCTCCATTCTCTCCCTCCACCCTATTTTCCCATTCCTAATACTAGGACTAGAGGGGAATGGTCTGACAATCCTCTAGCCTTGTATCTAATATCTGTTACCAATGTACAGAGAGTGTCTTTCCCTATTAACATATCAATTCTTGAAAGTGAGGAGTGTGTCCCGGAGTAGCATGAAAAACGTTGCATTCCTTCATGACGTGGACACAAAATATCTCTTAGGCCGCGTACACACGGGCGGACTGTTCGCCCAACTTTGTCCATCCAACAGTTTCGGCAAACAGTCCGCTCAAAATTAGCATGGACGGACATGGCCACACACGACGAACGAACAGTTTGCTGAAACCGTGCGCGATGACGTGAACGGCACGTACGACGGGACGAAAAATACGACGTCCTATACACTGCATTATAGCTTTCGGCGTGAAAATCCTTTCTGAGCATGCGCGCAACTTTGTTTGACGAACAAGCCTACACACGAGCGGGCTGTTCGCTGAAACAAGGTTTCAGCGGACAGTTTTTCGGAAATTCCGAAAAACCTTGTCCGTCCAACTGTCCGCTGAAACTGTCCGCTGAAAGCCCACACACGAGCGGACTGTCCGCCCAAACACTGTTCAGCGGACAAAGTTGGGCGAACAGTCCGCCCGTGTGTACGCGGCCTTAAACCTGTTTCTTTACATATTCTATATAGTGATGAATATGGGGGTCTGTTCAGATCTTTTCCCAAAAGGAAACCTGTCAACCTGGGTATTCATCACCATATTGAAGTCTCCTACTATCAGAACAGGTACCCTTGGTTTATCAGCCATAAATTCCAACACTTTGTTAATTACTTCTAATTTAAATGGGGGAGGTATATAGACATTTACAAGTATAAGTGGCTCTGCCAACATACAGTATATAAATATATTTTTTTTTTAAAGTATAATTCTTTATTCAAAGGATTTTTCCATGTAGGACAATACATCAACATAATATCAAAGAAAATTAAAGAAAAAAAAAAAGGAATAAAAAGGAATTATCAAATACACCCATGTTTAAAATGAACATATAAATCAAATAAAAACCAGCCTCACATAACAAATATAACAGATATATCGGCAGTGACAGAAAAAGTTAATTTATGGACAAAAAATAATGCAATAATAGAAATAGAAAAAAAAAAAAAAAAACATTAGCAAATCTAATAGGGTCCTATAACCTCCGCATGAGATATTACATAAACTGTTCATCTATAATATACATTATATTTATGTTACTGCTTAATATCTTACTTTGTTATTCCTTGGCTTATCTACTTTTAAGACAAAAAGAAAGAGAAAAAATAAAAAATAAAGGAAGAAAAAGGAGCGAGCTGACTAACTCAGACTCAAAACTTCATGGCTTCCTCCCCCCTCCCCCCCGACCCAGCCCATTGGACCCAGCCCATTGGACTCAGCCTGTCATTATGGGTCTTCATGTCTAACCTAGACATAGAGGAAATCTACATACTGGGAACAAGTAAAGGTCATCCATGGCTGCCAAGTGTCCCTAAATTCCTTCTCTCTACCATATAAAGACGCAGTCATGTATTCCATTGTCCTAATTTTGTCTATTCTAGAAAACCAATGTTTTAGAGAAGGTGTGGTAGTAAACTTCCATAAATCTGGAATACATGCCCGGGCAGCATTCAGCATGTGAGCTATCAGTGACTTTTTATAATAATGAAGATGCAGATTGTTTAGATGCAAAAGATATCCCAAGATCGGCTAATGTCAGATGTTTGATCAGGTAAATATAAATCTTCCCTCTCTGTCTATCTTTACTTGTTTTCAACTATATATCTTTATTTATTTTTCAAAATTTACAAAACATACAAATTTCACAACCATTTTACTTTCTTTAAATACAATATTAAACGGGGGTTCTAGATTCCCCCTTCATAAGCAACTTTATTAACCCATCATTCATTTGATCACCCCTAATCTACTATCTCTCACACCACATTATCATACTACCACTGCACCATCCCTCAGCGTGATACTTGTCCTAAGTCTCAGCTATCGTATCTGGCCTTTCTCTTATTACCCTATACCTCTGAGTTACCGCTTCTCTTTCCACAGCTTCCAAATCTTATCTTATTTATTATACCTTCCTCGTTTGATGTATGTCGTCCTTTCCTTAGGAATTACTATGTCTGTTCCCATTCCCTACAGGTTGGGGGGGGGGGGGGGGGCGGGAGATTGCCACCTCTGGGAAATAAGTCTCCTAGCCTGAAAGAGGCATCTCAATATTGCTATTTGGGTGTCTCCTGGTTTACCCTCTCCCTCTATCCTCTATTCTGTAATACAGGTATAGTACTCCATTGTATCACTCTCCCCTTAAATTGTTCTGTCAAAGCATGCCTCACCAGTAAGTACCTGAAGAATGACTGCTTAGGGAGTGTGAATTGATCTCGCAAGTCCTGGAAGGGTCTCAGGTTCCCCTCATGGAGAATCTGTGAGAGAAACTTTAAACCTCGCCTATCCCATTCTCTAATTGGACCCAGTTTCTGCACTTCACCCAGCTTATTATCCCACAAAGTGGAGTATTCAGAAAATCCTCAATAGCCCAAGGTTTTCCTTGCCGCTTCTCAAACTCTTGCCATCAACTCGAGGGTAGGGGGCCCCCTCAGAAATGTTCCTGCCTCCAACGTTACAGTCAAAGATTTATGCGTCAATTTACCAAAAAGACTCCTCCTGCCTTGCCCTTTGCTCTCTTTTTCACATCCCCCCATATGTTGTAGCTGAGCTGCCAGGAAGTAGCTATGAAAATGTGGAAGAGCTACCCCTCCCCCATTGTTTGGGTGTTGCAGTGTACTAAGGCTGATACGCGATGGCCCCCCCTTCCAAATAAGTTCCCTCAGTATACTATCTACCTTATGGAACCATGTTTTGTGGATCCATATTGGAGAATTATGAAGAAGGTAAAGGAATTGTGGCAGGAGTATCCTTTTTATTAAGCTACATCGACCTGCTGCAGATGGGAGTTTTTTCCAGATTTTAGTTTTAACTTTAAATCTATTTAACAAAGAGACCAGGTTGTTGATAGTAAATTGTTTAGGATCTCTAGAAATATTTATACCCAGATATTTTATTTGGTTAACTATTTAAATAATAAAATATTTATAATTGGTCTGCCTCTTGAGGCAAAAGTTTATCTAATGGATCGATAAGCATCAAAGTGGATTTCTCCCAGTTAATCCTCAAACCTGAGAAGTGTCCAAAAGTCTTAATTTTACACATGGTCTCCCTCAGTGAATTCTGTGAATCACTGAGCAATAGTAGATCGTCCGCAAATAGTATTACTTTTTATTCTTCCTCTCCTCGTTTAAATCCTTTTATCTCTGGAGAAGATCTAAGGGACAACGCCAAGGGCTCGATAGCGAGGGCAAAAAGAAGGGGGGACAAAGGGCACCCCTGTCTCGTCCCCCTCATTAATCGAAACCTGGCAGAATGTTCATTGTTCACTTTTACCCTCGCCCCAGGAGACCCATATAGCAACCTCACCCAGTTGACAAAGTTCGGTCCAATCTGGAATTCTCTCAAGGTTCTCCAGAGATGCTTCCATTCAAGGGTATCAAAGGCCTTGGCGGCGTCCAGAGAAAGGGTGGCCCTATGGCAGTCCTCATCTGTAGGAATTTGAAGGTTCAAAAACAGTCTTCTAATATTATCACAATTAGACCTACCCGATCAGGATGAACCACCTTATGTATGACTCTGTTTAATCTAGCCTAACCCTCCCCACCCCCAAGTGGAAAAAAAGAGCTACCATCCCCATCCCTCGCAAAGAAAAAGCAAACCCCAAAGAAAAAGAAAAAAAAAAGAGAAAAAAGACAAACATAACAAATAATTGAAGAGAACGCCTTGCTGCACCCCCCTAAACAGGGGGTAACATGCCTTTTGCCCTCCTTCCTCCATACTCCTCACCCCCTCTCCACCCTCGGGGGAAGAGGGGGGAGAGGGACACGGCTAGCCAAAAATAAAGTAGAAAAAAAAGGGAACTTTGCATGCCGTCTCCCTCACCCCCCCCCCCCACCTCCAGCAATATAACACAACACATAATAATTTGCCGTGGCCCCAGGAGAACCCCAGATAGAACATTACAGCAGTACCATTCTTCTAGTGTCTATCATTGTGAGTTTTCAACCATTCCCCATTCCTCCACCCCCTCTGGGGTGTCAGAAAATATAGATCTTCCAGAGGAAGTTAATCTCAATCTTGCTGGATATAGTAATGCATATGTCAAGTTAACTTGGCGTAGCCTACGTTTAACTTCTCCAAATTTGGCTCTCCTCCTCTGGAGGTCTGGCGAATAGTCCGGGTAAATGGATACCCTAGTACCATTATACAGCAGATTACCCTATTCCCTTGCCTTCCGTGTTATAGTCACTTTGTCTTTATAACTCAATACTTTTGCCAGAAGGGGTCTTGGAGGGTCTCCAGGGTGGGAGGCCTAGCTGGGACTCTATGGGCTCTCTCGATTGCAAAAAGTGGCGAGAAAGATTCCTGGCCAAATAACTCACAGAACCATTTTTCTAAAAAAGCAACAGGGTTTGAGCCCTCGGAATGTTCTGGAAAGCCTAGTATACGAATGTTTTTTCTCCTCATCCTATTCTCCATTTCGTCCATTTTATTTGCTTGTTTGGCCAATTGTTCTTTAATAACAGTCATCTCGCGTTTAAGGGGGGCTAAGTCATCCTCCACCGTACTCACTCTACCCTTCAGCGCCGTAGTCCTCTCTTGAATTTTTTGTAAATCATGTCTAACGAACGAAAGATCTTCTTCTTCTTGTATAGTTTTCAGTTGGGTATTAATTTAAAAAAAAAAAAGAGCTACAAGAATTAATCACCTCCATAAGAGTAGGTTCTGGGTTTTCTGCGCCAGGTCCTACCATTAGATCCAAGGCCCCTTCCACTAATTGGCCCTGGGACCTCCCCGCAGGGTCACTTACTTCCCCCTGCAATAGTTGATGGCTCTGCCCTTGGCTTTTCCTACCGCCCGTAGACCCAGCCTGCCTGTTATGGTGGGCCTGTTGATTTTGTAGGGTAGATTTGGGGGCCTGACGCCTGGCCTGGGGTGTGAGCAAATTTTTCCAGTTGTGCTGCTGCTTGGCTTGCTTGACTAGTCTTTGTGGAGCGTTGCTACAGCATGATTTTACACGACAAAGTACCAGATACAGGATATACAACTGCTTATAATCCTTCATTATTTAGCCACCCCTAATAAGAGCAGTACGGATGTATGAATTCCATAACACAAAAAATTTATATAGGAGATAAAAGAAGGAAGAGGAGGGAGCAATACAGTCAACAGTTCAGGTAACAACACAAACCATCAGGCCCTCCTCTTTACTTTTGGAATGTCTCCCTACAAACAAACACAGTTCTTTTCCATCTGCTTCTTCGTATAATATAAAAAGGTATAGGTAAAAAAGAGCATTATGGGTATTTCTCACCAATCCCGAATGAATGATGGATTTTGCGTGTGGATTACTGTAGTCAGCTTCAGACGTCCTGGGCTCTGCTGTTTGTCGGTTACTGTCAGTTGCTCAGCAGAGTTGGAAAGGGACGCACATATCCCCTCTAAGGCTGAGTTTCGCTGTTTGTAGGAGTAGGGTGTAGGGTGAACCCTCTCACAGTTCTCCCTCTGGCTGGACAGGCTGAGGAGGCAGGATTTATTCAATGTCGGTCGCTCTCCCTGGCAGCCAGCTCTACCACCATCAGGGGGAGGGGGGAGGAGACGGCCTCTCAGTTCTCTCCCTGCCCCCTCTGTCTCTGGTGCCTCCACACCCGATCGGTGTCTGGTGCCTCGTCCTACATTCCCGCTTCATGTGCAGTCCACACACCCCAGTCCGGAGCTCACTCTCGCCATGGGACCATTAGGCAGACGGCCGAGTAGATCCCGGCGTCATCGATTCACCAGAGGTGGGAGGGAGGGGGGCGAGAAGACGCTGAGCACACACCTCACTCGCTCTCGCCAGTACCTGCATCTGGTCACGCCCCTCCATCTTTACTTGTTTACAAGAGAATGACACTGTCTTAGGTATCAGAATAGTTTTTCCTCTTGAATATGAGCTGTGGGTGGAATGATACTGGCGGGAAAATCCCCTATATGTTAAGCGGAATACTGTTTCCTTTGTCAAATGTGTCTCAAAACCGAAACCTTAGGAGTTGAGGGCGTTTTAAGTAAAGCTGCTTTTTTTAACGAGTCACCCAATCGCCTCACATTCCATGAGCAAATCGTCACTATCTCATTTTAATGAGAAAAAAAAAATCAAGAAGAGAAGAAAGAAAATGTGTATATAAGTGTATATATAGATTATACTACCCCTCTCTTGTACGCCCTTGTTTGTGTAAATACTCATCCTGGTACTCAACAATCGGATTTCTTTAGCCATCCTCTATATTTTTTATATTTTATTTACTACAAGTCTCAATCGTACTGGATAAAGCATAACATACTGTATTGCACATTTAGTTGTTGCAACCGTCTCTTAATATTCACGAATTTCACTCTTCTTCTCTGCACTTCTACAGAGAGTCAGGAAAGAATGATATTTTCACCCCATTGAACAGTACATCCTTCATTTCTCTAGCTTTATTGCAATATTATTTCTCTGTCCACTCCTTAACCGCTTACCAAATGCTCGCTGTCCATGGATGGTGGCAGAATGGCACTCCTGCACGAATCGCTGTAGCTGTACAGTGGGTGCTTTAAGGAGTATAAGGGGCAAGCATGCTGTCATGGTTATGCAGTGATCTTCCTGTGTTTGCTTACCTCCCCTCATGTGTTCAGACTAAGAGGTCAGCCACTTCCACCTGGTGGTTTTTATAACCTCTCCTCTAAGCATGGCTCCACCCCAGGCCCTATCAGGAAGCCCTATATTAACCTGTGCACTGCAGGCATCAGTGCTGATCAACCATTGTGTATTCCTTTGTGTGTTAGCTTCCTGTTTCCTGCCGTGTGCTCTGCTACTGTTTTCTGTTACCGACTTTGGCGTGTCTTGACTATCCCTGTTTGCTTGTGATCCTGACCTTTTGGCGTGTACCGGACTATTCTTGTCTGCTTGTGGCCCCGACCTTGGCTTTGTCCCTCACCATCCCTATCCTCCTGTTGCCTACTGTGGGTGTGAGCTGGGGGACCCTGGGGGTCACGACCTGGAGCCAGTTGCAGCCAAGTCCATCCTCACCACCAGAGGCGCTGGTGAACACCTGCTGGCTCTTAGACTCCGCGCCCCAGGGAATCTTACGCTCTAACCCCAGTGGGATCTGTCCCCGGTCTGCAGCAGTCAGCCGTAGGGTCCACAACCTTGCGGTGCACTCCTGATCCTACGGTGTGCACCTGTCACCTCGCCTCAAGGTGACCTGACACATGCATGCTGCGTGATGTAGGCGCTAATGCGTGTGGTTGGCGACCACCCGTGATTGCTCCTGAGAAGAACAGAACGGAGATCCGTCAATGTGAACAGACAGATCTCTGTTCTGTCAGGGGGGAGGAGGCTGATCTGTTCCTATTGCTTAGGAAAAATGATCAGTCTCCTCCCCCAGGCAGTTCCATCCCCCCACAGTTAGAAACACTCCCTAACACACACATTTAATCCCTTGATCGCCCCCTAGTGTTAACCCCTTTCCTGCCAATGACATTCATACAGTAACTAGTTGCTATTTATAGCACTGATCGCTGTATAAATTTAACTGGTCCCAAAATAGTGTCAAAAGTAAATCTATCCTCTATTTTCTAGACACTATAACTTTTGCGCAACCCAATCAATATGCGCTTATTGTGTTTTTTTTTAACAAGAATATGTAGAATATATATTGACCTAAACTGAGGAAGAAATTCGTTTTTTATATATTTTTGGGGGATATTTAATATAGCAAACATAAATTTTTTTCTTCAAAATTGTCATTTTTTTTTTATAGCGCAAAAAATAAAAACCGCAGAGGTGATCAAATACCACCAAAAGAAAACTATTTGTGCGAAAAAAAGGTGTCAATTTTGTTTGGGTACAACATCGCACAACCGCGCAATTGTCTGTTAAAGCGACGCAGTGCCATATCGCAAAAAATGGCCTGTTCAGGAAGGGGGTAAATTCTTCGGGGGCTGAAGTGGTTAAAGAAAAGGACCCTCATAATCACCAATCTTGGCATCCCTCCTGGGGCAGGTATTCTCTGCGGGACTCTATGAGCCCTTTCTATTGCGAACAAAGGGGAATGTTGTTCCTTCCCAAAAGCCTCACAGAGCAATTTTTCCAGAAATTCTCTCATATTATTCCCCTGGCTTTTCTCTGGTAATCCAATTATACGGACATTATTTCTCCTCAGCCTATTTTCCATGGCTTCTAATCTATCATTTTGTTTCTCAACTGTCCCGGTTAAAAGTTCCATTTCCTCAATTCCACTGACTCTGCCTTCCAGCTCTGTAGTATGCTCCCTCGCCTTCTGAAGATCATGCCTAACAAACGTCATTTCCTCCTTAATAGATTTTAATTGATTCGTCATTTCTGATAAGGCAGATTTACACCCATTAAACACATGTAATACATCTCTCAAAGATGGCTCTTCTACTGTTGAAATTTCTAAAGCTGAGAGATCATGTGATCTTGTTGCAGTTGGGTGGAGGGTGTTGAGGCCATTTTGGCTGCCTTACATTACGTGTTTAACCCCTTAGATGGTGATAGGGAGGTTTTAGGTTGTGGCGTTTTCCCAGTAGTTTGAGCTGAGTTATGGGCAAACCATTCCAGTTTAGCAGCTGCTTACTTCGTTTTATTTTTCACTGTCTTTTGTGACTGTAAGCTGGAGATACCCTGTAACATTGACGTATCGCCCTATATTTTTGTCATAGGTCTCTGACTTGTCTCCAGTTGTAAGTTGTAAGCAGTAAATTGAATACCTATATTCCCCAGATCTTGCTAAAAAAAAAGGGGGAGAGAGAATTTATTTTACCTACCCCTATCTGCTGCACTTTAAAATTTGGAGTTCATAAGCAGTCAAGCAGACAAGGAGACCAGCAGGGAAAGCACGGTAAATTCCCTATTGCAGGAACAAGCCAAGGATAATAGATGCAGGTTTCAAAGCAACAGGACAGGGCACAATAAGCTAGTGTCAGTGTATTCCCCAAATCCCTCACAGCCCCTTGGGTATAATGGACAAAAAAACAGGGAGAAAGTATGATTTTTTTTTCCACTTATCTGATCCACTTTGGAGTCTAGAGTTCGTAAACCATCTGGAAGTCAGGCCTTCAAAGAGGAGAGAGCGTGCTGGATTATTCCTCCCAATTTACAGAACAAACTAAGGACAGTTGAGGGAGAACTCACACAGCAAATATGTTCTGCATTACTTTACCAGAAGCCCTGGTCATCCCCTCACAGATCTACAGGATTCCTCCAAATCAATTCATGCCGATTCCACAATGTAGGCTCCAGTTTCGGCCAGAAGAGGGCAGTAGTAGCCAAGCATAGAACACCCCAGGACACGGAGCTTTGAGGCAGCCAAGAGAGAACCGAAAGGGGGCCGGGAAAGCTTGATCTAATCCGGCAGCAAACAGAGCCGGAGATGGTCAAGGGTAGCCGTTACAAGCCACAGAATAGCTGTCTCGGCGTCACCCTCCACGAATCCTCCCGAGCCTCTCCGATCTTCTGTAGTCCAACCACACCTGGCCACTCCTCCTTCACCTGACCAAGAATCACCTATCGGGCAGATCCAAAGGGGGGGTCGAAGCTGTCCATCTCTGCTGCCTACTTCAAAAACAAAAGTCCACAAGCTGCCGACCCTTCACCTGTCTCTTGCCAGACACCTCACTTTGTTTTCGGATCTCTTCCCTAGGTGCACCCATATTTTCTCAGGTACTCCAGGAAGGAGGAGCTCAAGTGAGCTATGCACGCCCACTCACATTGGAGTCAGGCCATGCCCCACCCAGAGGTTTTTTTTAACACTCCTAGACAATACTGACCATAAAATACCTCCTACCAAGCAATTCTCTGCTCCCGGTGGGGGGAAGACAGTCATTATAGTAGCATCTATAGTAGCTGCTAGTGATGATCACAAGTGAATGCGGCAGGCTGGTTGAATCTTGGCCAGTTCAGATTTGAACCGTCTATGGCCGGCCTAAGAATTTGAATGTGTGTTAGGTTCTCTAGCCACTTCGATTTAATCCAATTGCAATGCTTCAAAAACACACACTGATCACATAAAAACAATGCTATAGGCGCATTATTGTTGCTTTCAGCATTTGTTATTGAAGCATGTAAAGCATTCCTTGTCCCTTGTGAAAATAAGCTAAAACCACAACTGGCATTTTGGCCAGTGTTTATTAAAGCAACAAAACACACTTGAAATGCATCTTAAACACTGGGTAACGCTATAGTTGCGTTAACCCTTGTTTGTCATATTTTGCCGCATCACTAAGTCCATCTGAAAGTGGAGTATGAGAGTTGAGTTGATGAACCTGGCAAAATCATTGGGGGAAACATACTTAGTCATTCCTGCATCTCTATTTGTGACACTACTAAATATTTGTATAACTGGGGGCGTGGCCTGACCTTGCATGGAGTAGGACGCGTGTCTCCGGAGCTCCGCCGAGGAATCCTGTCTCCCACGCTGATCCTGTGACACCACAGCACCGATACTCACCTAAACACGTCTGGCAAGCGTCCCTCCATTCCGGCACATATGTCTCCCTCGAAATCCCGACAATCGGCGGCGGCGCGGTTGTCACAATCGGCGGCGGCGCGGTTGTCACAATACCGCCGGCATGTGAGTGAGGAGGGGGAGGAAAATGGCGGCGCGGAGGAGCCGGGAGGGCCGCGTGTGGCGGGAGACACAGACAGGCTTCTTGAAGCCATTAC
Organism: Lithobates pipiens; assembly: GCF_037356315.1. Classification (NCBI taxonomy): domain Eukaryota; kingdom Metazoa; phylum Chordata; class Amphibia; order Anura; family Ranidae; genus Lithobates; species Lithobates pipiens. The sequence goes on along the minus strand of NW_027507718.1, from coordinate 389,570,321 downwards.
ATTGTGCCGCACGTCCCTCACATCCCAAATTGAGGAAGTGCAAACGGACATATCTTTAATGAGGCAGGACTTTCAGAAACTGCGTGACCGGGTGAGGGACACTGAGACCCGTATCAGTAATGTGGAAGACGCTCTCCCACCACTGCAAAATGATGCTGACCACATGCAGAAGCAAATAGATCTCCTGATTGCTAAACAGGACGAAATGGAAAATCGCATACGCAGATGCAACATCCGATTGATTGGTCTTCCGGAGGGGGCTGAAGGTAAGGACCCCACAACTTTTCTGGAACAATTGCTGATAAGTACCTATGGCAGAGAGTCTTTTTCCCCCATGCTGGCGGTTGAACGCGCGCATCGTATGCCTGCCAGGCCTCCACCACAGGGTGCACCTCCACGCACCTTTATTGCAAAACTCCTGAATTATAAGGACAGAGATGCTGCACTCCGCATGGCTCGGGAAAAGGCTAATATCCCTATGGGCAATACTAAAGTTGCAATCTTCCCTGATTTCTCCACGGACGTCCAGAAACGCCGACAGAGTTTCATGGAGGCCAAACGATTACTACGTGCACAGCAAGTGAAATACTCTATGCTATTCCCAGCACGCCTCAGGGTGGAGGCGGGAGACCGGGCGCTCTTCTTTGAACAACCCAGAGAGGTCATAGCATGGCTGGAACGCAGAGTGCCTCAAGATGGAGCTGCCTGAGACCCTTTGGGACATGTGAGCTAACACCCCCTTTTTTTTTTCTGTTTCTCCCCTGGTGTCCTGGAACTGTGGCAGGTTGCCTGATCTCTATTTGCTGCTCTATTATCGCCAGGGAGCTTGCACTGGAGGCGTATGTTACCTTTATGCCCTTTTCTACTTTGAGATCTACGGAACTCTCCGATTCCGGGACATTTGCGCCAGCTGATGGTGTCAACGTTAATGGATCATTTTTTCCCCTTTTTTCTTAGTGTCCCTGTTGGGGGACCTTTTCTGCAATACATACCTGTGTGTTTTGTTTCAACAATTTTGGTTTTCCCTTTTTTTTCTCTTTCTTCTTTTTCCTCCCGGAGCAAGGGGAGACATGTTGGGCCTACGGTCTAATTGCACGGTGCAGCGAAACACTGCTCCATTGTCTGCTGGGACTTCTTCTTGTTATGAGGGAGCTGATCACTGGGACTGGACAGCAACTGACACCTTTGCCTATTTACCCGGGTCACCTCTGTGTGCTGTTATACAGGGGGCTCTGCTTTGCCTTGCCCTCTGGTACCGGTGGCCGCGACCCTCTCTCAGACTTATTGTTCTAAACCTTTTTATTGATTTAATGAAACTGGTTTTCCCAGCCAGACATGTTTGGTTTTTCAGGGAATATGCCCGCACAAGTTGGGGTTGGTGCAGGGTAGGGTGGGGGGAGGGGGGTGGTTTGGTTAGAGTTTTTATGCAGAAGATTACTATAACTATATTGAAGTATGTATCTGAACTAAATGTTGCTTTTATTGAATGTTTTTCACCACTACTGCCTATGCAGCCCCTGTTTGGGCTTGATCAAGCACAACAGTATTGGGGTGCGTTTATAGGAGGACTGTTAGGGGGTAGGCCGACTGCACTTATTACTTTATATGAATCTTTATGGCATCTATACGGTTTCTTACCTGGAACGTGAGGGGCCTGCGCGATAAAATTAAGCGCGCGGCAGCCTTCACGTTCCTCAAAAAGCAAAGGGCGGAAGTGATGGTGCTAGTTGAGACGCATGTGGAGGGTGGACTGCAGATGGCCCTTAAACGCCCTTGGATTGGGTGGGCATTTCATTCCACCTACACGTCTCATTCGAGGGGGGTTTCGGTACTTGTAGCTAAGTCTGTCCAGTTTGAACTTTGTGAAATTCTTACTGACCCTCAGGGCAGGTTTGTTTTTCTACATGCTAAATTGTATGGGGAACCCTACCTTATTATGGCCTTTTATATCCCCCCCCCCCATTTACCATGACGCTAGTTATAGAGGGACTGTCTTTTATGTCCAGACATCCGGCGGTTCCTGTTATCTGGCTGGGGGATTTTAACACTACGCTTAACCCTTCTCTGGATAGGCTCAAGCCCCCCGAGTTGATGATGGGACAAGCTGGGACCACTAGGTTGTCCAGGCTTATAACCACCGTTCATCTTGAGGACACTTGGAGACACAAATTCCCTCAAAAGAAGGAGTATTCATGCTTCTCACCCACACATGGCTCTCTCTCCCGTATTGATTTTATACTAATATCTAAGCAACTTACTCCCAGACTCAGAGAAGTATTGTTCTGCCCCAGACTACTTTCGGACCACAGCCCCTACTCTGTAGTGCTTGACGTACCCCTGGGTAGGCCTCCACGGGCGTGGCGGCTAAATCCGTTCTGGCTGACATTATTACCCGAAGACGACACTATTGAGGCGGAGTGGATAAAATTTTTTGAGGATAATGACCAAACGGCCTCAGTTCCAGCAGTGTGGGATACATTTAAATTGCACGCTCGATCGGTGCTGACTGCCCACATTAATAGGCTCAAAGCTGACTCGGCTACTGTCATTATTGAGGCTGAGGCAGATTTGAGCTCCAGGGAACGCACCTACATAGACGACCCATCTACGGCAAACGCTGACGCACTTAGACTACAGTCGAGAGTGGTTTCCCAGCTGCATCAAGACAAGGCCCGACAGAAACTTTTTTTTACCAAACAAAAATATTTTGAATCTGGGGAGAGAGCTGGTAAGTTGCTAGCATATTTGGTGCACAGGGAAGACAGGCCCCCGGTTGTTATTTCTTTGCGGGGTCAGGGTGATACAATGATCACGGACCCTTCTGAGGTGACAGCTAGATTTCGAGACTTTTTTGCGGACTTATACACCACTACAGTTTCTGACGACACCACTCCGATGGACAGCTTTTTGGCGCAGGTTTCCCTCCCCCAAGTTACGGAGGAACAGGTGCAGGCTCTGGAGGCTCCCCTGACCACCGATGAAATAGTGGGTGCTATTGCGGAATTTGCAAAATCCAAGTCACCGGGGTCAGATGGTCTCCCCATTGAATTTTACTCCCGATACCAAGATGTGCTGGCGCCTAGGCTTCTCGCCCTCTACGGGAACCTTTTTGATACACTGACATTGCCTCCGTCCATGAGAGAGGCAACAATAGTTTTGATTCCCAAACCTGGAAAAGATCCGGGTTTCCCAGAATCATACCGCCCAATCTCCCTATTGCAGGTAGATATTAAGATTTTGGCTAAAATAGTCGCTACTAGGTTGAACGGAGTGATCCTTAGCCTGATTCAGGCTGACCAGGCGGGCTTTATGCCGGGGCGGAATATGTCGTTCAATCTACGCAGGCTTTTTATGAATCTTCAGGCAACACATGAGGCGGTGGGAGAGCGTGTGGTAGTGGCACTTGACACGGCTAAGGCATTTGACTCAGTGGAATGGGAGTACTTGTGGAAGTGTCTAGCGGGATACGGCTTTGGCCCGAACTTTATCCGGTGGGTGAGGCTGCTGTATCATCGCCCAACGGCTAAGGTGGTGGCGAATGGGTGGTCTTCCCGGGCGTTTGGCCTTGGTAGGGGTACCAGACAGGGGTGCCCACTGTCCCCGCTATTATATGCCTTGGCTGCTGAACCTTTAGCGGTATCGATTCGTGCGGACCCCGCGATTAGGGGACTGACGATGGGTCGACTAACCGAAAAAATCAGTCAATACGCTGATGACACGTTACTATACCTGGCGGACTCGGGCCCTTCCCTCGCAAAGGCCCTACACATGATAGAGTGGTTTGGTAGCTTTTCCGGCCTCCGTATAAACTGGGAAAAATCCCAAATTTTACCTATTGACAGTTTTCCACAGTCAGAATCTTAGGCCAGTCTGCCTCTTCAGCGAGTTGACACTATTAAATATCTGGGGGTATATGTCTCTAGGAATCCAGCAGATTACATTGCGCTGAATGTAGAACCATTATTCTCCCTGGTGCGTACCAAGATTCAGGCCTGGTCTCGCCTCCCCCTTGGGGTTTGGGGGCGGGTTAATCTGATTAAAATGGTCCTCTTACCTAAACTACTGTATGTGCTGTGGCATACCCCGGTATATTTGCCACTGAAATATTTTAAATCCCTTGAAAGTCTCCTTAGGCCCTTTGTGTGGGGGAATAATAGACACAAGCTTGCCTGGCAGGCTTTGAAAAGCCCGACTGATATGGGGGGCATGGCTCTTCCAGATCTAAACCATTACTATGTTGCCTCACAACTATCTCAGCTTTTTCATGTAGACAAGACTGATAAACAACGTTTTCTTTCCCTTCTATCCCCTACTTGGGCACAAATTGCAGATGATCCGATAGCTGCTATCTCGACGGGGGCGGGGAGCTCTGTTGGGGAGCCAGGTAAACACTCCATGCTTTTTCATTAAAGAAGGATTTGGGATCTGGCATCCACTAAACTGAATGTTGCATCACCAAATGACTATACCCCACTTTGGCATAACAAACAACTGCCGGAACTTCAAAAGATCCAGGGTGTTCAGTTATGGGTATCGAGGGGAATATACTACCTGCACCACCTGATTCACCATGGCACTATTAAAACGTTTCAGGCGCTGCAGGAGGAATTTGGTATACCAAACACTATGCTATATCAATACCTACAGGTTCAACATGCACTTGGAGCACAGTTTCCGCAGTCATTGCCTCGGCCTGCTCCCAATCCTAATTGTCGCCATAGTGAAGGATACTGATCCCAAAAAGCTTATCTCATGCTTTTATGGTATGCTTACGGCCCACGTCTCGGCGAGACTAGCGTATGCTCTGAAGTCCCGCTGGGAGGGCGATGTGGGTGAGCTGACGGATGAGGAGTGGGAGGAGGCCCAGGAGACGTGCAAGTTGGTGTCCCCTAGGCTCCAAGACAGGCTTTCTCAGATCTATATAGTGCATAGAGCATACCTCACCCCCCTCAGGACCGCCAAATATAATACGAATCAATCTGTGCTCTGCCCGATGTGTACTCTAGAGACTGGGACGTTCTTCCATCTTATATGGTCTTGCCCCAAACTACAGGAACTTTGGAAACAAGTAGTGTCATTCCTACATGATGTTATGGGCTCGCCCTTGGCTCTCGACCCCAAACCCTGTCTACTAGGGATATTTCCTGATGTATTAGATAAAATTACTAACACTTTCCTGCAGGAAACTTTGTTTTCTGTTCGAAAGGTAATAGCTAGACAGTGGATGAGGCCCCTGCCACCCCGGGTTGAGGACTGGAAACGGGAAGTTAATTTTACGCTCCCATACAAAAAATTCTTATATAAAAATAGAGGTTGCCCAGCAAAATATCATAGAATATGGGATAAATGGCTGCAGGAGGCTGCCACGTGTGATGAGGGAATTTGATGTAATATTACAGTAAATACTATGTCAATGTTAGGACTTTCCTTGGCAGTGATACATAATGGCTACTGTAATGGAGAAATGTTTCTTATCTATTGTTATGGTTATGACGCAACACCTTTTTGAATGTTCGGTGTATGCCACTGTGATTGTAATCTCTGCAATAATGTTCAATAAACATTACCTGTTTAATATAAAAAAAAAAATATTTGTATAACTAGTAATAGGACACCAAAAGGCTCAGAATTAAATCTTCATTTTGTGCACATCAACTTATCTCCATACACTTTTCATCACTCCCTGTTCACTACTAGATAGTAAGCTCTCACACATGTAGGCCTCCCATAACTTTTGTGCTATTTTTCTGTACAATTTAAATCACTATGGATATGGTACAATACAATATTAATAATATAAATATCTATAACATATCTACCTCTTCCACTTGGTTTAAACTGCAAAGCATTTCCAATCAGGGGGAAACAAGGGCTAACCCCTGGGATTGGCTTCATGATAGTCCATTTGTGAATATAGTCGCTCAGAAATGGCATAATGGTGATGACCAGTAAAGTTAAAAGGATAACAGCTGCAGATACCCAGACTAGAAACTGGACCTCTCCAGTGTACGCCATATCAATCAGTAGTCTTCCAAAACTATTCTTTGCAATCTTTTTCTTGAAAAGAGTCACCCAACCCAGCAGTGTAGCATGAGCTTCTTGTAGTGAAAGATTCCAGGTGTATGTTGAAATATGTCTTCTGTAGGAATATATATCTACTGTAAGATACAATATCAAGTATTTAATGCTACAGTGTAGTTTTATGCTCTGGGTTTTGTGAAACATTAACAATGCCTAGATTATCTAATCAGTGAAGACTAAGTTATGTCACAAGTGTTGATCTCATGTCAAGGCCATGCATTATTTTTAGCAGCTTTCAAGTGTTTGACATGTGTGTCCATCAGTGTAGGAGCAAAGAGTTTATTGTTCAGAAGTTCTCATTCTTAATAGGAATCCCCCAGCCCCATACAGTCATAGAAACGAAAAATAATTTATGATATTTTACATTCAGTACCACATTCCAAAGAACATAACATTGTTAATCAATTTTCAGCAGAATTCAATAAAAATTTGCAGTTGGAAGTTGTAAGACTCCGTTTGCTGGTAATGGGTGTCAGTAATAACTCTGTATGAATACTGACTCAAATTCTTTCTTTGTGAACCAGGTGTCAGGGCTGGCTTAGCCCTTCCTTCTCTGGGTTAGCTGCTCAGCTGTCGGCTAATTGCCAGCTCTAATCTCTCTCCACAGTTACCAGCTGTTCCTGATCATGCTCGTCTGTCCTGTCTACTTAAAGAGATCTAGTCTTTAAACAGAGCCGCAGGAGATGGTTTCTTGTGATGTGACCAAGGCGAAGGCAGAGGTGAAGTGAGCTGGACAGCTTTTGCTTTAAGTAGGCAGGTCAGACGAGCATGATCAGGAACAGTTAGTAACTGTGGAGAGAGATGAGAGCTGGCAATTAGCCGACAGCTGAGCAGCCAGCCCAGAGAAGGAAGGGCTAAGCCAGCCCTGACACCAGGCACATGAGTCATTACTCTATTGACCAATGATCAACACAGCAACAGAGTATGAATTAGATCCATAAATTACATAGACAATGGGACAATGAGCTATATGGACCAGCCATTCTCAACCAGGAACCCTTGGGTTTCTTCAGAGGTTGCTAGGTGTTCCTTCTGCTCTGACTGATTGACCTTCGATTTGATGGTGCATACATTGTTCTAAGGCCAACACCACTTGTCAAGGCAGCTGCAGGACACCAATGTCTTTTTCAATGTCTGTAAGGGTGGCCTTCTAGCTACCGCTATGATGGGGGCATTCTATCCATGGGCCACCAATGTAAAGAATGTTTTTTCCAACTGACTCCCAGAGAATTGCTATTAGCAGGGGTTTCCTGAGTAGGGCTCATATAGACCATGAGTTACATAGCATCAACTACAGGAAAATGGTCACTAGTGCAAATGAAACTGTAGGTCAGCCCTAGGTTAAATCTGTCCTTATCACCCTGTCATTTTCTTAGCAGAGTAGACATCCTCCTTCTCTAGCACTGTTGTTTTGGAACATTTGCAATTTTATCAATCAAGTAGCTGCTGGTAGATTCACACCAAACTTTTCAAGTCACACAATGGGAAATCCTGCTCGCCTCATTTACAGTCAGGTCCATAAATATTGGGACTTCGACACAATTCTAATCTTTTTGGCTCTATACACCACCACAATGGATGTGAAATGAACAAACAAGATGTGCTTTAACGTCAGACTTTCAGCTTTAATTTGAGGGTTTATATCCAAATCAGGTGAACGGTGTAGGAATTACAACAGTTTGTATATGTGCCTCCCACTATTTAAGGGGCCAAAAGTAATGGGACAATTGGCTGCTCAGCTGTTCCATGGCAGGTGTGTGTTATTCCCTCATAATCCCATTTACGGAGAGCAGATAAAAGGTCCAGAGTTAATATCTGCGCCTAAAACTTAATTGCTCCAAACCGGAAAATTTTGTGAGGGAGTCTAAAGCATTACAACGTTTTAAAAAGAGAGGGTACAGTAAGGCCGCGTACACACGGGCGGATTGTCTGCCCAACTTAGTCCGCTGAACCGTGTTTCAGCGGACAATCCGCTCGTGTGTGGACTTCAGCTGACTTTTTCAGCGGACAGTCTGACGGACTTTGTCTTTCGGAATTTCTGTAATTTTGTCCGTCCAAACTTGGTTTCAGCGGACAGTCCGCTCGTGTGTAGGCAAGTTGGACGGACTAAGTATGGCGCATGCTCAGAAAGGATTTACACGGCCGAAGGTTGCATTGCAGTGTATTGGACGTCGTATTTCTAGTCCCGTCGTACAAGCTGTATACGTCATCACGCAAGCTTTCAGCGGACTGTCTGTTCATCGTGCGTGGTCAAGTCCGTTCATTCAACAGTTGAACGGACTGTCTGTCGGACTTAGTTGGGCAGACAATCCGCCCGTGTGTACGCGGCCTAAGAATCTACTAAAGAGAGCCTATCAGCAGGCCAACAGACAAGATATAAACTCCCTAATACATAGATCAAGATTGAAGACAGAGGATATTAATATAAGATTGATTACACATTATTCTGGGCAGAAAAGTCAGGTTAAAAAAAAAAAAAGCAAGTTCTGGTACCTTTTGAGGGTGGATGAAAAAGTTGCAAACTTATAAAGGAATACCCAGAAATTACATTTAGGAGATCGGAATCCTTAAGAGATAAATAAGTCCATAGTCATCATGTACATTCTAGGAAGAAAGGATTTTCCAAAGTTTGTGGTACTGCCAAATGTGGCAGATGTAACGTCTGCCAATATATTTGGGAGGTGCAGGAAATTTTGTTGCCCAATGGCAGAATGTATAGACCTCACTTCTTGGCTAATTGCCAATTGCTAGGCATTGTGTACTATTTGGAATGCCACTGTGGTATGTTCTACGTTGGAAAGACCAAGAGGCAATTTTTCCATAGAATTAAGGATCATGTTGAGAGTCCTATCAGTTGCCACATGGGGCTTTATCACCAATTTGATGCTACAAAGATTAGTTTTTTTTCCTTGGAATACATCCCCTTAAATGAGAGAGGGGGTGATGTAGACAAATTGCTTCTACAGCGTGAAACAAACTGAATTTTCAATCTGTCTGCTATTATCCAGGGTTAAATGAAGTTTTAAGGCGTTTCTATCGATCTAAGCATGACCGTGGGACGATTTTGTCTTCCTAAGGTGCTTTGGTTTTATATCTCCTTTGCCACCCATTACTTTTATACATATGAATTAAGAGGTTTTAGGCAATGGTTAAACTGCATTTCTAATGTACAAAATTTATTATATTATTTTTATGGAGTTCTTCTGATAGTGTGTTTCTCTGACTCCTGACTTGGTCTGGCCCCCCCGGTGTCCCTTCATAGCCTGCTTTTGGCCTGGGAAATAAGTGGTCATATGAATGCCTGGGCCACCCACATGGATACTGGGGATCCCACTTTAAGCATATGACCTTTCGGGTGGCATCCTTAGTGTCTCTCCCTCTCTCCCTTTGCTCTTCCTCTTTGGCATTTAGTCTTTCCTCCTAGGTTTTGATACCCCTCCTTGGATTATATCCATTTTGATGCCGTTTTATTTTATATATATATATATATATATATATATATATATATATATATATATATATTTATTTATTTTTTTATTTCCTGACAGTCTTGCCCCTTTAAAAATGGATTCTGGTTCAAGTGCGGGTTGTCTAGTGTATTTACACATTCATTCCTATGCTGCTGCCATCAAAAGGACTGTTTTGACCTCTGTGGGATGTTTTGCTTAGGGGAAGCAGTAAGTCTTGGTGGGTATTCTCACTATGGCTTCCCTCCCCCTCCTTTCCCTTGTCTTTACAACGGCGCTGTGTGGGTTCATTCATGTTGTAATGTGGTCCCGGGAGATGGATCACATGCTGGAACTGAAGGGCAAAGGGAGTATCAAAGATTCCCACTGCGGGTTCAAGCACACGTGGAACGTAGCCACGAACTAAGGGGAGTAACTAATAGAGCCAGGGAAAATTGAGTTTCTAAAATGGCTGCGGGCGGTTCGCGCATGCGAGGAACGCCGCCCTGAGTGTTTCCTTGTCTCTATCTTGATGGGAGACAGCTGTGTTGATTTGGGACCAACCAATGAGTGCTTGTAGACCCTCAGGGTGGAGTTGATGCTGTAGTGGCCGATCGCCCTGTATGGTACCTGCAGGATTTTTTATTCAAGGAGAAAAGTAAGTTGTTTCTGTGTAGGGGTGTGGCAACCTGATTCCAGCTTATTGTTGAACTGAGCTATAATCATTGACATGAATCTATCATTCCTTTATAGGGGATACTCCTTTGGGATAGATTAATCAATCTTTGATCTTCCCTGGGTTAATGGTATATTGATACTAAGGAAAGGAATACGGTTATCTTCAAGGAAGGGTTTGGATAAGAGGACCTTTGCGAAAATCATTTTTATATCTACTGTATTTTCTGGCATATAAGACTACCTTTTACACTTAAAAAAAATGCCCAAAAATTGGGGGTCGTCTTATACGCTGGGTATACACTGCTGCCCGATGGATGTCAGCCCCAAATGTCTGCTAATACTGTATGTGGCTTCAGCTACAAACAGTATACGCCGGTGAGCCAATCCCGGCGAGAGATGTATTCTATTAATGAATACAGAGCCTGCTTGGATTGGAGTAACAACCTCTGCCAATCCAAGCAGGCTACATAGATAGCCTGCTTGGATTGGCTTTGAGAGAGAGGGAGAGAGACAAGGGCTGATGATGCTACAGCCTCTGCCAATCCAAGCAGGCGTTGTATTCATTAAAATAATACACCGCTCACCATACTTCCCTGGGTAAATCCATTCCCTGATCTCCTACTACTATACATCCTGCTGTTTGCCTTTGAGGTCCCAGGCACCCAAGAGGGACAGGTACATCTGGGACATATGACAGGGGGGTTATTAAATGCATTTTGGTGGACAATTCCCATAGAATGTAACCCAAAAGTGGTATAGGTTTGGTTAGTGAAAAATTCGACTTTCCAGAGTTGTGGCATTCAATAGATCTCTGTTTGTGTTATTATTGTTTGATTTACTTTATGACATATCCCAGCATGGCCGATGAGTAGTTGGCATGCTTGCTTTGTGTTTTTTAATGGTTCTAATGTTTTTTTTTAAATGGTGTTGCCTCAGGAGGGGGGTAGTCTTATACCGCGAGTATTGCCCAAAACCTATGTTTTCACTTGAAAAATAGGGGGTCGTCTTATACGCCCAGTCGCCTTATACGCCGGCAAATACTGTAGCTAGAAAAATTGTAGTTTTATAAGGAAACTTTGTATTGAATCATGTTTTTAGATGGCACAGTCCCCTTGAAGCTTACCATAAGTATATGAAGTATACGTTTTGGGAGTGATATATTTATCAACCTGGGAATTCCTTGACTTTCTATCACAACAGGGTAGGTTAAAGCTGAACTATAGTATGGTCACAGTGATTGGCTTAATGGATAATACGAGTGGTATACCAAGTTTACTCTACCATATTCCTTTGCAGGTGTGAACATAGGGCTATTGTCCCCCTTTAAATGGCACACTGACACCTCATTGGACCTCTTGGTGGGCCCTGAAGACCATTTGGAACCTTTATCGCTTTTGGGGAGAGAGCACGGCCATCAGACAATCTTTATATCATTATATTTTGTCAATTGTAAATGTAATAGATCCTTTGAGGTCTTTACGTGTACCAATGTCTTTCTTTCTTAGGCCGCGTACACACGCGCGGACTGTTGGCCCAACTTTGTCCGTCCAACAGTTTGAGCGAACAGTCCGCTCAAACTTAGCATGGACGGACATGGCCACACACGACGAACGAACAGTTTGCTGAAACCGTGCGCGATGACGTGAACGGCACGTACGACGGGATGCAAAATACGACGTCCTATACACTGCATTATAACTTTCGGCTTGAAAATCCTTTCTGAGCATGCGCGGAACTTAGTTTGACGAACAAGCCTACACACGGGCGGACTGTTCGTTGAAACAAGGTTTCAGCGGACAGTTTTTCGGAATTTCCGTAAAACCTTGTCCGTCCAACTGTCCGCTGAAACTGTCCGCTGAAAGCCCACACACGAGCGGACTGTCCGCCCAAACACTGTTCAGCGGACAAGGTTGGGCCAACAGTCCGCGCGTGTGTACGCGGCCTTACTCTCTTACTCTTTCTTACTTTATTTTTTTATTTGGATTTATTAAAATTTGTAATTTCTTGTATTAAGGTCCTACAAAATCTCCAGAAGAAGCCACGATTGTGGTGAAACATGTTGAGGCAACTAAATTTTGTATTGTGACCGCATGATTCTTTCGTGCTCTAGTTTTAAATATTGTCTTTTTTAACCACTTCCCGACCAGCGCACGACGATGTACGTCGACAGAATGGCACGGGCAGGCATATTGGCGTACAGGTACGTCCAATATTCGATGCCGCCCTGCCATCGGGAGCGCGCCGCCGGCGCCCCGGGATTCGATGCCGCCCCGCTCACGGGACCCCCGTGAGTCCGGTCGCGGGACCCGCGGACTCGATCGCCGCGGGCATCCCCGCGGTCGTCTCACGGAGCGGCCGAATAGAGCAAATGCTGTGTAAACAACATTTGTCTATTCTGCCTAGCAACTAGTGACGCTGATCTCTGCTCCATGTGATTGGAGCAGAGATCAGTGTACACTAAATGAAAGCCCAACCCCCCCACAGTTAGTAACACTCCCCTAGGAACACTTAACCCCTACACTGCCACCCACTGGTTAACCCTTTCACTGCCAGTGTCATTTACACAGGAATCACTGCATTTATATAGCAGTGATTACTGTATAAATGACAATGGTCCCAAAAATGTGTCAAAAATGTCCGATGGGTCCCCCACAATGTCGCAGTCACAATAAAAATCGATGATCGCCGCCATTACTAGTAAAAAAAATAATAAAAAATTATTAATAAAAATGCTATAAAACTATCCCTATTTTGTAAACGCTATAACTTTTGCGCAAACCAATCAATAATCGCTTATTGCGATTTTTTTTACCAAACATATATAGAAGAATACGTATCGGCCTAAACTGAGGGAAAAAAATGTTTTTTATATATTTTTTTCGCTCTATTTTTGTTTATAGCGCAAAAAATAAAAACCGCAGGGGTGATCAAATACCACCAAAAGAAAGCTCTATTTGTGGGAAAAAAAGGACGTCAATTTTGTTTGGGAGCCACGTCGCATGACCGCGCAATTGTCAGTTAAAGCGACGCAGTGCCGAATCGCAAAAAGTGGTCTGGTCTTTGACCAGCAAATTGGTCCGGTCTGAAAGTGGTTAACCATGCTTGTTTAAATTAAATTATGAAAATTGTATTATTAAATTGACTAGATTTTATTGCACCTTAAAACTCCCAATTTTAGTTTCCTGGTACTTTTTGAATATATATTTAGGGGAGGCGGTGCTTGTAAAGAATTCTCTGGCCTCTAGTATCAAATTCACTTGTCTACCTATCATAAAGGAGTTGTAAAGGCAGAAGGTTTTTTTTTTTGTTTTGTTTTTTAATCTCAATGCATTCTATGCATTAAGATAAAAAAAAAAAAAACATTCTGTGTGCAGCAGCCTCCCCAGCAACCCCCAATTACTTACCTGAGCTCCATTTCTCTCCAGCTATTTAGCTATTTAGCTGTATGAATGGGAAGACATGTCTTATGCATGTTATCTGGAGGTATAGATTGTATTCCGGTTATGCTGTGGAGATATGCTGTCTGAGATATCAACATCATAGTTGAAGCTGTTTATGATCTCTATAATAAAGAACCATTGGTCCAGATAAGAGGCCAACCTTTTTTCACTAAGTAGCACCTTTATGCATATTTTGAGAACCTGTCGTACGTGGTGTGGAGCACCCAACATTTCATTTTTATTTTTACCGTGGGCATTTTGCACTTCATTTTCATTGTTTGCATTTTGGACTTTCAATATTGTATTTTGCACAGCAATTTATGCATGCACGTTAATAAGATTTTTTTCAAACTTCATTATTCATTTATTGAAGTTTAAGCACATTCATGTAAGTCGGTGTAGAAAAACAGGGCTTATTGTAATTCTAGAGCCTAAGCTGTTCTAATATACACAGATGATTACATCAGCGCACAGCTGAATACTTGCATACTTAAAAGGAACAGCGCACCTTTGTGTTTTTTGTTGTAGCAGTTCCATAAAGGTCAAGTGCGAAAATATATATGTTTGCTTTTAAGCAAATGAAATACACAGGGTAGCCTTTTAGAGAAGGCAGGGACACATTTTTTGAGCCCAGAAAAACATTACTGATTGCCAACCATGGATTAAATCAATTAGACAATATGGGTTTCAATACCTCATTCCATATTACAGTTTACCATATCTTGTTATAATCATGTAAAGAAGAATAACCATTGTCTGCTTTTTGTAATTTTACATATTAAAAGGCATTTTATTGCATCTTTCTTTTGGTAAAAATTACTTGATTTTTTAACAGTAATGAAAAAAAAATGTCAGGAATGTTTTCCAACACTTTACACATCCCTCAAAACACCATTACACAATTTTTTAGAGAAATTTTACAATGAAACTAATGTAATCCAATGTTCATTTAAAACAAACCTGCCATCACATCTAAGCTACAAATTTTGTGTTGCCTGGTAGTATACACCTTAAGGTACCTTAGTTGCATTATAAAAATGCTTCTCAGTGCTCTAGGAGCCTAACAAATGGGCATTTCTAGATCTGGAGAGTCTCACTCATTCTGCAAATGAAAGCATATACTTCTCTGCCCACCCGAGGGCCCATACAGAGATGTGTTCTTTGAACGGTTTTATGTAGGAGACATGTCAGAGCTCTGGACTTCAGTTCCAATGAGGTTGAGGCGTGTATCAAATAAACTGTAAAAACATAATAACTTAGCTATGGTGAACAGTTCACTATAAGCATGTCATAAGTTATTTTTGAGCTTAACCATCAATTAGTTGCACCCAATGACATTTTCTATATCCACTTAATGAAAATGGAAATTTTCGCTCTGAATCTTGGACATTCCCACACATACGCCTTTTGCTTTGTCAGTTTTCTTATCTCTCCTGTACATTTTAGACACCTCCTCTCAGTTATAAACTTTATGCAGATTTTATTTTTGAAACTTTTATAACAAATAAAACAACAACAAAAACAAAAAACAAACATTCAAGGTCAAATCACTGTTTCAAACAGTATCAGCATTGGTACATTTGATACATCAATATCTAATTTTCCCAAGATAGTCACAGATACTCAAAAGATGATTTATATTATATATATATATAAAAATAATATTCAAAGATATTCAGAAATTCTCAGTTATGAACTTCAAGCTATGGCTTAGCGTCTTACAAATAAAGTGAAATCAGGTAGATGAGTTGATTAAGTAGCTCTGCTAAGTTTGATGAGGAAGGTTAGAAAGAAGACTTATACAGAACGGTGGCCAGGCTGTCTGCTCAGAGTCATGACAGCTGTTTCTATGGAAACAGACAGTTTCTAAAATAACCATTTTGACATATGACGTATATTAGAACATTATATAACTTGCATTATTCAATTAATGAGTAAGACATTTGAAAAGTGACAGGCTGCTTTAAATCTCCAGTTACCAGGCTTCATGCAAATTTGCCACTGGAATGCCAACGAAGGAATAATGCTATTCAAAACAAAACAAAAGACAGGACAGTCAGCGAAATCTTACTTCCGTTTCCAAGAAAAATTACAATTCCCTTTATTCTACAAGGCACTACACAGAGCAATGCTCACATAACGCAGTATTCTGATTGGTTATTGTATTGTGCACATCATCACTACCTCACCAGAATTTTTTCTTTTCCTTCTATTCCTGTCTATTTTGATTAAGTACAACTGAATAAAAAAAAAATGAATAAAATGCTACAGATCTTTACACTCGACGGAGTGCCTGGTCCTTTTCCTATGCTTATCTACACGTAACCAACCGTGTTTAAAAATGTTGCCTTTTTTTTTGTGAATTTTTTGTATTGCCATTAAAACAGCATCCATATGAAAATGAATAAAATGGCATAAAAAATAGGCTAAATTCTCGTAAAAAAAATTCATGAAACATCTCAATGTAGGATTTTACACTACCCATTAATTCTCTGAAATAACCATGATCTGAAACGCCCAGGATTTGGGAACAAATAAATCTACAAAGGTTAAAACGTGTTCACAGCGCAACAGAATTACTATAGCACAATTAAAATGTTTAGAGTAAAGAAGGGTGGAAAATGTGTTTGCCTTAATATTCTTCTTGTTCTGGCGTGCACAGGAGTGTCTGGTTTTCAGTCTAGTCCTCTCAAATGTGTTTACTGAATCTTAAAATGCTGCATTTTTGTGGTCTGAGGTACTTGCAATATTGCCCACGGAACAAGGGGGCTTGTAAGGCATCAGGAATTACATATTGTCTGCCTGTCTTTTAACATCAATAAAATGTCCAGTCCCTACAGTTGGACAATTTATATGTATTACCATGTGTCCGCAGGCAGATAGAATGAGCCATTTACAATTAACAATTAAAATGATAGAAAGTTAAGGTTCACACAGTGATTTTGCTTCACAAGGTTTGGGTAGCAGATCTGGGTGTTCTGTGCTCCAGCTCAATCCACATGCCATCCTGCGGACGCAGAATAAGTTCTCCCACCAGGCAAAGTTCATCCTTCCTTTGGCTTGCTTTTACAAAAAAGTTTCTCAGGATGGTAGATAGAACAACTTTTTCTTCCATTAAAGCAAATCGTTGGCCTGAAGTTAAAGCAGAGACACAACATACATGAAAAAGTAAGTTACGCAACCACTTCTGGTTTCACATAAATAAGCTATCCATGGTGGCCCTCAAATGTCATTTTATTTCATAACACAAAGGTGATCCTAAAACTGCGCTAATCACTGCCCATGACTTGGCTGTACATTTCATGCTGGATCAAATTCATTGGATTTGGCTCCATATACACAGTTGAACAGCCTACTACTTTAGTAAATTGTCCCCATGTGGAAATCAAAATCACGTGTGTCCTTAGTCAGACTATTCACATCAGCAATTTTCTATACTAATCCTGGGATATGCAACTTTATGTATAAGCGTGCAAAGCATAACAGTATTTTAATGTGCAGATACTTGGATGCATAAATTGGCGTATCAAAGCTCATTAAACCTAATTCAGGTTGACCACACAAGCTTAAATACCATGTAAGAGAGGGTGTCAGATTCTTGTAATTAGTTCCATCCAATTAAAAATAATAATGTATGGGTATTTCTGATTATACATGCTTTTAGGAAGTTTAATTTATGAATAAGGGCAGTTTTGGCAACTGGGGTTTTTAAAAGGTTATTTTTGAAGGTTACTTCAAAAACGTGTAACAGGAACCAGCCAGGATACAGTTTGCCAACTTGTTTTTGAACAAGGTCATCTTCATCCTTACTTCCCTTTTAGTAAGTCACTGTCCTGGAACAACTATATCAACTTCACTGGCTGCATACTTGTTCTTAATCAGTTACCCACCATGCAGCAAATCAAGGATGATGAAGATGGAGTCTTTAATTACATGTAGGCAACAACAGCAACTGTATTGTATTCCTAACACACTGTCTTCAAACAACTTACTAGGTATTAGTGTATACATAATTACACCATATTTCTTACATTGTCATACAGTTCTCTTTGCATTTTAAATACCGCTTTTCAATCAAAATTAACTAAAAAAGGCCAAATATTACAGCAAAATTGGTCATTTTTGAAAATCATGGATATATCATCCCCAGGAACAAAATCAGTTACTGATTATAGACATTTGCAGGAGTTGGCAACTATGCGAAAAATATTTCATCAGTCATCAATGATTTATTTCCCTGCCCTCAAAAATTTAGGACTCAATAATAATATTATAAACGGTAATATCAATAAAAAATAATATTAATAAAAACTATAAAAATGTAACAGATGAACTACAAGTACTTGGCTGCAATGGGGCCAATTTTACAAAGGGCGTTGAAAATTCACTACTTAATCATGTGTAGCATTTCATTACTGGAAAAATATCTGGCTCATGACTGGATGATTGTGGTAAATACAGTTTCACTGTACTGTGTGAGCATTGTGCTCCTTTAGAGCTGTTCATACTTCATTGTACGATCACATGAAAGGTAATGTGCAGTATTTTTGCAAGGTAATTTGTTACAGTAAAACAGCGTTCATTTTAAATGGGCTGCTCACAGAGCACAACGCAGGTTTTAACAGACCCCCAGTATTTTTTTTTCTATAAAGAAGAAGAGAGCCACACCGCCCAGCCGTAATTTGACGGTGGTGTTGTGGTGCACAACACCAAGATGTAAACCCTCTCAACTACCTGAGAGCATTGGGCGCACTGTACTGGTGCATAGAGGTGTGATTCATACCATGATTACATTTTAAAGTGAGTTGTGGTAAGGCATTGTAAAACATAATTTTACTGCAACAAGTGTAAATTGTAACTTAAACACTTGCCGCTCGCCCACCGTCAAATTACGGCTGGGCGGTGTGGGTCTCGTTCTGGGTGGACGACCGCTCACGGGGGGCGAGCAGCACGGCGATTGAGGCCGTGCCGCTAGGACACGGCATGACCCCGATCTGTGTAAAGAGCCGCAGCCGTGGGTCTTTAACCATGTGATCGGCTGTGTCCAATCACAGCTGGTCACATGCAAACAGGGAGATGACGGTAATCGGAGCTCCTCGCCTCACACTGACAGAGTGTGAGGAGAGGAGAGCCTATCAGTGGCATCTCCTCACAGGGTACAGCTAGGTATGTAATCAGGGCATGATCATCAGTGCCCTGATTACAATTAAGTGGCCACCAGTGCCAGCAATGATTGCCCACCATTGCCAGCAGTCAGTGCCAACCAGTGCCAGCAATCAGTGACCATTAGTGATGCCAGTGAGTGCTGCCCATCACTGCTGCTCATCAATGGCCATCAGTGCTACCCATCTGTGCCCACCAGTTCCACACATCATTGTCGCCCATCAGTGCTCATCAGTGCCACCCATCAGTGTCCATATGAGCGACATGTTTGTGCCTCATCAGTGCCGCCTATCAGTGCCCATCAGTGCAGCCTCATCAGTGAAGGAGAAAATGTATTATTTACAAAAATGACTGATAGGAAGAAAAACAATTTTTTTTTTCAAAATTTTTATTTTTTTAGGAAAAAATAAAAACATCGGGAGTGATTAAATACCACGAAAAGCAAGCTCTATTTGTGTGAAAAAAATTATAAAAATGTCACATGGTTACAGTATAGCATGACCGCGCAATTGTCAAAGCGTGACAGCGCTAAAAGCTGAAAAATGGCCTGGGCAGGAAGGGGGTGTACATTCCCAGTATTGCGGTGGTTAATACAGCTATACCTATGAGCGGAATGACACTTAACCCAAATTCTTGTTTCCATAGTCCATACCATATGACAAACACATTTTGCTACACAAGTTCATAAAGCAGTGTCATAATTTGGATTAATGTTCTGTAAATCTGCTGATCCTTTTAACTTACCTATGCAGTTCCTAAGCCCAGCAGAGAAAGGTATATATGCATAAGGATTACGTCCGCTTGAATTTTCAGGAAGAAAACGTTCTGGTCTAAATTCCTCTGGCTCAGGGAAATATTCTGGATCTCGATGCAGAGCGAATGGTACAATTACAACATTTACACCTTTAGGTACATGAAACCCTCCTGAAGCAATGAAAACACAGGGAGATAACAAGGTGAAATTTTCTAGGCAAGAAAAAAAAACAACAGACTTTATTCACTATATAAACATGTCTAAATGGACACGGATCAAGCTGTCATTTTTCATTACATGTGAGAGAAAAGAGACCCTTATTGGTTAAAACAGTCATCAAACAGCTCCTCCATTATTCCCTAAGGCTTGGTGCACACTTCTGCTCGTGGATGCGGGAATTGCAGCGATTCCTGAACGCGCAACACCCGCAATGAAAACGCACTGCTCTGAGGAAATGCGTGGAGCTAAAAATCGCAGTGTGGCTGCAGGAACAGCAGGGAAAATGATGATCAAAAAGACTGTAATTTCCCTGCGGTTACATTTTTGGAAAAGGTACATGTTCCTTTTTGGTGGAAATGCTTGCACGGCAGCCCATTTATTTGAATGGGCTGCTGTGCCCACGCAAATGTGGCCCACAAAAACTCATAAGTGTGAACCTAGCATAAATGTCATTCCTGTGTGTTTTGCTTGCCCACAGCTGCCAATCAGAATGTCTGTTCTATTTTTATTTTACAGTCTATGAAATAATAGCGGACTGATTTGAAGCTTTTGTTAGCTAATAGTATTTGAATACTTTTGAATATTAGAAACAAAATCTATAATGAGTTGTAAA
Source organism: Lithobates pipiens (assembly GCF_037356315.1). Classification (NCBI taxonomy): domain Eukaryota; kingdom Metazoa; phylum Chordata; class Amphibia; order Anura; family Ranidae; genus Lithobates; species Lithobates pipiens. The sequence goes on along the minus strand of NW_027507718.1, from coordinate 389,549,927 downwards.
TGTTTGTGGACAGTTGACCATCACATCTATATATGAGTTTGTCGGGCATGCCAGAGCTTTTCACAATATTGTGTGTCTGTGGGAATTTGTGAGGTCAGGTAATAATTTTGGACAAAAAGACCTGTCTCGAAATTAATGTTTCAATTCATCTCAAAATGTGTTGAATAGGGCTGAGGTTTTTTGCAGGCTCTCTGCACTTGAGTTTCACCACACCAGATTGGCCTAATTATGGCTTGATAGGGCTGGCTTTGTTCAAAGGGGCACAGTTTGCAGCGGCCGGCAGCAACTTTTAAGTATTGCGGTTTTAATTACAGCTACATGTAAGTTTTTTATTTAAATAAAGGATATTGTGGTAACATACTACACCATGGCTATGTCTTTTTTCCCATTATACATATAAACGAGGACATAACACCAGTGGATGAACAAGCATCTCCCAGGATAATGCGAGAGAGCGGCACAGGGGCTTACACTGTGGAGGCGAATCCACCCCAGCAAGGGTAGGATCTCTGGTGAGGGCAATTACATATTGAGCACTGAAAAGCGCACCGGGAACTTTTTGTCCAACCGTGAAAAACCAAGGATATTTTGCACAAGTCACTTGCTTCATTTTATGGGACTTTTCTGATATTCTTCCTAGTTTATCAACTTTCACTTACATATTTATTTATTCTTTCACTTTGCACTGGATTATATATTTATATTTGTATATTTTTTGTACGAATTACATGTACACAGATTGCTTATTGGCAACGAGTTCATAAGACATTGTTTTTAGGCACGGATACTAATAAAGGTTTTTTTTTTTTTTCCCACACTAGTTTCTCCACAATCCCTCCCCCTTTTTGGTGGAGAGGAATTTATAATTGATTCGGGAGGTTGCTATATCCTGACAGATTTAATCACAATCACTATATTATTTTATTGGAAGCATACAGACTAAGTGATAAGAGGAACGCAATATTTTATACTCTGAATTTTGATCTTAAAAAGGTATAGCGCCAAATCTACCCACTTTTCTTTTCACATAGCACAGTCCACCTTGATACTAATACGGTAGAGGCAGCTTGTTACCAAAAAAGTTTTTTTATTAACTAATCCATATCGCAATCTCACTTTTATTTGATTTTCACTCTGTACCCCCCCCCCCCCAAATTTTCTAACCCCCCCCCCCCGCCTACCTTGTTGCCAGTCTTGCATAGTCAAGGTACTCATCTGCCCAGCGGATGCAGCACTGTCCTGCTGAGATTGGCTTCTCTCCCACCTCTCAGTCCCGCATTGCCATCTTCGGTGATGTCGGCTCTTCTGGGTTCAGCCGGCATCTCTCCGATGACATGCTGCTAGGCCCCAGTCCCTCTTACGCTCTCAATGAAAGACTAAAGTCTGGTACACACTGAGTTTTTTTCATTCAGAACTGAGGAGTTTGGGAGGAGCTCACTGTACTAACTATGCAACGTTAGTACAGGGATCTTCCCACTGAGCTATTGCGTTCCGACAGGGGGACCACCCACCCAACAGAACAGACTGGTCAGTACTCACAGCCATTGGTTGTCAATGCTGATTGGATGCTGATTTTCCAGCATGCCTGTTCAATAGGCTGATGTACACACTGGCCGGATGTCGGACGGTTTCTGTTGAACTGGTCGATACTGGCTGATATTTGGCCTATAATGCAGTGGATATAAAAAGTCTACACACCCCTGTTAAAATGTCAGGTTTCTGTGATGTAAAATAATGAGACAACGATTAATCCTTTCTGAACTTTTTCCCCCTTTAATATGACCTCTAAACTGTACAACTCAGTTGAACAACAAACTGAAATCTATTAGGTGGAGGGAAGTAAAAATAGAAAACTAAAATAAGTGTGCACATCCTTAAACGAATACTTTGCTGAAGCACATTTGGATATTATTACAACACTCATTCTTTTTGGGTATGAGTCTATCAGCAATATTTGCCCACTCTTCTTTGCAAAAACACTCCAAATCTGTGAGACTGCGAGGGAATCTCCTATGCACAGCCCTCTTCAGATCACCCCACAGATTTTCAATCGGATTCAGGTCTGGGCTCTGGCTGGGCCATTCCAAAACTGTAGCCACCCTGGCGGTATGATTATGGCAGATTTTTGCATCTCAAAGCGGTAGATTGTTTTGCATAGAAATTTGGCGTTTTACATTGTAGACCTGTAATTCTTAGGAATAACTCACATAAATCTGTCCAAACAAGAGTCTAGTAGACATCCCGGGGATGATAAAGTTTGAAACACGAAATCATAAATTATAATATAATAGATAATTATAAAAAAATATAATAATAATAAAATTAACTCACGATTCACTATCGCTCAATTCGGCAAGTGCTGGTCTAAAACCACTTTTGACGTAAAGGGACACTTTTTGGTTGCCATGGACTATCTCAAGTTTCCAGGCAGAAATAACAGTATATATAAACCTGCATGCAGGGCACTGGACAAAGCACTGGGGATAAAAGGGATGTGAAATGATTTAATACAGTAATGTAATTTGTAAGATTACAGTGTACTGTATGTGTTATGTTATGTGTACTTTCTGAATTTGCTGCTGGACTCCGCCCCCGCGTGTTGCGGCGCTCGCAGGGAACAGAGCCAATCACACAGAGCATCGGGGGACACATCCCGCAGACACAACGGGGTTGGGAGGGGGTATTGCAGGATCCTGGCAACAAGGTAAGTACACTGGACGAGGATTCTGCAATGCAATCCAGAGTGCGCCTCGGGGGTTACTGCTAATGGTACTGAAATTTAACCCTGAGCCACACTCGGGATTACTGTCGGAGAGGTTAATCTTCTTCTGTTGAAGCCATTCCTTTGTTGATTTGGATGTATACTTTGAGTCATTTTCTTGCTGAAAGATGAAGTTTCTCTTCATGTTTAGCTTTCTAGCAGAAGCCTGAAGGTTTGGTGCCAAAATTGACTGGTATTTGGAACTGCTCATAATTCCCTCTACCTTGACTAAGGCAACTGTTACAGCTGAAGAAAAACAGCCCCAAAGCATGATGCTGCAACCACGGTGGGTATGGTGTTCTTTTGGCGATGTGCAGTATTGTTTTTGCACCAAACATATCTTTTGGAATTATAGCCAAAATGTTCAACCTTCACTTTATCAGACCAGAACGCTAACATTATTTTATTTTTACTTTCTCCCATCCCCTCAAAAGATTTCAGTTTGTTTTTCAATTGAGTTGTACCGTTTATAGGTCAAATTAAAAAGGTGGGAAAAGTTCTGAAATATTTTAGCTTTGTCTCTTTTTTTTTTTTACATCACAAAAACCTGACATTTTAACAGGGGCGTGTACACTTTTTATATCCACTGTATAATATTATGCAGCTCATTTGTGTGGATCATCAAACTTTGCTGTTCTCATATCTGTGTGATCATCCTTGCCGGCTGACACTGCATAGGCAGATCTTTCACTTTTTATTTTAGAAATCACAGATCTGTCTTATTCACAGCACCCTATTTTCAACTTTTAGTTTGACACATACAAGGTAAGCAGAGCATGTTTACTCATGCTTCAATGGAAAAATTAGCAATATTAATAAGTCACAAAGATGTTTCAGATTTGTGTATTTTTGGCTCTCTGGCTCATATGGGGCAAGAGCACAATATCTTAGGCAGGAGATAATAATAATATTCTCAGAAAATCTTACTAATGGTGCAATCTTCAGTGATGGTCCTGGCAAAGAATGGAACTGAAGGGTAAATCCTGAGGGCTTCTTTAACAACTGCTTCAAGATAGCGCAGCTTCTTCAGATCATCCATTGTCACTGGCCTGTCAGACTGACCTAAGGATGTATAAAAAGATGTCAGCGGGACCTTTCTCATTCATCGCTTAGAAGCTCTCATCAGAGTTATATTTTAGCCCCTAAACTGGCATATTTGAAAGTGTGTGTAGTGCACCCCCAAAAGAGTCACTAGTAATTTGGGCTTATTTCCTCCCTTTAGAACACACATCCAGGCACACAGCATTTTTGGCAGTCTTTTGCTGGCATAAGAATCAGTCTAGGGGTTTTTGGATAGGGATAGAGAGCATGGGATACCCCGCAACTGTAGAACTTGAACAATTTGCCACAGGACTGCTACATTTCTGGCTGTATTTTCCCAACCCTTGAAATATGTACAGCTCCAGCTGCATTTGTACAACACCTGACAGTATTTCACCCCTGTTTGGCTGTACTTGCACAACTTCTGGCTGCACTTCTCCCAACAAAAGAAAGTGTCAAAGAAACTCTATGCTACCTGTGACTTGAACTCTTCTAGAGACTAAAGCACTACGCAGTCACTCTTGCAGCACTGGGGTCTTGTACTCACTTGTAATCAGTTGCCTCCTGCTGATATACACAAGGCCCATTACCTGTGAGGGAGATGAATACTCACTCAGCCTCTGGGGCTCTCTCTCACAGCTTACTTCTTGGCCCTCCTCCCATGAGCTTTCTTCTGACTCATTGGATTCTTGTGCTACGCTGTATATTGGCCCCCACCCCCACCTAAGACTAGCTAAGACCTTGGTGTCTGCAAACTGCCTTCTGCCCAGGAGGGCAGTGCCCCTCAATAGGGGTCTCCTCCAAGCTGGATTCTGGAATGCTGCCTTACACCAGTATGCTGCAACCCCCCCTTGCCACTCAGGCTCAGAGTATTTAAGGGCTCTTCACCGACCTTCTGGGCACACCTCCCCAGGGATTGGCTGAAGTGCAATAAATATTCAGACTGCAGACTCTGCTCTCCCTCCCACTATGTTCCAGAAATCTCTAGAATACAGGAATTAGCAGAGCAGCAGCCTGTAAAAACCCTAGCGGCCTTAACCAATCAACCCCTGCTCCACTGATTACATTGAAGCCAAATTAAATTTGTCTAGCAGCCTTCCTTAAATATAGGAGGATGCTAAATGTCCAATGACAAAATTTCAGGTATAACTTGTTTTAAGACCAAGCAAAGCTTTTTTTTTGGGCAGATTAGGCATACCTCACAACTTTTTAAGATGGGAACGAGGGACACCTATTAGCAAAACGTATGTAGCCATAGGCCATAGCCTCTGCCACGCCCCTTAAACAAGAATTGTACAAAAAAATATGTTAAACCCACAAGTGCTTTTTTTTTTACCATTACCATTCCTTTACACTGGCTTTTGAAATATACAAATGCAGCCGTTTAGAATTTGGGTGAAAGGTTTAGCACTGGGAAACACTTTTGGTAAGTGCATTTTACATACACCTATACAGATCAGACCAAAATGGGGGACGAATGAGGAGGAAAGAGGGACAGGGGGACTTTGTTCCAAATCAGGCACAGTCCCTCGAAATCAGAGACAGTTGGAAGCTATGGATTAGGGAAGAGTTAAAACCCATCAGGATTTTTTTGCAATCTGCATCACATTAGATAGATTTATTCATTTCCTGTCATGTAGATACTACAAGAAGTAAGGCAACATATGTCCAAAGTGAGGGAAATCCTTAAGAAACTACAAAATGTGTCCCCATTGGAAGATGTCCCCTTTATTCTTGTTCCAGTAGCAACTGAGATGTTTGGGATTTCCTCAGTTTCAGTTCTTATAACAATGGCTGCTAGGACAAAAAAAAAAAAAAAAGACGGCAAGTCTATCCATGTGATAGGGTTGTTTCCCTACTTGCTCAACCTTCTAAAAAAGGGTTCCGTTTTCAAATACACTTTAAATCTTAAAAATAACTAATTCATTTGTGGGAGAGTTATAGTGAAAATCAGTTTAGAAGGGGCACTTTATGTTACTCTTTAACTGACTGACCTGCATGTGTACTGGGTGTTTGATGAGTACACAGTGACCATTGAACACAGTTCATGAATATGTCAAATAATGGAAAAATAGATGGTAAATCTCACTATATTTTCTACAATCTCAAACTATCTACATGGATTTGGGTGATGCAAACTGTGCACATGATGAAAAAATGCCTAGGCAGAGGTTAGAGGTCTTGAGAAAACAAAAATGCTGATTATTTTTCTTTGAGATAAAAAAAAATCAATTCTTAGTACAATACTCCATACCCACGTGTCCCCATGTCCGATTTGAAAACAAAATTCCACTACATGTGTTTATTATAGCAGTGTTCTTGCTGTGCAGCTTCTGCTGGAATATTATATTTAAGCTGCTATGAGCCATGTTGTCATCCTTACATTATTACAGATCTTACCAAAAGTCTCATCCAGCTCTTTATGCACCTTTGCCTGGATTTCTGGGTGGGATCCCAATAAAAATAAGGACCAGTTTAGAGCGGCAGCAGTTGTATCATGACCCTAAAGATTAAAATCTGTTAATACAGTGTGTCATTAATACTGTATAATATAACTGAAATATTAGTACATTTAGTAAATAAAGCACATGCAATACTTGAGAGCTATTTGTCCAACAGTGAAATATCTTGAAAAAAAAAAAAGTTATTCAAAAATGTAAATTATTAAAAAACAAAAAACAAATATTTTAGTTTGCTACAGTATTTTTGAAATGAGAATGTTTAATTAGCAGTCAGTAGCTAAAATTATCTATTCTCTATGCATGCCTTTAACAACAAAAATATTCCTGTTCATTATGAAAAATTGCTTGACAGCAAGAACATGTTTCCTTTTATGATGCACAAAGAGAAGGCATTTGAAGCTCCATATTTATTTAAAGAAACCTGTCTCCGAAATATGGGAGCTGCCAGTGCTGGCTGGTTTGTAACTGTGCGGGCCCTGGGACACCTTCATCCTTAATTTAATACAAAAATGTTACATTTTTAAAACATGCAAGTCATTGCAGCTTTTCTTTTTGCACCTTGATAAGCTCCTTTTAATATCAAAATATTGCAATTAAACACTGTCCCACAGATATTCAGAATAAAACTGTAGCATCACCTCAAGCAGCACAGTGATACCCAACAGCAGGCAAGTGGCAAAGTATTACTTTTGATGTAGCAGACCAGAGCACCAACAGGCAGGGGAAGACAGACATACAATCATGGCCAGTGGCAGCTGGTGTTTCTTTTTTTGGGGGGGGGTCAAACAACTACACCCCCCAGAGTCGGCAGCACTCCATATCCCCCCAATTCTCTGTCGGCCGGGTCAACCCCCCCGGGGGTCTCGCGTTCGGTCATTTAGGTTGCAGGCAGGCAGCGCTCCTATGGGCGGCAGCTTCTATCATGTCTCTTCCTCCACTGCATCACGGCGGCTTCTGCCGTGCATCTCCTCCCTCCTCCTAGGCGTCCAATAGGATTGATGGACGGGTCCGCTTCCCGACTGGCCGGGAGGAGGATCAGTGCCACAACTGGGTGGGCTCAGAGCACAGTGCTCTGCATCCCAAGCCAACCCTTTTTTTAAAGCCATTTTAGAACCTCTGGCTCTAGTCACGTGCTTAAGAAACCCACCTCCCCATTGGAATCCATGCGTCCGGCAACCTGTATGTAGATTAGGGGGCCAGACGCATGGATGGGGGGGCACCCATGCGCCCCTAATGGCCACTGGCCATGACCAAAAATATTGGCACCCCTGCATTTCTGTCAGATAATGCACCACTTCACCCAGAAAATAATTGCAATTACACATGTTTAGGCATTCTCATGTTTATATTTCTTTTGTTTGTATTGATACGTGCAAAAACAATTGAAAATCAATTGCGTGAACCCTGCGCCAAGAAACCAATAAATGAATGTGAAACAAAGGGCTGCACCCTTGATAGGGAGTGTATAACTCCTCAATGATGTGATAATGGTGATTTATAGGGCGCTCTAATTAATTAATTTAAACAAACTAATTCAAATCCTACTTAGTGAGCCATAGTGATAGCAAAAATAAACAAATGTAATATAAATATAGCATAAATTAATGTTTATAGTGTATCTATCAAATTAATTTCATTGTGATCAAATGGCTACAAAACAATTAATTCCAATCTAATTAAATTGTTTGTAATCTTATATTCAAAAAGTCCCATCCATGTAACACAAAAAAAATATAAGATAAGTGATTCCAAATCCACCAGCATGGAAACTCTTGCAAGATGTGACAAAAATTCTTCCAAATAAGTTGCATACACCTGCACCAGAGTTCTCAACAAACGACACCCAATCGTGATTGAAAATGCAATCTGCTTACCAGATCCGTTTGACCACTTTAATTAAAAAGTAAGTCAAACAACGTCTGTACAGGTTTGTATTGATATGCCACAAAAAAGTGGAGAAACAAAAAAAAAAAATCTAACTTTCCAGTCAAAACTCTAAAAATGGACTGGACAAAAATGACTGCCACTCTCAATTTATATTTGGTAGCACACCACTGGAAAAAATAACCGAGATCATTCTCTTCCTGTGACCATCAATGAGTTTCTTACACCTCTACTGGAATTTTGGACCACTCTTCTTTCGCCAACTGCTCCAGGTCTTTCAGATTGGAAGGATTCCTTTTCCCAACTGCTGTTTTGAGATCTCTCCACAGGTGCTCTATGGGATTTAGATCTGAACTCATTGCTGGCCAGTTCAGTACTCTCCAGCGCTGTGTTTTAAACCATTTCTGGGTGCTTTTTGAGGTGTGCTTTGGGTCTTTGTTCTGCTGTAAGACCCCTGACCTCTTACAGAGACCCAACTTTCTGACACTGGGCCCTACATTGCACCCCATAATTCTTTGATAATCTTCAGATTATAATGCCATGCACACGGTCAAGACATCCAGTGCCTGAAGCAGCAGAGCAAACCCCAAAACAGTGAACCCCTGCCATGTCTGACTGTACAGACTATTCTTTTCTTTAAAGGCCTCATTTCTTTTTCTGAAAACTGTAGAATGATGGGCTTTACCAAAAAGCTGAAATTTTGTTTCATCTGATCACAGCACATTCTCTCAAAAGGATTTTGGCTTCTTCAGGTACATTTTGGCAAACTCTTTGATAATTTTTTCTCTTTCATCCATGTCCAGAGAGATTAGCTACAGTGGCATGGGCTGTAAACTTCATGACAATATTGCACATGGTGGACACAAGCACATTAAGGCCTCTGGAGATGGACTTGCAACCTTGAGATTGGCAATGCTTTTCCACACTTTTTTGTTCTCAAATCCTCAGACAATTCTTTGCTGCTCTTTCTCTTCTCCATGCTCCATGTGGCACACAGACACACAACAGAAATGTTGATTAAATGTTTCACCATTTTAAGTGGGTTGCCGTGGGATTTCTATATTTTCAACACCTGTTAATTGATACAGGTGAGTTTAATTACAAATTGCAGGTGCATTACATATTTGGAATGCAATTATTTCTTACAATTTTTAGAAGATGCCAACAATTTTGTCCAATCCACTTTTGGAGTTTGTGTGAAATGTGTCAGATTTGGCTTTTTGTTTCTCCACTTTGTATCATATCAATACAAACAAAAGAAATAAACATGAGATCGCCTAAACATTTGTAATTGCAATAATTTCCTGGACGAAGTGGTTCATTATCTGAATGCAGGGGTGCCAATATTTTTGGCCATTACTATATATGGGTTTATTTACTAAAGGCATTTAGACTATTCTCTTTTCAGGGAAGTTGAAATTCTTTGCAAAGTGAAATTTTGCCACATTCTCTAAGCTTTGGTGAAAACTCCCTTGCAAAGCGCAAGCTACCCTTGCAAAGTGAACAGACTACTGCCTGTAGCAAATTAATCTCAATGCATGCAATACTGCTGTCAGCCTCGCCTGCACTCTTCCCTCCTGCACTGTCTGCACATCCCCTTCTCTTGATTGTTAGAAATCTAAGTGCTTGTTCCCTGCTGTTTCTTTTTACCTGATCACCATTTTAGTGCAACAGTGACAGTGCTGTCAGCCTACTATAGGAATTTAGGAGCTCAGTGCATTCCTGGCAGGATCATGTGGTATGTTTCGGTATTTGCAGCATTTTTAAATAAAATATTGGCAATTGTGAATTTTGCTCACACGTACATTTTCAAAATGTTTTTCAACCAAAATCCCAAGTGTTTTTAGCACATATGATACAAAGTGATACAGAATGGCAAAATTAAATGTGTACTAATGTCAAGAGGATCTCTAGAATAACCTTTAAACTGGTGCAAAATTATTATTTTGTCATTATGTCCCTGTACAGAACAAGCTTCATAAAACCAATATGATGAAACACATATTTAGCAGCGCAAAAAATGTAACTTTCAACAGCCAAGCAAGAAATTAAAATATTGAGGGTTAAAAAATGGCAGATAAGTAAATTACCTCAAACATGAAGGTGTCAACTTCTTCACGGATGTCCTTGTGGCTCAAAGTATTACCAGCATCATCTGTCGCTTTGAGAAGCATATCCAAGAAGGCACTTCTCTTTTTGGGTTTGTTCAATTCTGCATTACCATTGGTGGATGCTTCTTTTAATTCTTGTGCTCTTTCTAAAATGGTCTGTGGATAAGCAAATATAAACCAGTGTTTTTACTCCTCCAAAAACACCTGCTTTTTTACTCGTCCCTCAAAACGCAATTCCCCAAAAAATGTATCAAAAATTGATCATTAGACATATGATAAATTTGGCTAATGCACCATACACACGATCAGAAATTCTGCCAGCAAAAGTCGGATGTAAGCTTTTGGTCAGAAGTTCCATCGGACTTTTGCTGGCAGAATTCCAGCCAGCAAAAGATTGAGAGCAGGTTCTCTATTTTTCGGTCGGAAAAAGTTCCGACTGGAAATTCCGATTGTCTGTACCAATTCCAACGCCCAAAATTCCTACGCATGCTCAGAAACAATTAGACGCATGCTCGGAAGCATTGAACTTCATTTTCTTGGCTCGTCGTAGCGTTCTACACCACCGCCTTCTTGACAGTCGAAAGTTCAGAGAACTTTTGTGTGACCGTGTGTATGCAAGGCAAGCTTGAGCGTAATTCCGCCAGAAAAACCATCCAAGTTTTTTCTGACGGAATTTCTGATCGTGTGTATGGGGCATAAGACTTGTATTCCTGACTGCTGGTGAAAAGATTCCCCTCCATACATCCCGATGTGGCGTAACAAAGTGGAAAACGCAAGGATGGAAAACTTATGTCATTCCCAAAACAATTACTCTGGACACATTCCATAAGACTTGTTGGCTCTGCATGTTCATATTCTTGGAGGAAGCGAATACTTACCATAATTTTCCTTTCCTGACAAGCTCCATGGCAGCACAGCTGGGTATAGGCTCCGCCCCCTCTCCCCAATGCCTCCATGATTTAACTCATAAATTTGAGCCCACCTACAACCTGGGCTTTCTGTAACTAGTCCTACCAAGCTGGGTGGGATTCATGCTGCCACGGAGCTTGTGAAGAAAGGAAAATTATGGTAAGTATTTGAATTAAATTTTACGTTTTCCTGACAGCTCCATGTCAGCACAGCTGGGAACTAACTAGCCAAACAGGGGAGGGATACTGGTATACACACCTCAATTCTGACAAAAAAAAAAACAGAAGCCAGGATGCCTCTGCCAAACTCAACTGTCATTAAGCCATGAATATTTTGGTGCCCACATTGCTGCCTTGCGGATAGTTTCAGACACTCGGCCTTTTGCCACTCTCAAGGCTAAAAGAGTGCCGTGATTCTCCTGGCGCAGCAAACCTTTTCAACTTGTAGGCCAATGAGATGAGCTTTACCAACCAAGAGGCAATAATCTTGCTAGAAGCCGTAAAATCATTATGTGTTCCACCTGGAATGACAAACAGATGCTCCGACTTCCTAATGGCAGAAGTCGCCTTGATTAAACATTTTAAGGCTTGGCCCACATCCAATGGGTTCATTTATTGAGTACTTCCCAAAAGGAATGTAGGAGGACAACCTCTTGTGTGATGTGGACTCTGAAGGTCAGTTCAGGTAAAAATTTCAGCATTGGCATGAATACCACCCTGTCTGGGAAGTACACAAGTATGGGTTCCTTAAACCCCAAGCCCACCAATGCTGACTCTCTTCTGGCTGATGTAATTGCCATCAGTAAAACAGTTTGCAGTGGGAGGTGCCACAGGGTGATTGAAGGCATCTGATGCAATAACGTACAACAGCAATGGGAGATCTCATTTCGGAAACAATTTGAGGTTTCAACCAAACCGCATCTTGAAAAACAGTACAAGTGTTGGATTTCAACTGTATGCCGGTGAAGACAGAGATAGCCGAAATGTGTGCCTATAGCATACTTAAGCATAGACGTAAATCAAGCCATGCCTGCAGACATTTCAGAACAGACCCCTGAAGAGTCCAGCGTAAAATCTTGATCAGCAATAATACTGTGAATTTATGCTATATTCTACTATAGGCACGGTTAGCGCTGTCCTTTCTTGTTTTCGTAAGAGTATTCACAATCTTCACAGAGCATTCAAAATCAATTAGCCTCTGCCTCTCCAGACCCAGGCCATCAGCCTGAGCCTGTCGAATACTGGATGAATGGGACATGAGAAGATTTGATCTTATAGGCAAAGGGTGTGAATCCTTGACATTCATAAGGATGAGCAGAGAGTACAAGGGCCCCTTCGGGGCAAACTGGGATCACCCCCAGAACTGTCACCATCCCCCACCACAACCTCAGCTGGAAACTGAGAATCAGAGGGAGCAGCAGAAAGCCATAAGCTGTCTCGGAGATCCACTCTGCAGTCAGTACCTAAACCCTGATTGCTTGCGGATTCAGGGCTCTGGAATAGAACTTCAGCAACTTGGTGTTGACTGGGGAGAAAAATACCAAGCTCTGTTAGTTCTCAAAAGACTCGCAGTAGTCTGGACCATTCATTGTCATCCAGACTTGTCCAGGACAAATAGTTTGCCTGAAGATTCTTCTGACCAGGCACATAGCTGCTGTCAGGGAACTCACCATACGTATGCCCGTCCCCGTATAGCGACAGTTTCCCTTCGTTCCAGGCGGCATGCGCGGTGTCCCCGTCAGAGGCGTACGAATTCCAGGATGAACGGATGTATGCTAATCCGAACACGTGGACGTACGCCAATCCGAACACGTGGACGTATGCCAATCCGAACACGCGAAGACACCCGCGCAAACTGAACGGATGTACGTATTCACGCACGGACGGCCACTTCCACCAACCCTGGCTCACTCCCCTCTATATAAACAGGATCCTGGCCTGACATCAGTGCTGGATCGTCTTCAGCTACTCCTGTAGACCTGATCGTTGCTCCTGTGACCTTGCTCCTGTGACCTTGCTCCTGTGACCTTGCTCCCGTGATCCTTGTTCCTGTGACCCGTTCCTGACACCCGCTCTTTGGATACCCTGTGCTACTATCTCCTGGACTACCTTTGACCCCGGCTTGGACTTCGACTTTGGCTTGTCTCCTGAATCTGTACCTCGTTTGCTTGCACGTTGCCAGACCCTTGCTTGTTCCTGATTACGCACCTGCCTCCTGTTATTGTACCGCATTGCCTGCCAGTTGCCGACCTTGCCTGTTACAGACACGCAGTGCTTCCTGCACACCTGCTGATCTTCCGGTGCCTACCTACAACATCTCTTCTACCGTGAGGACCCAGCATCTCCAAGGTCTGCTACCTCCACCTTCAGGCACCTGCACCCTTTCGTGTCCTCACGCGCCCTGTCCCCATCCTCAGGGGCGTGGAGACCGGAACCGTGCGAGAGGCCACCCTCAGCAGTCTGACTCCACTGTAAGGTACGTGACAGTACGATCCAGCCAGAAACATGGAGTCAGACAGGGGGGCCTCACCTTTGGAAGCTCTGTGCCAACAAATCTCTGCCCTTACCCAAGCAGTTCAAGGCCTGCAGGATGGTTACCATCAACTCGAGCAGAGGGTGGAGACATTAACTCCAAACACTACTGCCTCCCAAGGGGCTACAGCATCTCGGTCCGCCAGTCCGGCAACCCCAGCATCCATGCCTGCAATAGTGGTGCCATCCCCGGAGCCTCGAGTTCCTACTCCAGAGCGATTTTCCGGAGATCGCAGCAAATTCCGTGCTTTTCGTAATGCATGCCAACTATACTTCCTGCTACAGCCTCGCACCTTCTACTTGGAAAGCACAAAAGTAGGGTTCATCGTCTCCTTGCTTCTGGGGGAACCTCAGACCTGGGCCCATCGCCTCTTGGAACAGGCCAGCCCTTTACTTGATACCATGGACTCTTTTCTGGATGAGATGGCTAAATTATACGACGATCCTCAGCGTGCCACAACTGCTGAGGCCAGTCTCCATGCCCTGCGTCAGGGTCGCAGACCTGTAGAGGATTATGTGACGGACTTTAGGCGGTGGAGTTCTGACACTCAATGGAACGACGCCGCCCTACGTTACCAATTCCGCATCGGATTGTCTGAATCATTAAAAGACGAGTTGGCCCGTATCGAAGTTCCCAGTTCTTTGGAAGACCTCATACAGGTATCGATCCAAATTGACCGCCGTCTTAGGGAACGGAGGTCTGAAAGAGTTGGCCAGTTTCGCCCCACTTGGATGTTACCCAAGGCTCCGAATTATCCTCCTGCTTCCACACCTGCTCCCATTTCCGAAGCTCCAGAGCCAATGCAATTAGGGCTACTTCGCTCACCATTGTCTCCTGAAGAGAAGCTACGCCGGCGCCAGAATAACCTTTGCCTTTACTGCGGGGAAACTGGTCACTATGCGAATACATGTCCAAATAAGATTCGTAAGTTCAAAGACTCACCTCTTGTATCCAATGCATTACCTCTGACAAAATCAATTCATATAGCTGTTCCCTTTTCCTTACAGCTTCCAGGAGGAACACTCCAGGTCCAGGCTATAATTGATTCGGGCGCCTGTAGTTGCTTCATTGACCATACTCTCATTCTACAACACAACATTCCATTGGTACCCAAGCAACGCCAACTTTCTATAAGGTTAGCAGATGGATCCAACATCAGATCAGGTCCTATTACCCATGAGACTCAGCCACTACTTGCCAACATTCTATCCGATCACCAAGAATTAATCTGCCTGGATGTCATTTCTTCACCACTCTTCCCAATTATTTTAGGAATGCCATGGCTACAAGCCCATAATCCCCAAATAAACTGGATAACCGGTGAGGTCGTGTTTCGATCCACTTACTGCCTCCAAAATTGTGTCAGGACCTCAAACCACCTGGTTCCGGTCATTGCCTGTTCGGGTTCTACATCTGAGCTCCAGAGGTTGGTCCCAGTCACATACCACAGATTCCTGGACGTGTTTGACAAAAGAAAGGCAGACACACTCCCTCCTCATCGGGTCTACGATTGCCCAATCGAGTTACTACCTGGAGCCGAAATTCCATTCGGGAGGATATTCCCTCTATCGGAACCTGAACTCATGGTCCTCAAAGAATACATCAATGAGAACCTCAAGAAAGGATTTTTTCGACATTCCTCTTCCCCAGCCGGTGCTGGAATATTTTTCGTTGAAAAGAAAGATCATTCGCTCCGCCCATGTGTGGATTACAGGGATTTAAATAAAGTGACGATTAAAAATCGCTACCCCCTTCCATTGATTCCAGAATTATTCCAGAGACTTCGATCAGCCAAAGTATTTACGAAACTGGATTTACGAGGGGCCTATAATCTAATCAGAATCCGTAAGGGGGACGAATGGAAAACGGCCTTTCGGACACGTTTTGGCCACTTTGAGTACCTGGTCATGCCATTCGGACTCTGCAACGCACCAGCTACTTTTCAACATTTTGTTAATGACATTTTCAGGGACTTTTTGGATTTGTTTGTAATTGTTTATTTAGATGACATTTTGGTATTTTCAGACTCTCTAGAAACCCATCGTGACCATGTGAAACAAGTTCTCCTGAGGTTAAGACAACATGGGCTCTACGCCAAGGCCGAGAAGTGCGAATTCGAGCGACAGACCATTCACTTTCTGGGTCTGGTAATATCAACGGAGGGAATAGAGATGGATCCTCAAAAGGTTTCAGCCATTTTGTCCTGGCCACCTCCAACTGATAAGAAAGGGGTACAGCGCTTCATTGGATTCTCTAATTTTTATAGAAAGTTCATTAAAAACTTTTCCAGTGTTATAGCTCCCATCACGCAACTCACCAGCAAACAAAACCGCTTCCGATGGTCCATCGAGGCCCAAGCTGCGTTCGACAAACTAAAAGGGCTATTCACGTCGGCCCCAATACTCAAACACCCTGATCCTGCTCTACCTTACACTCTGGAAGTGGACGCTTCAGAGAACGCTGTAGGCGCCATTCTGTCCCAATGCCAAGGACCTAAATCATTAATGCATCCTGTAGCATTCTTTTCCAAAAAACTAAATACGTCAGAAAAGAACTACGATGTGGGAGATCGGGAGCTCCTGGCAATCAAACTGGCTTTAGAAGAATGGCGGTACCTACTTGAGGGGGCAACACATCCAGTATTAATTTTTACAGATCATAAAAATTTGGAATATCTCAGAACAGCTAAGCGTCTCAGGCCCCGGCAGGCAAGATGGGCTCTCTTCTTCTCCCGTTTTAATTTTCACATAACCTACAGACCAGGATCCAAGAACAGTAAACCCGACGCATTATCCTGTATGTTTTCTGAAACCGAAGCCTCATCCCCTCCAGACACCATTTTGCAAGCCGGGAACTTTCTATTAACACAAACCAGTTTTCTGTCACAGGTTCGGCAGTCGTCTCAAGGTGCATCAGTCCCTCCAGATATTAACCTCCAAGAAAAAGATGGTCTTCTCTGGCGAGGAAGTAAACTATTCATTCCTCAAAATCTTCGCACTTCCGTTCTACAGGCTTGTCATGACTATCCCCTGGCGGGTCACTTTGGGGGTCACAAGACGATAAGTTTAGTTCAAAGGCATTTCTGGTGGCCAAACCTTGCGAAAGATTGCAGGAACTATGTTAGCTCTTGTTCAACCTGCCTCCGGAATAAAAACAGCAAGAATAAAGCTTGGGGATTGTTGAGGCCATTACCTATCCCTGAAAAACCATGGGATAAGATCGCAATGGACTTTATTGTTGAGCTTCCCCCCTCTGAAGGATTCTCCTCTATCTTCGTGGTGGTGGATCGCTTTTCCAAAATGGCACATTTCATCCCCATGAAGGGAACTCCATCTGCAACCGAGACAGCCAGAGTATTCATTAAAGAAATTGTCAGACTCCATGGAATTCCCGGTGATATTGTCTCTGATCGTGGAGTCCAATTCACGTCAAAATTTTGGAAATCATTATGTGAAGCTCTGGGTATCAAGTTAAATTTCTCTTCAGCCTACCATCCCCAAACAAACGGGCAGACTGAACGCACTAATCAAACGTTAGAACAATATTTACGTTGTTTCACTTCTTTTTCTCAGGAGGATTGGGCTTCGTTACTACCCTTGGCAGAATTTGCATTTAACAACTCTACTCATTCCGCCACAAACCAGTCACCATTTTACTCCAACTATGGGTTCCATCCCTCCTTCCTGCCAACATCCTTACCGGATTCTCCTGTACCAGCCGTCCAGGATAGGCTGAATTTCTTTGTTATCAACAATCAGGCACTTAAAGAAACCCTCTCTAAGGCTCAGGAGGACAATAAAAAAAATTTTGACAGAAAGAGAAGGGGAGAATTGGATTAAAGAATCGGTGATCGTGTGTGGCTGTCAACTGCAAACCTAAAACTGGCGTGCCCCTCTAAAAAATTGGGACCCAGATATTTGGGACCTTTTCCAATTAAGAAGAAAATTAATTCAGTAGCCTATGAACTTGAACTTCCTGGCTCATTTAAAATCCATCCTGTATTTCACACTTCTCTACTTAAGCCTGATGTACCTAATTCCTTTCCAGGTCGGGAGTTAAGCCCTCCAGAAGCTATATTGGTAGACGGGGAGGAGGAGTTTGAAATCAAAGCCATTCTGGATTACAGGAAGCGTCAAGGACAAAACCAATACTTGATTAAGTGGAAAGGCTTTGGCCCTGAAGAAAATTCCTGGGAACCCGAAGCAAATCTTCATGCCCAGAGGCTTATACGGGCTTTTCATCGCTCTCAAAGGTCGGTTCTAAGGGGCACCCGGAGGCTGCCCTTAAGGGGGGGGCACTGTCAGGGAACTCACCATACGTATGCCCGTCCCCGTATAGCGACAGTTTCCCTTCGTTCCAGGCGGCATGCGCGGTGTCCCCGTCAGAGGCGTATGAATTCCAGGATGAACGGACGTATGCTAATCCGAACACGTGGACGTACGCCAATCCGAACACGTGGACGTACGCCAATCCGAACACGCGAAGACACCCGCGCAAACTGAACGGATGTACGTATTCACGCACGGACGGCCACTTCCACCAATCCTGGCTCACTCCCCTCTATATAAACAGGATCCTGGCCTGACATCAGTGCTGGATCGTCTTCAGCTACTCCTGTAGACCTGATCGTTGCTCCTGTGACCTTGCTCCTGTGACCTTGCTCCTGTGACCTTGCTCCTGTGACCTTGCTCCCGTGATCCTTGTTCCTGTGACCCGTTCCTGACACCCGCTCTTTGGATACCCTGTGCTACTATCTCCTGGACTACCTTTGACCCCGGCTTGGACTTCGACTTTGGCTTGTCTCCTAAATCTGTACCTCGTTTGCTTGCACGTTGCCAGACCCTTGCTTGTTCCTGATTACGCACCTGCCTCCTGTTATTGTACCGCATTGCCTGCCAGTTGCCGACCTTGCCTGTTACAGACACGCAGTGCTTCCTGCGCACCTGCTGATCTTCCGGTGCCTACCTACAACATCTCTTCTACCGTGAGGACCCAGCATCTCCAAGGTCTGCTACCTCCACCTTCAGGCACCTGCACCCTTTCGTGTCCTCACGCGCCCTGTCCCCATCCTCAGGGGCGTGGAGACCGGAACCGTGCGAGAGGCCACCCTCAGCAGTCTGACTCCACTGTAAGGTACGTGACAGCTGCAGAAGATTTGGGCAGATTCTAGAATTAGAGAAACCTCCTTCAGAAGGGAGAAACTGAGCCTTGTTTCCAAATGTAGACCACAGTCATGGCGCTGTCCGACCTTACCAGGACAGGCTTACACCGGATGAGGTGACTGAAGGCTAAGAGCCTGAAATGCTGCTCTCAACTCCAGGATGTTGGACACCATCTTGGACCTTTGAAAAAGACCATTGGTCCTGAGCCCATTGCTCTTGAAGTTGGGCTCCCCTACTACTTTGCTGATGTCTAACTGAACCACCAGCCACTAGGTCGTCAGAAGGGAATGACATTTCAGACGATTTTGTTTCTTCAACCACAAGTTTAGGCCACTGGTCCAGAAACCTGACTTGAACAGGAGCAAGAGTTAAACCGAGCCTACCTGAGCTGCTGGAGCAAGGCAATTTTTATGGCTCAATCTGAGATTTGAAGGATGAAAGATCTCCAAATACGGCCTAAAATGCTTGCCTTAATGGACCATGTGTCAATCACCAAAGCCGTACCTATGTCCACAGAGGAGCCACAAAGTGCCCCTAAGACATGTATGGGTGGCACAATCCCAAAATACCAGGAAGCATCCTGACATGGAACTCTTTACGGACTACTTGGTTTATGTGTTGGCTTCCCAGTTCTTCCTGGACTCCCAGCCAGAAATGCAGAAGCCAACCTCTCTAGAGTGAGAGTGAGGGTGGAAACTGACTCTTGAGTTTTTCGGTCTCCTTTAACTCAGCAGACATTCATCTTGAAGCAGAAAGACAAACTGACCACTATTAAATTTAGGCTGGACCTTCCACAATCAAGACAAATGCAGTGATGGCATTTGTCCTTAAAGGCGACAACATCTTCTGATGGTAAGGTCATGTATATGACCAAATCCAGAAGGACACACACTGACCAGAGGTGTAATCTCAACCCCTGGAGATTTTTTAGTTCAAAAGGGCATAACGTTGACATCCTGCTGTGACAACATACTCCAATCTTGTAGAACGAGCACTTGATTTATTCAACATAAGGGAATTGTCAAGCGGTCCTCTGGATGTAATTAAAATACTTCCAAAGCTTCACTTCTATTTAAAGTAATTTCACCAACCTTACCAATCTGGACAAAAGGTCATCCTCATTTTCCTGTTCAGAAGAGATTGAAGAGGATTGATTGGCTTGAGAAAGCCCTGAATAGAAGACTGGGCATTGCCAGAATAGATGGCCCTTGCTGAAGATTAATTCAGCAATTCCTTTAGAGTGTCTTGACGATATGCTTAATTGTGACAACTTGGTCACCATCATCTTAATCACTGCCTTCCCCAACAAAGTAGAAATCACATGTTCATTCACCTCTTCTTGGAAAGAAGCTGGCAAGGGTTAATTTGCCTGAGGAGGTTCTGAAACTACTCATTGGCACCATGTATGACCCCTTCACAGAGTGAGTGGAAGCAACTCATTTAGAATGTGTTCAATGAATGTGACAACCTGGCAGGTGTGGACATCTTTATCCCTGGCTGTTTGAACCAGCAGGGCTTATAATGTCATGCTCATCTGACTCTTCTTTTTGGAAGAGCCCAAAGAAGATGGTTTGCCTGGAAGGCTAGGAGACCGCTCACTGATAGAAAAGGATAGCCCTTTTACAGGGTGAGTGGAAACACTTATTTACAGCATATTAGCCTCAAGTAACAATCTGTTAGATGTCGTATCCATGGTTGCTTGTACAAAGCAGAATTTATGCAGTCATGTCCATTCAGAAATTAAGAAAATTGGCTTTTTCACCTGGTATGGCTAGGCAGCTTCTCATTGTCAGAGCAGATAACCCTTTCAAAAGGGTGAGCAGAAACCATTCCTTTAGAGTGTATTGACAATGTGTCATTCTATTAGGTGTCATCTTTATCCCTGGCTGCTTGAGCAAGTGGGATACATACTGTCATGCCCATCCATGTATTCTTTTTATAGAGTCTGAAGAGGGATGTTTTGCCTGGGAAAGCTGAGACTGCTCATTGCCAGAGAATGTAACCCCTTTACAGGGTAAGTGGGAATAACTCTTTGAGTGTATTGGCCACTTGTTAAATAAATAAGACAACCTGTTCGGTATCATCATCCTCATCTCTGGTTGCTTAATCAAAGCAAGATTCACAGTCATGTTCCTCCACATCTTCCCATTTGGAGAGTCTGAAGAGGTTAATTTGCCTGGGAAGGCTATTACAGTGGTAATTGCCAGAACATACAATATAAAAGCAAGATTCATACCACCATGTTCATCCCTGTCTTCTTTATTGAAGAGTCTGAAGAGGGTTGTTTTGCTCTGAGACTAAGACTGGTCATTACCAAGAGATAACCTTCTCACAGGGTTTTGCGTGCCATTTAACAAATCAGCCCATAAAATTAATTAAATGCAGTAAAATAGTTTGCTCAGTAACAGACTAAAGAATTAACCACTGCTAGAGCCCTGATTCACCAGGTGGTTAATGAACTAAACCTAGCTCTGCCAGGAATCGGGACATAACGAAAAGGTTTTGTTCAGAACAGCAACAAAAAGGTAGGCATTTGCAACAGAATCAGCATATTCTGCAATGTACACAAACCAAGGGAATTGATTGTAGACATCATAAACATGCTTCTCCCCTTTTTTTGTGAAAAACTGAAGCGCACAAAGAAATATAAAAGGATATCCTATATTTCAACAGGCAATAACTGGCTCCAGTAATTATCCACAGGTGACTCCTCTACCTTCTCTGGAAATGCTGGTCTTTTGTGGGGGTTGGCACAATAGTCAAGTAAACATGAGAAGCCACCAACAGGTTATTGCCTTGTGTGCACAGCCAAAGTATTACTTTGTGCACCTGTTATGCAGAGTACTCCCTGTGGAAGAGCTCAGGCTATGTATAGTGGCTGCAGGAAGCAAGGCACAATACCCAGTAATGCAGCATTAATTTGGATACAAAACATTTTTAAAATTTAGCTCACCCAAACTCCACCATCCAACTGTAAACACCGGCACAGCATGGGTGCGTGTGCATAAGGGAGACTCTGCCAACACCGATGCCCACTTTACATGGACCCAGTGGACCCCAGACAAGGCTGTTAGCCATGATAAAAGTCACCCAAGGACCAGCAGTGGGCTCCCTGCATTATAGGTAATTTAGCCGAGACACCAGGGACTGCGTCCAGCTTAATCCACACAGCCATGATAAAGGCCGCCCCAAGGACCAGCAGCGGGGCTCCCTGCATTATGGGTAATTTAGCCAAGACACCAGGGACTGTGTCCAGCTTAATCCACACATGGACGGACAGCCAGCCCGGTAAAGGAGCACACCTAGGTCCTGTGCATAGGAGGGAAAAAAAAGAACGCTGAGGATGTAGGTAAATTTATATGAGTTAAGTCCTGGAGGCATGGGGGGGGGGGGGTGGAGCCTATACCCACCTGTGCTGCTATGGAACGGTCAGGAAATAGTGGTTAGCTGGGGATGAGTGAATGGGGTTTGTGCTCTATAGCACTTGTCACTACCTCTTATATGCCTACCACAGTTTGAAAGTATTGTAAAGAGAAAATATATATATGTATGTGTATATATATATATATATATATATATATATATATATATGGAGTGAACCTGCACACAGAAGGTTTCTTACCGTAATGAATAAAATGCATTAGGGTAAAAAAAAAAAAAAAAAAGTTTAATACTAGTCCCCTCAGTGGCCTTCATTACCTTCCACCCCCAAATTTCTTTCTCTCTCTCTTTTTTTTTCCCTTCTTTTTTTTTATCCTCATAAGCTTCTTCCCCTTTATTTCTAATGTCTTCTATCCTATTTTGAGCTTCACCATCCCTCTTCCCACTTTACTTTTCCCTATTGTGGAACACGCCCACTTTGAGACCTTTATCTACATGGTTCCCCCTTAGCTGATACTCTTACTTCCCAATTTATCCCTCTTGTATCCATTTTATCTGTACTGTTTTTCCAGGTGAAAAAAAAAAGTCATATCTAGCAAGTATATCACAACAACTATACAATTGTATCCGTTTCCTTTTGGTCTAACTGCATTGGATACTTTTTGGATTGTATGTTTTGTAGCAACTGCAGTGATAAAAAATGCTCAACATATACACATTTCAGAAGACCGGATATTATTACCGGTTTATTTATTATTACCGGTATTATAAAGTTCTGCCTGACAGTTTTCCTCAAACTTATGTAACATTTTTCATAATAACTCCAACTGTTATTTATGTCTGTATGCTTGCTGTCTCTTATAAAGAATTTGGAAAAAATAAGAGATTTTAATAACATTTGTAGATAAAACAATAGAGAAAAACAGAAGATATTCAAAATGAATGTGATGTTGTCAAGAAAGGTAGAAATATTTTAAGCATAAAGCTGAATTTCTGCCCTGTAATCTGCTAAAAAACAAAAAACAAACAAAAAAACAAACACACTACAAAAGGTCTTGCATTTCCTTCTTTTGCATAAAATGTCAACTATCTGTGCTGCTCTACAGATGTGGATATATCCACATACTTACAGGTAGATGAGAATGTGATAGCAGACTTTTCACATAATGGATATGTAACATACATATGAACCTTTGTGTTTAGGGGCACATGGCTAAAACCACAGAATGCTGCAGGAAAGCCAAACATGTTGAGGTAGAAGTTATTTTTTGTGATTCACCTACTTTATCAGTGAATGAGTGGAGAATTTTCAGGTTTTTATCATGATTCCTTCCGGCTTTCAGGCGTGAGTACACAAAATCTGGCCACAACCAGGGCATCTTCTGCCGACGGTGTATCATATCACTCATTCTATTGGAAAGGATATTTAATGAGATGTGTATTTTTATTTGTGAGAAAGTGCTATGCATGTGTCATTATCTTTCACTCATTCATTCTCTTTCCACACTGATTTTTTTTCAACACCCAGTAAGATTACAGCTTTTGTTTTGGGGCTAATGAAATCATTAAGCCTCAGTTAAAAGTGCTATACATTGCTCTTCTTGCTGAAAGCAACTAACTGATTTACAAATATAACTTTTCCAAAGCAGATTTGAAGAAAAGCCTGTGCCTCTTTTGTTATGATGCATCTGTAATGCATCGACTGTAAACTATTTAAAGCGGAGCTCCATCCGATTTTAAGATAATATATCAAGCTGATTAAATAGATGTCATAATGCAAAAACTGAATTTTTTTTTTTTTTTCTACTGTACCTTTTTTTTCTTCTTGTCATGTTGTCTAGTTCCTATATATGGTGATTGCGGATATGGGCGGGTATATTAAGTAATATCCTCTATCCGCACTGTCTCCTGGGAGCTTGTGTCATACTTCCCAGGAGTCAGTGTGACGGCCTGGTGCGAGTTATTGCATGATTTAGAAACCGGAAGTTGCCATCACAATTGGGCGCGACTTCCAACAACGCCGCCCCTTGCAATGGCAACCTTTACAGTTACTGCGCATGCGCGAGATCAGGGATACAACGTGCAGTGTATGCTGGTCGATCAGCGGCACTGTATCCCGGAAGAGGATGCCTGTGGGCTTCACATGCCCACAGGCAAGATGAGAACCGGCTCCAAGAACAATTAAAAGTTGATTTTACAATAGAAAACAGACATCTTTAACCCTGAAAACCTGGAACAAGTGAGTTATAAGTTTTAAGGGCAATTTTTTTTTTTCTTGGTACAATCACAAATATTAAGTTTAGGGCAGTGGAACCCCGCTTTAAAGGGTAAAAAATGAAAAAAAAATTGCATTTATTATCTTTCTCCACAGGAGCCTGCAGAGCATTGCGCCCGTGATCAGTGAGTGGATAAAGGGCGCAGTGCTAGGCTCTTGCAGACATGTCTCCCAGCTTCCTGTCTGTATCTCTGTATTGGCTATTTAGAGAACTGAAGGGATGGGCTATGAGCACGTTGACCAGCGTGCTTGTAGTCCATCAAGAACTACAAGCCATTTGCTGCAGCAGATCCCTGTGAATGAATGATATGGCAATGTGGGCAGAGCTGCTCACATTTCAAATGTGACAGCAACTGCAGGGGGGAGGAACCCCCACCTGCTGTCACCCAGAGGGGGAGCAGTCAGTAGGTGAAGGGAGGGAGCTGGAACATGTCTGAACTGACCAAATCTTTGATACATCTATGCCCGTTATTGGTTTGTCAAATAGGAATGTTGTAAAGTTTTAAATTGATCAGCGGCTACATCGATGATCAGTGTATTCTGACAGCAAGAGTCCTCGACAGAAAACAGTAGCACAGCGGGGAGGATTCCTCCACCCAGCTCACTTTATGGATAGGGAAAACAGACCACCTGTCCGTTTTCATCCGATCTGATCCTCCAGACGGATGGAAAATAGGGTCACCATCCGTCTGGATTTCACGGACAGGATCCGATCGTATATTGGTGGATATCAGGGGATATGTCACCGCTGACATCCACTGCTCCATAGAGGTGAATGGAGGGTCCGATCGGGTCTGTCTGCAAAAATGACAGGCGGACCTAATCGGAAAGCCCAGGTGAAAGGGGCCTTATCCAAACAAGTTCAGTTGACATTTCTACCGTGGAACTGGTAAGAGCTATCATACAGCAAGTTTGTTTAATAGAGCGAAAGAAGTTGAGACTGCTTCCAGAAAGTAAACCGTGGACTAGAAATATCGGTAACATGCAAGTGGGTGAGACCTGTTGCCTCCAGGAGAAAGAAAAGGGGATTCAGGTGCGCTGTCTTTTTTGTGTCTTTTAGACCTCACGCTCACTGGATGTTTTCACAGCTGCTGTTTTTGGCTTCATACATTTTTTTCTACAGTCAATAAACTCTCCAGTATGTTATCCTATGTGTCCATGTACACATTTACTGTAAAAAAATAAAAAATAAAAAATAAAAACCAAATGGGTTCTGAGAGGAGTTTTTCTGCTGTAAAGATGCTCTAACGTCAAAAAACGCCGATAAGCGCCAATAACGCGTCTCAACAACGTTTAACATTTTTATTCCTTACTAATAGCAGAGAGGTGGTTTCTGTATAAAAACACTAATGCTATTGCAAAAACGCTGAAAAACTCACTACAAAGCTACTGGCATTTTTATAATGTTTTTAGAACGCTCAGTGCGCATGAAGTCTTAATGTCAATTGTGCCTAGAAGGTGATGGGAGTTGGTCAGCAGCTCTAACTAGGATTTAGTATGTTTTACATTGTATACTATTGATTACTGAGATTTTGATAATTAGTCCCAATGTTTTACATGCAGACACTTAAGTTATGCTATTTTGTATTCTGACATATATTATTAAAACAGCCGGACAAAAATTACATGGTTATTTAAATCATGCCAATACCTTTTTTGGACATTCTCCAGACTGGCGTTGACACACAAAATGACACTACTACTTGTATTGCTAATCTCCATTTCCATAACTTGGTTTTACATAATCACCTTAGTTATTTCTGATTGCTTTCACCACTAATAATATACATTACCTCTCAATCACAAGCTGCAAGTTTAATACCTACTCATAGATAGCCTTGATGTAGTCAGAGTCACTGTTGTTCTGTGCTTGAATTTTTGTTCCCATGGCCGTCTCTAAAAAAAAAAAAAAAAAAAATGCAAAATTAATTACTTGTTCCCAACAGAAATTCTTGAGAGATTGCAAAGCCAGTGCAATGCTAACATTCTCTAGTAAAGTTGACAGTGTCATAAGGGCCAGACAGCATACACCTGGGGAAGTATGAAGGTGTGACCTGTGTAGGGCTGGACATAATTCAATATAAGCTGCCCCAAAACAGAACGTCACCCCCTGTGACAGCACCAGCATCATTGCAGAACGTAAACACTGCACTGACCCCAAACAGGCCAGGCAATTCGAAAAAGGAGTTTGCCGGCAAACAAGTTCCCATTTATATTTATAGTTTTTCAGCATAGCAACTTACTATTGCAACCCTCCAATCTACAGTTTTGAAGGGCTTATCTACTTCCAATACAAAAGGTGAAAACAATTTGAGTTTGAGTCTCACAGTGGGTTTTCTGTTGGAATACAATTCAATAAAATGATCAGCTTTATCTTTGCCTGATAAACGCTAAGGAGGGTCATACTCTATACATCAAAGACAGATGTATGAAATTGTGGCGATCAAAGGCGACTCCTGCTGCTGTACATGATTACTGGGCTGGCCACAAACAGTAAACGATGTGTTGCCACACTGCAGACATTTAATCAAGCTCCTGTCAAAATGATCTTTTGCTCAATACACTCACTGATTGTCCATCAACCACATGATTACCTGTTCAGTTGTTTACAAGAAGCCTGCAAGTCCTTTATCACCCCAATTATTCTTAGTCATCGGGATAAAGAAAAGGAAGAGTGCCAAGAACCCCCTTCAAAAAGATTTTTGGATGTTGTGCTTTTTGTTATGCAATTTAAACCCTATGAAATCTCCCCCCCACCAGTGTTTTACAGGCTTCCTCTCCAGAGAGTCAAAATCTGTTTAGAAATCTAGCTGGTTATCCTAGTTTATAGCGGTCCATAATTACACACACCAGGCCTGAAATATAAACTTACAAAGTAGTTTCAGGTCCTAGGGAGACATATTTTACAAGTTTTTTAATACATTTTTCAGCATGTAATATAGAAAAAAAAAAAAAAAAAGCGAACATTAAATTCTTAGGTGGATTAGGACAGAAAAACACAAATACTTTTGAATACTAGTACCATATATCAAGCTCTTGTTGGCCACCTAAAGGAAAAATAAGGTAGCTTATCATTTCAGTCTGAACAGCCTACCGAAATGACTGCCAGGCTCCTGTGGTTTAATAACCAAGCAAAAATCAGACCATGATGACATGATTTTCTGTTATTACTGTGTCTCAGTGTGTACACTTACCATTAAATCTGTTTCTTGAGGCTCATTAAAAAGAGAAGTTCAGCATTAAAAAAACAAAAATTGATAGTCACCTCGATCCGATGCTGCATTTGTCCCCTGCCAGCTCTGCAATGAGAACTAAGCGATGAAACACCGCTAATCGGTTCTCCCCCTTCGCTCTGAGCAGAGAGCCTTGACTGTCAGTCAGTGGCTCTCTGCTCTCCCCTCCAGCACTCACTGGAGCACTGTGTTATGGATGTACAGGCTCAGGCTCCCTGAGGATTACTGAGAGGCTGAGCCAGGTTTGCAGTCCAGGCTTCTGGGTGGATACATCCCATATGGCCTGGATCTTTCTTGGACCAGCTAAATGACATCAGCCGACTGAAGGCTTTAGCCCGCTGTTGGCTGAAAATGGCTCAAAATAAACTGCACTCCTGTGATCCGTAGGAGAGGTATGGCCAAAAAAACTTTTGACCATACTTCTCCTTTAATGTCCAGCTCTGGGAAACCTGAAAGTTATCCCTTGTAGTGGAGTCTGCACCCACACTACAGGGGTTGCCTGCTCATTTATATAGTATCTCAAAAAGGTGAGTACACCCCTCTAATTTTTGTAAATTTTTTATTATATCTTTTCATGTGACAACACTGAAGAAATGACACTTTGCTACAATGTAAAGTAGTGAGTGTACAGCTTGTATAACAGTGTAAATTTGCTGTCCCCTCAAAATAACTTAACACACAGCCATTAATGTCTAAACCGCTGGCAACAAAAGTACACCCCTAAGTGAAAATGTCCAAATTGGGCACAAAGTGTCAATATTTTGTGTGGACACCATTATTTTCCAGCACTGCCTTAACCCTCTTGGGCATGGAGTTCACCAGAGCTTCACAGGTTGCCACTGGAGTTCTCTTCCACTCCTCCGTGATGACATCACAGAGCTGATGGATGTTAGCCCTTGTACACACAGTCGGACATTCCGACAACAAAATCCGTTGGATTTTGTCCGAAACTGGTGTTGCATACACACGCTTGGACAAAGTTGTCGGAATATCCGATCGCTCGTAACGTGATGACGTTATTTCATTATGACGGGACTACGTTCAGGCTAGTAGTCAATAGCTTTGGTCTCGTAATTTGGTCTGAGCATGCGTGGCACTTTGTCCAATCGGAATTCTCTACAAACGATCAAACAAAGTCCGATCGGATCATGTGGTCGAAAAATTTTATAGCCCAGCTCTAAAACTTTGTCGGTCGGATATTCCGACAGAAACAGTCTGATGGAGCCCACACACGGTCGGATTATCCAACAACACGGTCCGATCGGACATTTTCCGTCGGAATGTCCGACCCTGTGTACAAGGGCTTAGAGACATTGCGTCCTTCCACCTTCCATTTGAGCAGGCCCACAGATGCTCAAAATGGCTTAAGTCTGGAGAAATGCTTAGCCAGTCCATCACCTTTACCCTCAGCTTCTTTACCAACGCAGTGGTCGTCTTGGTGGTGTGTTTGGGGTCGTTATGTTGAAATACTGCCCTGTGGATCAGTCTGAGAAGGGAGGGGATCATGCTCTGCTTTAGTATGTCACAGTACATGTTGTCATTCATGGTTCCCTCAATGAACTGCAGCTCCCTAGTGCCGGCAGTACTCGTGCAGCCCCAGACCATGACACTCCCACCACCATGCTTGACTGTAAGCAAGACACACTTGTCTTTGTACTCTTTGCTGCCGCACACGCTTGGCACCACCTGAACCAGATAAGTTTACCTTGGTCTCATCAGACCACAGGACATGGGTTCCAGTAATCCATGTCCTTAGACTGCTTGTCTTCAGCAAACTGTTTGTGGGTTTTCTTGTGCATCATCTTTAGAAGAGGTTTCCTTCTGGGACGACAGCCATACAGACCAATTTTATGCAGTGTGCAGCGTATGGTCTGAGCACTGACATGCTGACCTCCCACCCCTTCAACCTCTGCAGCAATGCTGGTAGCACTCATAAGTCTATTTCCCAAAGACAACCTCTGGATAGGACGTTGAGCACGTGCACTCAACTTCTTTGGTCGACCATGGTGAGGCCAGTTCTGAGTGGAACCTGTCCTGTTAAACCACTGTATGGTCTTGGCCACTGTGCTGCAGCTCAGTTTCAGGGTCTTGGCAATCTTCTTATAGCCTAGGCCATCTTTATGTAGAGCAACAATTATTTTTTTCAGATCCTCAGAGAGTTCTGGTTCAGATTGAAGTTTCTTTGGTTTTGGAACAGTAAAATGGTTAGAATAAAAATCTTGAAACCTAGAACCTTGAAATGTTAGGACAATGGCAATAACTCCTTAAGCCAAAAGATTTGCAAAAGCAGCATGGAGGTCTGCTAGCATGTGCAGGCCTCCAAATGCACATGGACAACATGAAGCAGACAGAGGTTAAGAACAAAAACTATTTTTGGACACCATGTCGTTTATCCCTGCATTATGATACTTGCTAACCAGGAGTCCGCACATCCATTTTAGAATAGCAGTTGTAAATAAACATCAGAGATTTAAAAATGATATAAACATTTAAAAAATACATTTACGGCTGTTAAAGCAGCTTTTTTGCCCATAAGTGCAGATGTTGCAAACAACATACCGTATATACTCGAGTATAAGCCGAGATTTTCAGCCTCTTTTTTGAGGCTGAAAGTGCCCCCCTCGGCTTATACTCGAGTCATCGCTGTCTGCCTGCTCGATCAGCGTGTCGAGCAGACAGACAGCGGCCATTCTACCCTTCAAACGCCGCGCCTCCGCCTTCGCCTGTGATAGGCGGAACACTGAATTTCCCAGCAGCCTGTGTTCCGCCTATCACGGACATCGTCTCATCCTCGTACTACGGACGAGGATGAGACGATGTCCGTGATAGGCGGAACACAGGCTGCTGGGAAATTCAGTGTTCCGCCTATCACAGGCGAAGGCGGAGGCGCGGCGTTTGAAGGGTAGAATGGCCGCCGAGGCGCCGACGAAGAGCGGCGATCCTGGCAAGGCACGGGACGGAGGCAAGGCAAGGCACGGCACGGGACGGGACGGAGGCAAGGCACGACACGGGACGGAGGCAAGGAGGCAAGGCACGGCACGGGACGGAGGCAAGGAGGCAAGGCACGGGACGGAGGCTCGGGACACAGGTAGGCTGGACACACACACACACACACACACACACACACACACACAGGGATGGATGGATGGAGACACACACACACAGGGATGGATGGATACACACACACACAGGGATGGATGGATGGATGGAGACACACACACACAGGGATGGATGGATGGAGACACACACACACAGGGATGGATGGATGGATGGAGACACACACACAGGGATGGATGGATGGATGGACACACACACACACAGGGATGGATGGATGGATGGACACACACACACAGGGATGGATGGATGGATGGACACACACACACACAGGGATGGATGGATGGACACACAGGGATGGACGGACACACAGGGATGGACGGACACACACACAGGGATGGACAGGCATGTCTCACCCTCGGCTTATACACGAGTCAATAAGTTTGCCAGTTTTTTTGGGGGTAAATTGGGGGCCTCGGCTTATATTCGGGTCGGCCTATACTCGAGTATATACGGTACAATGTTGTTTTGCTAGTGCAGGTTGCACAAAGGAAGTGGGCATCTGACTAGTTTCTAAACAAAACAACGTTTTTAAAAAATTAGCCCTCTGTGTTCTCAATGACTGCAAGGACTGTATTAGGACTTACCACATATTATATCCAAAGCACACAGTGTTATATCCATGAAACAGTTAAATTTTCCTTTGCCAGCACGAGTGTTAAGCTTATCCACCAATATTTTTGACTGCTCATTCATAACTTCCAAGAATTCAGCAAGGATAGCAAAATGGAAAGTTGGAGTTATCATCTTTCTTCTTGTTCTCCACTTTTCTCCAGTGCTGAAAATTTAGAACTGCAGTGTTATTTTCCCAGTACCTGGCTGTACATAATTTAGCTTAGAATATTTTAAAAGTTTTTACTTATAAAAGAAGTGCAGTCTGTAAAATAACCACTAGGTGTCATGAGTGAAGGGTTCCTAGAGTTCTTTCAACTTGTAGTAAAATAGTAAAAATCAGTTCATGTACAGCAGGGGTGCTCAAACTTTTGAAGAGCGACTGTACAGGCCAAAGCTAAACACTTTGAATTTGTATGACATCAGGCAGGTCCTTGCACTGCATAGCTAAAAGGTAAATCTAAAGGAAATTGAATAAGAAAATGTTATAGTAAAAGGCCAGCTTAAGTGATTTGGTAGCCGGTTACAGGCCACAATGAAACTAAATGGTCCAGAATATATATTTTTTTATTTTGAATAGCATAATGAAGATTTTAACCACTTCAGCCCTGGAAGAATTTACCCCCTTCCTGACCATAGTACTTTTTGGAATTCGGCACTGCATCGTTTTAACTGACAATTGCGCGGTCGTGCTACGTTATACCCAAACAAAATTGCCATCCTTTTTTCCCACAAATAGAGCTTTCTTTTGGTGGTATTTGATCACCCCTGTGGTTTTTATTTTTTGCGCTATAAACAAAAAAAAGCGGCAATTTTGAAAAAAAAAACGCATTATTTTTTACTATAATAAATATCCCCCAAAAATAGATTGAAAAACAATTTTTTTCCTCAGTTTAGTCTGATACGTATTCTTTTACATATATTTGGTAAAAAAAAAAAAAAAAAAATCGCAATAAGCAATTGATTGGTTTGCACATAAGTTATAGCGTTTACAAAATAGGGGATAGTTTTATGGCATTTTTATTCATTTTTTTTTTTAATGGCGGCGATCAGCGATTTTTATCATGACTGCGACATTATGGTGGACACATTGGAAATTTTGGACACATTTTTGGGACCATTGTCATTTATACAGCAATCAGTACTATTATATATATATTATAATGCACCGATTTCTGTGTAAATGACACTGGCAGTGAAGGGGTTAACCACTTGGTGGCAGTGTAGGGGTTAAGTGTGTCCTAGGGGCACATTTCTAACTGTGGGGGGGGGGGGGGGGGGGGGTGTGGCTGTGTATGACGTCACTGATCTGTGCTCACACAGAGTTGAGATCAGTGACACTGTCATTAGGCAGAACAGGGAGATGCTTGTTTACATTAGCATCTCCCCCTTCTTCCTGAGGCGATCATGGGTATCCCCGTGGCGATCGAGTCCGTCCCGCGACCCGATTTACCGAGCTTGCCGCGGGCGCCGCTGGCGGTGCACACGCGCCTGCTGGCCGCCTGTTAAAGTGCAAAGTACAGGTACGTGATTCTGCCTGTACGAGCCGTTCTGCCGATGTATATCGGCGTGAGGCGGTCAGCAAGCGGTTAAACAATCAGGATCATCATTTTCCGTGGGACCAATCCCTGGTGGATGTTTTCCAACTATTACATCTTGCAGGTGTGGTGTACCTTTCAGAAAGCGCACCAAACCCGCATTATATAAACACAAGTTTATAGATTGTGTTATATTCATAAGAAGCTGTAGTATGGCTTCTATGAATGGAAGATTTGGGCGGAAAGGGCAGACATAAATAAGCAGGCTCTTTTTACGAGAGCCAGTTGTACGAAACCCCATTGCAGCAGAAGATGAATGGCGGCAGGGGTGGGGGGGTTTTGGACGGAGGAAGATTTTCACCAACAGAAGATGAATTGGCACAAGGGGCACATCCTATTGACTATGAGTTATGTTCATTGTGCTGATTTTTCTGTGTGTGGTCTTTACTGCACTTATGCCGCGTACACATGGTCGAAATTTCGGCCAGCAAAAGAACGATGACAGCTTTTCGTCGAAAAATGCGACCCTGTGTATGCTCCATCGGAATTTTGCTGGCTGAATTTCCGCCAGCAAAAGATTGAGAGCAGGTTCTCAATTTTTCTGACGGAAAAAGTTTCTATCGAAATTCCAATTGTGTGTATGCAATTCCGACATGCAAAAACTCACGTATGCTCAGATTCAACTAGGAGACTGAAGCTATTGGCTACTGAACTTATTTTTTCTAGTCCCGTTGTACGTGTTGTATGTCACCGCGTTCGTTGACGGTCGGAATTTGGTGTGACCGTGTGTATGCAAGACAGCTTGAGCAAAATCCCGTTGGATTTCCGTCGGGAAAACCATCAGAGCTTTTTCAGACCAAAATTACGATCGGTTGTACGCGGCATTAGGCTTTAAGTCCGTGGGTAGTACAGAACTAGAAATTTTAAAATGAACACAGCTTTACCTTTTTTCTCTGCCATTAACTTTGCAAATTGAACAGTCACTGCTAATTTAACCATCTCTACTCCTTTAGTAAAGCAACCTTGAAGCCTTTGTAGCTGTGGGTGTTGCGAAATTGTTAAGTGTTCTATTAGTAAGCAGGATCGCCTTTATGTGAACCCTGAAAACTCATCTCTTCAGGAACACCTATTCTTCCCCATCTAATTGTAATGATATCTTCTCCATCAACTCATCCCTCATCCCAGGTTATTACTTTTTATATCACTTGCCTCTCCCTTTAGATTGTAATCTTTCATGACCAGGGTCCTCCAAACCGCCTTGTATTGAATAGCATTATAATTGCACTGTCTCCATTTATTTTGTAAAGCACTGCAGAAACTGGTGGTGTATTATAAATTCTTTATAATAATAAATCATAATAATATACAAACTCTGACCAATACAATTCTTTTCATTTTAAGTGAACTGTGAAAAGTTGAAGAGTCTGAGAGATCTTTGCTTTTGCAGATCCAAAACCTATTTTATGAGGTTACCTTCCTGCCCAATCAAAGTGGAAAGACAGAATGGAACAACATTTCAGAATAATGCGACGAGAGAAACATTTATGTAAGTCTCATATAAACTGGTCTTCCATACAGTTTGCATCCTATTTCTGGGTTCTACAAGAATTCAGAAAATCTTTACAGTAAAGAGATGTTCCTTGTACATAAAATATGAAAATGTCTGCTTTCCAAAACAGCATAATGAAAGATTACTGGAATGCAGTGTACCCAAATATTTTCTGTAGTACATTCATGCAGGTGTGGAGGTGTTGCACCCTCTGGTGGCTCCTTTTTTTGTTTACTTTGTCAAGTTAAAAACTTTATCCAACTTGATGGCATGGGATTTAACTTGAATTATTCAGTATGTAGATGAGAAAAAGAGCAGTAGATTGAATAATAGGAGTCCTTGTACTTTCTGTCAGAAAACAGGTATGTCCTGCATGACTCCACTATATAACAAACACAAACCAAAAATGTTTTGAAATAAACTTTCACAGATGATCAGTTTTGTTGGAAACTGCACCAGTGATGCTTCAACATGCAGTGTAAATACTCCCTTAGAAGGCTTTCACACCGTGCAGCCTAGGGCGTCAGCTGTAAAGGGGCGCTATTTTTAGTGCTGATTTACCGTCATTTTAGTGGCACTATTCAGCCGCCACTAATCCCCCCACCCCCCCCCCCTCCCCACTAGCAGCCAAAAAGGGGTTAAATCCACCCGCAAAATGCAGCCGGAGAGGTGTTTTGCTGGCGGTATCGCAGCACTGCCCCATTGATTTCAATGGGGAGCAGCTCCTTCACCGCTCCAAAGAAGCTGCTGGAAGGACTTTTTCTGACGCCCTGCCAGTGCACCGCTCCAGTGTGACAGCCCTCGGGCTTTCAGACTGGATTGAATCGAGACGCTTTTTTCAGGCGCTGTAGCTCCTGAAAAACATCAGCAGTGTGAAAGGGGTCTAATATAGAAATATAGCTTAAGATTTCGGCCTCATGCACACTGGGGCCCTTGTAAATGTTTTTCCCCAGAAGGATAAAAAGCGGCTTCAAAAACGCATCCAAGCAGCACTTTTGCAAATGCATTTAGGCCTGCCAAGCGCTTGGGAGTTTATTCATTTCACTGGCAAGGATATTAAAGCTTTACCCATAACAACTTGATAAAAAATAATGTTCTTTAGCAAGGAACACACAATCCACATAAATAATTATGCTACCAAAATTACAATGTGCTGTAAATTGCTTCCAGCATTGTCTGTTTCTTCTTGCTGGGAGCTGCCATTTTGCTTGAGCCCAGAGCCAAAAAACAGCAGTAAATCTAAGCAAAACTAAACCCATTGATTTATTGGTTTACAAAAACAGTTACATTCCTGGAATGCGGGATTGCTAACTGTCACATTTGCTTGTGTCATCGACCAAACTGTCAAATATCAAATGGCTGGTGTCATGACTGATCACATGTACAGCACCATGGCAGTTGCAGATCAAAGCAGAAGCAGCTTTTTTGGCTGTAGTGTAAAGGATAGGGGGGTTTAATTCCACTTCTAGACTGTCAGCAGATCGGCCTCTACAAACTCAACAGTGCCTAAAAATGGAGAGCAACTGAGCATGTGTAGAGCAAAATGAGACAGTGTATTACTGAATTTTACACAGTATAGGCACGTATTTTTAATGTTTTACATAGCTATACCTGCAAAAGGGGCCAGCCTGAAGTGATCTAGCAGGACTTAATTTTCTGAATAAAGTTGAACTTTCAATTTACTGTGGCCATTTAAATGAAAAGCACTGAAGCGCTAAACGTGCCTAGCAGGTGGGTTTAGACGCATAAGGCGTTTTTTTTTTTTTATGCCAAAACACTCCTTTGTTGAAAGCACAAGTGATTTATTTTTCTGCCTTTACATTTCTGTAAATGCCTATAGTGTACATGGACACATAGTCCAACATGGAGGGGCGTTTAGAGGCAGAAAAAAAAAACGTTGTTGTGCTCAAGTGTGCATGAGGCCATAAAGAGAAATTCCACCCAAAAATGGAAGTTTCCCTCATTTGTTGCCCCCCCCCCCCCCCCGATGCCACATTTGCCACCTTTCAGGGGGGAGAGATATCTGTCTTTGATGGGCATTCTGTCCCCACTTCCAGGAGACCACACCGTGGTGAATTACATCAGCAGCTCGGCTCCCTCTTCCTCCCTCCTTCTTCCTCCCGCCGCCGGGCCAGTAGGAAAGCCTAGCGGTGTCGCACACATGCGCAGTAGGCAACATGGGGGGGGGGGGGTGTGTGCGCTTTGGGGCAGGGGGGGCCTCTTCCCAACAACCCTAGCCAGTGGTTGTCAGGGTCTGCGTGCGGGGGGGGGCTTATCAGAATCTGGAAGCCCCCTTTTAAGAAGGGGCCCCTCCCTTTCCTGACCTGCCGGGGGCGGCATGCGCAGATAAGGTTCTGGTATGGATTTTGGGTGGGACCCCACACAATTTTTGTAGGCATGGGGGTCCCCTCCGAATCCATACCATAGAGGTGAAGGGCCTGGCATGGACCTAGGGGAAACCCCACGCCGTTTTTTTTTTTAGCAAATTGTTTGCGGGAAATTATAATTTTTTTTTGCATTCAGCTTTCAGTGGGGAATCCCGCTGACAGCTGATGACTCACTGTTTGCTAAGGATGCAGCGGCCGGCTTCCCGGCCCCCTTCTTAGCAACCAGCTATATACAGTGTGTTTTACAGTGCATTCAAAGAGTAAAAAACAAAACAAAAAAACGTAAAAAGCAAAATGCATGAAAACTGCATGCAAAAACCCATTAAAACTGCTGGTTTAAAAATGCTAAATGCACTGAAAAACATGCCTGAAAAATGCATCAAGCGTAGCCACATGGGTGTGAACCTAGACTAAGGTATACACACATTTGTTCAGCAAGACAATACTCTAGATATTTCAGTGTGTACAGTAAAAGCTGTAAAGTACTTTGCTTTTCTGTTTCCCCTATAGGTGGGCTACGGATGGTAAATTTATAATAGGTGTATGTTTGTCACTGCAAATGAAGAATAGTTATATTTTTATTGACCCATGGGAACAAGTCATGCAAACACTAGAGAATGGAAAATAAAGCTACTTATAAATATGTACTTTGCTTGCTGTGGGAGCACCCGTGCATGCTCATTCCTAAGATGGCTCTGTATGTCTTATAGGCTTGGAACCAATGAGGAGAGAGAGAGAGCCCGGCTCTTCTGCACATCGCTGGATCAAGATCAGGCTCAGTATAAGTAAGTATGGAGGGAGAAGCAGCTTGCAGAAGGTTTTTTACCTTCATTCAACAAACTTCTGCCCTTAGAACCACTTTAATCGTAATTTAGAAAAACACAGCATTCTGTGCTTAAACAGAATATGTACCTAAAAAGATATGGAGTGCTAAAAGTGCCATATGTGTGTTCAAATGAAGATAAAATGTATAATTTGTTAATAGTCCCATATATGTACCTTGTCAATAGTCCCAGTCCAAGCCAAGGATGAAGAAATTTATATGCAAAGGACTTGTCCATGTGTTTTGAGGTGCTAAGTATAGGCTGTAAAGTAGAAAAAAAAAACACAGAATGCTTCATCACAACCTTTTCTATCACTTCATTACTTGGGATACAACAATTATTTATGTTACATAATGGAAAATCAATATTAATATAATTACATTTTATAGTTTTGTACAAAACAAGAAGTAAATATGGTAATGCCCCCACTAAACAAAGGTAGCCTGGTTCAAGCCCCCCAAACCTCTACATGCCTCCTGGTACACTTTATAAAGTTTATCTGAAAAAAGTAAAGATTTGTTTTAGGCAACATCTAAACATTTTAAAGTTGTATTATCAATGTGGTGACTGCATTTGTTTTTCTTTTTTAATTCTACATAGTAATCCAGCCAGTTACACACTACCTGTTTTAGGGTGTCTACACTCTGGATGCAGGAGTGCCACCTTTGTACAGCAGCACTATCAGTCTGATGAGAAAGTAGTGTTATGCCACGTATGCACGAGAATAAACTCTGACATTTTTTTCTAAGGAGTTCCACTGAAACGGACTTGTCTACACATGATCACATAAAAGTCCAATTGTTTAGAACGCGGTGACATACAACACGTATGACTGGAGTAGAAAAAGCAAGTTTAGTAGCCAATAGCTGCCCTTGCGTCGTTTTTGGTCCATCGGAACAGCATACAGACGAACGGTTTTCCCCAATAGAAATTGATTCAGTCAGAAAGATTTAAGACATATTTCTAGATCCGTCAGAATTTTCTAAAGAAAAAGTCCGATGCAGCCCACACGCGATCGGAATATCGATGAAATTATTCTGTTGGACCTTGAAAGTCCGACCATGTGTACACGGCATTAGATACACTAGCAGCTAAACAATTTTTAAGCAGTTACAGCAAACAGATTTTTATTTTTGGTATAAAATGTTTTACATGAATGAATAAAACTAGAGACTACTTTGTAAGCACCTCCCATTAGTGCTAAATAGTTTGTTCCAACCCTCCAACTGCCACTTTTGCTGAACAGTTTGGTCTGTTAAAGGAAGGGAAAAAAATAACCAATTTTCAGGCTGGATTGCCAGATAAAAATAAAGAAAAAAAAATTATACCTAAAAAAAGGAAACAAATGCAGCCACTGCATCTAAGCCCTTGTACACACGGTCGGAGAATCCGTCGGAATGTGTCCTATCGGACCGTGCTGTCGGATAATCCGACTGTGTGTGGTATGCATCGGACTGATTCCGTCGGACCCAATTTTCCAACATGTTGGAAATATTTCCCGACCAACTGGTTCGATCGGACATACTCCAATCATGTGTAGAGAATAATGATCGGACCAAGTGCAACGCACGCTCAGATCAAATTCCTACATCAAAGCTATTGGCTACTAGCCTGAATGTAGTCCCATCGTAACAAAATTATGTCATCACGTTCTGAAAGATCGGATTTTTTTGCCAACTTTGTCCGACCGTGTGTATGCAACAGTTTCGGACAAGATCCGACGGACAAAATCCGACAGATTTGGTTGTGGAAATCTCCGACCGTGTGTACAGGGGCTAAGAACTTGTAAGCTGTAATACGGTATATTTTTCTTTTTAGGTTAAATTATTTTCAGGTTCTGAATCTTCGGCCGCTGGATTGTCTGCAGTGAGGTCATTCTCGTGCTTGCGCGCGGAAGTTACTTCACCACGCTCTGCAGAGCGTGCCATTAATGTGGTCTGAGCTGCACATGCGCAGTCCATATTGCATTACTGTTGACAGGCAGGGGGGACATTTATGACAGAAGAGACTAGAGTCTAGGGTCTTTTCTGTTATAAAAACCCTGCCTTTTTGCGAAAAGCTGGTAAGTATGCAATGTTATTTAAAAAAAAATTGCTTTACTTTAAACACCATCAGCCTTTAGCATGATACCAATGGGGAGTAGGGCACAGAAGGGCCTGGGCAGACATGAAGCCCACTGACAAAATGCTAAGGGGCAGTAGATGGGCTAGATTTAAAAGACTCCAGCATCAGGAATAAGGACTAGTTCTGGAGTGTTCGCAAACCCCACGTGCAGAGCCCGCCAGGAAGTTGGCACTGCGCTGCGCTAATCACAGGCAGTGAGACATTGTCCCAATGCGCAGCTGCAGAGATTGATAAACGTCTCACTGCCTGTGATTAGCGCAGCGCCGAATTCCTGGCGGGCTCTGCACGTGGGCTGTGCGAACACGCCGGAGCTCAGTAGCAGATTACCACCTGCTGGTGGTTATTGAAAACTCTGCCATCAGGAATCCAAGAATCCTGAGAAGTCAGAAACAATGGCTACTAGAAAGCTTCACAGAAACATTATTTTGTGGTTAGGTTTCATTCACATGCACTGTACAGGCTTTACTCTGCTATTATTTGTACTAGAACTGCAGTGTCAGATTAAGCCCAAAGAGAACAAGTGGCCATACATTATCTTGTGCAGCAACTAAAATGCAGTATCTATAAAAGCAGCCGCTAGATAACCAGCATATCAAGTACTTAAATAAAAGCTAATAGTTTTTATAATGTTCTCAGTAAGTGTAGAACCATTGCTGTATTCAGTGCACATCCAATGCTGTGTACTGCCAGAAAAAGTGGCACTTCATCCTGACCCTTGACCAGTGTTAAAGTGAAATTGCTGCTTTTATTATTACAAATAAATTTGTATTGCTTTTATTGGTGTGCTGGAAATCAATTCCCGTTTAAAAGTTGTATTATTGCTATTCCCAGGGCCTTCTATAAAAATGCCTATATACAGCATAACTACAGGTATTTTCTTCAGTTTTAAATAGAGACAGAAAGAAAAAAAAAGTTTTCATTTATCATTCAAGAAATGGCCCATACACCATAAATGAAACTCAATGAAAAGTTTAATTTACGGTGTGCTGCCCATTTCTTGATTGAGCTATAACACAGAATCAGATTTGGCTGCCCTCTGCCCTTTTGAGGGCAGAAGAGGGTCTGGTTCTGGATGGATTGGACTGCACTTTAAGTCCAGGTTCACACTGACAGTGGGAATGAAATCGTGCGAACACTGAGCTCGCACAATTTTATTCCCACATGTCAGCCCAGATTTCGGGGGCGATTTCAGAGACATCTGTATGGGTTGCTGCACAGATGTCTATGGAAATCGTACCCCGACGTCACCAAAAGTAGTACAGAAACTGCTTTTGGGAATCGGTGTGGCGTCGCACCGATTTGTACGGTGCCATTGCTGGCAACTGCCGCCGATTTGGCAATGCAATTTGACATGTCAAATCGCATGCTAAATCACTCCAATGTGAACCTAGGCTACATTTTTTACAATTTCTTTTATCACTCAACTGGGGAGATTTCCTTACTTTGTGCATCTGTGATGCCCATTTAAAAAAAAAAAATAAGGGGCAGTCAGCACCAGGCCTGCAAGCCACAGATGTCAATTTTATAAATAGATTTAACTATTTTCATGATATTCCTTCAATATAATGCACTTAGTTCATTAACTCTGTCAGCTGCTTCCATTTAACTATGAAAGTGAATTAGGTTTGTAGCTACATAACCAGATCCCAGACTCACTAGTTCCCCTTTTTTACATCCACCCCCTAAAGCTGCACGATTCTGACCAAAATGAGAATCACGATTTTTTTGCTTAGAATAAAAAGATTGCTATTCTTGCGATGTAAAATCTTTCGCATTATACAAAAAAAAAAAATGGCTAACTTTACTGGTTATTATTTAATTCATTCAAGTAATTTTTTCAAAAAATACATAAAAATGTGACATAAAATATTGCAACAACCACCATTTTTTTCTCTATGGTGTCTGCTAAAAAAAATATACATAATGTTTGGGGGTTCTAAGTCATTTTCTAGCAAACAAACATGATATTAACTTGAAACCAACAAATACAAACTAAAAAAGGTTTAGTGTTTAAGTGGTTAAACTTTTTTCACTTATGCCGCGTACACACGATCAAACTATCCGGCGGAAAAGTCAGACGGACAATCCGCCCGTGTGTGGGCTCCCGCTGACTTTTTTTTACCCAAAAATCCGGCGGACTTAGGAAGTAGTTTTGACTCAAAAACTGTCCGCCGGACTCGCAGTCCGGCGGACAATATGGCCATGTGTGTGCTAATACTTTTGAAATGAACGGATTTTCCCGCACAGAGAAAAGTCTGTTCATTTTAAAGGCGGCTCCGGGTAGCCGGGATCCGTGTGTGGGCAAGTCCGTTCATTTCAAAAGTACGGCACATACTGTGGGCAGGTCCGCTCATTCGGAAATTTGGCGGACTTTCCGGCAGTTTGTCCACAAGACTAAGCCCGCCGGATGGTCTGATCGTGTGTACACGGCCTTACACAGTCTATTCCATTGACAAATTGTTACAATGTTTATACTCAAGTTCAACTGATAAAGAATGTTTGATTCTTGGCAGACTGCCCAGTTTTTCTCTTCCTTTCTTTTGAAGGCTGTGGCTTCAGAAGAGTAGAGAGAATTCTTTGCATAGAAATAATTGTGAAACACTTTAGTCAAGATTGCGATAACGATTAATTGTGCAGCTCTACCACTCCCTCTCTCCAAATATACACAGCAGGAATATAAGTATGTATATGTATGCAGAGATTATTTTACTCACCTCTACAGTTTCAGCATGATATACTATTAAAAAAGGCAGAGGGCCAATCCACAGTTTAATCAGTGGTAGATCTCGGAGTACCTCAGTGTATTCAATGATTTGTTGAAAGAAATCTGCAAAAAAAAAAAAAAAAAAGGTGTCAATGCAATTTAAATTCTGCCAAAGAAAAAAAAAAAAGAAAAATCAGCTACAGTCACTGTTAGGGTACCCTGACAGCAGCGGACATCAGAATACAATAGCTAGCAAGGGAGATTCCTCCATTCACGCTGTATAGTGTGGATGTCGGTTTGTTTTGTTCTGCCTGCGTGTATTGATAGCCTAATGTTCACCTTTTTACAAAAATTAAAAGGTGAACGAATACCCTACACCAGGAATATGCAATTAGCGGACCTCCAGCTGTTGCAAAACTACAAGTCCCATCATGCTCTGCCTCTGGGTGTCATGCTTGTGGCAGTCAAAGTCTTGCTAGGCCTCGTGGAACTTGTAGTTCTGCAACAGCTGGAGGTCCACTAATTGCATATCCCTGCCCTACACACTCCCAACCACGCTTACCTCCGTGGTGATTATCTATCACAGTCCAAACAGCTAGTGCAGTGACCCAGGGATTTGATAGCCCCACTCTACTTCCCCTTCTTTCTTTAGGGCTTCTAGGACCAGATCAGAGCAATTCCGAGTGGTCACATATCAGCGCATGTCCAATCAGAATCGTTCCGATTCATCCCAGAAGCCCTAAGGAAAGAAGTCTTTTAAAACCCTTCAGTGCTGCGACGGCTGCATGGGCAGTGACAGCTAATCACCCAGGAAGGTAGGTGCAGTGGGGACCGGTGGGTATGGGGGTGGGGAGGGTGCAAGTTTACCTTTTTAAATTTGTGACCACTTTATACTCTGAAATCTGCTAATCTTTTTCACTGAAGGTATCCTCTCAGCTTCCAATTTCTTTGTTAATATTTGCAAAAACTCTGTAACTGCAATTTGTTACAGGTGAGAAGCACAAAGACCAGTCAGATTGTAAAGATGAGAACTGTTCTAGTAATTTTTTCGTCAGGAAATGTGGAAGTGATGAATAAAAGCAAAATAAAATTTGAACTAATAGTTTTGCCTGTTTGAAATCCTGCATTTGGAGGTCTGCCAGGGTCATCGGAACCGGTTTGGAGGGAATGTTGCAAAAATGCAGCCAATATAGGAAAGCAGCCAATGGAATTTTAACTCCAAAATGTCAAATATCTCCACTTAGAGCATAACATCTGATAACAAAAAATTATAACTAAAGTCCAAACTGATTTTTCTCTTGAATCGAGTAAAGGGGGGTTATAATCCCTGTTCTTTTCAGCCCTCTGTGTCCCATTGTTCCCTTCACTTCCTTTCCCATAGCAGGAAATTAGAGAAAATCTCTCCAAAGTGTGGGAATTCCCCTCTTTTTCATTCTGCCCACTGGCTGAACAAAAAAATAAAAATTAAAAAAGAATTAATCTATGCCTAATCCAAATTAGATCTGAAGAGTGTGTTTTATGTATAACACATACAGATGTGCACAAACATAAATTTGTAGAATTTAGGTTGCAAATTGTTTTAAAATATTCTAACTGGCCCACAACATCCCATCATGTGGCTAATAACTGATACATTTCATACGGTCATTTATCACCATTTCTTGTCAATTCCTTGAATAATAAAATGACATTAAAAAATACAAATTAGTCATCACAGGGGTGTATTCTGAAATTCCACTAATTTTGGGATATATGGGTTGAATCGGCTACTACGAATGTAAGCACGTTGTATCTGCCATGCGGCAAACAAGGAGCTTGTCTTGGGTGGCATCTTTCAGGGGAGCGGCACCACCCCCCAGTTCTGGAAGGGTATCTATTGACGCCCTCCCAGAACCATGTGT
The DNA here is from genome assembly GCF_037356315.1 of Lithobates pipiens. Lineage (NCBI taxonomy): Eukaryota > Metazoa > Chordata > Amphibia > Anura > Ranidae > Lithobates > Lithobates pipiens. Next base: position 389,505,423 of record NW_027507718.1, on the reverse strand, counting down.
CCTCTTGACATAGCCGATTACAGATCAGAGAAAAGAGCCAATCACAGCAGGTCTTCACTACATGATCAGCTGTGTGCAATTACAGCAAATCACAATGTAAAATACACTTGCTGGTTATCAGAATTTCTTTCCTCACACTGTCACAGCATGAGGAGAGGAGAGAGCCAGTAACTGGCATTTGTAAAAGGGGGCATCTACAGTGATAATTAGGGCACTGATCATTAGTTCAATAATGAGTGGCAACTATCAGTGCTGCCTAACAGTGTACATCAGTGCCGTCAATCAGTGACCTTTAGTTCCACCTATTAGTGCCCATCAGTGCTGCCTATCAGTGCTGCTTATCAGCGCCCATCAGTACTGCCTATCAGTGGCAATCAGTGCTGTCAATCATTTTTGCTCATCAGCGCCCATCAGTGCTGCCTATCAATGCCGCATATCAGTGCCTCATCGGTGCAGCCTCATCCTATGCCTCGCTGATTCCATCCTCTGCTCCACTGACCACATACGGTATGTGGCACTTTGATGAATCATGCCTCTGATGAGGAAGCTACAGCTGTTTACTATGAATGGCTGCAGCTTCCTCATCAGACCCTGAGAAAAGAATGGTATACCACGACTGGAGTGGGACAAATTTAGATGGAAGGGGTGATTTTAGTCTTGCCTTGGGCAGCACAAAACCAAATGATACCACTGAATATAACGTATACTGGCCCTGATAGAAGCTGAGGATGTTATTTAGGGTGACTGACTGTTCAACCATTGGAGGCTATTAAAATAGTATGGGCATTGCTGTCTTGCACTTGACAGTGGGGTATCCCAAATAGTGGGCCACAGAGTAGCTTCACATGTCCATTTTGTAGTAGCTATGATGGGCAGGACGGTCCTTTGATCTTTTCTCCTCTACACATAAAACGTCATGGATCTGACACTGTTCTAGATGCTTAATGAGTGGTTACACCAAGTTTTTTCCATTCAACCCAGTGGGCCGAACAACATTTTTTTTTCAGTATGCTTGTTTGACAGAAGCTGGTCATGACCTCAGCTTTTGTTGAATGAAAACTTGTACACATGGGCCAAAAGTTGGCCGATTCCTGCATAACTGACTGTTTTCAGGTGATTTTTGGCCGTGTGTACCCAGCTTAAGTATCTTTTGTTTCATAGTTAATCAGAATTAAATTGTTACTCTGGTTATAAAAAGACACAAATCCATCCATTTCAACCAAAATTTGTTTTATTGTAACTGCCTTGAGCCGGAGCATGCCCAGGAGGCTCTGTTTTGTAACTTTCCTTCTTAATGCCGGCCATACACGGTTCGAATTTCGAAAGAATTTTCTTTCAAAAATCGTATCTAAGAATTTTTTTTCGAATTTCGCACCATTAGTAGGCTGCAGCAACAGCAGATTTTTGTGCGGCAATCAAATTTGAGGAATGGGACATGGTGGAAATGTTTTGAAAAACGAACGATTTTATAATTAATTATGGGAGAATCGTGCGAGAACTGTAATAAGAAAAAAAAATGCGCATGTGCAAGAAAAGAAAATTTACGGAGAGAAAAGAAGATTCCCGGACACGAAAATTATTTTCTGTAGCAATACGAGGTGAAATTGAAAGCTTGGTCTGCCGAATTTCGAAAATCAATGATGGTGCATCGGATCACAAAAAAAAAAAAAGAGAGAAGAAGGACGAACATTCTGATTTTGAAAAGAAATTCTAAATTCGACCAGGTATGGCCTGCATTAAGCTGGCCATAGACGGTTTGAATCATGTGTTGGCAGACTGAATGTAACAAGTTAATTGATCAATCAACTTCGGTACAACCAGCCTGCCGGATTCACTTGAAATTATCGATTGCAACAGCTATAGCCACTAGCAATAATCACTATCTTCCCCCGCTCCTTCCCCCCACAGATGCCCGACAGGAGAGATTTCTCTCAGCGCTGTCTGTGTTGATGGGAATGATGCAAATTTCTTTCCTGCAACCCGCAGTTACAGGAAAGAAATATGCACCATATATAGCCTGCCTAAGAGGCATTTCAAGCAATCAGAAACCCTTAGGCCCCTTTCACACTACAGCGCTGCTAAAACAGCGCCAACGTGCTACATTCTTGCTGCATTTTAGCTGAGCCTTTGCAGCGCATTTCAGAATAAAATATAAAAAAAATTCAAAATATAAAAAAAATCACCCATTTTGCGGCGCTATCAAAGCACTTTTAAGGTGCATTCATTTCAATGGGCAGGGACGTATTTGGAGCCCTTTTTACAGCGCTACAAACCCGCCCCAAAGATGCTGCTTGCAGGACTTTTTGTAACGTCCCGCAAGTACATGCAAATAAATAGGAGTCAGTTTTTAAGTGCTTTTCAGGTGCTTTTTCTAGCACTAAAATGCCAGAAAACGGCCTCAGATTTTTTTCCGATGAATTTTGGCCCAAACTTGTCTTGCATACACACGGTCGCACAAAGTTGTTGGAAAGTCTGATCGTTCCGAACGCGGTGACGTACAACACGTACAACGGGACTATAAACGGGCCAGTAGCCAATAGCTTTCATCACATAATTTATTCTGAGCATATGTGGCACTTTGTCCGTCAGAACTGTCTACACATGATCGGAATTTAAAGATCTGATTTTGTTGTCGGAAATTTTTAGATCCAGATCTCAAACTTTGTGTGTTGGAAACTCCAACGGAAAAAGTCAGATAGAGCCTACACACGATCGGATTTTCCGAAAACAAGATCCGATCGCACATGTTCCCTCGGAAGGTCCGACCATGTGTATAGGGCAGTGATGGCAAACCTTGGCACCCCAGATGTTTTGGAACTACATTTCCCATGATGCTCAAATACAGTGCAGAGTGCCAGAGCATCATGGGAATTGTAGTTCCAAAACATCTGGGGTGCCAAGGTTCGCCATCACTGGTATAGGGCATTATTGTCACACAAAGGAACTTTGCAACCTGAAGTCTCTATGGCAGTAGGCACTGATTGTTACCAGGTTCTCCATATTTGCGCACATCTATTGTCTGTGATATAGAAAGTGCTTCAGCAGTTTATGCTAGCATAGTAAAATGTCTGAGGACAGACTTATGTCTAATCCCCAATTATTCTAATTCAGATCTCTCTTATGGACGTAGTACTATTTACAGGATTACAAGAGCACTGTCAGTTTTTATCTTGCCTGGATAACCGTTGTACCCGTAATGAACTTTTATCTTTCTCACCAATGCTCTTTGCCTTCTCTGTATCTTTACACCTGTGATATCCTTTGGTGGAGTGTTTATTGTGATTTACAGTTGTGATATTTTTCCATGTTTTAGTTTGCTCTTTATTACCCGCCTTGAAATTGAGATTACACTAGCTAACAAAACTGGCAGTCTTGGATGAAATGATACCAAGGAGGTCAGCTTCCCAAGTCTAAGCCCGGGTTCACACTATAGCACGCTGCGGATCACACAGGAGCGCTGTGTGTCCCCGTTCCCCATTTCAGGGACGAATCAGGGCCGATCCTATGCCTGAATTCGGCCCTGAAACTGAGCCAAAGCGTTTTTGTGCAGTGCGCTACGCAGCCACCCCAGAGATATGTGAAATGGATCCATAGGGAGCCAGTCACATTCTTCTGCTATGCGAATTAGATGCGAGGAAACACACGTAATTGGCATAGGTGTGAACCAGGGCTCAAGTACTTTCCTAATCACAGCTAGCTTCCTAAGTGCCATTCTTTTCAACACACTCATGAATTTTGGCTGCCTCTTCTGCCTTTCCAAAATGAAATATTGTACATCGCCTTTCTCAGCGTTTTTAACATGGAGAGTCCTTTGAAATACGTTTCAGGTCTCAGGGAACCCCTGCTAATAATTACTACATCTAGAGCTCACAAGACATTACTGGGATGGTCATTGGGAAGAATGTTCCTTACATTTGTGGTCAGTGAGAAGAATCTGCTCCTATACATATCCTAATTACAGCATTGTTACTTATCTGAGAGGTTGAAATTGCGCCTTGCTTAAGGAGCTTCTAGCAACCTCTGGAGGAGTGCCCAGCCCCATTGCCAATAAAATGCCTCTCCACCCAAAACATTTTTTGTTTTTCACTGTGTGAGGGAAGAGTTAAAACCACTAATATATTTTTGCTGTTTCCTCACTGGGAAGATACAGTAGACCTCCCCGAAAAGGATACTGGCAGCAAATAAAACCCAACAGAGGATCAAGTCATTCTTTAACCCCTTGCTTACTGGGCACTTAAACCCCCTTTTTGCCCAGACTGGTTTTCAGCTTTCAGTGCTGTCACTCTTTGAATGACAATTGCGCGGCCATGCAACACTGGACCTATATGAGATTTTTATCATTGTTTTCACACAAATAGAGCTTCCTTTTGGTGGTATTTGATCACCACTGCGTTTTTTATATTTTGTTATAAAATTTTGCAAACAGGTAATGTTTCTCCTTCATTGATGTACGCTGATGAGGCTGCATTGATGGGCACTAATAGGCTGCACTGATGGGCACTGATAAGGCGGCACTGAGGGACAATGATAGGTGGCACTGATGAGTCAGCACTGAGAGGTGGCACTGATGAGCATTGATAGGTAGCACTGATAGGCAGCACAGCTAGCTGGCACTGATGAGGCATTGATTGGCACCACTGGTGGGCACTGTTAGGTGGCACTGGTAGGCATTGATAGGTGGTACGAGGCACTGGTGTGCTTGCATGTGCCCTAGAATGTATATTAAACATTAAAGAGGAACTGCAGTCTGCTCACATAATTTGTAATAAAAACATCTTTGGCATTCTGAAGCTTCCATCCAACCACTTTGCATATTAATTTATATATACTGGTATATAGTTATATAGTCAGGCTGAAAAAAAGACAACAGTCCATCCAGTTCAACCTGTGTAGGTGCATGTATCAGTGTCTATACTCATTTCCCATATCCCTGTATGTTGTATCCTTTAAGAATCCTAATGCTGCGTACACACGATCAGACTTTCCGGCAGAAAATGTCAGACGGACTTCCAAACGAACGGACGAAAGTCTGTTCGTTTTGAACATGATGACATACGACAGGACTAGAAAAGGAAGTTCAATAGCCAGTAGTCAATAGCTGCCCTTGCATCATATTTGGTCCGTTGGACCAGCATACAGACGAACGGTTTTCCCAATAGGAATCGAGTTCGTCTGACAAAATTTGAAACATGTTCTATTTCTAGGTCCGTCTGAATTTTTTACAGTAAAACGATCAGATTATCCTGCACACAATCAGAATATCTGACAGAATGATTCCGTCTGACCTATTCTGCCAGAAAGTCCGGTCGTGTGTACGCACCATTAGAGTCTTTTAAAGATATCCACACTCCTTGCATCCACCAATTGTGGGAGAGAGTTCCACATCCGTGGATTAAAATCGCCCAGCTAGCAGCGGAATAGCAACGGTAAAGCGGCACTAAAAATAGCACCCATTTACCGCTGACGCCCAGGGTGGCTCGGTGTGAAAGGGGTCCAACTATGGATATGGTTTGCTGCAAAAAAATCCTCAAACATGTTTCACCCCATGTGGGCTTAATATTAGAGATGGGGGGGCATAGGGGGTGGGGGATGAGTCTGGGAAATCTGATTTATACAGTATGTAGCAGTGTAGTTGCCACTAACATCCACCATTTCACCCCACTGCCAGACTCCCATATATCACTTGCAGAGACAATGAACAGTCCTTTGGTGGTTTTGTCTTTGTTTATTGGTGGATAGAACTTGGTTGGGGGAAAGGGGTATATGGGATGCCCATAGAATAATTAATTTCGCCATCATACTTAGAGATTTACAGATTAGCACATGGGCTGAGCCTGAAGAGATGAAGTGCATGTTTAACAGCTATGATCTTTCTCCTGTATCACCATGCAGACTATTGCTCCTCCTCTGTGCAGCTCCTGCAGACTATTGTTTTCATAATTTCCTCCCTCTTGGCCGTGTAAGGATGAGGACATCACTCTTGACCGTGTAAGGGCGATGTTCCCAGAAATCCTCTCCTCCTGCACAAAACTTATCCTGTAGTTATCAATGTAATGTAATGTCACATCTTCTGTAAGCAAGGACGCACTCTGAATAGTTCCTCAAGCTGGCTCTGGTTGCTCACTGCTACTAGGCCAGAGGCCTGCAGCACCTCTCCCCGGGGGCCTAGTAGTTTAAAAGCACATGTTGAGTGGTGGACTACTGTTCCCAGCTAGCCCAGCTTTCAAATCCTTTGCCCTCAGGCTACATCGATTTGACACAACTCCCCACAATCTCCTCTGATCCAGGACTCCTCATCATTGACCATGAAATGACGAGGACTTCACTAATGATCGTGTAGAAGTGAAGTTCCCTCACAGACTTCCTGGCACATACAGCCCTCCACTGTGGTACACTCACTGACCTTAGTCTGCCCCGAGTCCTTGATGGGGAACGTAACTGGACCATAGGTTCCGACAGCTTCACCTGCCCCTCTGCTCCAGGAATGCCTTATCAATGACCATGTAAAGATAAAGACATTGCCAACGACCGTGTAAAGGTGAAGTTCCCTCACAGCTCTCCTGGGCCTCCTCCTGCGATCAGTGCAGATGGGGGGTGCCCTCCTGCTGCTGTCTAGTATTTCATTCTCCACTTCACCCGGCCCACCACTCCTCCCAGTGGCATGTTATCTCAGCTTATATAAGAGGCCTGTCCCCTGCCAATACCAGTTAGGGATTGGTCAGGGCTCCCAGATGAGCTGCCTGCCACTTCAATTCCTGCCCCTATTCCAGAACATTCTCCATGAAAGCAGGGGCGGCGCCTCAGAACTAGAGCACAGGTGGCCACACCCACTGCTACTCAAACCATTCCCAGCCCCCAGATCAAAACAGACAGGCCTAGCTTGCAGCATAGGCCTGCCTAAATTTACCTGCACTGACAGTCCATCTAGTAAAAAATCCTATTACTAGCACCTACCTATTGGTAGAGGGTGCTGCAAGTACATCAGTGATTACTAAATGGCCGACAGTCCTGTCCAGACTTTGGACATGCCACTTAACAGCTAGGTGTCCTCTCTCGGTTCACCCTTCCCACCAACACTGTCATCCTCACAGGGATGGGGAGGATCTGTAGATTGGGGCCAAGAGCGGGAGTCTTTTCAAGCAAGTAATCACCCCCTTGTTAACATAATAAGTTGGGCACCTCCCACCCTCAGTCCAGATCTGAAAACTCCTGTTCCCTACCTTACTGTGAGGATGACAGCAGCTGCAGAATGGGAGACCCAGCAGAGGACACTCTAGGCTGATATAGTGCCTCTGCCCTGCATTGAATAGGGCACTCTGATATGAAGGGCACTTCAATGTAAAGAAAACACTGGGGTTGATTTACTAAAAGGCAAATCCATTTTGCATTACAAGTGCACTCGCTTTAGATCTGAGGGTAAGATCTGACCATTTTATCATCCAATCATGTACAAGAAAAAACGCTGTTTTTTATTTTCCATGCATGTCCCCCTCAGATCTACAGTGACTGCACTTCCAAGTACACTAGTAGTACAAAGTGGATTTGCCTTTAATAAATAACACCCCCCCCCCCCCCCGTGATGTAAAAGGGCACTGCATTAAGGAGCACAGTTATGTGAGGGGCACTGTTATGTAAAGAGACTAAGGATGAGCTCCGGCGTGTTCGCACAGCCCACGTGCAGAGCCTGCCAGGAAGTCGGCACAGCACTGCGCTAATCACAGGCAGCGAGACATCGTCCTGATGCGAGGCTGCAGAGATTGGAAAATGTCTCCCTGCCTGTGATTAGCGCAGTGCCGACTTCATGGCTGGCGCTGCGCAAACACGCCAGAGCTCATCCTTAAAAAGAGACATTGCGATGTGACGGAGATTACAATGTGGGGTATGGTGATGTGTAGGGGAACCTAGGACACTGTGGGACTGCTTTAAGGCCTCATTCGCACCTGAGCATAGCGGTTTCAGGCAGAAATTTGCGTTATTTTTTCGTAATTTTGTACAGGTCAAAAGGTCACCAACGTAAAAAGCTGAAAAACACCTGTAATCTGCCAAAAGAAAAAAAATAAAATAAGTTCCAGAACTTGTTAGAGCTTCTGGCGTTTTGAAGCTTCTGGCTTCAAGTGTTTAGCAGTGGAGATGTGAACCATCGCCATAGAGAATAATTGTTTTTTTTTCCCCTCCAGCGTTTTGTAGTTTGAAGCTACAAAACGCCCAGGTGTGAATGGGGCCTAAAGGGGGACTGTGATGTGGAGGGGGACTGTGATGTGGAGGGGGACTGTGATGTGGAGGGGGTCTGTAATGTAAAGGGGAACTGTGGACATTGATGTAAATGAGGGATGACTGTGATGTCAAGGGGGTTGTGATGTGAAAAGGGGTTATAATATGACGGTTAGGATAAAGACACTGATGTACAGGGGGGCTGTAATGTGTTATAGCACAAACATCAGATTCAGACCTCTGCCCGAAGAACATTTTAGGAGATATTCATGTAGGTAAAAAATCACAAAGCAGACTTTACTACCATGTTAATTCAAGACCCCCTGCAATACACAGTCTCAATATAATTAGATGTTAAAGGGATGCACACTGTGCAAATATCAAAATCACAAACTCCCAGTATAGAACTTTTTCCAGTTTATGTCAGATGTTTGTTTTCTGTAAGATTTCATACAGAGCGTAGATTTCATACTCAGCCTGCACCTGGTATTCCTGAGACTGGGGATACATTATCAGCCCGGAGTGCTGACTTCTGGTTTTTGAATTGTAATTGTAGAAGGTTGTGTGCTAATGTCTTGACACCCCAGGCCAAATACATTAGTAAATAACTACTACAGGAAACAGCGTGTTTAAAAAATATGCTGTATTTGCAGTTACTATGCTTTAAAGTTCCTGAAATAAAATGTAACAATGAAAAGGTCTTTGTGGCATGAAGAAAAGTTTGGACAAGTTGTAAGGACTCAATCGCATGGACGATTTACATCAGTTGTGTAAATACTTTGTGAAAAAACTGCTACCATTTTATTCTGCAGGACCTCTGCTTTCAGAAAACATATTCTGGAAATATTTGATGCTCTAAGTAATGTTCTAACAAATGATGATTTTACATTTGTAAAATATTTTTAATATTTTTACATGAACTGCGGCAGGGCGCCCCTTAAGCGCATAATCACGTACCCGTAAATCATCGCTGTCGTCAGCTCTGGGGCACGTGCGCGTTCCATCGGAGCCACGCTCTCGCTGCGATTGGACACAGGTCGCAGGTCTGGCGGCCGCAGGGACCAAAGGCTACCTGCGATCATTCAGAGGAGAGACAGGACGGCTGTCTGCCTATGTAAACAAGGCAAACCGCCATTCTGTGAGGGAGGAAAATGGAGGAGATCTTGTGTTTCTGCTAAGCAGAAACATGGATCTCTGTTTTCCTCCAGTGTCAGCATTCCCCCCACAGTTAGGAAGCACATCCTAGGAGCACACTTAACCCTTTGATCGCTCCTGATGTTAACCCCTTCCCTGCCAGTGTCATTTATACAGTGACAGTGCATAATTTTTAGCACTGATCACTGTATTGGTGTCACTGGTCCTCAAAAAGCATCGCTTAGTGCCAGATTTGTATGCCGCAATCCCGCTAAAAATTGCTGATCGCCGCCATTACTAGTAAAAACAATAAACAAAATTAAAAAGTCCATAAAAAAAGATCACATTGTCTGTAGATACAATAACTTTTACGCAAACCAATCAATATACGCTTATTGGGATTTTTTACCACATATATGTAGCAGAATACATATTGGCCTAAATTGATGAAGAAATTAGATTTCCTGGGGCTAATCATGTCAGCCTACGAATGAGTCAGCTCTTATCCCTCTGACCCCACAGAACAACCCCCCTTCACAAACAACAGGAGAGCTTACCCCATACCCCAGTGTTCCTTTTTATCCTTGTTCCAGGACAGCCTTCCTGCTACTGAAAGAACGGGAAAAGAGGGAATAATGAAGATCCCTAACTGGAGGAGTCTTGGTCAGCAGTAGGGATGAGCTCAGGCGTGTTCGCATGGAACACGTGCACAGACCGCCAGGAAGTCGGCGCAGCGCTGTGCTGACTTCCTGGTGGGCTCTGCATGTGTTCCATGCGAACACGCCTGAGCTCATCCCTAGTCAGCAGTAAATCCTCTGCTGATCTGTGATTCCTAGGCAGATGTATATGGCCTACATGGTGCAATTGGAGGTCCATGGTTAGTGGAAGCATAGCTTCCCCCCGCTTTCTTGGGGGTGTATGTCATTCTGCCAGATTTTACCTTTTTATTTTGTCTGTAATGCATCTTACTTCATTCAGTGAGGTTTCTCTTGCTTGCACAGCTCCCCATATGGCAGCTGGGGTGTCTTTGAGTTCCACAGCAACTTGCGGTGGAGTGGGGGTACCTGCCTGGCTGCACGTTGGCTATTGGGGTGGAAAACTGGCCGTACACTCTGCAGTTCTTGTTCTGCTTTCCTTTAGGTTTACCAAAACCATGTAGATTGAGATCAACCATAAACCCACTTAATTGTGTGCAATCAGGCACACCCTTGCATTGAATGATGGAAGGTGGATCTGGGAGAGGTTGGACAGTTGTGTAGTGTTCGGCCAACCTCACTCTACTTTTGAAGAAAAATACAGATAAAAAAAAAAAAAAAGAAGAGAGATCTGTACTAGTTATGGGTAAGCTGTGCAGAATATTATTGTGATCCTGCCTTTTCTTTCTGTACTGAACAAGCCCTTTTTATCCTTGTCCTGCTTCTGGCATAGCTGAGTTTGTTTCATGCTAATGTCAGGACTCTGAGAAGCTGCTGTGTCAGTCAGCCTCCCTTTAGCTGTGGTTAGAGGATTATTGGCAAACAAGCGAATTCCTATTGCATTAGATTTGTTTTGCACTGCTTTATTAATCTGCAGGGCTATCCTTTGAAGTAGTTGCTTAGTATCCTGTTTATCAGGGATTTGATATTTTTTACAGAGACATAAGTGAAGTCAAGAGGTCCTGGTGCAGTAAGACTGTGTAGGGTTACCTCCTTGTCTTTCTTAGGCCCCATTCACACCTGAACATAGCGTTTTCAGGCAGAAAATGTTGGGACTTTACCGCAATTTTGCAGCATTTTTACCGAGATTTTGCAGTGTTTTTTGCCGCGATTTTGTACAGGGCAAAGGGTCACCAATGTAAAAAGAAGAGAAAGGCCCAAATCTGCCCGATCTGAGCGACAAAAAAGGGTCCAGAACTTGTTTGAGCTTCAGGCGACATGGAGTGGAGATGTGAACCATCTCCATTGAGAATAATAGATTTTTTTTTCCCCTCCAGCGTTTTATAGCTTCAGGCTTCAAGCTACAAAAAGCTCAGGTGTGAATGGGGCCTTACTGCCCATTTCCTGCACAGCCATTTGCATCAAATCTTTATGGAAGCCAGCCATTACTAACGAGGTAAGGGGCAGTGTTCAGGTAAGTTTTTTTTTTTCTTTCAAGTGTATGAGAAATGAACTATGGATTTTGACCATTTAGTCCCTCTGGTTTGGCAGGCATCAAGAACTGCCTTAAATTGATCCTGTGCCACTCATCCTTTGGTATGCAAAGCACTGTATGAATCTTGACGACACCTATAGGGTTGTCACATTCATTGAACATGTGGGCAATACTCTTGGGCTAAGTTTCCACTGTTTTGACTCCAAAGTTGCATCAAAGTAGTGCAGGCACCTTTTAAAAGTCGCATAGATGGGAATGAGTGCCACTGAGATCAATGGGCTGTGACTAGTCATGTGACTTTGTCCAAAGTCGCATGACAAGTCGCACTAGTGGAGACAAAGCCTAAAGGGGTGGTTTTCATTCACACTGTGGGAGAATCAACTCCCTCCAGACTCTTCCAATAGAGGATACACATGGATGTGATGGTATGAATCCTGTTGGTTCAAGCAGATAAGGATGGCAACGCTTAATAGGCTGTCACATTCATTTAAGCACATGGTCAATACACTCTTAAGGCCCATACACACGATCAGACTTTTTGACAACAAACATGCAAATTAGCTGTTTTGGAGCAACATCCGACCGTGTGCACGCTCCATCGGACAACCTTTTTTGGTTTTCATCTGACTTTTGTTGGCTGTGCGAACGGACAAACTTTCTGGCATCAAAAGTCCGATGGAGCAAAGTCTGATCGTGTGTACAAAAAAACCATAGGACTTTTGTACAAAGTACAAACAGGCATGCTCAGAACCAATGGAAAAGATTAGACAACAATACAAACAACAAAAGTTAACCAAAGGTGGCGGTAAAGAGCAGAAAAACCACATGATTTGGTGAAAGTTGGCTGAAAAAGTCCTGCTGTGTGTATGCAATACAAGTTCAGGGCCGACGCCCTTTGTACAAAGTCCTATTGTGTGTATGAGGCTTTAGACTGGCCATACACCTATAGATTATCTGCAGATTTTCTATGGTCAGATGGAAAAAGTGGAACAGATTCCTCCATCTACGCTGAACTGAGTGGATGTAATAATCTCCCACTGGCCCAAGCTTCCATATCTTGCTAGTTGGTCCCGCTGGCTCTCATAATACCTGAACATTCTGATTGGGTGCAGGCACTGTTTAGGTTGAGAGCCAGCGGGGCAGACTAGCGTGATACTGAAGCTTGGCCCAGTGGGAGATTCCTCCATCCATGAAATCTGTTGCCCTTTTTCCATCTAACCATACAAAATCTGCATATAATCTATAGGTGTAGGGCCAGCTTTAAGGAGTGTTTCCACTCGCTCTGTGAAAGGGTTAGCTGTTCCAACGATGAACAATCTCCAAGCCTTTCCAGGTGTGTAATCCTATTCAGACTCTTCCTAAGAGATTAAGGCTGAGTGTGACTGCAAGAATACTGCTTTGTTCAAGCAACCAAGGATAGATGATGGCAGCTAACAGGTTGTGATGTTCGTTAAGCATGTGGTCAATGTATTCCATTGGCCCAGTGAGGTTTGCCTATTCTGCCAATGTGCAGTCTCAGGGGCTTCCCAGGCAAATAATCCACTTGAGTCTCCGCAAGAGAAGATACAAATGAACGTGACTGTATGAATCCTGCTTCAAGCAGCCAAGGTCAAAGATGTCGACACCAGCTAGGTTGTCACATTCATTAAACACGTGGTCAATACACTCTTAAGGAGGTGTTTTCACTCATCCTGTGAGGGGACAGGGTCCATAAGATTGGCACGTCTCCTACCTAGCCTGAATAAACGTTGGTCTGGCCATCCAGTTCCACTAGGACAGTGGTTCTCAACTCCTGTCCTCAGTACCCACTAACAGGCCAGGTTTGCAAGATAACTGAAATACATCACAGGTGATATAATTTGCTGCTCAGTGATTGCAGTATTTTAGTCTGCATCTTCCCAAGGTAATACATAAAATCTGGCCTGTTAGTGTGTTCTGAGGACAGGAGTTGAGAACCACTGGACTAGGATGTGGTCCCTGTGTTCACATGGTAAATGCATAATCTATCAGGGAGCCCGTCTGCTGGTCTCTTGGGCAGCATATGAGTGTAAATCGCTCTCAATGGAGAAGCTGTATAATATCATGGCTGGAATGGAAATTTTTCTTTATTACTGGGTTACTGAGCTTCCTTATGGAGGAGGCACTGCACTGCTGTTTAATAGTCATTGCACAAGCTCAATGTTTTTGCCTTCTTTTTCTGCAGAAAAGCAAATGGCAAACCCAAATAAAGACCAGTGCTAATAGAGAAGGTAGGGGACAGTGCCCATCTGATTCCCATGAAAAGCAGGCCTCTTCAGCGTCTACCAAGATTTGCATGAACATGACTTTATGAATGATTAAGATCATGCTAGACAATTCATTAAGCATGAGGTCAAGACACTCTGAAAGAGCTGTTTGGACTCACCTTGTGCAAGATCTAGCTTTCCTGCTGAAGCCAGTAACTGGACTTAAGAGCTTTCTTGGGCCGACCAACCTTCTTCAGACTTTTCTAAAAGAAGAATATATGTAGAAGGATGACCCATGTCTGCTTTTAATTCCTCATTTCTAAGGTTGGTGAGATGCCTTTTAGACTGAAAGCAGTGAAAGTAATTTAAAGGGCTTCTAAATCATCGGGCGAGGGTCCTGGAGATGCTACAGAGCTTTGATTGGTCGATCATTTTCAGCAAGAGCCAGCTAGTTCCCTCATGGAGGTTAGTGTATCTGGGTGTCTCAATCGACAGTAGTGGGGAAGGTGTTCCTTGCACAGAAGATGATGCTCATGAGTCATTTGATATAAGCAAAAATTGTATGAGGGTGTTAATGCAGCAGTCCCCACATTGACCTGGGCTTGATGGCATCTCAAACACCTTAAGTTTGCTTTACTCCAGCAGTGGGTCAAGCTCACCGTCAGAACCAGTTTGCTCAAGGAAGATCGAAGAGAGCAATTCCTTGTTCTAGCGTTGATGGCGGCACAGGAGGCATTACTGACCTTTGCTCTGCTGCTTTAGGGCCATTGTGCGGATTCAGACAGACAACGGTAGCATATGTGTCGAATCGAGGAGGTATAAGCACCCTTGGGCAGATTGCGGCATACATTTTTTCAGTTGCTGGAGTGCAATTTGTTGTCCCTGTCAGTCGCTTGCCTTTCCGCGGTGGAAAATATTTGAGCAGACACTTCTTTTTTCTAAGTAAATGGATGTTTCCTACAACTGTTTACTCAGTGGGACACGACGCAAGTATATTTAATGGCTTCTCCTGCCAGTGTTCTTCTGCTGGTTCTTCCATCAGAAAAGCAGGGGTCAGGATGCTCTGTCCCAGCCCTGGATTTTCTGGCCTGTATACATTTTTCCTCAAACTTGTCTAATCCTGAACACGATCCGTTCATGGTTTCCGCTGTTGTGGCAGTTGTTGAGCGCTCTGCTGATGGCACTTCAGAGATCTTTGTTACTGGAGCGGCATGCCTCATTCCAATATAGCTTAATTGTATGGCCTGGTTATTTGTAAGAAGCAGGCTAGCCCAGGTGGGCATAGCAGAAGAGGTCCAGTGGATGCTGCTCGAATCTTGGAAGATATCCTTAAATGCTACGTACTATAGCATGTGAAAAAGATCTTTGGGGTAGCAGTGGTTATTCGATTCAATCCTTAGTCTTCCTCTCTTATTGAGGTCTTGGAGTTCTTCCAATTGGCCCTAGACAAAAGGCTTGGCTCAGTCCAGCTGTCGACCGTTGCAGCTCTAACTGTTCGTTGTGTGAAAGATCAGTTTTTGGTGGCACATTTAATGCGAGCAACCTTATAGCTAAATCAACAACCATTCGGGTCTCGGAAAAAATCCAAGCTTCCTCAGCCAAGTGAGCTATTTCAAGACCAGAGTGATTGTTAATCCAGTTCCGTCTTTTCTTTGAAAGGTTGGACCTTTTTCATATAAGTTGAGAAGTGGTGCAATCTTGCTTTGTCTGCAGTTTTTCGAGACAGGAAGATTGGTCAAGGGTGGATGCAATTTTTGGTGGTGTTTTTTTTTTTTTTTTTTGCATTCCGTCTGCATAGTTTCTTGTTATTTTATTTTGCTTGGTCCCACCCTTTCCGTTCATGCTAGCTACAGTGCCTTGCAAAAGTAGCCATTTTTCGTGTTTTGTTGCCTCACAACCTGGAATTACCAGGGATTGTTTGAGGATTTGCATCATTTAATTTACAGAACATGCCCACAACTTTGAAGATGTTTGCTACACAAAAAAGATTAGGACAAAGTAACAGAAAATGTCAATGTGCCTAACTATTCACCCCCCCCCCCCCCCAAGTCAATACTTTGTAGAGCCACTCTTTTATGGCTATCAGCTCCCAAGTCGCTTTGGATAAGTCTCTATGAGCTTGCCACATCTTACCATTGGGATTTTTGCCCATTCCTCCTTGCAAAACTTCTCCAGCTCTTTCAAGTTGGATGGTTTGCGCTTGTGAACAGGAATCTTTAAGTCTGACCACAGATTTTCTATTGGATTAAGGTCTGGGCTTTGACTAGGCCATTCCAACATATGTGTTTCCTCTTAAACCAAGTGTTGCTTTATCAGTGTGGTTGGGGTCATTGTCCTGCTGGAAAGTGAACCTCCGTCCTAGCCTCAAATCCCACACAGAGTGGTACATGTTTTGCTCAAGAATATCCCCATTTTTAGTAACATCCATCTTTCCCTCAACTCTGACCAGTTTCCCAGCCCAGACTGCTGAAGAACTGGGATGGTGTTCTTTGGGTGATGTGATGTGTTGGGTTTGCGCCAGACATAGGGTTTCTTTGATGGCCAAAAAGTTAAATTGTAGTCTCATCAGATCAGAGCACCTTCCTCCATACAATTTTGGGAGTCTCCCACAAGCCTTTTCGCAAACTCAAAGCATGCCATTTTGTTTTTCTGAGTGTGTGTGTATTATTTTATTTTATTTTTTTTGCTGAAAGTAATGGCTTTCTTCTGGGCACTCTGCCATAAAGCCCAACTCTATGGATCGTACGGCTTATTGTCGCCCTACGTACAGATACTCCAGTCTCTGCTGTGGAACTATGTAGCTCCTCCCACGGTTACCTTCGGTCTCTGCAATGCCACACTAATTAATGCCCTCCTTGCCCGGTCCGTGAGTTTTGGTGTGCGGCCATCTCTTTGCAGGTTTGCTGTTGTGCCATATTCTTTCCATTCAGTTATGATTGATTTGATGATGCTCCTAGGGATCATCAAATATTTGGATTACATTTTTTTTTATTTTGTATGTACGTAATGACAGACATGTGAGAATTAGTTTGCACACAGGTGGATATTTCACTATTTATGTGACTTCTGAAGGTAATTGGCTGCACAGAGCTTTTTATGGGCTTCATAACAAAGGGGGTGAATACATACGCACATGCCAATTATCAGTTTATTTCTGAAAAAGTTTAATGTATATATTTTTCTAATTTTACTTCACCAACTTGGACTATTGTGTTCTGATCTATCACATATAATTCAGATTCAAACAAATTGAACTAAAGGCTGTAATGTAACAAAATAGGTAAAAAGCCAAGGGGGGTGAATACTTTTGCAAGGAACTGTATATCCCATTCGTAGGCTGACATTATTAGCCCCAGGAATACGGAAAATTGTTACCATACTTACTGTAATTTTACTTTCCTGGGCTCATCATGTCAGCTCCACTCCTCTGACCTCACAGAACAACCCCCTCCTGAAATAAAAAGGAGGGCTTACCAGATAGAAATGCTGGGGTATCGGGTAAGCCCTCCTTTTTATTTGAGCAGGGGGTTGTCCTGTGGGGTCAGAGGGGTGGAGCTGACCCATTCGTAGGCTGACATAAGCCCCAGGAAAGGAAAATTACGGTAAGTATGGTAATAATTTTCCGTATAAATGTATTTATTTATTTTTTTAAATTGTCGGGTTTATTTGTTTATAGCGCAAAAATAAAAACTGTAAGGGGATTATCAAATGCCACCAAAAAAAAGCTCTATTTGTGGTTGAAAAGGGCATACGTTTTTGTTTTGGTACAGTGTCTCATGACTGCGCAATTGTTAGATAAAATATCAGAGTGTCATATCACAAAAAATGGCCTGGTCAGAAAGGGGTTAAAAACCTTCCGGAGCTGAAGGGGTTAAAGTAGAACTACACTGTATCTGAGCATCACAACCCATAAATGCTATCTAATTCATATTGTTTTTTTGTTTTGTTTTTTTATATTTCCAGCAAACTCCATCCATCCATGTCGCCATGCTTTGCTGATGAAATCACTTTTAAAAACACCTCCTAACACCTCTAACTGTGACCATCTTGAGTAAGGGCAGATGATTCATGTAACATTTAATTTGTCCCCTGCTGTTGCCTATCTCGCAGCTCCCGGCCAGGATGCAAGGTAAGGTGTGATATCACCTGCGGGCCTGCCTCCCTGCTGCTCCTTATTTTGGCTCTCACTCCTTGCCGGCTGTGGTGTATGTGCACGCCCTGCCCCCCTTCAGCAAGACCCCTGATGCAGCTCACGCCCCCTGCAACTTGCTCCCTGCCTGCAAATAAGGTACGTGAGATGTAATATTTACAGGGGCACAATAATGGGCACATTTTGTTGTTCCCATCAGAGCGCCCCTGATGGGCAAAATGTGTGATGTGCATCATACCCCGTGGCCAGCAAGGAGTGATAGCTGGGAGCCAAAATAAAGAACCGCAGGAGCGAGTGAGAAGGTGATGCCACGTCTTACCTTGCTGGCCCGGCTGGGAGCTGTGAGATGGGCATCAGCAGGGGGCAGAGTAAATGCTAGATAAATCTTCTGCCCTTACTCAAGATGGTCACAGTTAACATATGTGCCCATCAGCATGCCCCTTATTTTATGCTAAGAGTACACTGATGGGCATTTTATGTGATGGAGACACCTAATGCAAGGGGCACCATCACAGGAATACCTGATGTAAGGTGGCACTGTGATTAGGACACCTCATGCAAAGGGTCACACCTGGTGTGATGGGGATACTCGATTTAAAGGAGCACTCTGATTATGGCACCTAATGTAAGGGGGCACACTGATGGGAGACACCAGATGTAAGGTGGCCTTCTGATGAAGAAACCTGATGCAAGGGGTCACTCTGACGTGGACACCTGATATAAGAGGGTGCCCTGATGGTGGCAACTGATTTATGGGGGCACCTAATGTAATAAATAAATCTGGTAGGGGAACCTGATGCAAGGTGGGGACACTATTGGGGACATTTACAGAGAATTACTAGAGTGTGTGGAGGAAACGGTAGCAAAAGCACCAGAGTGCGGCTTGTGCCAAAAAAAGGAAAGAAGACTCCTACAATCTTTCATGGCCCAGACTTGTGATTTGGACCTCGGCCGGAAAAAGTTTTTGGTGACCGGACCTCCTTGAATTTTAATTCACTACCCCTGCTCTACACCATCATTTACAACAGACCTCACCTACAGAAAAATAACAGGTACCAACTAGAAAAACAGTCCCTGGACATAAAGCACACAGGTCTTTCATCAGTCCTTTAATGCAAAATAAAGAGCCCCGTACACACGACCGCACTTTCCGGCAAACTAGGTCCGAAGGGATTAGTCAGTTGGACAATCCGATCGCGTGTGGGCTAGTCCGATCGTTTTTAAAAATAAAAATAAATAAATCCGACGGACCTAGACATAGAACATGTTTCAAATCTATCCGCCGGACTAAAATCTGAAAAACCATTCGTCTGTGTGCTGGTCCGACGGACCAAACACGACATAAGGGAAGCTACTGGCTACTGGCTATTGAACTTCCATGTTTAAATCATCACATGCAAAACGAACGGACTTAGTCGCCAAAAGTTTATTGGGAAGACCATCGGACCTAGTCTGCCGGAAAGTCCAGTCGTGTGTACGCAGCATAACTGTTTTTAAGTTCAAGGCTACATTCTTGTGCTTGATGCAATGAACAGTCACATGACTGGCAGAGCCATGCTGTATGTTGTAGAGGAAAAACAAATAGTGCCTCTACACTGGGTGACAAGTCACATACCTTCATAAATATCAGTGCACATACTTAATTGTTCCAATAATTGGGTCCAAAGAGTATTACAGCAGCTGCTTTGTGCATTTGTTTATTTCAACAGCAACTGGAAGACTAACTAGAGCCTTGTTAACCACTTTAGTACCACCGTGTTCACTATTTCTTTCTAGGCCATTCTTCCAGTTTGCAATGCTGTGATACTTTGACAATGACACCAGTGTAGCCAAAAAAAGTGGAACACGCTGCCTTTTTTTTCTGTATGGCAGGAATCTGAAACACAAAACAAATCAGAAACGTACTGGAATGCACATGTCCTCAATTGAGATGAGAAAATACACAGGAACATATCAAAAATGCCCATGCAGAAACACATCTGGAACGCAGAATTGTGGTATGAACCAACCCTTAAAACAGAAGTGCTCGGGCAAAAAATTGCCGTGGCTGTGTTGCGCTGAATCACCCCAAAAGAGAGAAGGGGTGGTGATGTCATGCTCTCTACCTCATCCAATCAGAGAATTCTTTGCACTGAATGGGGAAAATGCAAGGCATTCTCTGAATGATGGCCATGCCACGTGAGTCCTGTGGTTACTATACAGAAGAGAAGCAGCTCAGAATGGGACCCAGCAGACCGCGGCCATCACTGAAGTGACTTGGGCTATTACAGTGATTTCCAGCATTCAGAGGCCTATCGGGTATCGCATATGCATAGTTACATTGTAATAAGCCAGGCTAATGAGTAAGTGCAGCACAGTGGCTAAGAGGTTAGCTCTTCTGCCCAGCAGCACTTGGGTTGTAGGTTCAAATCCCACCCGTGGCACTACCTGTTTGGTGTTTGCATGTTCTCCCTGTGCCTGCGTGGGCTTCCTCCCACCCTCCAAAGACAGTCTGATAAGTAAATTGGCCATAGTATATGAATGTGAGTGAAGGACCTTCATTAGCTTCTAAGCTCCTTGCGGGGCAGAACCTGTTGTGAATGTATAATATATATGTACATTATATAAGTGCTGGAAATCTAAGTGTATAAAATATATCACCTGTGGAGTTCAGCTTTAATATAATTTCCAGGATCATCTTACAGCAGAGCTGGGGTATGTAACATGTTCTGCCAAATAACATCTTTAAAACTAACATACATAATCATGCCATGTTTTATCAGTAAGGAATGCAAATGTCTCTGCATTTTAAATGTGGCTTTTTAATATACAAGATCGGAAATTTTTACCAATCCCCCCCCCCCCCCCCCCTTTCATGACCAGGCCATTTTTTTTTTTTTTGCTATTTGGCACTATACTACTTTAACTGGTGATTGCACTGGTCATGCAATACTGTATACAACAGACCGTTTTATATATAAAAAAAATTTCCACACAGATTGAACTTTCTTTGGCATTTGATCACCGCTGCATTTTCAACTTTTTGAGATATAAATGAAGACCGACCGTTTTTGGGGAAAAAAATAATTCATTTTTACTTTCTGTTAAAAAACATATCCAATAAAAGAAATCAAATGTCTTCATAAATTGTGGTTACAATGTATTCTGGTACATGTTTAATATATATATATATATATATATATATATATAATCCCAATAATATATTGAGTGGTTTGCATGAAAGTTATAGCACCAACAAACTATTGGGTATATACAGTGCCTTGGGAAAGTATTCGGCCCCCTTAAACTTTTCAACCTTTTGCCACATTTCAGGCTTCAAACATAAAGATATAAAATTTTAATTTTTTGTGAAGAATCACCAACAAGTGGGACACAATTGTGAAGTAGAACGAAATCTATAGGATAATTTAAACTTTTGCTCACACTTGCTCTCCTCTCTGAAGAGCAATCCACACTTTGATGCTCTTCAGAGAGCATTTGACAGGCAGTGAGGAGGCGTTGTATCGCCTTCTAACCCATGGAACGCACGCACAAGGGGGCTGCAACCATGTGCATTGCAAGCAGTCCCATTCACCTGATTATATTGTGGTCAGCAGCCGCTACAGCCGATGAAAGCAACAGGGGTGGAACTCTTGCTGAAGCTAAAGCATTGCCTTTGGCCCCTGGCCACTGAGTCTGCAGCTAAAGGGGGTGAGGTTGGAGGGCGGTGTAAACACAGCTCAACTGCAGGGTTTTACAGCCCCTCAACTGCTAAAGATGGTAGAAGCAGATCCTAACAAACAAATTAGAGGCGATTTATGGTAAAGAGGGGACATTTTTTTTAAACACAACTTTCCAGTCCCTAAAGCTGTCCCTGGACAACTACACCCACCATAATGCCTCATGTAGTTCACACCTAATGTATACGTAAACCCAATATGTTTACAGATGAAGATTATTTTAAAATGATACCTAATGATCCTGCCATGGAGCTCCTTGTTCAAGAATCTTATTTTCTAAAGTGACAACACTCATTTGTCCCAATTGTCTACATGCACTGTCACTGTCCTTTCACTGGAAACTATCAGTAGTCATGCAGATGTACTGTACGTTACACAATCATGGACCAATGTTGTCACCAACAAGAAACCATCCCATGGGGTCACCGCTGCCTATACTCTTGAAGTTGCTGCAAAAAGGCGGTAGAATATCAGCTGCGCTAAGAAGCAGCAAAGAATGAAAAAAGGTGGAAAAAGTATTTTATGAAAAAAAGCCATGCAATCATTTACCATACACGGTGTATTCGTAAATGAAAGTGGACTTAAAGGTATATAATTGACAATAGATGCAGAAGAAGTGGCAGCAGCAGTGATGGGGCGGTAAGAGCAAGCACGGAGATGTCAGCACTGGAGGATGGAGAACTACAAGTAAAGTCAGCTAATGCCCACTGCCAGGGGCATAGATAAGTGGGGGAGATCTCGGGGTCCAAACTGGTGGCCACCTTAAGGTGCTGGAGTTGCACAGCCCAAGCATTTTTGTGTCTTTGCCGCTGATCCCCTGCTCAACTGTCAAAAAAAATGGCACTTAGGAGGTGGGAGTATCACCTTCTGAATGCCATTCAGCCTCTCCTGTGCTGCTCTCTGGAAAGCGATCCACCATTGATTGCTTTTCAGAGTTCATTGCAGATATAAGGGCTCATTCAGATGGGCAATTAGTCCGGTCCTCCTTGTGGATGCGTGTGTCCACCTCCGGAGCTGTGTGCAGGAAGCCCATAAAAGTGGAGGCCCACGCAGGGACTGCACAGACACAAACGCATGTCACAATTTGACCTTCAGCCAAGAGTCTCTGTGCGGATCTGAATGCATAGTGACAGCTCCAAGGTGGATGTACACGCATCTGCCTGTGGCTCTACAAGGAGGACAGGACTAATTACCTACCTGAATTAACCCTTAAAGAAGTTCTAAACCATGGATGTTGCAAAAAAAAAAAAAAAACCTACAAGGCATTGTCATAATGTGCTAGTATGCTTTTGCATGCTAGCACATTATGAAATACTTGGAACAAAGCCCCCCCAGCGCTGTAATATCGCAGCCGAGAGAGCTAACATGTTCCCCGTTTTTCCTATACTTGTCTGCCCTGTGCAAGGGTTTTGCACAGAGCAGAACTGATTCTCCACTTCTGGGTTCCCCGCCAGTTCTACAAGCCCCTCCTCTTCATCGGGTGTTCCAGCAGAAAGTTGCTTTCCATGGGGGCACCCATGTGTGCGCGCTCCCGAGTCCCGCTGCTGCATCCATTGACACAGACAGCAGGATTCAGCCCTGCCCCCTGCATCACAGCTTTTGACTGACAGCAGCAGGAGCCAGTGTCTCCTGCCGCTATCAATCTGTCCAATGATTTTTTTATTTTTTTTTATTACAAGCCTAAATACCTTTTTTCATCCCTCAGCTGTGCAGTCACATGATTTCCCGCTGCTCTCTTTCTCTGATCTAAATAGAGCAGTGGGAGGGGCTGAGATTCTCTCTGACGTCAGACAGCCAGTAGTAGGGGATCATGTGATCGTGGGACTGCGGGATGAAAACCGGTATTTAGTCTTGACATATAAAAAAAAAACACACTGGAGTTAAATTGTTCTATCCCCTTACACAATTCTTATTTTTTTGCTGCAAATTGCAGCGGAATAGAGACCGGAGGGTTGGGTACAAAATCAGCTCTCATACTGACAGGCGGGGGGAGAGAAGAGAGGCTCAGAGCAGAGATCGGAGTGATGGAGACATGTAAACTGACCAAGGCATCAGGGCTCAGCAGCCATAATTACAGTGGTCAGCACAGACCGGGGGACACAGGAACTGGTAGGATCAACCAGGTATATTACATGTTAGGAAGTGAAAAATGACATGGCACAACCACTGTGCTAAAGAGCATGCCTTAAAGGGACAGAATTTACATTTTTTTTTGAGTGTTAAAGCGGGAGTCCACCGGGACTCCGCGTTTTTTTTTTTTTTTAAAAGCCAGCAGCTACAAATACTGCAGCTGCTGACTTTTAAAATAGTGACACTTACCTGTCCAGCGCGCCCGCGATGTCGGCACCCGAAGCCGATCTCTAGATCGACACTCGAGTGCTGCCACCGCCATCTTGGGTATGGGAATCAGGAAATGGAGCCTTTCGGCTTCATTTCCCGGTTCCCTACTGCGCATGCGCGAGCCGCGCTGCGCAATGAGGACGGTCCCCGCTGCCTCTGGGATCTGTGTGTTTCCCAGCAGGCAGCGGGGCACTTGCGGGAAGGGGCGGGCACTTGCGGAAAGAGGCGTAAGTTACGCCCCTTTCCGCAGAGAGCTATCCCGGAAGTGGGTGCAGTTACCTGGATTATCCAGGTAACTGCACCCCCCTGAAAGGTGCCGATTGTGGCACCGGAGGGGGGGGAGGGTTCCGATGAGCGGAAGGTCCACTTTAGGGTGGACCTCCGCTTTAACCACTTTAAAATAAATGGAAAAAAAAAATCCAAAAAATGCTCTGCAATCGCATGTAAATGTATGGAAAAATGTATAAAATGGAGATGCAGAAACAAAGTGGACACAGAAATTGTGGTGTAAATGAGCCCTTACTGTGCAGGTCCAAGGCTCCTCCCACTGTCAGCGCGGTTTTGCCAGACCTATGATTTGTATGTACAGTGCTCTGGGTGCCCAAGACAGAACCCCCCTCAGGAAAAAAAAAGTACCCCCCCCCTTCTCCCTGCAACTCCAAAGTTGCACTCTATCAGCTGCGTTCACTTGTACTTCCTATCTGAGCTCCAGTCTATGAGATGTGTTCAGTGTCTGTATACACCCTCCACCCTCCTCATTACTGTATACAGTGTACCTCCTCCATTGGGCTTCAGCAGCAGGGCGTCCCCCACCAGGGGATAATTGGGGCCCACTCCGGGGATTGGCTTCATGATTTTCCATTTCCGAATGTAATCAGCCAGGAAGGGGACGGTGGAGAAGAGCAGCAATGTCAGCAGGAGCACAGCCGCAGTCACCCACACCAGAAGATGGACGTCTCCCCTCAGCAGCTCCATAGCGCCCCTTCCTCATACACGGGGCGATGTCTGCAAGATGTATTATGGTGTCTGATCGTCTGCCCGATGTATTATGAGCGCCTCAAGTGCCTCTTCCCCCTTCACACTCCGCATCCTCCTCCTTCCCGTCATAGTAGAGGGGCGGGGCAATGTGTGTGACTGGACACTGAGCACACACTGTGCACATCACTGTACTACTTACCTACCTCATGTGTCCCTCGCCACATGGAGTGTGCACATCACTGCTCCTACCTACCTCATGTGTCCCCCACCACACGTAGCGTGCACATCCCTGCTCCTGCCTACCTCACGTCATTGCTCCTACCTACCTCACATCACTGCTCCTACCTACCTACCTCATGTGTTACTCATCATGTAGTGTGCACATCACTGTTCCTACCTACCTCATGCCACTGCTCCTACCTACCTCATGTGTCCCCCACCACATGTAGCGTGCACATCACTGCTCCTACCTACCTCATGTGTCACTCACCACATGGAGTGTGCACATCCCTGCTCCTACCTACCTCACGTCACTGCCCCTACCTACCTCGTGTGTTCCTCGCCACATGGAGTGTGCACATCACTGCTCCTACCTACCTCATGACACTGCTCTTACCTACCTCAGGTGTCCCTCACCACATGCAGTGTGTGCACATGAAGAGGGGAGCATGTTATTACTGACACAAATCTTATTCTAATCAATGAAAAACTGTGAAAGCCACACTTGTCACACACAAGCCTTGTGACAATGTACACCAATAGGAATCCCAGGGTATGAGCCTAGGGAGCCCAAAAGACCAACATCCCCCATCCATGGCGGAGGGTGAGGCCTCACACACACTGGACATTGTTACAGCTGCTCTTTTTGTTGCGTCTTGGTGCTCCAAATTTTTGGGAGGGGGCAAACAAGCTGAAAAAAATAGGGCTGTTACCGATTAAAATTATCCTGTTTGATTAATCAATTTTTTTAAAATCTATGAATCGACTAATTTCGATTAATTATAACGCACATACAGATCCAACTACTTTTAGCTGATCTCCTTGCATTGCAACTCTGCATATGTCAGTGGTAAACACTATATACAATCACCCAACACTAGTTAGTTTCCACAATCCATGACTTAACTTCACAGTTCACACAAATACGTTTTAAATTCAAACTGTAGCACTGACGTAAGTCATTTTTTTTCCACAGTAGCATGACAATCCCTCCACCTCGGGTCTAACTAATCACTCTCACCTTATGGCATGGACCCCTGTGCAGACAGGTGGTCATGCAAGCGGGTATCAAAAGGGTTAACAGGGACCATAAACTTCTCTCATGTCTCCTTAGATCTCAGCAAGGATGCCAGGTCATGGGTAGAAAGAAAAGATCGAAGTGCTCACCGCTTAAGTATAAGATTTTATTTTTGTGTTCAAACACAAACTACTCACATAAAGATGATAAAAACAGAGCATGTAAAGCCGACAATCGTGTTAGTTGCGTAGAGCAGCAGCGCGTGATGTCATGTGTAGCTCCTCAACCGTGCGCGTTACTTTCAATCAGAACGTCGACGTCACGGTCTCTTCCCACCTTCCCTTCATTAGCAGACGGAGGCACTTGGAGAAGGGGGGAGGAGTCCAGGGACGTTGATGTCCATGATGTCACCGGATCTCCAATGGAACTCCCTGAAGACCCGGAAGCCGGCGGAGAGGTGAGTACCAATCCAAAAGAATTTTGATCGATGAAAACAATGAATCGATTAATCGAGGAATTAATCTTTAATTTCCACAGCCCTAGAAAAAAAAAAAAACATCAATTGCAGCCACTGTGCCATCAAACGCAGCCACTGTGCCCATCAAACGCAGCCACTGTGCAATCAAACGCTGCCACTGTACCATCAAACGCTGCCACTGTGCCCATCAAACGCAGCCACTGTGCTATCAAATGCTGCCACTGTACCATCAAACGCTGCCACTGTGCCCATCAAACGCAGCCACTGTGCCATCAAATGCTGCCACTGTGCCCATCAAGCGCAGCTACTGTACCCATCAATTTCTGCCAGTGTGCCCATCAATTGCTGCCAGTGAGCCCATCAATTGCCGCTACTGTGCCCCATCAAATGCTGCCTGTGTGCCCATCAATTGCCGCTACTATGCCCCACCAAATGCTGCCAGTATGCATCGCCCAGCACTTACCTGTCTCACAGCAGGTCAGTGGCAGTGTCCTGCATGCTCCTCAATGTCTTCTTCCATCCTCTCTATCAGGCATCCAATCACAGCACCTAACGTTAAATCCAAACAGGTGACATGTCGGTAGCAGACCCAAGCACCTGGTTGGCTGAGAGGCGGGTCAGTGTTAGCAAAGCGAATTCCTTCTCTTTGCTAACACACAGCTGAGTTAAAAGCGAACGCACAGCATTGTGCCCGCTGTTCATCTTTTTGGGCGCCTATTAGAGCCTGCAGCTCTAATCAGGTGCTTCCAACCCCCCATCGCTTTAATCCAGGTGCCCGGTGCCCGAAAAGGGGCCGGACACTTGAATAGGGGGTGTCAGCGGCGACCATAGATAGATTCATGCAATGCATGAATCTATCTATGGTGATTAGAGCGGTGCCAGGAGAGCGGGGGTGCACCTTTATGGACGCACCACCACTGCACGACAGTGTTAGGCTACTTTCACACTGGGGAAAAGTGCCTCAGTGTGAAGGGGGTCTTATACTCACAAGGCAGAAAATAAAATCAAGCTTGTCATGTAAGACACTCCAGCTGGTGAGGCGGGTGACTTTGTTGCCACAGCAGGAAACGTACGCATTTCGGGGGACAAACCCGCTTCCTCAGAGCTGGAGCGTCTTACATGACGAGCTTGATTTTTATTTTCTACATTGTGAGAATAACACTGTTGTGTGTTTTCAACAAATGGTTTTGGTGGTAATGCACTAGACCTTTGCGCTCTTGTGTGTGATTTTGCAGCGTTTGGAGGGACCCCCCAGTCTGAGGACTGAGTGCTGGAAGGTGTTTTATAGTTGGTCAGCTGCTCTTTTTTGGCTTCAGGCATATTATTATTATTATTATTATTTTTTTTCTGCAGCTAGTAAACTCTCCAGCACGTTATCCTATGTGTCCATGCACATATAGGCTTTAATCAGCATTTTTTGCCAGATGCATTTACTGCCTGGAAAGAAAATCCAGAACTAGTGGGTTTGAGAGACGTTTTTCATCTGTAAAAATGCTGTGGAACTCTGGAAAAAGCTTAAAAAGCAGCCAGTTGGCATTTATGGGCATTTTTGAGCCATAAGCTTTTGTGGGAGTATAGTTTTTCTTAAAAAAAAAAAAAAAAAAGCTAAAAACCGCAAACGCAAAAAAATGGCTGAAAAACGCTACTGCAAAAATGCTGCAAAACTCC
This sequence comes from Lithobates pipiens, assembly GCF_037356315.1. Taxonomy (NCBI): domain Eukaryota; kingdom Metazoa; phylum Chordata; class Amphibia; order Anura; family Ranidae; genus Lithobates; species Lithobates pipiens. The sequence continues at coordinate 389,477,153 of NW_027507718.1, read as the reverse complement.
CAGCAGGAGTTACAGCTACAGCTGTCTATAGCTAATGCTACTACCCCCCCCCCCCCCCCAATCCATATCAGACCCTTCCAGGACTGGTACAGATTTTAAGGGGAACGGCATGGGGCCCCACCCAAATCCATACCAGACCCTTATCCAAGCATGCAGAAAAGTGTATCCAGGTGAATTATATCATGGTTTTTAAATAGATATCTCCTGATTTATTTGTTTATTTTATTTATTATTATTATTATTATTATTATTATTATTATTATCAAAGGAAAACGAACAAAAAATAATTAAAGAAAATATATATTTTAACCACTGGGCAACCGGCCCACGCCGATATACGTTGGCAGAATGGCACGGCTGCACAAAACAACGTATGGGTGCATTCTTCTCTTTTAGAGCCGCCGGAGGCGCACGCGCAGCACAATGTGTGTGGCCAGTGGGTGCGATTGCCGCGGGCCATCCACGATCACGGGCACGAAAGCCAGCCTTACACTGTTCTGTCAGGGGAGAGGAGATATATGGCGGCTTCTGCTTGCTAGGAACAAACGATATGTCTCCTCCCCCCCAGTCTGTCACATCCCCATATGGTTACAAACACTAACTAGGGGACACATTTAACCCCTTGATCGCCCCCTAGTGTTAACATCTTCCCTACTATTGACATTTACACAATAATCTGTGCATTTTTATAGCACCGATCGCTGTATAAATGTCAATGGTCCCAAAAATCTGTCAAAAGTGTCCACCGCAATGTTGCTGTACCGCTAAAAATCGCAGATCACCACCATTATTAGTAAAAAAAAAAGAAAAATAATAAAAAAATAATAAATGCCATAAATCTTTCCCATAGTTTGGAGACACTATAACTTTTGCGCAAACCAATCAATATACGCTTATGATATTTTTTTTTTTTTATCAAAAATATGTAGCAGAATATATATATATATATATATATATATATATATATATATATATATATATATATATTGTAAGGGATCTTCCCGGGGTAGGGTGTGTTTGGACACAGTTCACAGCAGACTTGGAATTTATAAAGCAGATCTTGGCGTTTATTCGTGGTACAAACAGTCCAGCAAACAAAAAATATACAGCAACACCGTGCTTTCTAAGTACAACAAAAAATAAAAGACCTAGCCCGGCTGGGCGCTTACTAACAGGTTCTTCTCACCTATCTGACACTTACAAACACAGCGTCTTTCGCCTGGATATCGCAGGGTGAGTTTTAGCTCCAGCAGTGGCTGTGCTTGCAGCTTCCTTCAACACACAGACTGTTCATTCCCTGGCTGAGAGCAATCACCTGCAGGCCCAGCAGAGCCTTTACCTTCCCAGGCTAATTAGGATCAAAGCTCACCTGATCCAAAACCCAGAACTGGATCGGGGGATGTGGAATGACAGGTCCCTCTACCAAACCTACCTGCCATTCCATATAAACCCAGGCCCAGCAAAATTAAATAACAACTCAGCAGTATATCGCTGCTGAGAAACTGATCCATCCTGGATTTACCATCTCACACTGTGTAGCAACCTAGGTGAGATGTACACCCCCTCGATCACTTCTCCAGTGACATGTCTACATATCCCTCCCCTCTTTTTCAGACCGGAGGGCTGAGCCTTTTGTCCCCACAGACAACTCACCCTCGACAATGCGTCAGCATTTGCCTGTAATTTCCCTGGCCTGTGTTCCACAGTGAAATTAAAGTTTTGTAGGGAGAGAAACCATCTAGTCACTCTTGCATTTCTCTCCTTTTTTAACTTCATCCATGTTAGGGGGGCATGGTCTGTCACCAACTTGAATTTCCTGCCTAGCAAGTAATACTTTAAAGATTCTAGGGCCCACTTCACTGCCAAACATTCTCGCTCCACAATGGCATAATTTTTTTCGGCCGGGGTTAGTTTTCTACTCAAGTACGTCACTGGATGCTCCTCACCATTCACTACTTGTGAGAGTACTGCACCTAAGCCTGTGTTAGAGGCATCTGTCTGGACCAGAAATTCTCGCCTGAAATCGGGGGTAACTAAGACAGGTGGTTGGCACAAGGCAGACTTAAGGCTTTGGAAAGCCTTCTCGGCCTCTGGGGTCCACGTGACCATTGCTGTCTTTCCGCCCTTTGTCAAGTCAGTTAGTGGAGCAGCAACTGAGGCAAAGTTCGGCACAAATCTACGGTAATACCCCGTAATACCCAGGAAAGCTCTAACCTGTTTCCTTGTCAGGGGTCTAGGCCAACTCTGTATTGCCTCAATTTTATTTAGCTGTGGCTTAATCAACCCTCTCCCAATAATGTAGCCCAGATATTTGGCCTCTTCTAGGGCTAGAGCACACTTCTCGGCATTTATGGTCAACCCTGCATCACTTATGGCATCCAACACGGCCTGTACCTTACAGAGGTGACTTTCCCAATCAGGGCTAAAAATGACCACATCATCGAGGTAGGCAGCTGAGTAATCCCGATGTGGTCGCAGAATCAAGTCCATCAACCTCTGGAAAGTTGCAGGCGCTCCATGTAACCCGAATGGCATCACTACATACTGGAATAGCCCATCAGGGGTGGAGAATGCAGTTTTCTCTTTAGCCTCACCAGAAAGTGGAATCTGCCAGTAGCCCTTTGTGAGATCGAGGGTGGTTATGTACCTGGCGTTACCCAACTTCTCAATCAACTCATCTACCCTGGGCATAGGATACGCATCGAACTTGGAGATCTCATTCAACTTTCTGAAATCGTTACAGAACCTCCAAGTTCCATTGGGCTTTGGGATTAGCACAATTGGGCTGGACCATTCACTCTGTGACACCTCAATTACCCCCAGAGCAAGCATACGTTTTACCTCGGCAGATACGGCTTCCCTACGTGCCTCCGGTATCCTATAGGGCTTAAGGTTTACTCTGCTTCTAGGCTCAGTTTCAATGTGATGATGGATGAGGTGTGTACGCCCTGGGAGGTCAGAGAACTTGTTTTTGTTTTTCTGTAAAAATTCCTGAGCCTCCTGTTTCTGTGACACTGATAGAGTATCACCTACCTTGACTGGAGGGATTGGTTGTGACAAATTATTAACAGTATTTGTCGCCACCAAGGATTCCCTGTCTTTCCAGGGCTTGATCAAGTTTATGTGATAAACTTGGAAAGGCTTCCTTCTACCTGGTTGGTGCACCTTGTAGTTCACCTCACTGATCTTTTCAACAATTTCATAGGGACCTTGCCACTTCGCCAAGAATTTACTCTCAACAGTGGGGACTAGTATAAGGACCCTATCGCCTGGGTTGAATGTCCTGATTCTTGCGGACCGGTTGTAAATTCTACTTTGGGCCTCTTGAGCCCTCTGGAGGTGTTCCCTTACCAGGGGCATTACAGTGGCTATACGGTCCTGCATTTGTGCTACATGCTCAATAACACTCTTGTATGGGGTGGACTCACTCTCCCATGTCTCTTTTGCAATGTCCAGTAGACCCCTAGGGTGACGACCATAGACCAACTCGAATGGTGAGAACCCTGTGGACGCTTGGGGCACCTCCCTAATAGCAAACATGAGGTAGGGTAATAAATGATCCCAGTCACGACCATCTTTTGCCACCACTTTCTTCAACATATGTTTCAAAGTTTTATTAAATCTCTCCACCAATCCGTCCGTCTGGGGGTGGTATACAGAGGTACGGATGTGTGAGATTTTAAATAGTTTGCATAACTCCTTCATTACTTTCGACATAAATGGCGTACCTTGGTCAGTTAGGATTTCTTTGGGGATCCCAGTCCTAGAAAACATATAAAACAACTCACGTGCAATTGTTTTAGATGCAGTGTTTCTTAAGGGTACAGCCTCAGGATAGCGGGTCGCATAATCCATGACTACCAAAATATACTTGTTTCCTATAGCTGACTTTACAATGGGACCCACTAAATCCATGGCAATACGCTCAAAAGGCACCTCTATAATAGGGAGTGAAACCAAAGGACTGCGAAAATGTGACACTGGGGCACTAACCTGACATGTGGGGCACGACTCACAGTATTTTTTAATGTCATCATATATGGCCGGCCAAAAAAACCTCTGGAGAACCCTCTCTCGCGTTTTGTCAGTCCCCAAGTGTCCCCCAAGAACATGGTTATGTGCCATGTCAAGCACCTGACGCCGGTACGGCTTAGGTACCAGAAGCTGTTCCACAATCTCATCTTTAACCTTATTGACTCTATAGAAAAGATCATTAGTCACCGAAAAATGTGGAAATCTTTTTTCAGCATCTGGTTCCTGAGGTACCCCGTTCATAACAGCAACCTGCTCTCTCGCATTTTTGAGAGTGGGGTCCTGTAATTGTGCAGCCCCAAAATTATCGCTAGACACCTCTAAGTCTAGTATATTTTGCTCAGTGGGAGGAGCCTCCTCCTCCCCAGCCAGGACCTGCAAAGGAAAACAATCATTTTCATCCTGTACACTTTTATCATTCACAGTGGACAAGGCAACCACCTTAGAGGTATCCTCACTCCTTTTGGGGATTTTTCTTTTTTCCCAGAGAGCCCAGAATAATGGAAAATCGCGCCCCAATATTACATTATGCATGAGGTTTTTAACCACACCCACTTCATATTGTACGGTGCCTTGTTCAGTCCCGACTTTAGCCAGCACTATAGGGTACACTTTTGTATCACCATGTATGCACACAACACTCATATGCTTTTTAGACTCTAAGTCCCCAGTCACCAGGCTAGCATGCACCAAGGTTACGAGGCTTCCTGAGTCCATTAACGCTTTAACAGGAAAGTCATTGATTGTGATGTTGCAGATTTGCGGTTCAGTCTCTAGTCCAGGAACTGCAGCACAAGATGGTTCCGCAAATAGCGACTGACGCCGGCTAGCGTCACACTCCATGGGTTCAGTGGTAAGGGGGCAATGGGCAGACACGTGTCCCGCCTCATGGCATCTCCAACACTGGATAGGGCCTGGTCCCCTTGGCAAGGAGTCCTTTTTAGAGCCCCTTAGCCACCCGGGACCATCACCAGTCTTTTGTCCCTGAGACACCACTTGAGCCCTTTTCCCTCCATCAGCACCCCTCCACACTCCCCCAATAGATGGAAGTCTCTTACCAGCTGACGGCACAGATCTGGCGCTCCAGGGAGGTGAAGATGCTGCAGGAACATCACGGAGGTAGTCCTCAGTCGCCTGGAACCTCTCCACAAGGTTGACAAGTTCGTTTGCATTCTTAGGATCACCTTGTCCCACCCAGCGTTGCAGGTCAGTAGGAAGCGCTCGGAGGTAGCGATCCATCACGATCTTCTCTAGGATTTGTGCAGGAGTAGAAGTGTCTGGCTCCAACCACTTTCTTGCCAAATGGATTAGGTCATACATCTGGGACCTCGCTGATTTGTCCAGACTGTAGCTCCAGTTGCGTACCCTCCGGGCACGGACTGCAGTAGTAACTCCTAGTCGGGCAAGTATCTCCTCTTTTAGCCGAGTATAGTCCTTAACCTCTTGCTCACTGAGGTCATAGTAGGCCTTTTGAGGTTCACCTGTTAAATAGGGCGCAATTACCTCTGCCCACTCAGCGGCTGGTAACTTCTCTCGCTCAGCCACGTGCTCAAATACTGTTAGATAGGCTTCAACATCGTCCTCAGCAGTCATCTTTTGCAGCGCTTTCTGCACAGTCCTTCTCCCAAAAAAAATCTCTGGAGCGGCTCCCATCACTGTGGGTGGATTAGCAACCACAGGCGCCTCTCGATTTGCTATCAGGTGCTCGATAAGTTGTTGTTGTGCAGCCATGGACTGTTCATGTCGTCTATTGACCTCTGTCTGAGCCTGCTGTTGTTGCAAACTCACTTGCATAAACTGCTTCAGCATCTCCTCCATGTTGCTGGACTGTTCTTGGAGTGTAGTTGCAGCTTTCACCCAGGACATCAGCAGCTGTAGCCAAGTCTGTCCACACCGTTGCCCCTAGCAACCGTGTTGCCCGCTACCTCCACCAATTGTAAGGGATCTTCCCGGGGTAGGGTGTGTTTGGACACAGTTCACAGCAGACTTGGAATTTATAAAGCAGATCTTGGCGTTTATTCGTGGTACAAACAGTCCAGCAAACAAAAAATATACAGCAACACCGTGCTTTCTAAGTACAACAAAAAATAAAAGACCTAGCCCGGCTGGGCGCTTACTAACAGGTTCTTCTCACCTATCTGACACTTACAAACACAGCGTCTTTCGCCTGGATATCGCAGGGTGAGTTTTAGCTCCAGCAGTGGCTGTGCTTGCAGCTTCCTTCAACACACAGACTGTTCATTCCCTGGCTGAGAGCAATCACCTGCAGGCCCAGCAGAGCCTTTACCTTCCCAGGCTAATTAGGATCAAAGCTCACCTGATCCAAAACCCAGAACTGGATCGGGGGGTGTGGAATGACAGGTCCCTCTACCAAACCTACCTGCCATTCCATATAAACCCAGGCCCAGCAAAATTAAATAACAACTCAGCAGTATATCGCTGCTGAGAAACTGATCCATCCTGGATTTACCATCTCACACTGTGTAGCAACCTAGGTGAGATGTACACCCCCTCGATCACTTCTCCAGTGACATGTCTACAATATATATATATATATATATATATATATTGGCCAAAACCGATGAATAACTTTGTTTTTTAAAAACATTATAAACTATGTTTTACCGATTTTCATTGCAACTCGCATAGACTTCCGTTAAATGATGTCGCAAGGTACAATGAAATCGGCAGTGCAAATCGCACTGATCTGTGGCTTTAAAATCTCGCAGAAGTAGCTCGATTTTAAAGCTGCAGCGGTGTGAACCAGGGCTCTAGTAGGCTTTCATTCACAGAACGATCACCCTCTGGTGAAATGTTACAATTTATTTTAATTTCTGAGCTCAGGGCCAAACATTTCCACACGGATACTTTGTATACTGGTCAGTGCAGAGCTCTCCTCATTGTTATTTTGTACCAATTGCCTCCTGCCAAGTGATAAATGTTTGTGTTCTTTAGTAAATTGACTTTAATGATTTATCCCTTTTTTTTTTAGTGCAGTATTTATCTCACATTTTTAACAAATGTGCAGTATTTACCTCGCTATTTTACTGTGATAAATGACAGTTTTATTATATCATGTGATATTTCTGTAAAAAAAGGGGTCCTGTGACCTTCATATCGCATGCCTTTCCCCTTTAGTGAATTTACCCCACAGACACAGCTCACTTTGCTCTATGGGTGGCGGGGAGTAAACGGACTCCGCTGTACATTTACAACTGACTACCCTCTGATTCGCCTAAATGGAAAAGGACAGATACCCTTCTGGTTTTTTTTTTTTGTTTTGTTTTTTAGTGAGCCCAATTGGACCTGGAGGTAGGTGGGTGTAAATGGACACAAGTATGTCCCAGTGATAAGTAACCCTGTATGGGTTGCAGACTCTCATGTAAGGGAGAACTCTGTGTTGGCTGGGTTATAGTATCCTGACCTTCATGTGGATGGAGACATATGTCTTTAGCTATGTGTTTATAGTTCAAATATTGATATTTGCACTGTTTAGCTGTAATTGTAGGTACTTTACTGCAGATGTGGATCCATCAGTAAATTTCATGATTTTTTTCCACTACAAAATTGGCGCTTTTTGTAAATTTAGGTATTCTGCCAGTAAATTTCACTTCAGGGGGGTTGACAACACTGACGCCATTGGCCCCATGAATAAAGACTGCTTCCATGAGGCCTCATATATGGGTGTGCCCAATCTGGAAGGGGTTAATGGCCATAGACATTAACCATCAGGAAGCAGTGATGCACAGGCCAGCACATCGCTCTGCTTACATTTTTTATTTTTTTGAACTTTATTTCATGCCACTGCACAGCAGCATGGAGCGTTGTGCTGCTGTGCAGTGACATGAGGTGCCATCCAGCACACTTGGTAAAAACACATGCATTTTACCGCAACTCACAGCACTGCACTTCATACCAGAGTTGTGTGAATGGAGCACAAAGTTTACCATTGTTTTCCTGCTTTAATCCAGTGTGGAAAAACACAGGTCACCACTGAATTAAAACGTACCTTCCTTCAACAGCCTGCTTCCTTCATCAGTGGGGGCATCTTCTGCTGGGTGGCAGTCGTCGGTCGTCTTCATTGGCTGGCACGGAATGACATTAGTCCACATAAGCACAGAAATGTGGTTATTCTGGCACACAGGCACTGTGCCAGAATGTAAACTGAGTTGTACTTGAGCAGCTCATTGTAAACTCCAAAAGAAGCAGGGGTGACCTGTACATTATGGGCGCTGCCCCCTCTGTCCACGCCACCCCCCTATATGGCAGAGCATTGCGTTCAGAGCCCACCCAGGTATGTTAGAAAAGCAAATTAATATTCGCATTTCTAACAATGAATTTCCTCTTCGCCAATCAGGAAGCGTGGGTCTGTTACCCGTTTCCCAATTGGCTGAAAGGTCAGGCGATCCTATTGGATGCTTAGGAGGACGGGAGGAGACGCACAGCTGAAGCCGCCATGATCTCAGAAGAGAAGAGGTCACAGGAGACACTGCCAGATGCCTGCTGTAGCCTGATCTTCTGCCTGATGTGCCTGTCGATCCTCAATGTTCCCGCTGATCCCTGCCACCGATGGAGTAAGTGCCGGTGGACAGGCAGACAGAGGGGTGGAGGGGGTTGTTCGGTGTACTCTTTAAAGTGGTTGTAAACCCCTACAACACACTTTGACCTACAGGTAAGCCTAGATTAAGGCTTACCTGTAGGTCCAAGAAATATCTCCTAAACCTACATGGTTTAGGAGATATTTGCCAAAAGGCAGGCACCACTGTCTATGGCGCATGCGCCGTAGACAGCGGCGCGCAGACGCACTGAGCGCGGCACCCGTCAAAGGCGATATGCCGCGCGTGGCGGCTCCCGTGTGCATGCGCGGGAGTGACGTCATCGCGGCTTCGCCGAATGACAGCGGTGGAGCAGCGAGGCCCACCGAGAAGATGGATGCTCCGGACTACAGGGGACAGCAGTGACATCGCTGGCTCATGTGTCAGGTAAGTGACACATAATGGACTACTATGTGATGCATAGTAGCCCATTATGCTTTACCTTTGCAGGGAATGAAAGAGGAAGTAAAACCATCACCCCCCCCCTCTGCAAATAGAGATTTATTTTCGCATTTGATCACCACTGTTTTTTATTTTTTTCGTTTTTTTTTATTTTTTTGTGCTATAATAAACAAAGAAGACCAACAATTTTGAAGAACATTTTTTTTTTTTTACTCCCTGCTATAACTATCCAATAAAAAATATATAAAATGTCGAATTTCTTCATCAATCAAGGCCAATATGTATTCTGCTACATATTTTTGATTAAAAAAAATCCCAATAAGCATACATTGATTGGTTTGCGTAAAAGACAAAGCGTCTACAAACTTTGGTATATATATATATATATATATATATATATATATATATATATATATATATATATACCGTATATAAAAAAAAATCTTTTTACTAGAAGTGATCAGTGACTTGTAGCAGGACTAATACAATGCTGAGTGCTAAAATAATGCGCTGTCACTGTAATAATGACACTGACTGGGAGGAGGTTAGTTTCAGGGGTGAACAAAGGCTTAAATGTGTGCCTGACCAGTGTTTTTGTAAACTGTGGGAGGTTATTTTCCTAGAGGAAGACAAGGATCCTAGTCGCTGATTTGCAGAGACACAGGATCCTTGCCTCCCCTTCTGACAGAACGTCATTCTGCCTTGTTTACATGGGCAGATTGCAGTTCTGTCTCTGTGGCTGATGATCGGCGGGTGTCAGTAGACATCGAGTCTGCAGTACTTGCTGATCAGCTCTCACTGCGTGTGAACCAGGATGGTATGTGTCCTACATGAGCTGCATGATAGTATTTAGCCAGGTAAGACCAAGTGGTAATCACTATGTTCCCCCGCCCTCCCCACTGGGAGAACACAATGGCTCTACGGCAGGGATACCTCTGTCAACACTGCCTGTGTTGAAGGAGGAATTTTGTTCCTGCAACCAATTCACTTTGTCTATTTCTGGCCTTACTGTTAATTGACTCGCTACCTCTGCTTCTAACAGTCCAGTCAGTCCACAGTAAGGCTGCTTTCACACTGAGGAGCTTTACAGGCGCTATACCGCTAAAAATAGCACCTGTAAAGTGCCCCTCCTCTCAACCCAGTGTAAAAGCCAGAGTGCTTTTTCATTGGAGCGGTGCACTTGCTGGACGCTTAAAAAAAAGAAATGCAGGCAGCATCTTTGAGCCGCTGTAGGAGCGGTGTATACACCGCCCCCTACAGCACCTCTGCCCATTGAGATCAATGGGTAACAGCGCGGCAAAGCGCTGCTGCAGCGGCGCTTTGCCGGTGCTTTTAACCCTTTTTTGGCCATTAGCGAGAGTTGAAAGCACCCCGCCAGCAGCCAAAAAACTACGGTAAAACGCTGCTAAAAATAGACAGGCTTGATGGACCATATGGTCTTTTTGTCTGCCATCACTTTCTTATGTTTCTATGTGGGGGACCCTGAGTCCCCTTTGTGTTTTGTGAGATAGTAGGAAAGACCTAGTGATTCTATGGTCTCCTTGTAGATAATGTAATTGTGTTGATGGAGGAGGAATAGGAGGTGTTTCACAGAGGTAAAGGATCATTGGGACAATGGTCATCTTAATGCTATTGATTCATCTAAAAAAGGAATATTATAAAGGCACCAATGTTTGAGCAATTTGAATTTCCTGAAATGTACGGGAGAAGTTGACTTCATAAAGAGTCTGAAAAGAAGAGTTTATGTGGGTGCCTAAGAACTTTAGTGATTTCTCTCGCACTCCAGGCGTATGCGTAATTGGCTTTGTGCAAATTCACTGGGTGTTGCAGGATATGTAATGGAAGTGCTTCTGTTTTAATGGGATTTATTTTATAACCTGATAACTTGCCAAGTATTTTGTGTAGATGGGGTATGAGTGTGATTAAGATTAAGATCTCATCTGCAAAAAGTGATCTTTATATGCACTGCTTATGAATTATATTCCTTTTATATCTACTGTAAGTTCAGTCTGATGGCCTCTGCCAGACGTTCAGTACACAAAAAAAAAAGATTGTGAAAGCGGGCATCCTGGGCGTGTGCACTGACCATATGGAAGTTGGTAATTTATGCTTGAGGCTTCTTAATTCAAACTCACATGTGATAGAAGTGAGGTGGCAGAATGTGTTTATAAATCAGTGCGCGGTGCCAAAACAGGAACATAAGCATTGTGATCAGGGTGACTTTTCCTCAAATGAGGATGTTTCATATTTTTACATCACTATGTTGTAATATCCATCACTTTATAAACAGACATTATTACAGATCATGGATTTCGGCTAGGTTCACACTGCTGCGACCCAAATGTCGTGAAACTTCCAGTGCAGAATGACAAAGCAGTGGTAGTTGGAACAATCATTAATTCACGACTGGACTACGCAAATTTGTTTACATAGGATTACCACAATATCAACTTGCGCGATTACAACTGATCCAAAACACGGCGGCAAGGCTGATAACAGGAAAAAAACCCTGGGAATCCATCTCTCCTTCGCTGAGGAGCTTACATTGGCTAACCATAAAAAATTGGATTACGTTCAAGACCCTTTGCCTCACCCACAAATGAGTGCATAGAGAAGCTCCGCAATACCTAATGGAGAAAATAAATCATTACACACCAAACCGCAGTCTTCGATCAGCCAACAAAAACCTCCTCTTCGTGCCCAAAGCCTGGTATAAATCCAAGGGTGATCGGAGATTCGCTGTCCAAGGGCCTCGGCTATGGAATGCTCTACCATCCAACATCCGCCTGGAAGAAAATCACCTGGCTTTTAGGAAAAAACTCAAGACCTTCCTCTTTTAGCAGATGATCAAAGCTCGCCACAGCGCCTAGAGGCGATTCAGTTCGCATTGTGCGCTATACAAGTATTTCATTCATTCAGTGCAACTTTGCATTGAGACTTGCTTGCGTCTTAATGCACCTTTTGATGTTAATGTGACTTTTGCTTTGGCCAATTGTAACAATACAGAGTGTGACACAATTCCTTTTCCCTCTACACTGAGGGCGCTCACGTACAATCGGATCAGTTCTTCTTTGTTAAGATCATCCCTCGTTCTTCTGGAAGCCATCTTTCGTGCACTTTGAACACAGATGGCAAAGTGGATAATGTGCTGGCTAGGTGTACAATGTGCTTTGGGAGGTGACAATACTTGGGAGGAGGTTCTAAGCTACGGGAAAGGGCTGGGCTATAAGTACAGAGCAATTTTGACTGGAAGTGGATTATAGGGTTAAAAAAACCCTCTGAAGTTGGAACATGTTGCAGCCAAAGTCACATAGATAAGACAAAGATAGGACTTCCTTGCGACTTTTGTGATTTCAAAATTGTAGTATATGGCACTCAAATTGCACCAGAGACACAGAAAAGTAGTGCAGAAACTTTTATTTTTTTGTTGCTTTGACTTGAGTCACAGCGATTTACGACATCACCCATTGAAATGAATGTGTTGCTACTTGTCATGAGACTTTCTGTATCACAAGCTGTAGTAAGGCTAAGTTTCCACTAGTGCAACTTTCCATGCGATATGGGACTGAAAAGTCGCATGACAAGTTGTTCCCAATGATTTCAAATGAGTACTGTTCATATCTGTGCGACTTCAAGACGCAGTGACTTAAAAAGTAGTCCCACTTTGATGCGACTTGAGGTCCATAGACCTCAAGAATACACGGGCATTGCTTCAAGTCGTGGCAAAATCACGCGACTTTGGAGACGCAATAGTGGAAACATAGCCTAAGTAGCATGACAACTTGCAGCACATTCATTTCAATGGGTGATGTCTTAATTGCTGCGACTCAAGTCAAAACAACAGAAAAATATGTTTCTGCACTACTTTTTCTGTGTCTAGGGCTTCCATATCAAAATCTTCCAGCCCCTGGCGTCTATTTATGTAGTACCTGGCTGTGTCAACTGTGAAAATACGGTCATCAATCATAACCATAAAAAGTAACATGAGCCCCTGTGGTGTTTTTTTCCATCATTCCCTTCTTGCCTTTTTCTCTAAGGTATCCACTATAAAGATAATTTCACACCAGATGTGGTGGAACCGTCAAACAATGTCAGACAATGCAAAATGCCTCACCTTCTATCTACCCGGTTCACATCACTGCATTTCAGTAGTGTGTGGACAGTGTGAGTTGAAAAGTCAGTACTTTTTTTTCCAACGTAGCGTGAGACAATCCACTGTCTTGCACTGCGTGGTGGCCAATTGAACCTTATGAGATTTCTGTGACATTTCAATAAAACTTTAAAAAAAGTGAACAGTGTGATGCGCTGAGATCGGAGCATCAACACCACTCTGATCTGGCTGGACCGCACTGCGCAACAGCCAGTGCATTGTAACAGTGGCTGATGTGAACATACCCTAAACATGAATATGTGTGTGAGCTGTTTAGGCTGTATGGGAATGAAGTCCTGTGCCCACCACTGTAAGTGCTGGCCGGGAAGGGAGCTTGTCTATGTCCAGTCAATGGTAGAAGGTGAATAGGTGTCCTGGGAGCTGCACATCCAGTAAAGGCCTGCTATATTATAACAAATAGCAGTCTCAGCCTGGACTGTGTGCCCTACGGAGGTCCAGGCTGAGACTGTCAGTCATTATTAAGCCCGGTTCACACTGGTGCGACATGCGTTCCAACTTTGAGAGCACATGTCGCATGACAACTCACACCCTATTAAGTGCAATGGAGCTCGCTCTAATAGGAACAACTTGAGTTTGTTCCGACTTAGAAAAAGGTTCCTGCACTTCTTTTGGTGCGACTCCGACACTCTCGTTGAGATGTCGGCTTCAAAGTCAAGCGGAAGTCACAACAGTGTGAACCAGGCCTTATACAGCAGGTCTTGACTTGATGTGTGGCTCCCAGGACACCTAGTCACTCTCTACCATACTTTAAACATGCTCAGACAACCAGAATTAAACTGCTGTCCTCTGATGCCACACTGCTATCTTCCTTCCTACGTCATTAGGAACCAGTTGTGTCTTCAAGGTTCTGACACCTGGCATGCCACCAGGTCCTGCCGACTTTGGAGTTGGTGCGGAAGCTGATGCCTCCTTAGATGTGTGATGTGGATATGCCAGGAAGCACCATGAGCAGGGTCCATGTCATTCTCTCCTAGGCAAGAATAGAGGTTGGAGGTCAAGGACAGAGCATAAAGTAAAAAGTACAGTTTTTCAGTCAAAGTCTCCATAAAGTACTCCTAAATCAAGGCCAGTTAGCAGGATAGCTGTCAGCACAACTAGGGGCCAGCTCTGTGGATAAAAGTTGCCAGGAAAAAGGGCAGCTATCCATGGAATCAAACTTTAGTGTGTCTTCAAATCTGTGCATTATGGTAATGCAAAACTGAATGGCTAAATATAATATAAATATTTTGGCAGGTATAATAATTCACAGCGTATGTATATAGCTATTTGCTCTGATTTCATTTTCAACAACCTAGAGCAGTGGTCATCAAACTGCGGCCTGGGGGCCGGATGTGGCCCTCTGCTTGCCTTTATCTGGCCCTTGGAGCACTACTATGCTAATGAAGGAGCACTGTTCCACCTACTAACACCATCAATGGGGCACTATTCTTCTCATTGATATCAACAATGGGGCACTATTCCTTCCATCAAAACCAATGATGGGGCTTTGATGCCAGGGGAATTTTCTACTCGCACTGGCCACCCTCCGGCCCCCCAAAAGCCTGAAGGGCACTAAACTGGCCCTTTACCTAGAAAGTTTGGAGACTCCTGACTAGGGATGAGCCGAACACCCCCCGGTTCGGTTCGTACCAGAACTCTCGAACGGACCCCACGTTCGTTACGAACGTTAGAACCCCATTGAAGTCTATGGGACTCGAACGTTCGAAATAAAAAGTGCTAATTTTAACGGCTAATATGCAAGATACTGTCCTAAAAAGGGTTTGGGGACCTGGCTCCTGCTCCAGGGGACATGGGTCAATGCCTAAAATGTTTTTAAAAATGGCCATTTTGGCGGGAGCACTGATTTTAATGACGATTAAAGTGAAAAAAAAAAGTGAAATATTCCTGTAAATATGGTGCCTGGGGGGGTGTCTGTAGTATGCCTGTGAAGTGCCAAGTGTTTCCCGTGTTTAGAACAGTCCCTGCACAAAATGACATTTAACGGAAATAACACCATTTAAAACTGCTTGCGGTTTTAATGTTATATCTGGTTCCTGCAATATGGTTGAAAATCATTGAGAAAAATGGCATGGGTAGCCCTCCCTGCCCATTACCAGCCTATTTGGGTCTTGTACGCATATTAAGGGGAACCCTGTACCCATATTAAAAAAAGGAAATGCGTGTGGCCCCCAGGCCCTATATACTCAGAACAGCAGTATACAGGTGGTGCAAACAAGACAGGGACTGTGTAGGTTTGTTGTGTTAAGTTGAATCTGTTTGTAATTTTCAAATGGTACATTTTGAAAGTGTAGCTCCAGTCAAAAAAACGATTTTTAAGCTTTTTGGAAAACATAGGGAAGGGTTATCACCCCTGTATAATTTGTTTTGTCGTCCATCTTTTTTCATCTCACTTGCTGTTGTCTCCTTCCGTTTGCAAGTAGGAGATGTTTGTAAGTTGGATGTTTGAAAGTAGGGGCCTGCCCTATATGCTCTGCAGAAATGGCGGAACAAGGTGTTGGTTTTGCCACAACATTGTAAGCCCTCAAAGTGACTCTTGGTGGGCGCTGGAGCGCCCTGCTGTGAACGATTATATCAAGAATTGTAATTACATGCCATTGTTGAACAGTGGTAGAAAAATTGACCTTTGGTGGTTGTGGTGCTGGTGCCACAACACTATAAGTCCTCACCGTTACTCTGGGTGGGCAAAGGAAGGGGCCCCCCTGTGAAATATTATATCAAGAATTGTAATTACATGTCCCTGTTAAACAGGGGCAGAAAAATTGGGCCTTAGGCACTGCTGCTGGTGCCACCACACTGCAACCTCTTCCATATACTCTAGTTTTTTTGCTGGAATTAGCCCTGCTGCAAAGCATTGCATCAAAAATTGTACTTAAACGCCCCTGTTAAACAGGGGCAGAAAAATTGGGCCTTAGGCACTGGTGCTGGTGCCACCACACTGCAACCTCTGCCATATACTCTAGTTTTATTGCAGGAATTAGCCCTGCTGCAAAGCATTGCATCAAAAATTGTACTTAAACGCCCCTGTTGAACAGGGGCAGAAAAATTGGGCCTTAGGCACTGGTGCTGGTGCCACCACACTGCAACCTCTGCCATATACTCTAGTTTTATTGCAGGAATTAGCCCTGCTGCAAAGCATTGCATCAAAAATTGTACTTAAACGCCCCTGTTAAACAGGGGCAGAAAAATTGGGCCTTAGGCACTGGTGCTGGTGCCACCACACTGCAACCTCTGCCATATACTCTAGTTTTATTGCAGGAATTAGCCCTGCTGCAAAGCATTGCATCAAAAATTGTAATTAAACGCCCCTGTTAAACAGGGGCAGAAAAATTGGGCTGCTGGCATCACCCAGAACCAAAAATGTTCTTCCAACATATCAGCGGAGGAGGAAGAGGATAGACAATCAACATAACAGGACAGTCACTCAGCATCAGCATAGGCAGTCTTGAAGGGATGTGGTATTTCAAAAAAAATTATTCGGTTACATCAGCTTCAGGTGCTTGGTAGCTGTGGGTGATCCAAGACTGATTCATCTTGATGAAGGTCAGTCGATCAACTGATTCGGTGGACAGGCGCACCCTGTGATCGGTAACAAAGCCACCAGCAGCACTGAAGGTGCGTTCCGAAAGAACGCTGGATGCAGGACAGGCCAGTAGCTCAATTGCATACTGTGCAAGCTCTGGCCAGTGATCCATCCTCAAGACCCAGTAAGCCAGAGGATTTTCGGTGGGAAAGGTGTCCAAGTCTGACCTTGCCCCTAGGTATTCCTGCACCATGTAAATCAGACGCTGGCGATGGGTGCTGGAACCAATCATACCCTGGGGCTGCGGACTAAAAAATTGTCTGAAAGCATCAGTCAGACGGCCACCTTCTCCACCGCTCCTTCTGACCGATGCCTCAGCAACACGTTGTCCAGGACCAGGAGTTTGTAACCTCCCAGTCTCTGGGAACGCGTTGCACAGAGCTTTCTGCAAGGCCTCCCGGAGATGTCTCATCCTCTGCTCCCTCTGCGATGGCAAGATAAGGTCGGCAACCTTACCCTTGTACCGTGGATCAAGGAGAGTGGCCAGCCAGTAATGGTCCCTCTCCTTGATCCGAAGAATACGAGGATCCTTCCGCAGGCTTTGCAGGATCAGGGAGGCCATGCAGCGTAGGTTAGCTGAGGCATTCGGTCCGGAGTCCTCTGGGTCACTAAGGACAACATGATCCACAGCTACCTCCTCCCAGCCACATACAAGTCCACGTGTTTCTTGGGACTGTAAATCATCCCTATAAGACTGCTGCTGCTGATGCTGAGTGCCAGCCTCCACCTCCATGCTGACACAATCATCCTCCTCCTCCTCTTCCTCCTCCTCATCCTCTTCCTGTGTGATGGGTGGCACAGCAGGAACACTGTCTGGATAAAGGGGGCCTTGAGAGGCAAGGAAGTCCTCCTCTTCCTGCCTCTGTTCTGCCTCAAGTGCCCTGTCCATTATTCCACGCAGCGTATGCTCCAAGAGGTGGACAAGAGGTACAGTGTCACTGATGCATGCACTGTCACTGCTCACCATCCTTGTGGCCTCCTCAAATGGTGACAGGACAGTGCATGCATCCCTGATCATGCCCCACTGGCGTGGTGAGAAAAAACCAAGCTCCCCTGACCCTGTCCTGGTGCCGTAGTCGCACAGGTACTCATTGATGGCCCTCTGCTGCATGTGCAGCCGTTGCAGCATGGCCAATGTTGAGTTCCATCTGGTGGGCATGTCACATATAAGGCGGTTCTTGGGCAGGTTCAACTCCTTTTGGAGCTCAGCCAGCCGAGCACAGGCATTAAATGATCGGCGGAAATGCACACAGACTTTTCTGGCCTGCTTCAGGACATCCTGTAAGCCGGGGTACCTGCCCAAGAACCGCTGCACCACCAGGTTAAGGACGTGAGCTACACAGGGCACATGGGTCAGTTGTCCCTGTCGGAGGGCGGAGAGGAGGTTGGTGTCATTGTCGCAAACCACCATTCCTGGCTTAAGCTGGCGTGGCATCAACCACCTCTCGGCCTGCCCCTGCAGAGCTGACAAAACATCCGCCCCAGTGTGGCTCCTGTCCCCCAAACAAACCAGCGCAAGCACGGCATGGCATCGTTTTGCCTGCGTACTTGCGTAGCCCCTGGAACGCCTACGGAGCACCGCTGGTTCTGAGGACAGAGCACTGGAAGAGGCCATGGAGGAAGAAGAAGAGGAGGGGGTGGAGGAGAGAGGTGTGTCACAACCAATAGTAGCATTTTGGAGGCGTGGTGGCGGAACAACCTCCAACACTACTGCACCTTGTCCTGCATCCTTCCCAGCTGCCAGAAGAGTGACCCAATGGGCCGTGAAAGACAGGTAACGTCCTTGTCCATGCCTGCTGGACCATGAGTCAGCGGTAATATGCACCTTACCGCTGACCGCCCTGTCCAGCGAGGCAAGGACATTGCCTTCCACATGCCGGTAGAGAGCCGGAATCGCCTTCCGTGAGAAAAAGTGGCGTTTGGGGACCTGCCACTGAGGAACCGCACATTGTACAAACTCACGGAAGGGGGCTGAGTCTACCAACTGAAAAGGCAGCAGTTGAAGTGCTAGCAATTTAGCCAAGCTAGCATTCAACCGCTGGGCATGTGGATGGCTGGGAGTAAACTTCTTCCGCCGGTCCAGCAGCTGGGGCAGGGACATTTGCCTGCTATAATCGGACGTGGGTGTACCACTAGCAGAGTTCCCGGAAGCACTTGGCTGTGACACACCTAATTCTACACCTTCATTCCTCTCAGAGCAGGTTTCAGAGAGGACTGAAGGTCTAGTGGGGTTGGAGATGCCAGCTGATGAGGAGCAAGGAGAGGTCCGCTTTGTTCTTTGGTGTGGGTCTTTGAGGTACGCTTGCCAACGAGCTGCATGGCAGGTTAACATATGTCTGGTCAAGCATGTGGTGCCCAAGCGGCTGATGTTTTGGCCACGTGAGATACGCTTGAGACATATGTTGTAAATAGCAGCGGTGCGATCTGATGCACTCGTCTCAAAAAAGGCCCACACCAAAGAACTTTTAGAATAACGCGCAGAGGCAGCGCTCTGCACAGGCGGAGCTCTGCGGTGTGATTCAGTCGGTGTGCTGCCCCTAAGCTGGCCCCGGAGGGCATCCTGCCTCGTTGGACATGTGCCTCCTCCTCCTCCCTCCTTCCAGGCACCCACGTGGAGTCAGTGCCCTCATCATCCCCTCCCTCTTCATCGCTGTAGCAAACCTGGCAGTATGCTGCAGCTTGTGGAACATGACTGCCAGATTGCTGTCCTTCTTGAGCATCCCCTCTCTCTGCGCTCACGCTACTGCCTTCCTCTAGCTGAGTGTCATCATCAGAGCCCACCAAACACTGGGCATCCTCCTGGAGCATGTACCCAACACTGTGCTCAAAGAGTTCAGGAGACTCCTCAGGAGGACGTGGTGGGTCTAGGGAAGGAGTCACTGATGATGACATTGAGAGGAGGGAAGACGATGCGTTGGCAGCTGCTTTGCTACTACCCTGAGACTGGGTGAGAGAGGATGAGGAGGATGAAGAGGGCTTGGTCATCCACTCTACCAAGTCGTTGGCATGTTGCGGTTCAACATGTCCAGCTGCCGAAAAGAAGGACAAGCATGTCCCATGGCCACGTGCTGATGACAATGCACCGCGTCCACGACCAGCACTGTTGTCTCTAGACACAGAGCCTGCTTGCCCTCTTTTATCGGCTCGCGCCTGTCTGCCTCTCCTTGCTGGCCTTCCAGACATGGTAATGGCCTGAAGGGAGTTGGGTAAAACAGCAGTTGGGTAGTTTATATTGTGCTGGAGGCACACAACACCCACTAACTCCTGCAGATGCCTTTTTTATAGAACACCAGAGATAAAGGGGTATATACAGATGTATACTGTGCTGTGCTGGAGGCACACACAACTTCCAATAACTCCTGCAGATGGCAATTGGGCTCAAATAGAGAACAGCTATGTAGGTGGATTATAGCGGTATGTACTGGGTACAGAGCACGCAGACAGCACGCACTATCTCCTAACACTACTGACTGCAAGCTCTATTATTAAAGATAGATCACTAGCTATATAGGTGAGGTGAATATCGCGGTGTATACTGCGGTCAGGGCACGCAGACAATAACCAGAAAACAGCAGAGATAAAGGGGTATATACAGATTAGGGATGAGCTTCGTGTTCGAGTCGAACGCATGTTCGACTCGAACATCGGTCGTTCGTGCGTTCGCCGAATTCCGAACGTTTGGGCCGTTCGCGGCAAAATTCGTGTGGCCCACAATGCACTGCGATGGCGCAATGCATTGTTGTCTCACGATTGGCCAAGCATGCACTGTGACCCCGCATGCTTGGCCAATCGCAGCGCCAGTAGCGAGGAGAGCAATGGTTGGCCACAGGCATCCTGCCTGTGGCCAATCATAGCTCAGGCTGTGTAGTGCACGCCCCACACTATATAAAGCTGCCTTTCAGGCGGCCTCGTGTAGTGTTTGTTAGCATCTGAAGCAGTGGGTGTTCTTTGTACCTTCAACACAGTTACACACCAATCGTTTTTGGCTGATTTACTATTTTGCTCTTGTGTAGTGGTTACTGTCTGTGCCCTGACCGCAGTATACACCACTATATTCACCTCACCTATATAGCTAGTGATCTAGCTTTAATAATAGAGCTTGCAGTCAGTAGTGTTAGTGCGTGCTGTCTGCGTGCTCTGTACCCAGTACATACCGCTATTATCCACCTACATAGCTGTTCTCTATTTGGGCCCGATTGTCATCTGCGGGAGTTATTGGAAGTTGTGTGTGCCTCCAGCACAGCACAGTATACATCTGTATATACCCCTTTAACTCTGCTGTTTTCTGGTTATTGTCTGCGTGCCCTGACCGCAGTATACACCGTGATATTCACCTCACCTATATAGCTAGTGGTCCATCTTTAACAATAGAGCTTGCAGTCAGTAGTGTCACTCAGGAGATAGTGTGTGCTGTATGCGTGCAGTCTGTACCCAGTACATACCGCTATTATCCACCTACATAGCTGTTCTCTATTTGGGCCCCGATTGTCATCTGCGGGAGTTATTGGAAGTTGTGTGTGCTTCCAGCACAGCACAGTATACATCTGTATATACCCCTTTAACTCTGCTGTTTTCTGGTTATTGTCTGCGTGCCCTGACCGCAGTATACACCGTGATATTCACCTCACCTATATAGCTAGTGGTCCATCTTTAACAATAGAGCTTGCAGTCAGTAGTGTCACTCAGGAGATAGTGCGTGCTGTGTGCGTGCAGTCTGTACCCAGTACATACCGCTATTATCCACCTACATAGCTGTTCTCTATTTGGGCCCGATTGTCATCTGCGGGAGTTATTGGAAGTTGTGTGTGCCTCCAGCACAGCACAGTATACATCTGTATATACCCCTTTAACTCTGCTGTTTTCTGGTTATTGTCTGCGTGCCCTGACCGCAGTATACACCGTGATATTCACCTCACCTATATAGCTAGTGGTCCATCTTTAACAATAGAACTTGCAGTCAGTAGTGTCACTCAGGAGATAGTGTGTGCTGTGTGCGTGCAGTCTGTACCCAGTACATACCGCTATTATCCACCTACATAGCTGTTCTCTATTTGGGCCCGATTGTCATCTGCGGGAGTTATTGGAAGTTGTGTGTGCTTCCAGCACAGCACAGTATACATCTGTATATACCCCTTTAACTCTGCTGTTTTCTGGTTATTGTCTGCGTGCCCTGACCGCAGTATACACCGTGATATTCACCTCACCTATATAGCTAGTGGTCCATCTTTAACAATAGAGCTTGCAGTCAGTAGTGTCACTCAGGAGATAGTGTGTGCTGTGTGCGTGCAGTCTGTACCCAGTACATACCGCTATTATCCACCTACATAGCTGTTCTCTATTTGGGCCCGATTGTCATCTGCGGGAGTTATTGGAAGTTGTGTGTGCTTCCAGCACAGCACAGTATACATCTGTATATACCCCTTTAACTCTGCTGTTTTCTGGTTATTGTCTGCGTGCCCTGACCGCAGTATACACCGTGATATTCACCTCACCTATATAGCTAGTGGTCCATCTTTAACAATAGAGCTTGCAGTCAGTAGTGTCACTCAGGAGATAGTGCGTGCTGTGTGCGTGCAGTCTGTACCCAGTACATACCGCTATTATCCACCTACATAGCTGTTCTCTATTTGGGCCCGATTGTCATCTGCAGGAGTTATTGGAAGTTGTGTGTGCTTCCAGCACAGCACAGTATACATCTGTATATACCCCTTTAACTCTGCTGTTCTATAAAAAAGGCATCTGCAGGAGTTAGTGGGTGTTGTGTGCCTCCAGCACAATATAAACTACCCAACTACTGTTTTACCCAACTCCCTTCAGGCTATTACCATGTCTGGAAGGCCAGCAAGGAGAGGCAGACAGGCGCGAGCCGATAAAAGAGGGCAAGCAGGCTCTGTGTCTAGAGACAACAGTGCTGGTCGTGGACGCGGTGCATTGTCATCAGCACGTGGCCATGGGACATGCTTGTCCTTCTTTTCTGCAGCTGGACATGTTGAACCGCAACATGCCAACGACTTGGTAGAGTGGATGACCAAGCCCTCTTCATCCTCCTCATCCTCTCTCACCCAGTCTCAGGGTAGTAGAAAAGCAGCTGCCAACACATCGTCGTCCCTCCTCTCAATGTCATCATCAGTGACTCCTTCCCTAGACCCACCACGTCCTCCTGAGGAGTCTCCTGAACTCTTTGAGCACAGTGTTGGGTACATGCTCCAGGAGGATGCCCAGTGTTTGGTGGGCTCTGATGATGACACTCAGCTAGAGGAAGGCAGTAGCGTGAGCGCAGAGAGAGAGGATGCTCAAGAAGCACAGCAATCTGGCAGTCATGTTCCACAAGCTGCAGCATACTGCCAGGTTTGCTACAGCGATGAAGAGGGAGGGGATGATGAGGGCACTGACTCCACGTGGGTGCCTGGAAGGAGGGAGGAGGAGGAGGCACATGTCCAACGAGGCAGGATGCCCTCCGGGGGCCAGCTTAGGGGCAGCACACCGACTGAATCACACCGCAGAGCTCCGCCTGCGCAGAGCGCTTCCTCTGCGCGTTATTCTAAAAGTTCTTTGGTGTGGGCCTTTTTTGAGACGAGTGCATCAGATCGCACCGCTGCTATTTGCAACATATGTCTCAAGCGTATCTCACGTGGCCAAAACATCAGCCGCTTGGGCACCACATGCTTGACCAGACATATGTTGACCTGCCATGCAGCTCGTTGGCAAGCATACCTCAAAGACCCACACCAAAGAACAAAGCGGACCTCTCCTTGCTCCTCATCAGCTGGCATCTCCAACCCCACTAGACCTTCAGTCCTCTCTGAAACCTGCTCTGAGAGGAATGAAGGTGTAGAATTAGGTGTGTCACAGCCAAGTGCTTCCGGGAACTCTGCTAGTGGTACATCTACGTCCGATTATAGCAGGCAAATGTCCCTGCCCCAGCTGCTGGACCGGCGGAAGAAATTTACTCCCAGCCATCCACATGCCCAGCGGTTGAATGCTAGCTTGGCTAAATTGCTAGCACTTCAACTGCTGCCTTTTCAGTTGGTAGACTCGGCCCCCTTCCGTGAGTTTGTACAATGTGCGGTTCCTCAGTGGCAGGTCCCCAAACGCTACTTTTTCTCACGGAAGGCGATTCCGGCTCTCTACCGGCATGTGGAAGGCAATGTCCTTGCCTCGCTGGACAGGGCGGTCAGCGGTAAGGTGCATATTACCGCTGACTCATGGTCCAGCAGGCATGGACAGGGATGTTACCTGTCTTTCACGGCCCATTGGGTCACTCTTCTGGCTGCTGGGAAGGATGCAGGACAAGGTGCAGTAGTGTTGGAGGTTGTTCCGCCACCACGCCTCCAAAATGCTACTATTGGTTGTGACACACCTCTCTCCTCCACCCCCTCCTCTTCTTCTTCCTCCATGGCCTCTTCCAGTGCTCTGTCCTCAGAACCAGCGGTGCTCCGTAGGCGTTGCAGGGGCTACGCAAGTACGCAGGCAAAACGATGCCATGCCGTGCTTGCGCTGGTTTGTTTGGGGGACAGGAGCCACACTGGGGCGGATGTTTTGTCAGCTCTGCAGGGGCAGGCCGAGAGGTGGTTGACGCCACGCCAGCTTAAGCCAGGAATGGTGGTTTGCGACAATGGCACCAACCTCCTCTCCGCCCTCCGACAGGGACAACTGACCCATGTGCCCTGTGTAGCTCACGTCCTTAACCTGGTGGTGCAGCGGTTCTTGGGCAGGTACCCCGGCTTACAGGATGTCCTGAAACAGGCCAGGAGAGTCTGTGTGCATTTCCGCCGATCATTTAATGCCTGTGCTCGGCTGGCTGAGCTCCAAAAGGAGTTGAACCTGCCCAAGAACCGCCTTATATGTGACATGCCCACCAGATGGAACTCAACATTGGCCATGCTGCAGCGGCTGCACACGCAGCAGAGGGCCATCAATGAGTACCTGTGCGACTACGGCACCAGGACAGGGTCAGGGGAGCTTGGTTTTTTCTCACCACGCCAGTGGGGCATGATCAGGGATGCATGCACTGTCCTATCACCGTTTGAGGAGGCCACAAGGATGGTGAGCAGTGACAGTGCATGCATCAGTGACACTATACCTCTTGTCCACCTCTTGGAGCATACGCTGCGTGGAATAATGGACAGGGCACTTGAGGCAGAACAGAGGCAGGAAGAGGAGGACTTCCTTGCCTCTCAAGGCCCCCTTTATCCAGACAGTGTTCCTGCTGTGCCACCCATCACACAGGAAGAGGGTGAGGAGGAGGAAGAGGAGGAGGAGGATGATTGTGTCAGCATGGAGGTGGAGGCTGGCACTCAGCATCAGCAGCAGCAGTCTTATAGGGATGATTTACAGTCCCAAGAAACACGTGGACTTGTACGTGGCTGGGAGGAGGTAGCTGCGGATCATGTTGTCCTTAGTGACCCAGAGGACTCCGGACCGAATGCCTCAGCTAACCTACGCTGCATGGCCTCCCTGATC
The DNA here is from genome assembly GCF_037356315.1 of Lithobates pipiens. Lineage (NCBI taxonomy): Eukaryota > Metazoa > Chordata > Amphibia > Anura > Ranidae > Lithobates > Lithobates pipiens. The sequence goes on along the minus strand of NW_027507718.1, from coordinate 389,451,910 downwards.
CTGCAAAGCCTGCGGAAGGATCCTCGTATTCTTCGGATCAAGGAGAGGGACCATTACTGGCTGGCCACTCTCCTTGATCCACGGTACAAGGGTAAGGTTGCCGACCTTATCTTGCCATCGCAGAGGGAGCAGAGGATGAGACATCTCCGGGAGGCCTTGCAGAAAGGTCTGTGCAACGCGTTCCCAGAGACTGGGAGGTCACAAACTCCTGGTCCTGGACAACGTGTTGCTGAGGCATCAGTCAGAAGGAGCGGTGGAGAAGGTGGCCGTCTGACTGATGCTTTCAGACAATTTTTTAGTCCGCAGCCCCAAGGTATGATTGGTTCCAGCACCCATCGCCAGCGTCTAATTTACATGGTGCAGGAATACCTAGGGGCAAGGTCAGACTTGGACACCTTTCCCACCGAAAATCCTCTGGCTTACTGGGTCTTGAGGATGGATCACTGGCCAGAGCTTGCACAGTATGCAATTGAGCTACTGGCCTGTCCTGCATCCAGCGTTCTTTCGGAACGCACCTTCAGTGCTGCTGGTGGCTTCGTTACCGATCACAGGGTGCGCCTGTCCACCGAATCAGTTGATCGACTGACCTTCATCAAGATGAATCAGTCTTGGATCACCCACAGCTACCAAGCACCTGAAGCTGATGTAACCGAATAATTTTTTTTGAAATACCACATCCCTTCAAGACTGCCTATGCTGATGCTGAGTGACTGTCCTGTTATGTTGATTGTCTATCCTCTTCCTCCTCCGCTGATATGTTGGAAGAACATTTTTGGTTCTGGGTGATGCCAGCAGCCCAATTTTTCTGCCCCTGTTTAACAGGGGCGTTTAATTACAATTTTTGATGCAATGCTTTGCAGCAGGGCTAATTCCTGCAATAAAACTAGAGTGTATGGCAGAGGTTGCAGTGTGATGGCACCAGTGCCTAAGGCCCAATTTTTCTGCCCCTGTTTAACAGGGGCGTTTAAGTACAATTTTTGATGCAATGCTTTGCAGCAGGGCTAATTCCTGCAATAAAACTAGAGTGTATGGCAGAGGTTGCAGTGTGATGGCACCAGTGCCTAAGGCCCAATTTTTCTGCCCCTGTTTAACAGGGGCGTTTAAGTACAATTTTTGATGCAATGCTTTGCAGCAGGGCTAATTCCTGCAATAAAACTAGAGTGTATGGCAGAGGTTGCAGTGTGATGGCACCAGTGCCTAAGGCCCAATTTTTCTGCCCCTGTTTAACAGGGGCGTTTAAGTACAATTTTTGATGCAATGCTTTGCAGCAGGGCTAATTCCTGCAATAAAACTAGAGTGTATGGCAGAGGTTGCAGTGTGATGGCACCAGTGCCTAAGGCCCAATTTTTCTGCCCCTGTTTAACAGGGGCGTTTAAGTACAATTTTTGATGCAATGCTTTGCAGCAGGGCTAATTCCTGCAATAAAACTAGAGTGTATGGCAGAGGTTGCAGTGTGATGGCACCAGTGCCTAAGGCCCAATTTTTCTGCCCCTGTTTAACAGGGGCGTTTAAGTACAATTTTTGATGCAATGCTTTGCAGCAGGGCTAATTCCTGCAATAAAACTAGAGTGTATGGCAGAGGTTGCAGTGTGATGGCACCAGTGCCTAAGGCCCAATTTTTCTGCCCCTGTTTAACAGGGGCGTTTAAGTACAATTTTTGATGCAATGCTTTGCAGCAGGGCTAATTCCTGCAATAAAACTAGAGTGTATGGCAGAGGTTGCAGTGTGATGGCACCAGTGCCTAAGGCCCAATTTTTCTGCCCCTGTTTAACAGGGGCGTTTAAGTACAATTTTTGATGCAATGCTTTGCAGCAGGGCTAATTCCTGTAATAAAACTAGAGTGTATGGCAGAGGTTGCAGTGTGATGGCACCAGTGCCTAAGGCCCAATTTTTCTGCCCCTGTTTAACAGGGACATGTAATTACAATTCTTGATATAATATTTCACAGGAGGGCCCCTTCCTGTGCCCACCCAGAGTAACGGTGAGGACTTATAGTGTTGTGGCACCAGCACCACAACCACCAAAGGTCAATTTTTCTACCACTGTTCAACAATGGCATGTAATTACAATTCTTGATATAATCGTTCACAGCAGGGCGCTCCAGCGCCCACCAAGAGTCACTTTGAGGGCTTACAATGTTGTTGCAAAACCAACACCTTGTTCCGCCATTTCTGCAGAGCATATAGGGCAGGCCCCAACTTTCAAACATCCAATTTACAAACATCTCCTACTTGCAAACGGAAGGAGACAACAGCAAGTGAGATGAAAAAAGATGGACGACAAAACAAATTATACAGGGGTGATAACCCTTCCCTATGTTTTCCAAAAAGCTTAAAAATAGTTTTTTTGACTGGAGCTACACTTTAAAAATGTACCAGTTGAAAATTACAAACAGATTCAACTTAACACAACAAACCTACACAGTCCCTGTCTTGTTTGCACCGCCTGTATACTGCTGTTCTGAGTATATAGGGCCTGGGGGCCACACGCATTTCCTTTTTTTTTAATATGGGTACGGGGTTCCCCTTAATATGCGTACAAAACCCAAAGGGGCTGGTAATGGGCAGGGAGGGCTACCCATGCCATTTTTCTGAATGATTTTCAACCATATTGCAGGAACCAGATATAACATTAAAACCGCAAGCAGTTTTAAATGGTGTTATTTCCGTTTAATGTCATTTTGTGCAGGGACTGTTCTAAACACGGGAAACACTTGGCACTTCACAGGCATACTACAGACACCCCCCAGGCACCATATTTAAAGGAATATTTCACTTTTTTTTTTCACTTTAATCGTCATTAACCACTTGCTTACTGGGCACTTAAACCCCCCTCAGTCCCAGACCAATTTTCAGCTTTCAGCGCTGATGCACTTTGAGTGACAATTGCGCGGGCATACAACACTGTACCCAAATGAAATTTTTATCATTTTTTTCCCACAAATAGAGCTTTCTTTTGGTGGTATTTAGTTACAGCTCGGAGTTTTATTTTTTGCTAAACAAACAAAAAAAGATGCAAAAAAAAAAAATCATGTTTTAATAGTTTGTTATAAAATTTTGCAAACGGGTCATTTTTCTCCTTCATTGAAGTGCGCTGATTAGGCGGCACTGATAGGCTGCATTGGTGGGCACTGATGGGCTGCATTGGTGGGCACTGATGGGCTGCATTGGTGGGCACTGATAGGCTGCACTGGTGGGCACTGATAGGCATAGTTAAGGCGGCACTAATAGGCACAGATAAGGCGGCACCGATGGGCACAGATAAGGCGGCACTGATGGGCAAAGATGGGCACAGATAAGATGGCACGGATGGGTGGCACGGATAAGTGGCACGGATGGGTGGCACGGATGGGCACTGATAGGTACCACAGATAGATGGGACTGATGGGCACTGATAGGTGGCACTGATAGGTGGCTCTGATAGGTGGCACTGCTGGGCACTGATGGGCGGCACTGCTGGGCACTGATGGGCGGCACTGCTGGGCACTGATGGGCGGCACTGGGGTGCAGCACCTGAGGCAGATTTTGGGTGGCGCTGTGGGTGGCACTGCTGGGTGGCACTGTGGGTGGCACTGTGGGCACTGCTGGGTGGCACTGTGGGCACTGCTGGGTGGCACTGTGGGCACTATGGGCACTGCTGGGTGGCACTGACAGGGGGGCACTTACTTTATTCAGGATGGCACTGCGGGTGGCAGGTGGGCACTGGCAGGGGGCAGGTGTCCTTTTATATTGCTGGCCGTGATCGGGACTGATGTCCCGAACACGGCCGCCGGCGATCTGCTTTTTTTTTTTCTCCTCGCGCTGTCAGCGCGAGGAGGAATACTAGCCGATTACCGGCTCCGTTTTATCACATGATCAGCTGTCATTGGCTGACAGCTGATCACGTGATAAGGGGTCGGGATCGACCCCTTACACGGATCGGTGATCAGGCGAGTCTCACGGACTCGCCGATCACAGAGCGCGCCGCGCGCGCCCCTCAGGGGGCGCGCAGGCCGCTCGTAACCAGGACTACGTCAATAGACGTAGTCCCGGAAATGTGGGTCCGCGCTATTGCCGTCATTTTGCAATAGCGCGGATCCCAAGTGGTTAAAATCAGTGCTCCCGCCAAAACGGTAGTTTTTAAAACTTTTTTTTGCAGTGACCCATGTCCCCTGAGGCAGGAGGCAGGTCGCCAAACCCTTTTTAGGACACTATCTTGCATATTAGCCGTTAAAATTAGCACTTTCCAATTCGAACGTTCGAGTCCCATAGACTTCAATGGGGTTCTAACGTTCGTACCGAACGCGGGGGTCGTTCGCAAGTTCTGGTGCGAACCGAACCGGGGGTGTTCGGCTCATCCCTAATACAGATGTATACTGTGCTGTGCTGGAGGCACACACAACTTCCAATAACTCCTGCAGATGGCAATTGGGCTCAAATAGAGAACAGCTATGTAGGTGGATTATAGCGGTATGTACTGGGTACAGAGCACGCAGACAGCACGCACTATCTCCTAACACTACTGACTGCAAGCTCTATTATTAAAGATAGATCACTAGCTATATAGGTGAGGTGAATATCGCGGTGTATACTGCGGTCAGGGCACGCAGACAATAACCAGAAAACAGCAGAGATAAAGGGGTATATACAGATGTATACTGTGCTGTGCTGGAGGCACACACAACTTCCAATAACTCCTGCAGATGGCAATTGGGCTCAAATAGAGAACAGCTATGTAGGTGGATATAGCGGTATGTACTGGGTACAGAGCACGCAGACAGCACGCACTATCTCCTAACACTACTGACTGCAAGCTCTATTATTAAAGATAGATCACTAGCTATATAGGTGAGGTGAATATAGTGGTGTATACTGCGGTCAGGGCACAGACAATAACCACTACACAACAGCAAGATAGGAAATCATCCAAAAACGATCGGTGTGTACTGTGTTGAAGGTACACAGAACACCCACTGCTTCAGATGCCAACACACTACACGAGGCCGCCTCAATGGCGGCCTTATATAGTGTGGGGCGTGCACTACACAGCCTGAGCTATGATTGGCCACAGGCATCCTGCCCGTGGCCAATCATGGCTCTCCTCGCTGCTGGCGCTGCGATTGGCCAAGCATGCGGGGTCACAGTGCATGCTTGGCCAATCATGAGCAAGCAATGCACTGCGCCATCGCAGTGCATTGTGGGCCGTGAGCGCCACGCGAATTTTGACGCGAACGGACCAAGTGTTCGGATTTCGCCGAACGGACGAACAGCCAATGTTCGAGTTGAACGTACGTTCGACTCGAACACGAAGCTCATCCCTACTCCTGACCTAGAGCATAGGCAGAAAGGATCCTTGTGAATTTAAAGCGGAATTGAACTCAGTTTATACACTTTGCCCCATACTGTTACTCTCTCAAAGTGGCTCAGTTCCTGAAATTCCGCTGTTTATTTCAGCCGGTGATGTCACCTGTGCATGCGCAGTTTAACCTACATTCCCAGCACATAATCCGTGATCTTCAGAGTGCCTGTGTCATGGTGACGCAACCCCCTGTCTGTGCCACACGTCACGTGCTTGTTCTTGAAAAGAAATGCCTTTTTTACAAAATGGCGCCGGCTTCAGCAGGAGCAGGGGTGAAACAGCAGGTAGAGAAAAACAAAGAAAGCATAAGGCCTCATGCACACAGGAAGTTCTGCCATCTCTCCTAGACACCTTTCCTCTTGGCACAGGGATGCGCAATTTGTATCACCCGATACCTGGGACATGCAGTTCTGGGCGGCGGGCAGGTCGTTTTTAATCTACATTTAGCCCAGCTGCAGACAAGCAGCAGGGCTTACCTGTCAGGTGTAAGCAATCAGATGGCTCTGCTGCCACCCGATTGCTTCCACACACACTGGTAAAGTGCCACCTTCCCCTGCTATGCAGGCCCAGCACTGACATACAGGTGCCGGCAGGTGGAGGGGAGGGAGGAAAGTGGACACATTTCCGATCTCCTCCCCATCTTGTTCCTGAACTGGCAATGACACGTACGACATCACGTCCGGGTCCCCATTGTCATTACATTCAGTGGAGCTCAGGGAGAGATATGCATGGTCTTTTAGACCATGGATGTCTCATTAAGGCCTGGTTCACACCTATTCATTTTTTAGTGCATTTTCAGTTTTGCAGAAACACACTACAGTCCATTTAACATGGTTTCCTATGGATGTAGTTCACATTTGTGCATTTTATGGAAACGGCCAGGGTTTTTTTTTTCTGTTTTTTGGTTCCATAGACCTCAATGGTTTAAAGATGTGTATTAAAAAAATGTAAAATGCACCTGTACAAGTGTGAACCAGACGTTAAGAACCTTTCACCAAAAAATCATCACATGGGGACTTTTTGTCCCCTATGTGATGGAATACATTTTTTACAATTTAAAAAAAAAAGCAAAAAAAAGCGCTTGGCTGTTTTATTTAAATCATTGGCCAGAATAATAATTAATTCATGCCTTTGAAACCTATTAACGTTCAAGCGCAAAATACACCTAGAATTAATGCGTGTTTAGACGCATTTTTTCTGCCATACAGCCGTTGATCCTGTAAGTGCTGGCAGTGGAGTTTTTTTCAAGTCTGCATGGACACATGGGCTAACATGCAGGATCATGCCCCATACACGCGGTCGGACATTCCGACCACAAAATCAATCGCATTCTTTCTGACGGATTTTGGCAGAATCTTGTCTTACATACACACGGTCACACAAAGTTGTCGGAAAATCCAATCGTTCGGAACAAAGTGACGTACAAAATGTACGACGGGACTACATAGAGGCCAGTAGCCAATAGCTTTCATCTCCAATTTTTTTCTGAGCATGCGTGGCACTTTGTGCGTCGGAATTCTCTACACACGATCGGAAAAAGTCAGATCAGATTTTGTTGTCGGAAAGTTTTAGATCCAGCTCTCAAACTTTTTCTGTCAGAAATTCCAACAGAAAAAGTCCGATAGAGCCCACACATGATCGGATTTTCCGACAACATAATCCGGTCAGACTATTTCCGACCGTGTGTATGGGGCATTATTTGGAGGCAGAAACATAAATGCTAGATGCCCCTAAAAGTGTGCATGAGGCCTCATAAAAAAACTTACATAAATTCCTTTCCAGTCACATGGGGAACTTTCTCAATGAGGCGGTGTGTTTTTCTAGAATCTGCAGGGTTTAGTTCCACTTTAACACGTGGAAAGTTATCAAAAAAAGTAATACTGTAAGAAGTCACAGGAAAAGTTTGAGACCCTGGTAATTACTTCTGTCATATCATCGTGTGAACTTTGTAGCCATTTGTTGTACTTTGGAATATTTTTTCTTGTGTTTTTATCTGCTGATAGCTTTTCCTAGGTTCATGTTTCTTATTATTATTATTAGTCATACGCTGCGCTGCTAATGTGCTATGGTCAAGCTAGCTTTTGCTCTGCATGGTTTATCTGTATTTAACACACATATTTATTGTGTGTTAAATGCTGATGTAATATACATCTGTATTTGTGCAACAATCTATAGTATGATATTTAATGATTTTGCTTAATTATCTCTTTCTTTCTCCAATATTCTTCTGACATTTAAGGTTCTCTGGTCATGCGTATATGGTTCTGAAGAAGCTAATTGCTAAACGCGTCAACCATCGTATAGGACATGAAGTATAATTGTGACCATTCAGCTCTGGTCATAAGTATATGGTTCTGTAGAATATAATTGCGAAACGCATCAACCATTGTATATGACATGAAGTATAATTGTGACCATTCAGCTGTAAATGAGCATATGTCTCCATTTTTAACTTCAATGTGTATTTATTATATGTTGTGTGAATAATAAAATTATTAGAAATCAACCTTTGTTGTAAATCCTGTTTAGGTACTGATAAGCCCCGTACACACGAGCGGACTTTTCAACATCCAAAGTCCGTCAGACCGAGTCCGTCAGACTATCCGATCGTGTGTGGGCTGCAACGGACTTTAGCTTCGCAAAAGTCTGACGGACTTTAGAAATGAAGCATGCTTCAAATTTTCCCGACGGAACTCCGCCGGACCCGGTCCCCTTCGAAAAATTCGCTCGTGTGTGTGCTACTCCGACGGACTAAAACCGACGCTAGGGCAGCTATTGGCTACTGGCTATGAACTTCCTACGTCAAATCCAGTCGTACGTCATCACGTTCGACTCCGTCGGAGTTTGGTGTGATGGTGTGTGGTCAAGTCCGTTCGGTCGAAAAGTCCGCCAGAACTCCGTCGGAACTCCGGCGGAACTCCTTTGGAGGTCTGTCAGACTTAATCCCTCTCGTGTGTACGGGGCATTATAGTCCGTCTTGTTGTGCACTTTTTTTGTACACTTATTTATTTATTATCTGAAAGAATTTTGCCCAACATGTGTCCACATTAAAAAGTATATCTTGGATTTGAATGGGAGTAATGTCACCCATTGGAACCCGTTATGTGAAAGTGCATAGTAGCAAGTTCACAAAACGCACAAAATAATTAAAAAAAACAAAAAACGTATTGCTTTACATTTGCAGTGCCATTTTTTGTTAACTGCACCCCAAACATGGCAAGCAAGACACACACTTTCACAGGTGAAAAAAGCTTGGTTCAACATGGAGTGCCATGTAGTTAAAAAAAAATATGAGCAAACCTCAAATCTCCAAAAGGTGTCTGAGATTCTTTGTTGCATTTGCTATGCATAGATCAGCCCATACAAATGAAAGAGTTACCCTATCCTTGTCATTGCGCAACATAGTATGAAATGGGGGCTAAAAGCTCACCCACACTATTTGCACATACCTTACCAAATATTATTATGTAAAATGATGATCAGTATTTAACCACTTGCCGCCCGCCCTATAGGCAATTGACGGCTGCAAAGTGGTTGCATAATCCTGACCGGACGTCATATGACGTGATCAGGATTATGAGCCGCTGCGCGATCCCGGGGGCGCGCATCGCGGCGATCGTTGTTGCGGGGTGTCAGTCTGACACCCAGCAACTACGATCTCGGTAAAGAGTCCCCAACGGAGACTCTTTACCACGTGATCAGCCGTGTCCAATCACGGGTGATCACAGTGTAAATGGGAAGAGCCGGTGATCGGCTTTCCCTCACTCGCGTCTGTCAGACGCGAGTAGAGGAGAGCCGATCGGCTGCTCCTCTGACAGGGGGGGTCTGTGCTGATCGATTATCAGCACAGCCCCCCCGAGGATGCCCACACTGGACCACCAGGGACACCACCAGACCACCAGGGAAAAGGTAATCCTCCCTAGACCACCAGGGATGCCAGTCAGCACAATGGGTGCCAATCAGTGCCCATAATGGATGCCAATCAGTGCCCACAATGGGCATCGCTGATTGGCATGCATTATTGTTTGGCACTGATTGGCATCCATTACTATAGTATAACACCAATGCCGCCTATGAGTGCCCACCTGTGCCGCCTATGAGTGCCCACCTGTGCCGCCTATGAGTGCCCACCTGTGCCGCCTATGAGTGCCCACCTATCAGTGTCCGTCCGTGTCGCCCATCCGTGTCGCCCATCAGTGCCGCCTATCAGTGCCACTTCATTGGTGCCACATTGGTGCCCATCAGTGCCGCCTTATCAGTGTAGCCCCATCAGTGAAGGAGAAAACGTACTTATTTACAAAGTTTTGAAACTGAAACAAAAAAAAATTTTTTTTTTCAAAATTTTCGGTATTTTTTTATTTGTAGCGCAAAAAATAAAAACCGTAGAGGTGATCAAATACCACCAAAAGAAAGCTCTATTTGTGGGAAAAAAATGATAAAAATTTCATTTGGGTACAGTGTAGCATGACCGCGCAATTGTCATTCAAAGTGCGACAGCGCTGAAAGCTCAAAATTGGTCTGGGCAGGAAGGTGTTTAAGTGCCCGGTATTGAAGTGGTTAAAGGGTAACTCCTCTTTTGTGGCGGGGGGAAGCAAAAATAAAATAACATAGTGTATACAATTATGACACAAGTCATATTGTAATTGAATGTTATTAAAATTACCTATCTGCAGCGCTGTAGTTTTTCTGTAAAATGCAATGCAATATGGCTACCTGGAGGTGTTCTGTACACAGAATGTGTACAGAAAACCCTGCAGAAACATAATTTCCTGCTTGTGTGATTTGGCTTACTGATTCTTTCCAAAAGTCTGCACTAAGATACAAATCAGATTTCGAGCATCCTCTGCAACAAAATGTAATTTTTGGTGAGATACTCCCAATAGGAAATCACGTCTAAAGGAATGCAGACCCTGCAATATTCATCATTAGAGCCCTGCAGGTGCAGCAGCTGATTCATTATTATGAAACAACTCCCATTAGATGCACATGGACTCAAATACACAGGGATTGTTTCAGAATAACAACAGGTAGGAATCTGCAACAAAGTTTGTTACAATCCTTGCAATGTACACAGATCACCCAGAGGGGGGAACGTGGAGTTACTCTTTTTGTGTGTGTGTGTGTGTGTGTATATATATATATATATATATATATATATACACACAAACGTTACACCCATCTTTATTTAAATGTTCTTGTAAGGTTTGAGAACTGGGACTGCCCTGCCAAAAGGCCTACCAGGCATTATCAAATTATTATATTCCAGTGTTGCTAGCATATACTTTCCTTAAAGTGTTACTAAGCCCAGTAATTAATATGAAAATAGTTCATCCACCCCTCCCACAATGCCCACAGCTTATAAATCTTCTTTTACATTCAAATACTGTCACTATATACCTTTTGGATGATCTGTATGCCACGGTTACATGATAAACTGCACAGTTTCTCCAGTGCTGAGAGTTTCACTACAGCCTGTATTAGGGATGCACCGAAATTTCGGCCGCCGAAACATATCGGCCAAAAATGGCCCTTTCGGCAAAAAGCTGAAAGAGAATTTCCTCCGATACTGGTGCCGAAAATGGGGCGGGGCCTGCTGGGCTTGGCCTCGCCCCCGGTGCCGCCCATCACAGGGGTGTCATTCTGTCTTTAGCTCTCCTCCTCCCCTCCCTCCTCACCCATGCTGCAGTCAGCCTGTGGGGTCTCGCTCTAAAGTCCCCCTCTCCACAGCGGTGGCTGCATATGTCTCCTCAGCCGATGTGTAAATCGGCTGTGCAGGAGCTGGGCACGCTGTACTGTGAAAGTGAAAGCAAATGAGAGGCATCTAGCAGTGTGTGCTGTGCTTTCTGCCTCCCCCTAGAGTGCAGTACCCAGCATGGAGATTAATGTAGAGCTGCAGCTGCCAATTAAAAAAAAAAAGTCTGTCTATATATATATATATATATATATATATATATATATATATATATATATATATATATATATATATATTTATGTTTGTATGCCTGTGTGTTGTATGTGTGTGTGTGTGTGTGTGTTATATGTGTTCATGTTTATATGTGTGTGTGTGTTCTATGTGTGCATGTTTGTGTATATGTGTGTGTGTTCTATGTGTGCATGTTTGTGTATATATATATGTATATGTGTATGTGTGTGTGTGTGTGTGTGTGATATGTGTGCATGTTTATATGTATGTGTGTTAAGTGTGTATGTTTCTATGTGTGTGTGTGCGCATGTATGTGTTATATGTGTGTTGTATGTTTATATGTGTGTATGATTATATATATATATATATGTGTGTGTGTGTGTGTGTGTGTGTGTGCGCGTGTGTTTATATGCACTGGTGAGGCACAGGCAGGCTACATGGCAGGCACTGGTAGGCTGCTGGGCACAGTGAGGCTGCATTGATCTCCCGTAGCATGTCCGCAGTCTCTGACCAGCTCCTGTACCATGCCTGCAGTCTCTGACCAGCTCCTGTACCATGCCTGTGTAGGGGTCAGCCCCTAGGATTACTGAACTATATTGCACTGTGTTCCATCTATAATATATACAGCCTGCTATTTCCAGTTTAGCCACAAGATGTCACTGTTGCTGCCGACCCTTCAGAGGAGAGGAAACAGGAAGTGGCAGTGAGAGAGAACTGTGAGGAGTGTGTGGGCAGCTGAGGAATTCCTGTGCGGAGCTGAGGAAAAGTCAAGTCTGTCCTGAGGAGAGGGAGACTTTGTGTGGATAAAGAGTCGCAGTATCCAGCTAAAGATCGGGCACCTCGGGCAGAGAGAGAGAGCTGTGGTGATTTTGGGCCGCATCTGTGTTCATCCATCCGTCCCAGACGGGCAAGCTGCAGCACTAGGAACTGGACTTCACCTGCCTCATGAAGGAGGCCAAGACAAGGGACCCTCCAGCTGTCTAACAAACTGTGAGTGAGCACCGGTGCTGGATTGTGATAGGGAATAGTACAGTCCCTACTGAGATAGTACGTTGTAGAAACGTGTCCCGATAAGCGGGAATCAGGCAGGACATATTAGAAGAGGGTAGCCTGTATCACTGTGCATGTGTTGGCGGGAAAGCCATTTTGTGTACCACATTCCAGTTAGCCTTACTGTAAACTACTGTGAATTGTTAATACTGTTATCCTCCTCCTCCGGCCATTATATCTTACTGTTTAATAAAGCCGGTTTTTGTTTCAGCCTCCTTGTCTGCTGTCCCGTACTTGAAACCTGCATTGCGGTCTCCTATACCTCTGACCGCTACAAGTGGCGTCACGAACAGGATACGGTTACAGAGATGGAGGCGGCTGAAGGCAACGTACCTGATGTTGATGTGAGTGCCTTAGGTAATGGTGGAACCCCTACAAGGACCCTCCCTATGGGCATGCTTTTTAACTTGTTGCCAAAATTTGATGGCCAGAACATGTCACTGTCAGACTGGGTGACGAGATTACAGAGCGTTGCTAGAATTTACAATGTCAGCCCAGAGCTACAGGTGGAAATTGCTTTGGCTGCCCTGGAGGGTGAAGCGCGGAAAACTGTTTGCTTACAACCGGAAGCTACGCGCAGTACCTTGAAAGAGATTGTGCGCTTTCTAGAAGAAATATACGGTGAAACAGCTAGTGCGGGCCACCTCCGGGCAAAGTTCTTCTACCGGGTACAGCAGGAAAATGAAGGGGTCTCACAATATGCAACGGCTCTACAGGAAGTACTGGCTGAGATACAGAAAAAAGAGGCAGACGGGATAACCGCCATGGGATCCGCAGACCGGATACTGAGGGAACAATTGATCCTGGGACTCTACAGCTCTCACCTGAGACAAGCCCTACGGGAACGAGTCAGAGTGGACCCTACACTGAATTTTCGGCAAATATTGGCTGAGGCCGTGGAGCGAAGTAAAGAAGAAATTTATGCCTCTGGAGTGATACGGACCCAGACCGCCTCCCTCGGGGTTGCGAAGAATGAAGAGGTCCTGGTTAGAGTGGTGCAGGACCTACAAAGCTCCCTGGGTCTCATGCATGAGAAGTTGACGCAAATAGAGAGACGGATGGATTTGAGCTACCCCCCTGAGGTTGCATATCTGGGGCAACAACAACCTTATCAGACTGCCTCGATGGTTCCTGCACCAGAGCATCCTTACCCACGTATTCCCACCTACCGAGTCCCTCAATATCCTCCAGTGAGCTCGGCCAGTCCAGGCCTACGGGCGCCTCCCGCACACAGACAGAGAGAACAACGCAGAGAGGCTCAGTGCTGGCGGTGTGGAGAAAAAGGACACTTCGCTAGAGAATGCCGGAGGGACCTGCCTAGACGCCCAGAGCCGGCGTTAAACTTCAGGCCCCCGCAGTAATGAGGCACACTGCGGGGGAAGTAGAGTGTCAGGCCACTCAGCACAGCTCCGAACACCTGGTTGCAGGATGTCCCACCATAAGAGCCGAGTTTGAAGGCATTCCAGTCAACTGTTTAGTGGACACCGGATCACAGGTAACGACCATGCCTCAGTCATATTTCAACCGTTACTTTCAAGCACTGGCCAAGCCAGAACAGGGGACATTGATCCGGGTCACAGCAGCTAACCAGCAACAAATCCCTGTCACAGGTGTCGTATGGATGAATGTACGTCTGTGTGGACAGGAAGTTGGAAAAAAAGGTATCCTGCTGGTCCCTGAAACCTTCAAAGAAGATGTACCGGTGATAATGGGCATGAATATCCTGCGAGAGTTGGATCAAATTATGTTCACTAAAAGGGGGCCGGGCTATTGGAAGAATGCCACTCCACACAAACCAACGCAAAAGGCATTTCAACGGTTAATCCGGTTTTGTGGGACACAGAAGAGTGTCCCAGTACATCAGTCTGTAGGAAATATTCGAGTGCCGGGAAGGGCTACCCTTACCCTCCCTCCTGATCGGGAGACTATACTGACTTTGCCCGTGGGAACCTCCCGCAACCTTGAAGGTATGGAGGTGATCATTGAGCCTGCAGGCCTGGGAGAGTTAGGTCAGGATGTCCTAGTGGCCCGGACACTGGCAGTAGTCCAAAATGGACGAGTACCCATAAGAGCTGTAAACGTTGGACAACGGGAAGTCTCTCTGGTGCCAGGAGTGGAACTGGCTCGCGTGTACCTACATCGGGGAGAAGTGCTGAGTCAGGGAGAAGTGACTCTAGCTCCGATAGGCAATTCTGCTTGGACCTTGGCAGTTACTGCAAAGCCTGCAGAGGCACCGACCCCAGAATGGAATGGGACAGTCATCTTGGAACAAATGGAGATAGATGTGAAAGCTCTAAGTCCGGATCATTTACGAGCAGTTGAAACCATGCTGTGGGAGAATCAAGCTGCGTTTGCCCGCAATGCCAATGACTTTGGTTGCACAGATGCTATCACCCATGAGATACCGACGGGGGACACTCCCCCAAGCCGAGAGAGATATCGACAGATTCCACCCAAGTTGTATCAAGAGGTGAAGACATTGCTGAAACAGATGATCGATTCAGGAGTGGTTCGGGGTAGTCAAAGTCCCTGGGCAGCCCCAGTGGTGCTTGTCAAGAAGAAGGATGGCACCATTCGATTTTGTGTGGATTACCGGAGATTGAATGCGTGCACAGTGCGGGACTCATATCCTCTGCCTCGCATCGAAGAGTCCCTAACAGCCCTAGGGCGGGCTAAATACTTCTCCACCTTGGATTTAGCAAGTGGATACTGGCAGGTACCGGTGGCTGAACAAGACAAGGAAAAGACAGCATTCATACTTCCCATGGGTCTGTTTGAATTTAATAGGATGCCATTTGGGCTGTCTAATGCCCCAGGAACCTTTCAGAGGCTGATGGAAAAATGTCTGGGAGATCTAAATTTTGAAGCTACCCTGATATACTTGGATGATATTATAGTGTACTCTGCTACTTTTGAAGAACACTTGGCCCGATTAGGACAGGTACTTGAGCGACTGCGGGCCCATGGCCTGAAGATAAAGCCAAAGAAGTGTCATCTCTTCAAGAAGGAGATCGAGTACTTAGGCCATACGGTGTCCAAAGACGGGGTGCTGCCATCCCAAAATAAAGTGGCTGCCATTCAACAATGGCCGGAGCCTAGAACGCTGCGTGAGTTGAAGGCCTTCCTTGGTCTGACTGGTTACTACCGGCGGTTCATCAAAGACTATGCAAAGATAGCGGGCCCTCTGAATGAGATTTGGAGAGGAACTGCTGGGCAATCCAAGAGTCAAAGTGTTCCCTGGGGACAGAAGCAAGAGGAGGCCTTCCTGACCTTGAAAGAGGCTCTGACATCGGCCCCCATCTTGGCTTATGCTGATTTTGACAAACCATTCTTCTTATCTACTGACGGTAGTCTCTACGGACTCGGGGCAGTGTTGTCACAGATGCAGGACGGACACGAAAGAGTGATTGCCTATGCCAGTAGGTCCCTGCGGGATACGGAGCGAAACCCTCATAACTATAGTTCCTTCCGGCTAGAGCTCCTTGCCCTGGTGTGGGCCATGACAGAGAAGTTTGCCGGTTACCTTACAGGGGCTAAAATCTTTGTACGGACTGATAACAATCCCCTGGCCCATCTGGATACTGCTAGACTGGGAGCCCTGGAGCAACGTTGGGCAGCTCGCCTTGCAAAGTATGACTTCTCAATTCGCTATCGCTCTGCTACAGAGAATACCAATGCTGATGGTCTGTCGAGGGTTACTTTTGAAACTCCATTGGGAGAGCTTGATGAACAAAAGGAAGAGGATGAAATTCCAGACTTCCGCAAGTTTACACCTCCAGCAGTCGCAGCACAGACAAGCGGGGAGGCCCGGTCCCTGCCTAAGGCATTAGCAAGAACTAATGAGGAATGGGGGCGAATACAAGATGAAGACATTGGACTGCGACAGATAAAAGGTTGGGTGGCTCGGCAAAGAAAACCAGACAGAGAGGAAAGGGCTGATCTTGATGCTGAGATGAAGTCAATTCTACATCAATGGGACAGACTAGAGGTTCATGGAGCTGTTCTATACCGCAAGTGGCAGCAGCCTGCCGATCTGGAGGCAAGATGGCAGGTTGTCATACCAAGGAGTCTGGCACTAGAGATAGCCAGGGAAGCTCATGAATTTGGAGCTCATTTCGGGCCAGTCAAAACTTACCAGTGGCTGCAGCGTTATGTGTATTGTCCACGACTGGAGGTCGTAGTTGAAGAAGTCTGCCGACAGTGTAGAGTGTGTGAGCTTACTAAAAGCACAGAGCAGAGGGCACCCATACAGCCCATACAGACCAAGGAACCGCTGGAGGTATTGCTGATAGATTATCTCCTCGTGGGACAGTCAGCCAGAGGCCCACAATACTGCCTGGTCATGATTGACCACTTCTCCAAGTTTGCAGTGGTCACTCCAACTCGGGACCAGACGGCTGAGTCTGCAGCTCGGGCCATCTGTCAAGATTTCATCCGGGTCTATGGATGCCCGAAACGGATTCACTCAGATCAAGGAGCATGCTTTCAAGGGAAAGTGATGGAGGAGTTACACCGACTGTATGGCATTGGAAAATCCAGGACAACTCCATATCATCCCCAAGGGAATGGGGCCTGTGAGCGCTTTAATCGGACTCTGCTTCAGATGCTGAGGACCTTAGAGGAGGACAAAAAGACACACTGGCCAGACTATCTGCCTGAATTAGTCTGGGCCTACAATAATCGTGTCCACACTACCACCGGCTATACCCCATACATGCTACTGTTCGGTAGAGCCGGACGAGAAATTGTCGAATTGAATTTGGAACAGCCAGAAGATGTGATAGAGCGATCAACCACCTCATGGGTGAAAGAACACCGCAAGCGACTCCAGACCATCTGCCGGTTAGTAGGCCAGAGATTGCAAGAAAAGACTTATACTGACCGTCCTCCCATCCAAGAGATTCCGTTGCAACCTGGAGACCGGGTGCTGGTTCGAGAGAAACGGCCCAGAGGCAAGTTGAGTGAGCGTTGGGAGGTACAGCCGTACAAAGTGATCAAGAGAGTGTATCCCAATGGTCCAGTTTACGAAGTTCGTGTTGAGAATGGGGAGTCGGCTTCAAGGGTTCTACATAGGAATATGCTACGGCCATGTCGGTCAGAAGATCGGATACCTGCACAGAGGACACCACTCCCTGCCCCTTCCTCAGAATTTGTCATTTCCGATGGGAATAATATTGAAGACTGGTGGATTGTTCCTGACTCTGCACGTGATGAAGCCCCTGTTATAGAACCAGTACCAGCTCCAAGGGAGGAAGGACAAGTCCTAACAGAAAGACAAGACCTTCGGAGATCTAGTAGGTCTACTGCAGGGGTTCCACCAAACAGGTACAATGCTGATCAGTTTATTTGGTCTAACTGTATGTATTATGAACAATGTTGTGCTGCCGTTAAAGATTGATTTAACCCTTTTCTTCCCCATGGACTATATAGCAAGGCCGAGGACGGCCACCTTTAAGCGGGGAGGCATGTAGGGGTCAGCCCCTAGGATTACTGAACTATATTGCACTGTGTTCCATCTATAATATATACAGCCTGCTATTTCCAGTTTAGCCACAAGATGTCACTGTTGCTGCCGACCCTTCAGAGGAGAGGAAACAGGAAGTGGCAGTGAGAGAGAACTGTGAGGAGTGTGTGGGCAGCTGAGGAATTCCTGTGCGGAGCTGAGGAAAAGTCAAGTCTGTCCTGAGGAGAGGGAGACTTTGTGTGGATAAAGAGTCGCAGTATCCAGCTAAAGATCGGGCACCTCGGGCAGAGAGAGAGAGCTGTGGTGATTTTGGGCCGCATCTGTGTTCATCCATCCGTCCCAGACGGGCAAGCTGCAGCACTAGGAACTGGACTTCACCTGCCTCATGAAGGAGGCCAAGACAAGGGACCCTCCAGCTGTCTAACAAACTGTGAGTGAGCACCGGTGCTGGATTGTGATAGGGAATAGTACAGTCCCTACTGAGATAGTACGTTGTAGAAACGTGTCCCGATAAGCGGGAATCAGGCAGGACATATTAGAAGAGGGTAGCCTGTATCACTGTGCATGTGTTGGCGGGAAAGCCATTTTGTGTACCACATTCCAGTTAGCCTTACTGTAAACTACTGTGAATTGTTAATACTGTTATCCTCCTCCTCCGGCCATTATATCTTACTGTTTAATAAAGCCGGTTTTTGTTTCAGCCTCCTTGTCTGCTGTCCCGTACTTGAAACCTGCATTGCGGTCTCCTATACCTCTGACCGCTACAAGTGGCGTCACGAACAGGATACGGTTACAGAGATGGAGGCGGCTGAAGGCAACGTACCTGATGTTGATGTGAGTGCCTTAGGTAATGGTGGAACCCCTACAAGGACCCTCCCTATGGGCATGCTTTTTAACTTGTTGCCAAAATTTGATGGCCAGAACATGTCACTGTCAGACTGGGTGACGAGATTACAGAGCGTTGCTAGAATTTACAATGTCAGCCCAGAGCTACAGGTGGAAATTGCTTTGGCTGCCCTGGAGGGTGAAGCGCGGAAAACTGTTTGCTTACAACCGGAAGCTACGCGCAGTACCTTGAAAGAGATTGTGCGCTTTCTAGAAGAAATATACGGTGAAACAGCTAGTGCGGACCACCTCCGGGCAAAGTTCTTCTACCGGGTACAGCAGGAAAATGAAGGGGTCTCACAATATGCAACGGCTCTACAGGAAGTACTGGCTGAGATACAGAAAAAAGAGGCAGACGGGATAACCGCCATGGGATCCGCAGACCGGATACTGAGGGAACAATTGATCCTGGGACTCTACAGCTCTCACCTGAGACAAGCCCTACGGGAACGAGTCAGAGTGGACCCTACACTGAATTTTCGGCAAATATTGGCTGAGGCCGTGGAGCGAAGTAAAGAAGAAATTTATGCCTCTGGAGTGATACGGACCCAGACCGCCTCCCTCGGGGTTGCGAAGAATGAAGAGGTCCTGGTTAGAGTGGTGCAGGACCTACAAAGCTCCCTGGGTCTCATGCATGAGAAGTTGACGCAAATAGAGAGACGGATGGATTTGAGCTACCCCCCTGAGGTTGCATATCTGGGGCAACAACAACCTTATCAGACTGCCTCGATGGTTCCTGCACCAGAGCATCCTTACCCACGTATTCCCACCTACCGAGTCCCTCAATATCCTCCAGTGAGCTCGGCCAGTCCAGGCCTACGGGCGCCTCCCGCACACAGACAGAGAGAACAACGCAGAGAGGCTCAGTGCTGGCGGTGTGGAGAAAAAGGACACTTCGCTAGAGAATGCCGGAGGGACCTGCCTAGACGCCCAGAGCCGGCGTTAAACTTCAGGCCCCCGCAGTAATGAGGCACACTGCGGGGGAAGTAGAGTGTCAGGCCACTCAGCACAGCTCCGAACACCTGGTTGCAGGATGTCCCACCATAAGAGCCGAGTTTGAAGGCATTCCAGTCAACTGTTTAGTGGACACCGGATCACAGGTAACGACCATGCCTCAGTCATATTTCAACCGTTACTTTCAAGCACTGGCCAAGCCAGAACAGGGGACATTGATCCGGGTCACAGCAGCTAACCAGCAACAAATCCCTGTCACAGGTGTCGTATGGATGAATGTACGTCTGTGTGGACAGGAAGTTGGAAAAAAAGGTATCCTGCTGGTCCCTGAAACCTTCAAAGAAGATGTACCGGTGATAATGGGCATGAATATCCTGCGAGAGTTGGATCAAATTATGTTCACTAAAAGGGGGCCGGGCTATTGGAAGAATGCCACTCCACACAAACCAACGCAAAAGGCATTTCAACGGTTAATCCGGTTTTGTGGGACACAGAAGAGTGTCCCAGTACATCAGTCTGTAGGAAATATTCGAGTGCCGGGAAGGGCTACCCTTACCCTCCCTCCTGATCGGGAGACTATACTGACTTTGCCCGTGGGAACCTCCCGCAACCTTGAAGGTATGGAGGTGATCATTGAGCCTGCAGGCCTGGGAGAGTTAGGTCAGGATGTCCTAGTGGCCCGGACACTGGCAGTAGTCCAAAATGGACGAGTACCCATAAGAGCTGTAAACGTTGGACAACGGGAAGTCTCTCTGGTGCCAGGAGTGGAACTGGCTCGCGTGTACCTACATCGGGGAGAAGTGCTGAGTCAGGGAGAAGTGACTCTAGCTCCGATAGGCAATTCTGCTTGGACCTTGGCAGTTACTGCAAAGCCTGCAGAGGCACCGACCCCAGAATGGAATGGGACAGTCATCTTGGAACAAATGGAGATAGATGTGAAAGCTCTAAGTCCGGATCATTTACGAGCAGTTGAAACCATGCTGTGGGAGAATCAAGCTGCGTTTGCCCGCAATGCCAATGACTTTGGTTGCACAGATGCTATCACCCATGAGATACCGACGGGGGACACTCCCCCAAGCCGAGAGAGATATCGACAGATTCCACCCAAGTTGTATCAAGAGGTGAAGACATTGCTGAAACAGATGATCGATTCAGGAGTGGTTCGGGGTAGTCAAAGTCCCTGGGCAGCCCCAGTGGTGCTTGTCAAGAAGAAGGATGGCACCATTCGATTTTGTGTGGATTACCGGAGATTGAATGCGTGCACAGTGCGGGACTCATATCCTCTGCCTCGCATCGAAGAGTCCCTAACAGCCCTAGGGCGGGCTAAATACTTCTCCACCTTGGATTTAGCAAGTGGATACTGGCAGGTACCGGTGGCTGAACAAGACAAGGAAAAGACAGCATTCATACTTCCCATGGGTCTGTTTGAATTTAATAGGATGCCATTTGGGCTGTCTAATGCCCCAGGAACCTTTCAGAGGCTGATGGAAAAATGTCTGGGAGATCTAAATTTTGAAGCTACCCTGATATACTTGGATGATATTATAGTGTACTCTGCTACTTTTGAAGAACACTTGGCCCGATTAGGACAGGTACTTGAGCGACTGCGGGCCCATGGCCTGAAGATAAAGCCAAAGAAGTGTCATCTCTTCAAGAAGGAGATCGAGTACTTAGGCCATACGGTGTCCAAAGACGGGGTGCTGCCATCCCAAAATAAAGTGGCTGCCATTCAACAATGGCCGGAGCCTAGAACGCTGCGTGAGTTGAAGGCCTTCCTTGGTCTGACTGGTTACTACCGGCGGTTCATCAAAGACTATGCAAAGATAGCGGGCCCTCTGAATGAGATTTGGAGAGGAACTGCTGGGCAATCCAAGAGTCAAAGTGTTCCCTGGGGACAGAAGCAAGAGGAGGCCTTCCTGACCTTGAAAGAGGCTCTGACATCGGCCCCCATCTTGGCTTATGCTGATTTTGACAAACCATTCTTCTTATCTACTGACGGTAGTCTCTACGGACTCGGGGCAGTGTTGTCACAGATGCAGGACGGACACGAAAGAGTGATTGCCTATGCCAGTAGGTCCCTGCGGGATACGGAGCGAAACCCTCATAACTATAGTTCCTTCCGGCTAGAGCTCCTTGCCCTGGTGTGGGCCATGACAGAGAAGTTTGCCGGTTACCTTACAGGGGCTAAAATCTTTGTACGGACTGATAACAATCCCCTGGCCCATCTGGATACTGCTAGACTGGGAGCCCTGGAGCAACGTTGGGCAGCTCGCCTTGCAAAGTATGACTTCTCAATTCGCTATCGCTCTGCTACAGAGAATACCAATGCTGATGGTCTGTCGAGGGTTACTTTTGAAACTCCATTGGGAGAGCTTGATGAACAAAAGGAAGAGGATGAAATTCCAGACTTCCGCAAGTTTACACCTCCAGCAGTCGCAGCACAGACAAGCGGGGAGGCCCGGTCCCTGCCTAAGGCATTAGCAAGAACTAATGAGGAATGGGGGCGAATACAAGATGAAGACATTGGACTGCGACAGATAAAAGGTTGGGTGGCTCGGCAAAGAAAACCAGACAGAGAGGAAAGGGCTGATCTTGATGCTGAGATGAAGTCAATTCTACATCAATGGGACAGACTAGAGGTTCATGGAGCTGTTCTATACCGCAAGTGGCAGCAGCCTGCCGATCTGGAGGCAAGATGGCAGGTTGTCATACCAAGGAGTCTGGCACTAGAGATAGCCAGGGAAGCTCATGAATTTGGAGCTCATTTCGGGCCAGTCAAAACTTACCAGTGGCTGCAGCGTTATGTGTATTGTCCACGACTGGAGGTCGTAGTTGAAGAAGTCTGCCGACAGTGTAGAGTGTGTGAGCTTACTAAAAGCACAGAGCAGAGGGCACCCATACAGCCCATACAGACCAAGGAACCGCTGGAGGTATTGCTGATAGATTATCTCCTCGTGGGACAGTCAGCCAGAGGCCCACAATACTGCCTGGTCATGATTGACCACTTCTCCAAGTTTGCAGTGGTCACTCCAACTCGGGACCAGACGGCTGAGTCTGCAGCTCGGGCCATCTGTCAAGATTTCATCCGGGTCTATGGATGCCCGAAACGGATTCACTCAGATCAAGGAGCATGCTTTCAAGGGAAAGTGATGGAGGAGTTACACCGACTGTATGGCATTGGAAAATCCAGGACAACTCCATATCATCCCCAAGGGAATGGGGCCTGTGAGCGCTTTAATCGGACTCTGCTTCAGATGCTGAGGACCTTAGAGGAGGACAAAAAGACACACTGGCCAGACTATCTGCCTGAATTAGTCTGGGCCTACAATAATCGTGTCCACACTACCACCGGCTATACCCCATACATGCTACTGTTCGGTAGAGCCGGACGAGAAATTGTCGAATTGAATTTGGAACAGCCAGAAGATGTGATAGAGCGATCAACCACCTCATGGGTGAAAGAACACCGCAAGCGACTCCAGACCATCTGCCGGTTAGTAGGCCAGAGATTGCAAGAAAAGACTTATACTGACCGTCCTCCCATCCAAGAGATTCCGTTGCAACCTGGAGACCGGGTGCTGGTTCGAGAGAAACGGCCCAGAGGCAAGTTGAGTGAGCGTTGGGAGGTACAGCCGTACAAAGTGATCAAGAGAGTGTATCCCAATGGTCCAGTTTACGAAGTTCGTGTTGAGAATGGGGAGTCGGCTTCAAGGGTTCTACATAGGAATATGCTACGGCCATGTCGGTCAGAAGATCGGATACCTGCACAGAGGACACCACTCCCTGCCCCTTCCTCAGAATTTGTCATTTCCGATGGGAATAATATTGAAGACTGGTGGATTGTTCCTGACTCTGCACGTGATGAAGCCCCTGTTATAGAACCAGTACCAGCTCCAAGGGAGGAAGGACAAGTCCTAACAGAAAGACAAGACCTTCGGAGATCTAGTAGGTCTACTGCAGGGGTTCCACCAAACAGGTACAATGCTGATCAGTTTATTTGGTCTAACTGTATGTATTATGAACAATGTTGTGCTGCCGTTAAAGATTGATTTAACCCTTTTCTTCCCCATGGACTATATAGCAAGGCCGAGGACGGCCACCTTTAAGCGGGGAGGCATGTAGGGGTCAGCCCCTAGGATTACTGAACTATATTGCACTGTGTTCCATCTATAATATATACAGCCTGCTATTTCCAGTTTAGCCACAAGATGTCACTGTTGCTGCCGACCCTTCAGAGGAGAGGAAACAGGAAGTGGCAGTGAGAGAGAACTGTGAGGAGTGTGTGGGCAGCTGAGGAATTCCTGTGCGGAGCTGAGGAAAAGTCAAGTCTGTCCTGAGGAGAGGGAGACTTTGTGTGGATAAAGAGTCGCAGTATCCAGCTAAAGATCGGGCACCTCGGGCAGAGAGAGAGAGCTGTGGTGATTTTGGGCCGCATCTGTGTTCATCCATCCGTCCCAGACGGGCAAGCTGCAGCACTAGGAACTGGACTTCACCTGCCTCATGAAGGAGGCCAAGACAAGGGACCCTCCAGCTGTCTAACAAACTGTGAGTGAGCACCGGTGCTGGATTGTGATAGGGAATAGTACAGTCCCTACTGAGATAGTACGTTGTAGAAACGTGTCCCGATAAGCGGGAATCAGGCAGGACATATTAGAAGAGGGTAGCCTGTATCACTGTGCATGTGTTGGCGGGAAAGCCATTTTGTGTACCACATTCCAGTTAGCCTTACTGTAAACTACTGTGAATTGTTAATACTGTTATCCTCCTCCTCCGGCCATTATATCTTACTGTTTAATAAAGCCGGTTTTTGTTTCAGCCTCCTTGTCTGCTGTCCCGTACTTGAAACCTGCATTGCGGTCTCCTATACCTCTGACTGCTACACCTGCAGTCTCTGACCAGCTCCTGTACCATGCCCGCAGTCTCTGACCAGCTCCTGTACCATGCCCGCAGTCTCTGACCAGCTCCTGTACCATGCAGGCAGTCTCTGACCAGCTCCTGTACCATGCCCGCAGTCTCTGACCAGCTCCTGTACCATGCCCGCAGTCTCTGACCAGCTCCTGTACCATGCCCGCAATCTCTGACCAGCTCCTGTACCATGCCCGCAGTCTCTGACCAGCTCCTGTAGCATGTCCCCAGTCTCTGACCAGCTCCTGTAGCATGTCCCCGGTCTCTGACCAGCTCCTGTAGCATGTCCCCAGTCTCTGACCAGCTCCTGTAGCATGCCCCCAGTCTCTGACCAGCTCCTGTAGCATGTCCCCAGTCTCTGACCAGCTCCTGTATAAAAATATTTTTAAAAATAGTCAATTTCGGTATCGGTGCTGTTTCGGTATCGGTTTCGGTTTTCGGGATCAAGGAAGATTTATTTTCGGTATCGGTTTCGGCACCAAAAAACCCATCCGGTGCATCCCTAGCCTGTATACACGCCCACATGTTTGATGTCAATAATCACGTGGCATGGCTAACTCTGAGAACAAGTAAATGTTCTCTCCAGCATAAAAGACAGCACTGAGCATGTGCAGGTCATCTACTGCCTGTGTTAGCTGGCCTTCCCTTGATAGACCGTGCAGGAGGGGAGGATCTGTCCATACAGGGTAGAACAGCCTTTTTACACAGTGCAGAGGATTAACCCCTTAAAGTGGAAGTAAACCCATGGATTTAAACAGTTTAAAAAAAAAGGCATGCCGGGAATGCTAACTGCACATTGGCTGTGCTCTCAGCCAAACTATCAAACCATCCAATGGCTGGTGTCATAACGAATCACATGTGCAGCACCATAGCAGTTGAAGATTAAACAGAGGCAAAGATGGCAGCTTCCTTGGCTGAAAACGATAGGGGAGTTTACTTCCACTTTAAGTTCTACTGTGAGTATAACAAGCATGCTATTCTGCATATACAGACTGATTTTACTGTTGTGGATTTAGTAACACTTTAAGCCAGGTACAAATATGAGTACGATTGTGTCCCTTTTAACTTCCAAGATTCTTTAAAATGTATTAAATCACTTATTAGAGTTTAAACAGAGACCACACCTACAAAACACATCAATTTATTTCCATTGCATATACAGTATATAAAGAAATTGCAATTTGACATATTGAATAAAGTAAAATGTACAAAATATAAAAATGAATTTATATACAAGGTTACAAAAATATAATTTGGCAAGTAAATACAAACATACAGATATTGTAAAGACATGTCCTGTGTAGGTAGTAAAAACTCAAGCTTGAAAAAATACCATATTGTACATCATTGTAAAGTTTTTGTAGCTAAGCTATGTGAATACTGCTGAGCAGTTCCGATCTGTTCAGTTCTGATCTGTTCCGATTTGCTGTAGGTCTAAAAGCCCATCCCAGATTCCTGTCCCATGGCGGTGAATAATTTAATTAATGAAGCCTGGATGGGGATTACAGGCCCAAGGCCTCCACCATTTAACAAGTTCAGTGGCAGCTCCAGTATTTCTATTAAAGAGAACCTGTGCTTTGTCCATAAAGACTTATCACCCCAGCAGCACATACTCATCTTCCCCTCCTGGAAGTTGGAGATTTCTCAGGACTAAAGACTCTCTCTTCCCATCTCCATGTGACAGCTGGCCATTCACCAATAACCAGTACTGTCACCCTTCAGGAAATAGTTACATGTTACCCTGTACCTGGCTCCTGCCAGCTGCATGGAGTAGTATGAGAAGGTGAGTAGAGGTTGTTGGGAAGGGGGATGTGAAATGTCCCTTTTTCTTTGTCCTGCTTGGGAAAAGCACAGGTTCACTATACGCTACCCATACACATTAGATCACTATTTTCTGATTATTCTGATTTTGACAGAGCTGGGGGACAAGCAATGGGTGGCAGCTGAACAAATCTGTAGGTCAAAGCCTATAGGCAGGGTTGGATTTTCCCATCTGATACCTTATGTCTGCTAAAAGACGCAGATATTTATATTCTAGTGATATGAGCAGTGACGTTTATGTAACGTGTTGGTCAGTAAAAGATCACTCGGAGTGCCTAAGAGCCTGTTTTAGAATCAATGTTAGAAGAAGTGACATATGTTCAAGTCCTATTTAGGCCTTGTTCACACAGGCTATAGCTTGTATTAGCCTAGGTTCACACCGGGGGGCTGCATAATAATGCGTTTTTCTGTGTTTTTGTAGCACATTTTGATGCCTTTTCATGATTCATGCGTTTTTTGGTTTTATAACAGTAGACTGGTTGTTCAGCACAAAACCCTGCCAAAAATGCATCAAAAGCAAATGTACAGTACTTGTATTTTTCATATAATCCCAGGGGACCAAAATATGCTGCACCAAAAGAAGTACCTGCACCTTTTCAAAAATCTCACTGCACCATGTTGCATTAATCTCAACAGGCACCAAATAGAATAATGTGATTTCAAATGTTGTGCCCTGCAGTGTGAAGGCACGATAGTTTCTCCTGACTAGTGTGAATGGGGTCTCAGCCCAGTTCATATAACAAGCTCTTAGGCTGGATTCACACCTATGCATTTTTTGTGCTTTTTGCATTTTGCAGATTTGGACTACAGTCCATTTAACATGGTGGAAAACGATTTGTAGTGCAAATCTGCAAAATGCAAAAAGCACAAAAAATGCATAGGTGTGAATCCAGCCTTACAAAGCATTTGCAGAGTTTTCAGCAAGATTCACTGAAACCTGAAAAGGTTCAGTTCACTTTTTTTTAGAAAAAACAAATAAGTGCATGTTTTTGCAGGAATTTTTTTTTTTTTTTTTTTTAACAAGAGCCTCTATGCAGGCTGTCAGTCAGAGAGCTGAAGGAAGATTCAATGGATTGTCACAACAGTAGTTCATTGAGAGCTACAAGTCCATGTTCTGCAGTGGAAGACGGGACTTGTAGTCCATTCATTCCCAGATTTCTTTGCATGAATGACATGACTATGTGGGAGAAGTTTTCATGGAACCAAAGAAAGGCACGTCAGGATGGCGGGTGGTGTGAGATATTCCGTGGTGTGTGAACCCAGAAGTGCTCAGCTCTGAGCACTTTCAGGTTCAGAGCTGAATGAAGCTGCTTTGCTGTTTCCAGGGTTGCCTAAGTGCAGAAGAGACATTGGGGTCCAAATGACCCCTGAAGTATCTAAAAAGAGCACCTGTCACACAAAAAGTGATAGCAGTAAAATGAATGGGGAAAAAATTAAAGAACAATATTAAAAAAAAAAAAAAAAGCCCACTTGCACAAGCACATATTCATACGAACGTGCATGCACTGTGCAATGGGTAGTGCTAAAATCAGGAATAATTCTAGGGCCATCATTTATGATTAACGCTAAGCCAATGGGGTTATTTTACAAAAGGGAAATAGAGTTGCTCCAGAGCTTAGTAAATGAAGCAAAAACTCTGCTGACTTCCATCGTCCATTCATGTGCAAGCAAAAATACAGTTTTTTTATATTTTCCTTGCATGTGATTGGGTACTCTTTGCAAAGTGAAACCTTACCTCATTTACTAAGCTCTGGAGCAACTGCACTTTGCAAACTGCACAGTCTATTTGCCTTTAGTAAATAGACCCCTATGTCTTGTCACCTATAAACAATTTGGGGTATCATAGTTTGTTGTATTGTAGGGACTTGTCGTTTTGAGTCTTGACATATTTGGTATCTACAGTATTTACTTGATGCTGTCTCATTCTATATTTTACATAAACATTTAGACTTTCCTGTGCCTGTGTGCACAAAGATGTGTGTTTTTTACTGAAAATAACATTTTGGGGGTAAGTAATCCTTAGGACTGAAATGTGTATTTTAACATTTGTGCAAAAAATGTAACATTTGCTTTGGCAGCAAAAGGTATCCACCAGTTTGGAAATGTTAACCCAGATCTTAATGGGAGTAGGCTTCAGCGGTATGTAAAGCCTATTAAAAGCCTGCTGAAGCCTACTAATGCCTAGAGGCTTCACACAATCTTGCTGTACCCAACGTTCCTGTACAAGCTGAAGCTCTTGTGAACAAGGCCTAATTGAGCGCATTGTTTTTTTCTAACTGGCCTCTAGCACACAGCTTATACTTATGATTACATAAAACATATATACAGCACTTTTAGCACTGACGAGACTCAACACATGGCTGTCACCAATCTATGAAGGTTATCAACAGCAGACAAACTTGTAATCTACAATATCATAGACATTTTTTGGGGGGTAAGATTCATACAATGCTAGTGTCATATTGATATAAAAATATATTAATTGTAAACATTATATATTAAGTTCACACATAGGTATATATGTATTGTACAGTATATTGTGCCGTGAATCCAGTAAAATGCATTTATTATTTTACAATTTGTAAAAAATGTATTATGATTTTGGTTTAATTTTTTAACATTAAAATTATACTTAAAAGGAGCCTGTCTCAGAGAACCCAGGTATACACAGATATTTTCTGGGGTTGATTTACTATGGGAATAGAGACTGTTCACTTTGGAAAGTGGATATTTACATAATATAGTGAATATGATAAAGCCACCATCACTATGGCTATACCACTATGATTGCACCCAATTATATGAAAAATAAAAAGGGGAGGTTTTGATTCCAAATGATTTGATAACTGCAATGAATGCTGGATTTAGCTAATTAAACATTTAATTTATTAAATTGTATGACTGGGCAAAAAAAAAAAAAAAGAAAAATGCAACATATCTCTGCAATACATGCACACATTGCCCCATTCGGCCATTTTAAAAACATTTCTGAGTACAGAAAAATGCCTGTTGATCCTGTCAGAAATCCTGTGAGTTCCTAACTACTGCTTGAGCAGACAGCTCTGCCACAGCTATATCAAAATCTCAAGCAGTGTTGCAAGCCATGCTCTGGTGTTCTGTAGTCTAGCAAAGGAGAAGTGGCAGGGCTGATAACACTGCTTGTGATTTCTGTGCATTAGAGGCAACACGCTATCAGCTCAAACAGGATACTTTGGGGTTGATTTACTAAAGGCAACTAGACTGTGCACTTTGCAAAGTACAGTTGCACTCTGCAAATGCATTTGCTTTAGAGCTTGGTAAATGAGGTAAGGCTTCTCTTTGCAAAGAGTACCCAATCACATGCAAGGAAATAAAATAAAAAAAAAGCAGCATTTTAGCTTGCACATGATTGGATGATGCAAAACAGCAGAGCTTCACTCATTTACTTAGCTCTGGAGCAAATGTACTTGCAAAGTGCAGTCTTTTTTCCTTAAGTAAATCTATACGTTCCCTTGATCTGGCAGATCAAGAGGTATTTTCTGTACTTGAAGTGTTTTAAAGTGACAAAACATAGAGAAATACATCTATTGTGTACTGCATTGGGATTTTTTTGCCTAGACACCAAGAACAGTCTCCATTTCTTGTGTAAATCAACCTCAATGACTGTAGTAATGTTACCTTCAAAGTACAAGATTCTTTTAAATATTTTTAATGTTTCTGGATCTTTCTGGTGATTGTCAACTTTAGGTTCTGCATTCTCTATTAACTAATATACTTTAATCCGAATGGATGTGCTTGTGGGGGAAGAAACAACAGCTCTGAGCTTATATCTTGAGTGCAGGTTTGAAAATGAATGCTTGAACCCAATTAGTTGCTCTGGGCAATGGAGACATTTCTCTTTACCGGATTGTATGAATCTTCTTTACCATTATTTAGGGCTTAAAGCTGCATATGAAAAGATGCAGATTGATGCACAGGGCTCTCAAACAGTCTCTTGTATTGATAGGAGGATTTCAGACACATGTGTAAAAGGTCAGCACAGACTTTTACTGCATCTGCATACCAACACTTGTTCAGCAATGTAAGCTTTCTTATACCATAAGCCTGATATCCAGCTGTGTTTCTTTAGATGTGCTACTATGCCTGTATGCTTAGCCCCTTAGGTGGCATTGACAATGGAGTTGGACAGGACCACTCTCAGGTATCTTTGCCAGCTGTTGGGCCCTTGCTTGTGTATAGCCTGTGACTGTGGTAGTACATGGGTGGCATGCTGCAGACACCTAGTGCTGATATATCAGGGATAGAATAATAGTGAACTAACAAGGTTTTCCAACCAATCTGATTACTTCTCCCCATAGAGTATAAATGAAAGAAACTTATAATGCCCCTTTCACACGGACGGCTGTTCTGCCGCAGTTTAGCATGTTTATTTTTTTCTGTGAAATTCAAGACTCCAGGCACAGCGATCAGCTGCATTTGTACAGTGCAATTACCTGCGTTTATGTGCGTTTCTGTGCAGTTGCATTCAGCTGCAGTTGTCTAATATAGTCGTTCCCATAGCAACCCTTTTTTTAAATACATTTTTGTTGGTCCCTTGAATCCCTTCTCATGCTGCTATCGCAGTTGACACAAAAGACTGCGATTACCTGCATATAGCTGCGCTACATCTTTTTCTATTCGCACCGTACCGCATGTAACAAAATTGCAGCTAAACTCTGTGTGTGAATGGGGCCATAGGAAAGCATTGTGTGCTTTTAGCTGCAGTAGAAAACTAGAAAATCCAAAGCTAAAAGCACCATTCTATCCATCAGTGTGAAAGGGGCCT
Organism: Lithobates pipiens; assembly: GCF_037356315.1. Lineage (NCBI taxonomy): Eukaryota > Metazoa > Chordata > Amphibia > Anura > Ranidae > Lithobates > Lithobates pipiens. The sequence goes on along the minus strand of NW_027507718.1, from coordinate 389,420,767 downwards.
AAATGAATTAGTTATGACAAATGCAATGTGGAGTGATAGTGAATATGTCTGTGAGACATACTCCAACATTGCACAAATGGCTTTTGATGTTGGAATAAAACTCTCTGTTGCAATATCAAGAAAATACTGACCTGATTACATAACATGCCGATGCATGAAATACTGCAACTGTGTGTATAAAAATTCCATAAAGTTACATAAGAAATAATGTAAAAACGCAGTATATATAATCTCCAGCTATATGATATTATAATCTAGCTTATTCCATAAAGTAAAAGAGAACAAGCAAAAGCCATAAGGAATAATAATAATTTGGTGTTTTATCTCTCTCTTATTTTATCTCAATAAAGTGAAACCCTATGCTACCAATGTTACCAAAATTTGCACATTTTTGCTGCTGTTTTTATTGCTTTAAAAAATCCTATGTGCTAAGTAGGCACCATTCTATAAAGTGCTGCATTTTACAATATTACCCTGGAGCAACCCGAGTCTCTTCACTGATCCTATTTGAGGTACCCTTAAAGTAAATGAAGCACATTACATTATGTGAACTGGCATACAGTAAACACAATAAGATGGTAGAACTTATCCTCTGTGTTTCAATCATTGTTAATGCTATTGGAGTGCTCTGACATACTTTTAGGGTAGTGAGGAGAAGGCACCGCCAATGTGATAGATTGCCTGAACATCCAAACAGGGTCTATAACCCAGTTTTCAGTTTACCCAGAAATAGAAGTGGAGCTTTGGGAGGTTGTAACAGTTTGGTGAAAAATTGTAAGCTTCTACAAGCAAGGCCCCCCTAACCCTGAATTGTATTCTAACGGTACTGTTTCCCTTTATTCACAAACTGTTGGGGCTATATAAATCCTGGATGATAATAATATATATTACAATATAATTATATTATACTGGGGTCTGACACTATCATGCTTTTTTATGCCCTGGGCAGTGGAGTGTTTAGCACGTCCACCTAGCAGGACTAGGATCGTCGGTTCAAATCCCAACCATGACACTACCTCCCTGGAGGTTGCTTGTTCTCCCTGTGCCTGTGTGGGTTTCCTCCCACACTCCAAAGACATGCTGGAAAGCTATTTCACTGCTGTCTAAATTGGCCCTAATATGTAAATTAGGGAACTTAGATTGTAAGCGTCTTGAGGGCAGAGAAAGATATGATTTTTTTTTTGTTATCCAGTATATGTACACTTTAGTTGATAGAACTCTGTTGTGACACTTCATCAGGCGAGACCAGAATAATACAGTATTGCAAGTACGGTACAGGCATACCCCACTTTTAAGTACACAATGGGGTTTATTTACTAAAGCTGAAAAGTGCAAAATGAGGCTCACTTCTGCATAGAAACCAAATGAGCTTCTAACTCCAGCTTGTTCAACTAAGCTTTGGTAATAAAACCTGGAAGCTCATTGGTTTCTATGCAGAAGTGAGCCTGATTTTGCACTTTCCAGCTTTAGTAAATAAACCCCATTGTGTACTTAAAAGTGGGGTATGCCTGTAATATACTAAAATGCAATGAGGTAAGGTGAAGTAAAACATCCAATCATGCATTAAAGGCTTCTGTTTTCTAAATTCACCAGCACATGACTGGATATTTATTTAATAAATGATTGCTACAGCAAAGAAGCTTATATTCAGCTTGGCACTTGAACTAAAGGGCCTAATGATGGCAGAAAGATATTACACTCGTGCCATATATATACTGTTTATATTTATGTCACGTCATTAGAATTGATGATAAATATTAGTAGATCATATTAGTGGCCTTTGTTTGATCAGGCGAAATTCATCATGCAAGTGCAATTACCACTACCAACTGATCAGTAACCATCTTTCGCTGGTATGACTGCAACAACTGATCAAAGGCAAATTTGGATTTGTTGGTGTGGGTTGCTACACCACTTCGCTTTGTGAAAATGTGTAGCAACCCACACCAACAAATCCAACAGCCATTTTTAGTGCAGAAGTTTACAATATTCTTAACTCAGTGCAGCTTAAAAGCTCTAGTTCAATAATTGTGTGCTTTTCTTGGTGTAAAACTGTGACTGTGCTACTGGACATAATGATCATATCGTCCAAGCTAAAAAGTGCTTTATCCACTAGGATATGATTTGCTATGTCTATGAACTGAAAACTCAGATTCCTCCATACAAGTTATATAGCACAGAAAAATGAATCTCCGACTGCAGCTATTGTATTTTGACAGCAAGGGCTGTCCAAAAACTCAAACAATGGTTGCAGCCACTGTTCAGCTGAAATATTTCCAGCAAGTTTTTTCGACATAAGTCAATTGAACTATCAACTTTTGTCAAATTGAGCGAATTTCAGCCAGTTCCTAAAGAATTTTGCACAGTGTATGGCCAGCTTTATACAAAATGATTACCAAGGGGAAGAGCAAAATGTTTTTTTTCACACAGTTTTCTGCATAAAATTATTGTATTGTTTTCAGTACATTACATAATTATATTATGTTAAATATATTAGAATAGATCCTATTAGAATAGATTGTCCATGTTACCGATCGTTAGGAGGCAACTTGAAATTTTCTTCTTGCATTTGGTGGATTCCTCTGAAATGATTTTGGTTGATACTGGGAACCTTGATAGGAAAAGCAAAACATATAATAAATTGATATTTCTTATAATCATTCGCAATCATAGAAATTATTAAATGGAGGAATTTGCTGTTTAGAAAATGACTTGGCACCTATGCACATACATGTTCTGTTGATAGGTTCAGCTTATAGTACATTGTGAAGGGGATGAGTTAAGCCCAACTCACCCCATCCGGATGGACCTAAACGCCTATTCTACTTCTCCTTGGAAGTAAGAAAGTAAATTATTGTTATTTCTAGTGATAATGCGACACTCTCCAGCATGGTTGTTAAAATACCCCCCCAGGAGTTAGGGAACTGTTGTGACAGGCACTCAAGAGGGTGCGACTATGCCCACAATTTCCACCCACCTCCGCAAATCATAGAAACTGTACTATAGCTTCTATGAATGAAATGTGATCTATGAATGGAGGATAGGTGGATGAGTCAAATGTTCGTTACCCCCTCCACTCATAGATTATGATTAAAGAGGAAGTAAAGTCTTGTGCCGTTTCTTCAGGACCCGTGCCATGACCGGTGGCACCTGCGTGAAAGCACTGAAGTGAGGTCGTTTCAGCTCCAGCCAATCACAGCGCTGGAGCTCACGAACCCAGAAGTAACTCCGGGAAAGATGTCTGCCATGGGAGCGGAGTGCAGACGGCACTGCAGGGCATCATTCTAAGCTAAGTATTTCATACGATACATACTAGCTCATTATGCCTTGCAGTTTTTTTTTTTTTGGAGATTTACAACTTCTTTAATTCATAGAATGGGGATGGGGGCTCAAAATGAGGAAGATTTTAAGGAATACAGGAGCCAGTAGCACACGAGACACACCAGATTAATAGTAATAAATGGGTTGATTTTACTAAAGGCAAATAGACTGTGTACTTTTGAAAGTGTACTTGCATTCTGCAAGTGCAGTTGCTCCATAGCTTAGCAAATGAGGTAAAGCTTCACTTTGCACAAAACACCCAATCTCATGCAAGGGATATTTAAAAAAAACAGCATTTTTGTTTGCATATAATTAGATGATGGAAGTCAGCTCTGAAACAATTGCTCTTGTAGAATGAAACTGCACTTTCAAAAGGGCACAGTCTATTTACCTTTAGTAAATAAATCCCATTGCCTCTTGTGCCAATTTTTTTTTTAAACTCAACTTGCTATAAGCTGTTTCTGACATCACTGGGAAATGTTAAAGGGCCCTTTGTCCAAAACAAATTATTTCAGTTTTGGATAGATGTCAGTATTTGAATATGTACCCCAACTTATATCTGTACCTGAGTACTCATATCCAACCAGGAGATTCACATTCTCCCTCTTTCATTTGTTATAGGTGTTTCATGGAGATATCAGCATGAAGATAAGAGCTCCCATGCAACCATTTTCACTTCTGGCATTCAGATCTCATCAGCGGAGTCTAGTAACGTTTATGTGAAGCTGAGGGATCCAGCCACGACCAAGCATCAGTACTTTTTGAAGTGATTTTTGCAAGGAATTTTCTACTTTCATTAATGCTATGTAAAAAACACTTTCAATAAGCACCAACATAATCAACACATTTCAGAGGCATGGACTGTTATTCCAGCCAACCAGCAGCACCAACGTTGGCTAAACAGACTTGTAGTACATTCTATGGAAAATCTCTGAGGTTAGGTTCTTTTCCCAAGTATAAACTCATTTTAATGTAGACAGGAATACAAGGAAAAGGGTGAGGAAAAGGGTTAGTTTGTTGGAAATTGTATATATTATATTATACCATATACTGAACTTATAGCACACCTTTGCTCCCACAAGAACTATTTATAGATAGCAGATAGGAATTGGTAATCAATAAAATATGATTGTTATCAATCTAGCCTAGAAGGGAGGCTCAATGGGTCTAAGTCCATACTGATAACTAATAGTACAAAAATCTGTTTAAGGCCTCTTGCACACAACTGTAAAAAATGAAATAAAATACATTTGTTGTGTTGATGCCCCTGAACCACAGCTGCAGTGTATTTTAAGTTTTAAAAATGACGCCCATTAATGTACCAGCAGTTACATGAGCACAGCGCTTTCTGTAATGCAGTTCTATGGATTAACCTCCCTGGCGCTATGATTATTTCGGATTTTAGGTGCTAAAAGCAGTACATTTATTTTGCATGAAATTTTGGCATTTTATATTGTAGTCCTGTAATTCTTAGCAATAACTCACTTAAATCTGTCCAAACCAGAGTCTAGCAAACATCCCGGGTATGATAAAGTTTGAAAAATGAAATCATAAATTATAATATAATAAATAATTATAAATAATTGTACCAAATAATAATATAACAATAATAAAAATTATTCAATAATGTAATCAAATCAAAAACACTGAAATTTGCTCAGTTGCAGAATTGTCACTGTCATTACTTTTCAGTATTTGATGACGATCTCCCCACAAATCGCTATCCCTCAATTCTGCAAGTGATTACAATTTATTCTCGCTGTTTTCTAGCTGGTCTAAAATCATTTTTGATGTAAAGGGACAGTTTTGGTTGCTATGGACAATCTCCAGTTTCCAGGCATAAAGAACAGTTTTTATAATATAAAACTGCATGCAGGGCACTGGACAAACCACTAGGGACAAAGGGGGTGTGAAATAATTACATACAGCAATGTAATCTGTAAGTTACCAATTTCAGGGGATGCAACATTTGGCGGAATAAAGAATAGAACATGACAATATACAGTTAAAAAAATAAAATAATTAAAAGTAAACTAGCAGAACAGGACCTAGAAAGGAGTCATAGTAAGCACCAGGATGTATGGCGGTCAGTTAAAAAATTGATAGTTGTAGATGGAAAAGGGGAAGGCCGTAACTACCAGGTTTTAACTGATATTTCCAAGTAAGTGGAGGATACCTAATCAATTGGAGGGTCATTAATTAGTAATCTAGTTTGATCGCACTGGGTATATTGGAAACACTTCATTATAGACTGTTGCGTACCAACCAGTAGGGTTTGGACAAAGAATTTCCAAACGTCAAAAAAAATTTTGATCCATGATTCTTTGCTGAAGGAGGCCTCCTCCCAGTCTGTCTGGATTTTTTTTTTTAACATTGTCATGTTTATTATTCTGTGCCGTTTGCATTTTAAGTTGTTTTGTGTTGTATTTTTTGGTTTTGAGATCCAAGTTGTAAACAGTTGTTTATGTAGAATGTTGTGGTTTTTATTATTGTGTTTTGTATCCTTGAATGTTGAGACCCCTTTCACACTGAGGCAGTTTTCAAGTGTTTTAGCACTAGAAATAGCACCTGAAAACTGCCTTCCATTCATTTCAGTGTGACTATTCACATTTGCGCGATTCGCTTGCGGAATGTTGGGAAAAGTCATGCAGGCAGCATCTTTGGGGAGGTTTGGGAACACTGTATTTAGCACTCCCAAAACACCCCGCATAGTGAAATGAATGTGCAGGTCTTCCAAAGCACCTGAAAAGCACCGAAACACGGGCACTTTTAACCCCTTCTTTAGCACCCACTAGCAGCCAAAAAGCGCTGCTTAAATAGCGCTAAAGCGCTTATAAAACTAGCAGCGATTTAGCGTGGCCGCGGCCCTAGTGTGAAAGAGGTCTGAGCAAAGGAGTCTGAGTATTCGATGGATTTGTTTGTTTGTATTTTTATTTGTTTCCTGGGTTTTATGGCTTTGTCATTAAGTAATATTATACTGTATTGCACAAGATGGGATCTTACTTGTTAAGAAAGCTTGTCCTGTCCATGTATGATTAGCAAAATCCAAAGGAGTAAAAGATCTTCTATGAGATGTCTCTGACTGTAATAAAAATAAGTTATGCATTAACATTATGTTTAATTGCTGGACTCCCAATAGATATAAAAACACCAACTAATGCAGTTTTATGTTTATCAAAAATAGAAGTATTTTTATATGCCTGATTTTCATTTTATATCAGTCTCAATCTGTTATACAGCTGCACTTTAGTAAGCTGACAAAAGGAGGGTATAGAGTGAACAGAAGGATGACTTGTCATTATGCTGCTACTGTTTCTTCATTGTCCAATAACAAGCTGAGGGCAAGAAGGTGACCTAACTTATTTGCTCAACTGCAATAGTGAATAGTCAGGCCACTAACATTGCTGTCTCATAGAATGTGTATTTTTCAAAACAGGATGGAGAAAACGACAAATTTTTTCACAGGTAAAATAACTCCAATATATGTATTTCTATACTGTTTAGCTATCTGCCTAGAGTTTATCTTTAGGCTAACCATGTAATAATATACAAAATAAACAGCATATTTGTTTACAATAAACAGAAAGCGTAAGACGGAAATCTGATTTGACAAACCCTGAAAGTGTGAGTTGTATTTGGTCTTGAAAATTGTTCCACAATGGCAGCTCTCTCCCGTAGGGGGCGCCTTCCTGTAGTATCAGGCACAGCACTAGATATCCGGCTATGAGGATGCTTTCCCCTGTTCTGCTGGATAGAAAAGAAGATGTTGGGCACAGAACAAGATTTTTACTAAATTACTTACAAAATTAGGATAAAAATACTACTTAAATTACTGGCTTCCTTTCTATTTCTTATCAGTAACAGTTATCCTTTTTTTACATTAGTTAGTTCTACTTTTTATTGAATAAACAGATACGCATGCTATCTTACAGCTGAATGACGAGAACTGAGTACAGACAGATGTTGCTCCACTGCATCAGAATTAATTGGTGGTAACTTATTCCTGCTGATTTGGATGGATGGTGAAGATAGTCTTTCCAGTCCTGTGTATCTGAAATAAAAATAAATAAAAAAGTGTTAAAAAACAAAAGCATCCATTATTAAAATTCCTTGATGTGCCTCTTTCAGCATGTTGCATTTAGGAGAGACAAAACAGAAGAGAGTGGTGCAAACATTGCCAAAATGTAATATAGATTAGAGCCAGATCACCCATAGGATGACCTTGGCAGTTGCTTAGGGCAAGGTGGATGTTCACGGGCTACAAACAGAAAAGCAAGTCTTTCTATGTTTAGTGGGATGGAAGCACTTCCAAGTGGCTATACAGCAAGCTGTTCAGCTCTACCTGCCTCATGGCCCCAGTGCCTACTGGGCTCTTTTGTGAGCCTGAAAGCACTGGTTGCTATTGTAGGATAGAAGGCCGAAATAGATCAGGCAACTGCAGTTCTCAGATCTTCCCTGTTTACTTTGGAATTTGGGGTTCAGAGATGTCAGAATCCCTATGCAGTGGCCATGTTAACATGTAAATTGGGAAATCGGAGTATGCAATTCACAGAAGAAGCATCAGGGGTTCAACAGGCCACGTATGCCTTATGCCTCCACAAATAGACCACAACTTTAAGGTAAGGTTAAAGAAGGTAGAAGAGCTAAAAATCTACTAGGGTAAAAGGGAAGATATAGATGGTGGAAGAGCTTGCATTCTATTGGAGTCTTAGGCCCAATTCACACCTATGCATTCTTAGTGCATTTTGCAGATTTGCACTACAGAATGTGTTCCATAGGAAACCATGTTAAATGGACTGTAGTGAAAATCTGGAAAATGCAAAAAGCACTAAAAATGCATAGGTGTGAATCAGGCCTAAAAGAGTATACAAAAGGTGGAACAGCAGACACTCTATTGGAGTATCAGGGGAGATAAACAGGTAGAATAGCTTACAATATATAAAAATATAAAGGAAGACACAGAAAGCAGGAAAGGTTACAGTCTATTAGGAAATAGGGGAGAACACAAAATGTGGAAGAGCTTACAGTACATTGGGGTATAAGGCAGAACAGCTTACACTCTATTGGAGAATATGAGAGGAAGCAGAGGGTTTAAGAGCTTTATTACGGGGTAAAGGCAGGATACAAAAACTTGACCTTACAGTCTAATGGTATATAATGGAGGATAATCAATAATAGGACAATCTATAAGGATACAAAAAGGTGGAAGAATTTAATATGTATTAGAGTATAAAGTAGAGATACCAAAAGGTGGAAGACCTTACAATACTTATGCTAGGTTCACACCTATGTAGTTGGTGCGGCCCACGTTTGCACAGGCAAAACAGCCTATTTACTTGAGTGGGCTGCTGTACCTACAGAAAACGCAGGAAAAAGGTTCCTGCACTTTTTTTAAACTGCAGCTGCAGGGAAATTGCTTGGAGCTTTTTGCACTATGCGAATTCCCACACCCACAAACACACTGCGTGTTTAGCTGCGTGGGGGTACCATTAAGAATGAACAGTAGCCTGGCGCATCGTTACAGGAGCTGCGCTTTTTAGTTGGAGGTGGGGGAAAAGGTGTGATTCCCCCACCCGCACAAGAGTGAACCAAGCCTTAAGGAAAGATACAGACAGTAGAAGAACTGTACAATCTGTTAGGGTATAAGGGAAAATACAGCTGTTGGAAGAGCTTAGTCTATTAAAATATAATGTAGACTACAGAGGGCTGCGAGAATTACTGTCTGTCGGGGTATAAAGTTACCATGCAGCATGAAACCAGCCTTTTTACATATATTTCTGTGACTTAGCAATCACCTGATCTTACTGTGTATAGATAAAATTAAAGAAATCAAATTTTCATACATTTTTGTAAATACAGTGAGGGGAAAATGTATTTGATCCCCCTGCTGATTTTGTACATTTGCCCATTGACAAAGAAATTATTAGTCTATCATTTTAATATTAGGTCTATTTTAACAATGAGAGACAGAATAACAACACAAAAATCCAGGAAAATGCATTTCAAAAAAGTTATAAATTGATTTGAATTTTGATAAGTAAAATAAGTATTTGATCCCCTATCAATCAGCAAGAATTCTGGCTCCCAGGTGTCTTCAATACAGGTAACGAGCTGAGATCATGAGCACTCTCTTATAGGGAGTGTTCCCAATCTCAGTTTTTTACCTATATAGAAGACAACTATCCCCAGAAGCAATCAGATTCCAATCTCTCCCCCATGGCCAAGACCAAAGAGCTGTCCAAAGAAGGCAGGGACAAGATTGTACACAAGGCTAGAATGGGTTACAAGACAATCGCCAAGCAGCTTGGTTAGAGGGTGAAAACAGTTGGTGCGATTATTGGCAAATGGAAGAAACACAAAATAACTGCCAATCTCCCTCAGTCTGGGGCTCCGTGCAAGATCTCACCTCATGGAGTTTCAACGATCATAAAAATGTTGAGCAATTAGCCCAGAACTATGTGGGAGAATCTTGTCAATTTAAAAAGTGGTCCGAATTTATTATCGCTGATTTCTAGCTGGTCTAAAACCACTTTTGATTTAAAGGGACATTTTTTGGTTGCCATGGACAATCTCAAGTTTCCAGGCAGAAATAACAATGTATATATAATATAAAACTATACGTAGGGGACTGGACAAAGCATTAGGGACAAAAGGGATGTGAAATAATTTGATACAGTTCACTGTAAACTTACAGATTACATTACTGTATGTATTATGTGTTTTTAACTTTTTGAATTTGGTGCTAGGCTCCGTCCCTGAGCGTTGTGACGCTCGCAGGCTAAGGAGCTGGGCACTGTGATGAATTGAGCGGAGAACACAGCTCGCACACACCGGACATCACAGGATCCTGGGGACAAGGTACATAACTTCCCGCAATGCGATCCAGAGTGTGGCTTGGGAATTTACCGCTTTTGGTATGGAGAATTCACCCCGAGCCATACTCTGGAATACCGCCAGAGAGGTTAATTTGCTGATTGCCGTCATTACTAGTATAAAAAAAAAAAAATGAATAAACATTGCATAAATATTTAACATAGTTTGTAGACACTATAACATTTGTGTAAACCAATCAATATACGCGTATGCCGTGTACACATGGATGGACTTTTCGACAGCAAAGGTCGGCCGTGTGTGGGCTTCATCGGACCTTTGCTGTTGAAAAATCAGACGGACTTTCGATTTAGAAGTTTGGCGGACTAACCTCCCTCCAAATTTCTCATTATACCTGTTCTGGGATGCTTGATAGGTCTATATATACATTTTTATATTTCTCTATTTTTTAAAAAAAAATATTTTGTTTTTATTTTTCATCAATTTTTCTTTTTCTTATATATGTATCTCCTTTATATCACTTTTGGGAGAACACATATAAACAATTTTTCCTTTGTGGCGAAATTGTTTTTATTGTTATTTTTGTTTACCATATCACTTACTGTACATTGTGTGTGGATATGATATCTATATATAATGTGCGATATTGATATCAACATAATAACTTTTTAGGATTTCCCTCACAGATTATCACATTATTTCACTACAGTGTAAAATTTTCTGTAAATTTTTTGTTTATGATTTATTAATTTAATAAATACACAGATACCTAATTCATCATTATCATAGAATAAAATTTAAAATTTATATATATTTCTTAGGTATATATTTTTCACACATATATATTTCTTAAATTTTTTTTTGATATTCCACACATTATAGGTGGGTGACATTTAATAAATGGGCTTAATTATTATACCTGCCAATCGTTTGGATACTTGGCAAAATGCCATCCGCATGGTTTTGGGTGGTCTATATGTCACTATACAAAGCATGCATCGTTCGCTTTAGAATATGAGCACATTGACATATATATTTTATCCATTTTAGATTCCTAGATACTGTTAGTTATACCTTTGAGTGTATCTGTTCGTATGACAAAGCAATGCCCTATGAGCCATACTAGTTCATAGAACATGCTAGTTTGTTCGTTGGTCCGGAGAGGGGCCAATTGTATTACATTCAGGGTAGTTTGCCACCAATTAAAATGGTGGCGTCCGACCGGATCTCGCATTTCAGAACGAGGTTTGGTTTGGAGAGGGGCCAATTGTATTACATTCAGGGTAGTTTGCCATCAACTAAAATGGTGGCGTCCGACCGGATCTCGCATCTCAGAACGAGGTTTGGTTTTTTAGTTTGGTTATAAAAGGTGGTGCGTCGCTGCGCTGCCCGTTCCCCATTGACAACGTCAACTTATGACGAAACGCGTCTGGGAAGGCACGCCGTGACGCCATCACGTTGCAGAAGGGGAGGACGGGCTCCCGAATGCCGGCCGGCTTTTTTTATGCTTTACCGTACATGCTGTACTGACTCGATGTTCTTGTAAGTGTGCTACCTTTTCTTGCTCTTATTAAACTTTTTATCAGTATTACACTATGTCGGTTCCCTCTTTTTCCTTTGAGCCATTGATAGCAATCTGTGGGACCATTGAATAAGATGTGTGCATATGAATACTGCTCATAATTATGGTGTGCTGATCCATTAAGAGGAGGAGTACCCTGTGGCGACTAAGGATATATTTACCACGCTCTCATTAAGCTTTAATCTGGTAAGCGCACTCACTATAAGGTGACGGGCACGTGTGCGCAGTTTCAAGTGTGTGCAACCACCGTGGTGTTTTTATATAGGATCGCAAGGGTTGACCATCTATGGACTTTTTTTCATGAACTCATTAATTATGGATTCATATTGACTGTCACTATTTTGTTATAAGTTTTGAAGTATACCAATTATTTATTAATTTATTACAAATTTTCTCTATTTTGGGAAGTTGGTGTATACAATATTTTTTGTATGTTGGCGCAGTTTTTTATACTTCCTTATTGCTGTTAGGTGTATGTATCCCACTTATTTCTGCTGCCTTCCTTATAGATTAATTGTACAATTTTTGTTTGTTTTTTGGCTAGCGCAATTTATTTTTCCCTTTAGATTTAGAACATGTTTCAAATCTTTCCGACGGACTCGAGTCCAGTCGAAAAATCAGTTTGTCTATATGCTAGTCCGACAGATGAAAACCGGCGCTAGGGCAGCTATTGGCTACTGGCTATGAACTTCCTTATTCTAGTCCGGTCATACGTGATCACGGTCGAACTAGTTGGACTTTGGTGTGATTGTGTGTGGCCAAGTCCGTTAGTTCGGAAAGTCAGTCGGAAGTCCGCCAAAAGTCTGTCGGGAAGACCGTCGGACCTAGTCTGCTGGAAAGTCTGGTCGTGTGTACACGACATTTTTGGGATTGTTTTTGGACAAAAATATATAGCAGAATACATAGTTGCCTAAATTTTTGAAGAAATTAGATTTTTCAATTTTCTTTTATTGGATATGTTTTATAGCAGAAAGTAAAGAATATTGTTTTTGTTTTGTTTTTCAAAATTGTCCTTTTCTTTCTCTGCTTTAAACAAAAAAAACTCAGTGATCAAATACCACCAAAATAAAGCTCTATTTGTGAGAAAACAAAATAACAAATTTTATTTGGGTACAGCGTTGCAGGACTGCACAATCATCAGTTAAAGTAACACAGTGCTGTATCGCAAGAAATGGCCTAGTCAGGAAGAGGTGTAAATCTTCTGGAGGTCAAGTGGTTAATGTAGTTCCTGTGTGAAGAGCATAGAATTGCAGCCATATGACTGTGATTAAACCTTTTGTGTACCGTTGCATTAATAGCACTATAATAACCACCCGACCTGATACAAAATAAGGCAGGAAAGAAAAATATTCCTGTTGGTTGTTTGCTGAGCTGTACTCACAGTTTTGTACCCCTGAGCACTTCATCACTGTAAACATTAGGAGTTTTGGATGGGATGGGCTCTAAAGTGAGAGCCGGCAGTCTTCGATGTGTCGGTGTTTTCCTAGAAGGAGTGTGCAGAAGGCGTGAGGATGACAGAACATTGCTGTCATTCAACTTTCCTAAGCGGTTCCGTGCAGAGTTCAGTCCTCTTGGAAAAATGTTTAAAGATTTGTCTTCTTGTTCACTTTGAACAAAATAAAAATACAAACTTTATTAGTATGATTAGTGTGATCATTATATGTAATACATATTATTTAAACTATGTAACGTAAGATACAAATCTAAGCCCTTGTACACACGGTCGGAGATTCCGACAACCAAATCCGTCTGAGTAATTTCCGACGCATTAATTCCGGAAGAGATCCGGAAGTGATGTTGCATACACACGGTCAGACTAAGTTGTCGGAAAATCCGATTGTACATAACGTGATGACGTTATTTCGTTACAACGGGACTACGTTCAGGCTAGTAGCCAATAGCTTTGGTCTAGGAATTTGATCTGAGCATGCGTGGCACTTTGTCCGTCGGAGTAGGCTACACATGATCGGAGTATGTCCGATAGGAGCATTTTGTCAGAAAATTTTACTGGCTAGTTGGAAAACTTGGTCCGTCGGATATTCCGACGGAAACAGTCCGATGCAGACCACACACAGTTGGAATAGCCGACAAAACGGTCCGATAGGAAACATTCCATCGGAATCTCCGACCGTGTGTACAAGGGCTTAGTGTAAAAAATAGGCCATATAAAGTTACAATACTTACACCCTGGACTGCCTTTCTTAAAGGTCCTAATCAAACAAAAATCAAATCATATACTGTAGCCTCCCTGGCAGTATTCCCGAGTCTGGCTCGGGGTGAGATTTAATTACCATAAGCGGTAATCCCGAGCCAGACTCGGGATCGCATCGCTGGATCCATGGAGGGGGTTACTTACCTTGTCCCCTGGATCCAGCGATGTCTCCCCGCTGTGATCAGTCTGTGACAGTGCCTGGCTCCGTTCCCTGCGAGTGTTGCGACGCACGGGGACGGAGTTCGGCGCCAAATTCAAAAAGTAAAAAAGACAGTATAGATACACTATACTGTAATGTTACAGATTACAGTACTGCATCAAATAATTACACATCCCCTTTGTCCCTAGTGGTTTGTCCAGTGTCCTACATACAGTTTTATGTTATAAATACTGTTCTTTATGCCAGGAAACTGGAGATTGTCCATAGCAACCAAAAAATGGCGTTTACATCAAAAGTGGTTATAGACCAGCTAGAAAACAGCGATAATAAATTAGAATTACTCGCAGAATTGAGTGAATAGTAATTTGTGGGGAAATGTGTCAAACACTAAAAGTAATGACAGTGACAATTCTGCAACTCAGCATATTTCAGTGTTTTTAATTTGATTACATTATTGAATATTTTTTATTATTATTATAGTATTATTATTTGTTATAAGTATTTATAGTTATTTATTTTATTATCATATTTAAAATTTTATCATACCCGGGATGTCTATTAGACTCTTGTTTGGATGGATTTAAGTGAATTATTCCTAAGAATTACAGGCCTACAATATAAAATGCCAAATTTCCATGCAAAATAATGGTCCCGCTTTCAGCAACCTAAAATCTGAAATAATCATACCACCAGGGAGGTTAAGCTGCTAAGTGCTACTACGTAAAATGCATGGAACATCTATCATTTAGGTAAAGTTTCTCCCTACATTAGTTTAAAAGGACTGGGGAAGTCAACTCTTTGTTTTGAGACCTGTATCTCTATAAACTACTGTAGACGATGCATGGTCCTAAAATACACAAGTGTTCAATGAAGTGTTCATTGCATAGCACAAGTGAAGATGCACCTGCGATGCATTTCATTATTGACACAGTAGCGTTCTATCTAAGTTTTCTCCCATATGTGTGCTGTGGCTCCGACATTTAAATAATAAAACACAATGCACTTAATACTTGTGTTAAGAATTATATACTTACTGTGTCTTCTCAGAGAGACCAGAATGTCTGTGTTGTAATGGTTTAGCTTGTATTGTCATTACTCCATTCAGATCCCCACTTAGGTTACGACTAGTCTGCAAAAAAAAAACAGTGAAAAGTTAAACCAGACCGGTTGGGAGATCTGCCTTATAGTTTTCTTATTTCTAAAAAAATCAATATGTACTGTAAATGTTCTAAAATAGATAGACATGTATTGTAGATAGACATTCATTTCTGTTCACCCAGGTGATCACAAACACATGTATGTAAATTATATGTTTATTTTTTCACATTTTCATTTTATTTTAAGACAGGGAAAACAATTTCCATAAAAATCAAAATAACAAAAAATAATAACAAGGCATCAAAACAGTAAATGTATATAAGAAAAATAAAAATAAAAAGGGGGGGGGGGGGGGGACATAAGGAAGGATATTACTAGGGAGCTAATTCAAAGGCATAATACACATGATACAATCAACTAATGGGACCCACATCACTAAGAGCCTTTCTTTCCTCTGAAAGGATAAACAAGTTCCATGAGGATCAGGTTTTTGTGTATACCTCTCATTTCTGCTGGGTTGTCAAAAATTCATATGTTTATTAACCTTTTAAAGTTCAACTAAGGTTCTGTATGTAGGCTGGTGAATTTGTTATTTTGAAGGATCTTACAGACATATTGCCATATGGGACTTTAGAGATAGTAGGTCTGATTTACTAAAATAAATGAAAAGGAACAAATATAAATCCAGTGTATGCCTAGATTGCGGACCCACATGTGCATGTTCATGAGCATAGTGACTGCGATCCCTGAGCATATATGCCTTATTGTACACTGATTTTTTTATACCTATGATGCAGTCCTAGTTTGCATGTCTGTCTATTCCCTTACAGTGCAGCAAAAAAAAAAAAAAACAACACACAGGCAGATACACTTCTGAAAAATGTATTGAAATAAAAAAATATACCGTATATGACTAGGCTACCAAGCAATTAAACTTGAATGCAGCAAGTAAAAAGTATACCAAATAAACTCTCTGTGTAAGGCCTCTTGCACACTGCAGCTCGAGCACTGAGCTAAAACACAGCCCATTAATTGTAATGTGCCTATGTGGGTATTTATCATTTGGATCTACAGTCAAAGCACCGGCATATGAAATATTCTAAGCTGACTGGTTCTTTAACTTCTACAAATGCTCACAAAGAAAACATTTTTTTGCCGTCTTTAATGATAATCTTGCACATTTGATGCAGTTTTGTTATTCTATGTTAACATGTAAGAATGCCAATGATGGTTAGGCAGACTCAAAAGTAAAAGAGAAAAATCACACTTTTTTTAGGCACACCACAGTATAGCTGGTGTATGTGCATATATATATGGTTTTATCTATACTGTAGCCAGTGCATTTGCATTCCCTACATTGCTTGTACATAGTAAATTGTGTACGCATATGATTTACTTGTACTGTAAATGCAAAATCATGTGATCATACAGTACATGATTATCATTTGTAAATGAACCACACTGCCTTAAACAAAAAAAGGGAACAGTAGGCTATAATATAATAAAACAAAATGTCAACAGCTCAAACAACCCTTGCGGGCTAAAAACCACCAAAAAAGAAAGGGCAGGAAGAGGACTTGCCTTTGAAGTCAGTAGTAGGATGATGCTCTTTTGAGCAGGGAGGGTACCTTGGTGGCACATAAATAACTAAGTACTACATTATCAAAGCTGACACCACAGTCCGTATTAAATTTAGGGTATACCTCCTTTCCTGAGCACCAGCATATATGTACCTGGCCAAAAAGAGCACTTACTTTGTAAGCCACAGCATGCTACCTCCTTGAAAATGTGAACCGTTTATATAACTGGCAACCAGGACTAGCTCTATATGTTTGACACAAATGGAGCAGTAATTCACAAATTACCAAAGATGACTACATAAATGCTACATTTAGTCATACATATAATGTAGATTAGGTTTTCACACCAGTAATAACATGACATAGATAGGCTCAACAGAATCATGATGGGGGATGTAACTTGATCATTGGGCCCTATAGCAAAATCTTGATGGGGCCCTCTGGCCACCTCTCTGTGTAGCATCTGGCTTCTGCTGCTGAGTCTGAGCCAATGAGTAGGGACAGAAAAAAGAGAGCCTCGGCTTTCATGCATGCCATTGGATCAAGATCGGGCCCAGGTAAGTATGAGGGGGGCTGGGGGGCTGCTTGCAGAAGATTTTTTTACCTTAAAAAAAGAAGTATAGGAATCCTTTTATTTTCTAGAATTATACTTACCTATGTAGATGCAGCATCAGTCCGATGCTGCATCTGTCCCCCTGCCGGCTCTAGCACTGAGAACCAAGTCAGCAACCACAACGGCCGCTTGCAACGATCGCTCAGTTTTCAGAGCTCCCTGAAAGTTGGTGACTGTCAGTCACCAGCTCTCTGCTCTGCCCCTCTGCACTCACTGCAGCGTGGGGTTGTGGAGCGTGCATGGGGGGGGGGGGGGGTCAGGCTCGCTGGGAGCCTGAGCCAGGCTTCGGTCAAGGCAAGTGGATCTTGACCATATGGTCGCAATCTTTCCTGAGCCCTGACTGGCTCTGTGACATCAGCTGACGGCAGGCTGAAGCACGGGTCACAGGAGTGCAGAACGGACTGCACTCTTGTGATCCACAGGAGGAGTATAGCCCAATGAGCTTTGGCTGTACCTCTCATTTAATGCATAGAATACATTTAGATGAAAAACCTTCTGCCTTTAGAACCACTTTAATTTTACAGCTAACACAATGTCCACATTAGCTCACTATTCTTTTTCAGCATCTCTGATCTATATGTAAATCTATTTTATATATATATATATATATATATATATATATATATATATATATACAGTGGTGTGAAAAAGTGTTTGCCCCCCTTCCTCATTTCCTATTCCTTTGCATGTTTGTCACACTTAAGTGTTTCGGAACATCAAACCAATTTAAACAATAGTCAAGGACAACACAAGTAAACACAAAATGCAATTTGTAAATGAAGGTGTTTATTATTAAAGGTGAAAAAAAATCCAAACCATCATGGCCCTGTGTGAAAAAGTGATTGCCCCCTAAACCTAATAACTGGTTGGGCCACCCTTAGCAGCAACAACTGCAACCAAGCGTTTGCGATAACATGCAATGAGGCTTTTACAGTGTCCTGGAGGAATTTTGGCCCACTCATCTTTGCAGAATTGTCCTAATTCAGTTACATTAGAGGGTTTTCGAGCATGATCGGCCTTTTTAAGGTCATACCACAACATCTCAATAGGATTCAGGTCAGGACTTTGGCTAGGCCACTCCAAAGTCTTCATTTTGTTTTTCTTCAGCCATTCGGTGGTGGACTTGCTGGTGTGTTTAGGATCATTGTCCTGCTGCAGAACCCAAGTTCGTTTCAGCTTGAGTACACGAACAGATGGTCGGACATTCTCCTTCAGGATCTCTTGGTAGACAGCAGAATTCATAGTTCCTTTTATCACGGCAAGTCTTCCAGGTCCTGAAGCAGCAAAACAGCACCAGACCATCACACTACCACCACCATATTTTACTGTTGGTATAATGTTCTTTTTATGAAATGCAGTGTTCCTTCTACGCCAGATATACTTGGACACACACCTTCCAAAGAGTTCCACTTTTGTCTCATCGGTCCACAGAATGTTGTCCCAAAAGTCTTGGGGATCATCAAGATGTGTTGTGGAGAAATTGAGACGAGCTATGATGTTCTTTTTGCTCAGCAGTGGTTTTCTCCTTGGAACTCTGCCATGCAGGCCATTTTTGCCCAGTCTTTTCCTGATGGTGGAGGCATGAACGCTGACCTTAACTGAGGCAAGTGAGGCCTGCAGTTCCTTGGACGTTGTTGTGGGGTCTTTTGTGACCTCTTGGATGAGTCGTCGCTGCGCTCTTGGGGTAATTTTGGGCGGCCGGCCACTCCTGGGAAGGTTCACCACTGTTCCATGTCTTCGCCATTTGTGGATAATGGCTCTCACTGTGGTTCGCTGGATTCCCAAAGCTTTGGAAATGGCTTTATAACCCTTTCCAGACTGATAGATCTCAATTACTTTCTTTCTCAATTGTTCCTGAATTTCTTTGGGTCTCGGCATGATGTGTAGCTTTTAGGCTGGGTTCACACCGCTGCGGGGGGAGAACCGGATGTGATTCGCACAGCAAATCACATCCGATCTCCGTAGCACTGCGAGTTCAGCCATACAGATAGTATGGCTGAACTCGCAGCTGTCCCGCAGCAAACTCGCACAGGACCCTTTTTTGGGTCCGCAACGGAATCGGATCGCATGGGGGTTCACACCATGCGATCCGATTCCTGTGCGAGTCGGCAGATCGCACTGCGATATGCCGACGGATCTGGGGGTGTCATTAACATAACATTGACACCCCCAGCCGTCCGCATAGGGCAGTGTGAACTGCCGGCGGGAGGTGAGCGATGCGGGAAAACGCCGCGGATTCGCGGCGTTCCCGCATCGCAATAGTGTGAACCTAGCCTTAAGGATCTTCTGGTGGACCTTACTGTGTCAAGCAGCTCCTATTTAAGTGATGCCTTGATTGTGAACAGGTGTGGCAATAATCAGGCCTGGGTGTGGCTAGAGAAATTGAACTCAGGTGTGGACAACCACAGTTATAGTATGTTTTAACAAGGGGGCAATCACTTTTTCACACAGGGCCATGATGGTTTGGATTTTTTTTCACCTTTAATAATAAACACCTTCATTTACAAATTGCATTTTGTGTTTACTTGTGTTGTCCTTGACTATTGTTTAAATTGGTTTGATGTTCCGAAACACTTAAGTGTGACAAACATGCAAAGGAACAGGAAATGAGGAAGGGGCAAACACTTTTTCACACCACTGTATATATATATATATATATATATATATTTACAGGGCTTCTACTCACAGATACTGTAAATACAGTGTATAATACTAAATCTAGGGCTGAAACAACAAATTGATCAATCAACAACTAATCGATCATGAAATTAATCGATTACTATTTTTATAATCGATTAATTGGCCAGCTGATTAGTTGGCCTGTATACAAAATGCATTATTTGTTTACATATCAGGAAATACAGTGCAATACACATATACACAGCTCAGTACACCGTCCATAC
The DNA here is from genome assembly GCF_037356315.1 of Lithobates pipiens. Classification (NCBI taxonomy): domain Eukaryota; kingdom Metazoa; phylum Chordata; class Amphibia; order Anura; family Ranidae; genus Lithobates; species Lithobates pipiens. Next base: position 389,400,467 of record NW_027507718.1, on the reverse strand, counting down.
ATGTCAGTAAGTGCCTGAGAACTTGTGAATGTGTGACGAGCAATGCTTCATGGGAGATGTAGTCCTGGGCAGGAAGTGAGTGGTTCTAAAGGCAGAAGTTTTCTTTACCTTGCTATTGGGGTGCTCTATACTGTACTTAACGTACAGAAAAAAGCACTGTAGAAACAGATCAAAAGCAAACTTCATAGGTGTATACCAAGCCTTATGCTGGCCACATGGATCAATTTTTTCAGATGAAAATATTCATATGAAAAATCTTTGTACATTCGCTGAATGAAAGAATGTTGTTTGAAATTTTCACTTGCTTTTAACATTCTGTTTTAAAATGAATGTAATTTCTGAACAAAAACCACATACACTGTCTGAAAATTCCTTTGACCGAGAAGTTTTCTATTATTTCAAAATTTTCCTGTCACTGTGGTTGAAAACAAACCACTAATGATTCCAAAATCTAATGAACATTCTTAAAAAAAATTTTTTTTTAAGGAAGACATTGTTTGTGTATGGCCAGCATATAATATATTACAGTCCTGTTTGAAAATCTGCAAAAAAGTCTAACTTTTTTTTTTCTTTAAATAAAAAAAGATCTGAGTCTGATGCTATTTACCAGATTCAACCTCTAATAGTATATACAGTATATATCTCCTCTAATAGTTTATACAGTATATCTCTTCTGTCTGTTATTCTTAGGGTGGGTTAAAGATTTTGCTCTTTAACCATAAAGTTGGTTATTTATATTTACCACTGCATAGAAATATTTAAGAATAAATTGTCTTTTTTTTTTAATTTACATATTAAAGCGGTTCTGCACTCACTTTTAAAAGTTGATGTCACTGCCCTTTAAATCCTCCAAATAGTGCTCTATGGACTTTTTTTTTTAATCATACCGCGCAATCGGTGGCCCTGTATTTGTCCACATTCTCCTGTCTCTGATGAATGATGAATGAAATACTTGTATAGCGCACAATGCGAACTGAATCGTGTCTCTGCAGCTGTGGGCAGGGATTTTGCGGGGATCCGCATCATTTCCTGGGATCTGGTGTTATTCATCCCAGGAGTCAGTGCGGTAGAGCCGACGCGAAATATCGCGTGATTTCACGGACCACATCACAGCGGGGACGGGAACTTTTGCATACGCCGCCCGTTGTGATGGCAACATTTGTGTTGAGCTGCTCGCCACTGAGCATGCGCAGGAACCAGCAAGGAATGCTGGTACTTCCAATGTAGTGGAACGAGATAGTGATTGCTTGTGGGCTTCAAATGCCCACAAGCAAAATGAAAATCGCTATACAAGATTTTTAAAACTGTCGATTTGAGATTAAAACTGACACGAATACCGGAAAGCCAAGTTAAAAGTGAGTAGAAGGTTATTGTACTAGTAATTTGAAAGTTAAAAAATAAAAATAAAAAAATTATTTGTGTGCAGATCCGCTTTAACTAAATTATACACCACACTTTTAAGATTATTAAACGATTAATCGAAACAATAATCGTCCACCTAATCGATTATGAAAATAATCGTTAATTACAGCCTTACCTAAATCAAAACCTACTTTTGCTACATACCCTCTAAGTCACGATACCTTAAATTACTTGATCAAAACATTAAGTATAATATGTGTGTACAATTCAAACCAATATAAAAATATAACAATATTTCTGTGTTCAAGAAAGTTTCTGTGTCCTTTATCATTTTAAGTCCACAATTATCCTTCCCTCCACAAATAAATAAAGCAAAAAAAGGCTTCTCTTGTGCACCTCGGTCTGTATCACACCAATCATCTGAAATGTGTTCTCTCCTTTAAACAAGCAACATATAGACTGACAGATCCAAACACACTTTATTCCCTTAGGGTTTAAACTCACACTATCAAACAGAAATGCAATAAACCTTATTACTGTGTTTCAGAGATATCTTTGTTAAAATATGTAAGGAGCTGAAAGCAAGAAATCTACTTGTCCACAGGCTTAGGCCGACCATACATGGATTGAAATTTGACTGGTTCAGCAGGGACCGGCTGACTTTCGATCCATGTATTGGCAGGCTGATTGTACCCAAGTTGAATCATCCTGTCTGGTTTTTCCGCATGCTATCATTGTATTCTACTGGTCGGGAAGGCCCCCCTGCACTAGCCCCCACTCCCCCATCAACATAGTCAGTGGTGAAAGGAAAGAAAATCGTATAACCCGAGGGCTGCTTTAGTTTGGCAATATTTTGGGACTTTTAGTGACCAGGAAAGTGAATAAATGCTTCCCTACAGTGCATTTAAAAAGTATTTATTACTCCTTGAAATTTCCCACATTTTGTCATGTTACAACCAAAAGTAAATGTATTTTATTGGGATTTTATGTGATAGACCAATTCAAAGTGGCGCATAATTGTGAAGTGGGTGAAGAGAGGTCCCCCAAGGAAGGTTGGGACTTTGAAGGCAACTAAGTATAGGTACAAAGACCAATTATATAATGATGTAACTTATTAAATATTATAATACAAAGTTAATATATGCATAAACATAACAATTGACCATTTAAGGACAATATCAAAAAATATACAGTAAGTACAGAATGACACTGGTATTGTCTCCTGGATAGAGATTATTCCCGACGCGTTTCAGGAACTTATCCTTTCTTCAGAGGCATTCCCTTGTGGAGAACAGTGTGCATCTATAATAAAAAAACATATAATAACGCTAAGAAGCCTATAAACAAGGGGCATGTAGTGAGAAGTTGGACAGGAAACAGTCACCAAAACCACCCACCACCCACGCGGTCATGATCCCACCACCAAATATTTGGTGGTGGGATCATGACCGCGTGGGTGGTTTTGGTAACTGCTTTCCTGCCCTCAACAATGCTCACTACGTGCCCCTTGTTTCTCTGTTACTTCGTTATTATATGTTTTTATTATAGATGCACACTGTTCTCCTCAAGGGAATGCCTCTGAAGAAAGGATAAGTTCCTGAAACGCGTCGTAATCTCTATCCAGGAGACAATACCAGTGTCATTCTGTACTTACTGTATATTTTTTGATATTGTTCTTAAATGGCCAATTGTTATGTTTATGCATATATTGACTTTTTATTATAATATTTAATAAATGGCATCATTATATAATTGGTCTTTGTACCTATACTTAGTTGCCTTTAAAGTCCCAACCCTCCTTGGAGGCCCTCTCTTCACAAGTATGGGATGGTGGCAACGCTCTAGTCCACTTTTGGTGAAACACCTTTTTTAATTGTGAATAGGGATGAGCTTCGTGTTCGAATCGAACATACATTCGACTCGAACATCGGCTGTTCGCCCGTTCGCCGAATTCTGAACATTATGGGCCGTTCGCGCCAAATTTGTGTGGTGCTCACGGCCCACAATGCACTGCGATGGCGCAGTGCATTGCTGGCTCATGATTGGCCAAGCATGCACTGTGACCCCGCATGCTTGGCCAATCACAGCGCTGGCAGCGAGGAGAGCCATGATTGGCCACAGGCAGTATGCCTGTGGCCAATCATAGCTCAGGCTGTGTAGTACACGCCCAACACTATATAAGGCCGCCAGTAGTGTGTTGGCGTCTGTAGCAGTTAGTGGGTGTTCTGTGTACCTTCAACACAGTATACACCGATTTTTCGTTCTTGCTCTTCTGTAGTGGTTGTTGTCTGCGTGCCCTGACCGCAGTATACACCGCTATATTCACCTATATAGCTAGCGATATATCTATCTTTTATAATAGAGCTTTCAGTCAGTGTTAGGAGATTGTGTGTGCTGTCTGCGTGCTCTGAACGCAGTATACACCGCTATATCCACCTATATAGCTAACTATCTTGCTCGTTTTAATTAGAGCTTTCAGTCAGTGTTAGGAGATTGTGCGTGCTGTCTGCGTGCTCTGAACGCAGTATAAACCGCTATTCCACCTATATAGCTAACTATCTTGCTCATTTTAAATAGAGCTTGCAGTCAGCGGGAGGAGATTGTGCGTGCTGTCTGCGTGCTCTGAACCCAGTATACACCGCTATATCCACCTATATAGCTAACTATCTTGCTCGTTTTAAATAGAGCTTGCAGTCATCGGTAGGAGATTGTGCGTGCTGTCTGCGTGCTCTGAACCCAGTATACACCGCTATTCCACCTATATAGCTAACTATCTTTCTTGTTTTAAATAGAGCTTGCAGTCAGCAGTAGGAGATTGTGCGTGCTGTCTGCGTGCTCTGAATTACAAACAGATTCTACTTAACACAACAAACCTACACAGTCCCTGTCTTGTTTGCACTTCCTGTATACTGCTGTTCTGAGTATATAGGGCCTGGGGGCCACACGTATTTCCTTTTTTCAATATGGGTACGGGGTTCCCCTTAATATCCGTACAAGACCCAAAGGGGCTGGTAATGGGCAGGGAGGGCTACCCATGCCATTTTTCTCAATGATTTTCAACCATATTGCAGGAACCAGATATAGCATTAAAACCGCAAGCAGTTTTAAATGACGTTATTTCCGTTAAATGTCATTTTGTGCAGGGACTGTTCTAAACACGGGAAACACGTGGCACTTCACAGGCATACTACACCCAGGCACGATATTTAAAGGAATATTTCACTTTTTTTTCTTCACTTTAATCGTCATTAAAATCACTGCTCCCGCCAAAACGGCCGTTTTTAAAACTTTTTTTTGCATTGACCCATGTCCCCTGGGGCAGGAGCCAGGTCCCCAAACCCTTTTTAGGACAGTATCTTGCATATTAGCCATTAAAATTAGCACTTTTAATTTCGAACGTTCGAGTCCCATAGACTTCAATGGGGTTCTAACGTTCGTACGAATTTGGGGTCCATTCGAAAGTTCTGGTGCGAACCGAACCGGGGGGGGTGTTCGGCTCATCCCTAATTGTGAAGTGGGAGGAAAATGATAAATGGATTTCAAAATTTTTTACAAATAAATATCTGGAAAGTGTGGCATACATTTGTATGGCGTCCCCTTGAGTCAATACTTTGTAGAACCACCTTTCACTGCAATTACAGCTGCAAATCTTTTTGGGGATGTCTCTACCAGCTTTGCACTTCTAGAAAGTAATATTTTTGCCCATTCTTCTATGTAAAATAGTTTAAGCACTGTCAGATTGGATGGAGAACGTCTGTGAACAGCAATTTTCAAGTCACAGATTCTCAATTGGATTTAGTTCTGGACATTGACTGGGTCATTCTAATACATGAGCATGCTTTGATCTAAACCATTTCATTTTAGCTCTGGCTGTATGTTTAGGGTCATTGTCCTTCTGGAAGGTGAACCTCTGGCCCAGTCTCAAGTCTTTTGCAGACTCTAACAGGTTTTCTTCTAAGATTGCTCTCTTTTTGGCTCCATCCATCTTCCCATCAACTCTGAGCAGCTTCCCTGTCCCTGCTAAAGAAAAACCTCCCCACAACATGATGCTGCCACCACCACGTTTCACAGTTGGGATGGTGTGTTCAGGGTGATGTGCAGTGTTAGTTTTCCGCCACACATAGCATTTTGCTTTTAGGCCAAAAAGTTCAATTTTGGTCTCATCTGACCAGAGCACCTTCTTCCACATGTTTGCTGTGTCCCCCACATGGCTTCTTGCAAACTGTAAACAGGACTTCCTATGGCTTTCTTTCAACAATGGCTTTTGTTCTTGCCACTCTTCCCTAAAGGCCAGATTTGTGGAGTGCATCACTATCAGTTGTCCTGTGGACAGATTCTCCCACCTGAGCTGTGGATCTCTGCAGCTCCTCCAGAATTACTATGGGACTCTTGGCTGCTTCTCTGATTAAATCTCTGCTTGCCCAAACTGTCAGTTTAGGTGGACAGCCATGTCTTGGTAGGTTTGCAGTTGTGCCATACTTTCATCATTTTCAGATGATGGATTGAACAGAGCTTGGGATATTTATTTATAACCTAACCCTGCTTTAAACTTCTCCACAACTTTAACCCTGACCTGTCTGATGTTTTCCTTGGCCTTCATGATGTTGTTTGTTCACTAAGGTTCTCTAACAAACCTCGGAGGGCTTCACAAAACAGCTGTATTCATACTGAGTTTAAATTACACACAGGTGTCTCTATTTACTTATTAGGTGATTTCTGAAGGCAATTAGTTCCACTAGATTTTTGTTGGGGGTATCAAAGTAAAGGGGGCTGAATACAAATGCACGCCTCACTTTTCAGATATTTATTTGTTAAACATTTTCAAAACCATTTATTATTTTCCTTCCACATCACAATTATGTGCCACTTTGTGTCTGGTCTATCAGATAAAATCCCAATAAAATACATTTACTTTTTGGCTCTAATACTACAAAATGTGGAAAATTTCAAGGGGTATGAATACTTTTTTAAGGCACTGTACATCACTGTACATCACTTGGGCCAGTTCCTTCCCCACATTTTGCTAAGCTCGTTCCTGAGGCGCCTGTGTAACTAAGCTGTACTGAACCAACTTCCTGTGACTCTGGGTCCTAGTGCAAATGCTTCCCCCACCACTACCACCATCACAGCAAGCAAATACTGAAAGAGGTGGGCTAGTAGTCACTCAAAATAAAAACAAAACAAGAACTAGAAACTAGCGTTGCACCGATACCAGTACCGATCATAAGCATTTGCAAAACTACTTGTACTCGTGCAAATGCTCCAATACTAAAATCAATACCTTCAAGTCCGCGATTTGTCATATGATTTGACAGTCCAAAATCACATGACAAGTCTCACCCCATAGCCGGCAACAGAACCATTCAAATTGTTGCTGCTCAAGTCACTACTTTAAGATTTCATTGCGACTTGCATTGACTTCTGTTAAATGAAGTTGCAAGCCGCACTTAAATCAGATGTCCAAATCGCACTGATCTGCGGGTTTGAAACTGCACGATTTCAAAACCGCACTGGTGTGAACCAGGTTATGTATAAAATATAAATGCATCTAAGGGCAAGATAGGCATCGGTAATTGGTAACAGCAAGTGCTTGAAAAAAAGTACTCGTACACGGTCCTAAAAACTGGTATTGGTGCATCCCTACTAGAAACCTTAAAGCGGGAGTTCCGCCGTTTCCCCCCTGAAAGGTGCCAATTGTGGCCCCGGATGGTGGGAGGGTTCCAATGAGCGGAAGTTCCACTTTAGGGTGGAACTCCACTTTAACTAAGGGGATACTCTGGGATTGGGTTAGGCATACCGGGTTAATTTCAGTGTTGGCCAGAAGCTCTGAGGGCAATAAGTCTGCACTGCTAAGACAGCTAAACAAATTCTCCTTATTGCATAGCCAGGAATCTGTGCCAAGCTACAATTATCCCTAAGTCATCTGTCCACTTTTGATGACTGGAAACACCACAGGGAGTACAAGCTCTGTGTCTAGTCCTTAACAATACGGTGCCAGAGTTCTGTTATCTTCACATACACACATATTTTCTGTTTAATGTGCCTAAAAAGTCTTCTTAAAAGGAGAAGTGCGAGATTTAACAAAAACAAACATCTATATTCACATCCCTGCTGCAGGATCAGTCCGTTGATTGCTCAGTTCTTGGTCTGCTCTGTCAGTCACCGCTCTCTGCTCTGCCCCTGTACTGCTCACTGGAGCACCCGGCTGGGGAGGTGGCTGGAGCGGCTGAGCCAGCTGCCGTTCAGGCATCAGGGTGGATCCTTCCAGAGTCTGGGTAGATCCTTGTCAGGATCCTTCCAGAGTCTGGAATGGCTCTGGGATGTCACCACTCCCGTGACCCACATGAGAAGTATGACCAAACAAGCTTTGGCAATACAGTGAAACCTTGGTTTGAGAGTAACTTGGTTTGAGAGCGTTTTGCAAGACAAGCAACATTTTAAAATAAATTTCGAGTTGATATACAAGCGATGTCTTGACATACAAGTAGCGTCACATCACAACTAGTGAGTATTAAAGAAAAGAGAGGTGCCTTTAAATGTAGCAATATGGTTACATTTAATGAAGCTACAACATTTAGCAACATAGTGCTACACTTAGAGGCGCCTCTCTTCTCTTTTATACTCTGTAGCTCCTGCTGGATTTTGCTTCTAATCCCCTTGTGGAGGCTGCCATTTGTGGATGGACATTTTATGGTTACACAACCTGGTCACATTGCTATAATCTTTTTATATGGACTATGAACTGAAGGACTTATGAATAAATGGTTGTGGAACTAATCATTTCAGTTTCCATTATTTCTTATGTGGAAATTTGCTTTAATATATGAGTGCTTTGGATTAGAAGCATGTTTCTGGAACGAATTATGCTCGCAATCCAAGGTTTTACTGTACGTCTCTTTTAAGGGTCCCCTTGTCACCCCCCCCCCCCCATGACCCGGCTATAATTATGACATCATGATCATAACTTACATTACCTAGACTGAGGCATTTCTACTTGCCTAGCATTATGTGCATTGAAAGAGGAATTTAAAAATATCAAGTAAATCTGTACATTTCTGATAAAAAGTTATTTCAGCTGTCAATACCGAAAGAACATAGGGACTGTTACAGTTCTTACCTGTGGTGTAAAAACATAAGTGCCAAAGGACATACTCCGCGCCTCCGAACCCCGGGATGGGGGAACTCCAGTTGTTGCTGATGTTATCCGTGGAATTGGGAGGTGAAGATACTTATTCGCTGTACTTGGAATATTTTCTGATTGTTTTAGTTCATCTGCATGGAAAACATGGTTAACAACTATAGATGTGTGTGAACAGGGCTCTAGGTCAATCTCCCATCTTCACCTCCATTAACACACAGACAAGGAGCGGGATCTGTCCATAAGGGTGTCCCCCCCCCTCCTGAACCATACCACGCGCTTGCCCTCAACATGGGGAGGGTGCTTTGGGGTCCTTGTCCCCACAACCCTGGCCCAGTGGTTTTGGGGGTCTGCGGGCAGGGGGCCTGAAAAATATAAGAAAAATAGCACTATGCAGCTCTTGGCCGTGACAGCTGTTACAGAGGGAAGGGCAGGGCTACCTGGTGAGGTAACCGAGTGACCCCACCCCATCTGATGTCATTTGCCGCCAGAGGGGGCGGGGTCATCCGGTAACGTCAGCAGGTGGCCCTGCCCTTGCCTGTATAACAGCTGCCACAGTGTAAAGACAGCAGTCAGGGAGTATTTTCATTTTTTTTCTTCTATTTTTCTGGTCCGTCAGGCGGCGTGATTGAGAATGGATGTACATCGCAGGATCTGGGGGCACCATGGGCCAGGGTTGTGGAGATGAGGCCCTTGTCTCCATCAACATGGGGACAAGGTGCTTTGGGGGGGGGGGAAGCACCCTCTCCATGCTGAGGGCATGTGGCCTGGTATAGTTCAGGAGGGGGGGGGGCTCGCTCGTCCCCACCCCCCCCATCCTGTCCTCCAGGCTGCATGTTCGGATAAGGGTCTGGTACAGATTTTGGGCGGGGACCCCATGCTGTTTTTTTAAAATGTCGGCCTTTTTTAAATTTTTTCCTTGTTCTTTATCTATATTGCCGGGAGCCGTTAATACATTACAGCAAGCAATTTTAAATGAAATTTTTTCCTTTTGTAATTTCATTTTGCTGCGGCGCTGTAAAACACATCACACAGATATGCCACTTTACAGGCAGACTAAAGGGACCCCACAGGCACGATATTTAAAGGATTATTTCATTTTTATTGTTTCACTTTAAGCATTATTAAAATCACTGCTCCTGAAAAAACGGTTGTTTTAAAAACTTTTGTTTTGCATTGATACCTGTCAGTACCTTGGTCCCCCATACCCTTTTTATGGCATAAACTGGCATATAAGCCTTTAAAATTAGCACTTTTGATTTTTTACGTTCGTGTCCCATACACTTTAATAGGGCTTGCATGTTTGCACAAATTTTTGGCCTGTTCGCATGTTCTGGTGCGAACAGAACCAGGGGGTGTGTGACCCATCCCTAATCACCATTTTCATTACCTGTGCCAAATTCCCATGATTTAATAATGAGCTCTTTCAAGGATTCCATAACCTTTTTCCAGACATCATCAAAAGCTTCTGCAGCTACACTGTCTTTGATGCAGTCATTAGGAGACACAGGAGGAATGCCACGCCTGGACCTCTTCTGGTGTATGTGAGCTTTTCTCTGATCCAGAAGGCTCTCATCATCACTAATATCAAAGAAAATTTTAATTTAATCACCAAAATAAAAATAAAAAAATTATAAGACAGATACATAAGAACCAAGTTCACAACAAACTGAATGCACGGTTATTCTACAAGGTGTACTGCGAGGGTAGATTCCCACAAATTCCCACTATGAGCGGAAAAAATGCATCCAGTATTGTGAATTTTCAACATGTCAAGGCCTTCATTTTAATACGTTTTCATTTTTTCTTTAAGCTTGTCGTGCACTTTCCTGCAAGCATCTTCTATGTTCTTGGCAATGTCATACTGATCTAATGAGTGGAAAATATAAGACCATTGTGTATCTAGATGAGTGTTTCTCAACTCCAGTCCTCAAGGAGCCCCAACAGATCATGTTTTCAGCAATTCCCTCAGATACTACTGTGGTGATTACTAAGGCAGTGAAACTGATCAAATCACCCATGCAAAATAACGGGAAGCTTAAAAACATGACCAGTTGGGGCGCCTTGAGGACTGGAGTTGAGAAACACTGATCTAGATAACATAAATCAGCGGGCTAAAAAAATATTAATTATAATATTCAATAGTGTGAGTGGTCAATAAAAATACCTAGGAATAATAACCATCTGCATATATTGCAAAGGATTGCATATGGTACATATACCTAAACAGCAATATTAAAGTGCACAGTGCAGAACATAACTTATGTGTAAAAATCATATGAAGATAAAAATTAATAGGTAAAAAAATGTGCAAAGAACTTCAGATAAAGTGCTAAATATCACTATATAGTAAACTGATATCATATGCCTTATATATCCATAATGAGTGTCCAAAAGTGCTCCTGTGCAAAACTTGTGCAAGCTGATACACATACTGTACGTGAAAGGAAAATTACATCTCAATGTAAATAAAGAAATATATAAAAATAAGATATAGTCAATCTGGTAACGTATAGTCCATACACATCAACCAATCCCTATAGACCGATATAATTGTCCAAAGATGCCAATCTTTTGCTTGAAAATTTTCCGAATGAAGGATCACTTATTTAACTGCTGACATCCACCGTATATAAAGTATTTCTGTATGTGCAAAACAACATACAAAAAGTGCAGGTGCTTTCCTGTGCAAAATTATCTGATGTGCAAAATATTCCACATGTGCAAAAGTGTTCTTTTCCTCTTCGTGCACTAGTAAGTAATGGCCCCTTACCTTGCGGTAAAGAGGTAACCGCATATATTAAAACACTGGCTGTTTCACCTCCTTTTCCCCATGCCCTAGGATCTGAATCAATAATGTATATGCCTGGACCCCCGGGGTTATCTTTAAAACGTCTTTGCCTCTCAGCAGTAGGGGGAGTAGTTATGCTTTAGGAGCAGGTCAGAGCAAGGATGTGGGATTGTCCACTGGATCCCCAGTGAAACCTTCCCCCCCCCCCTCCAGATCTTCCCCTAGACCTTTCTTCACTGATGATGCCATCAATATCACTTGATCTCACTTCTCCCCCCAGGGAGGTGTAAGCTCCCGGCTTCCCCAGGGTAGGAGGACGGTGTAGAAGCATCCTGGCAGTAAAGAGCCTGACTGTGAGCTGAATAACAGAGGAGCATGCACGAATATAGAGAGGCAGCCTCAGCTACAGAGCACCTGACCTGCCTTGTCCCATCCCTGATAGCTGGCCTGACACCCCGCAATGTGTGACACCCAGGGCAGCCCGCCCCGCGCCCCCCAATAGGTACGCCACTGGGCAGCCTCTGTATTTCTCCCGGTACATGATTTATATAACTTGACAATTTGAGAAAAGAAAGTTTTTACAATATGTATTGTTGTCCATACCAACTAGTCAGATTTCATATTTTTTAATTCCCTGAAAAAAAGAAACAGGAAATCAGACTGAATAGGAAAGAATATCTCTGTGCTACCAGGACAAAAATAAACAGCGGAACACTAGCTGCACCAGACACCAAACTGGTAAAACTGCACCAACAATAAGTAAATAAAAATCAATATATGGTGTCGTGCTCTAGTGAAAAAATGAATGCTTTAAATAAAGTACTAAATTAGTTAAAGTGCTATATAAATTGCATAAAACGCATATATAGTGACAACATATGTGCAAATTTGTATAGAAAAGTATAAAATTGCTAAATAATCACATAAACGTCAAGCTGCAAAAAAAGGCATATAAAGTGACATCACATGCGCAAAATTGCATAAAAACGCATAAAATTGCTACACAATTGCAAAACCTTCAAATTGCATAGAATAAAAAGATGCTAATGCTGACAAAATATGAGGTAGAATCCAAGAGTGCTGTGCTCCAAGTGACAGTCAGTGAAAATACAGTCTTTCAGTGTATAGAGGATGCGAATCCTCTTCAGTGTATAAACACCACTGTGTAGTGGCTACCTTACCGCTGTAAGGTAACAGCGTGTTGTAACAAATATTGGTGGTCAGTAAATCCTCCAATGGCTCACATCCGATGTTCCTCTTGTGTGGTAGTGGCCAGGTGAAGCATCAATAAACTAGATATCCTAATATGCCTTGGTAGCCTGATGTATAGTCTTCATGTATAATGATATATAATATATATATAATATGTATATATATATAATGATAGGTTATCTCTATATGCCTCAGTGACAGTGGACAGCCTCCCAGGTCCGTGAACATAGAGTAAAAAGGAGAGGGTGGACCCAAATCGTGAAGTATGTAATCACAGATATTTATTTTAGTTTGCAGGTTTAACCACCTAAGTCCTGGACCATTTGGCTGACCAAAGACCAGACCACTTTTTGCGATTCGGCACTGTGTCGCTTTAACTGACAATTGTGCGGTCGTGCGACGTGGCTCCCAGACAAAATTTATGTCCTTTTTTCCCACAAATAGTGCTTTCTTTTGGTGGTATTTGATCACCTCTGCGGTTTTTATTTTTTGAGCTATAAACAAAAAAAAGGGCGCCAATTTTGAAAAAAAACATTATTTTTTAACTTTTTGCTATAATAAATATCCCCCAAAAATGTATAAAAACATTTTTTTTCATCAGTTTAGGCCAATTCTTATTCTTCTACATATTTTTGGTAAAAAAAAAACCCGCAATAAGCGTATATTGATTGGTTTGCGTAAAAGTTCTAGTGTCTACAAAATAGAAGATAGATTATGGCCTTTTTTTACTAGTAATGGCGGCGATCAGCGATTTTTTTTGTGACTGCAACATTGTGGCAGACACATTGGAAAATGTTAACACATTTTTGGGACCATTGGCATTAATACAGCAATCAGTGCAATTAAAATTGCATTGATTACTGTAAAAATGTCACTGGCAGTGAAGGGGTTAACACTAGGGGGCAGGGGGAAGGGTTAATATGTATCCTGGTTTGTGTTCTAACTGAAGGGGGGATGGGACTGTGCAGGGAAACTAACAGATCACTGTCCATACTCTGTATGAACAGACAATCTGTCAGTTCACTGCTTAGAGAACAGTATACTGTGTGTTTACACACACGCAAGCGCCCCCTAGTGGCCTTTTATGCTACCGACGTAGCATAACGGTGATTCAAGCAGCCGAGCCATGCTGTCGCAATACAACAGTAGCGGTACTACACTACAATAGCGGTTAAAAGTAGTCACATAATGATAAAAATGAGCAGCAAGCTTGTGGCCTGACATCACTTCCGGTGTCCGTGTAAGCCAATCCAACGTGTATTGTCACGATCACGTGACTTCATCAGGGAATATGAGCCATTGGAGGATTTACTGAACACCACCATTTGTTACAAAACGCTGCTACCTTAAAGTGGTAAGGTAAGGTAGCCACTGCACACCTGAGGTGTTTATACACTGAAGAGGATTCACATCACCTATACACTGAAAGACTGTATTTTCACTGACTGTCACTTGGAGCACAGCCCTTCACCGTATCTTATTTTTATTTTATTTTTTCTATTCATGTGCACTGTTGGACTCTACCTCGTATTTTGTCAGCATTAGCACCTTTTTAGTCTAGGAAATCAGACTGATTGTCATGGTAATAGCTGTAATTGTGATTTTTCCAGCTATTTTAAATCAGCCCCAAGTTTACCTGATGTCATTGGCCGTCACTATCAGCCTGATTAGCAGAGCACATTTTGAAAAGATATTCAGATTTTTATTTGCTTACTGTTCTGAATCTGATTATTATATTCAGGGCCGCTGACAAGGGGGGGACCACCAGTCCTCTTGTAGGGGGCCCGAGCACACAGGGGGCCCACACAGGAAGGGGGTTTAGTGATGGATGACAATTGCAGAAATCTTTCTCCAGCAGCTGAAAGCTGGTCTCTCCCCCTCTCCCTGCTGCCAGCTTTTATCTGCTGAAAAAGAGACGTCCCTCACAAATTACCCTCCCAGTGCGGGCCCCGCCTCACAGAGCTGGCTCTAATGTTAGCTCTGCTCCTGAGTTTGTTATCTATGTAACTTTGTTTCTCTCTCACTCTGTCTCTCTGATCCCGGAGCTCCAACTGCCCAGTCTGTATATTTTATTCATTTCATCTTCATTTTATTTGTTAACTCAGTTTTATCTTTTATATTTAGCAGGAATTCTGTGAGCTGTGTTGTATTTGTGTCTGCTAATAATGATTTTATTGTAGTTTTAGCAAAATATAGCTTTAATATTTTCTTGGGGGGGGGGGGTGTTCCTGTCAGGTAGTCTGATTGTATTCCATATATAGAATTGTAAATGCTCCCTGTAGTGGTCATCTATATATCAGAGCATGTGATTGCAAGTGAGTGCAGTTTGAACTTTATTTTCCTGTGTTAGACCATTGAAATTGGGATTCCCTGCTTAAAGAAACCTGTACTGCCATTGCTAACCCGTCATTCTAAATATACTAGTTTACTGGCTACCTTGATGATCCAATGGCTTCGGTACTTTCTAAGTCCATTAATTTGTTCTGTCTTCACTCAGACATACCTGATCTGCATAATTCATTGAAAAAATTAAAGCTAGAGAAAGGCAGGCAACTAGTATTTTGGGATGAACATCAGCAATGACCAGGGCCGCTGATAGGCCAGTACAACTGGCCCTGTTGTACCGGGCCCAGCCAGCAGGGGGGCCCGGGCAAGCTGAGCAGATAAATAATTAATATAAAAAAAAATCCTCCAGCCATGGCCGATCAGAGTCCGTCCAACTCAACTACCAACCAAATAGCCCCCACCACCGCCCGGTTATTTTTGAAGTTTTTTTTTTGTGCAGATAGCTATCTGCAGACTAGGTAGCGGCAGGGGACAGACTATTTCCTCTATTTCGGGCATGGAAGAATGCTTCTTCCACACCTGCACCTCATGCTGGCTGTGGCTCAAGTCCCAGCTAGTATGTCCTCTATCATGCCCTCCCCCTGGCACCGCAGAGTGATTCCTCCCCCTCCTCGTAAGAGAAGTGCCAGTGAGGCGAATGGTGGTAGCAGAAGAAAAAAAAGAAGTAGCTGGCATCATCGACATCGTATCTGAATGGAATCATTTGTGGACACTCCAGTCCAGGCAGCATCAGGGAAGAAGTGCCTCGTGGGGCCCGGCTAAAATTTTCACAGGTGTGTGCTTGCTTGGGGGGGGGGGGGGGGGGAGGGGTGGGATTGAAGATCTACTACTGATGCAGCAGCATATATACATTATGGTATTGGTGCCATGGGTGGCACTGTCTACAGGTAGCACATGCGTTATGGCCCATAACACATGTTCTGCCTGCAGACAGTGCTGCCAATGTCATATTCTGCTGCAGACAGTGCCACCCATGACGCTAATGTCATAATGCATGTGCTGCCTGCACAGACAGTGGCACAATGCCGCCAATGGCATTATGCCATTGGCGGAATGGGTGGCACTGTCTTCAGCACAATATGGCATTGGCGGCATGGGTGGTGCTGTCAGCAAGTAGCACATGCGTTATGCCATTAATGTCACAGCTAGCACTGTTTGCAACACATTACGGCCTTGGCGGCATGGGTGGCACTGTCTGCCGGTAGCACATGCATTGTGGCCCATAATGCATGTGCTGCCTGCAAACACAGTGCCACCCATGCCGCCAATGCCACAATGTGCTACAGACAGTGTCACCCATGCCGCCAATGCCATAATGTGCTGCAGACAGTGCCGCCCATGCCTAGCACTTGTAGACAAACCTGCACTTTGTTTCAAGGCGGGGTCTGGGGAGGAACCATGGGCAGAGCGGGGCTGAAGGAGGGACCAGGGGGATCTAGGGTGGAGCTGAAGGGGGCCCTGTCAGGTAGGCTGTATGGGGCCCCATGATTTCTATCAGCGGCCCTGGCAATGACAACCTACATAGCTGTAGGAATATGTTTCCTTTAAAGTAAAACTGTAATCATGGTTGCCAGAGGTTATAGTGTATCATTACTGCTCACTGACTGGTTGCTAGAGGTTACAGCACACATTATGGCTCACTGATTATTTTCTAGAGGTTACAGCACATGACTTATGCTTGTTGATTGGTTTCTAGAGATTACTGTGCATATATACTGCTCACTGATTGGTTGCTAGAGGTTACTGGACATTATTACAACTCACTAATTGGTTGCTAGAGGTTACTGCACATTATTACTGCTCACTGATTGGTTGCCAGAGGTTGCTGCCTATCCTTACCACACACTTATTTGTTGCAAGAGGTTAGTGCACATCATTACTGCTCACTGATTGCTTGTTAAAGGTTAGAGCACATCATCTCCTCACTGCCTGCACAGTATGGGCTGGGAAGATGAGGGGACCCATCAATAGACAGAAAACTCTTAGGGATCCTAGGACTCCTGGGATCAGTGGCGATGCTGGGGGGAGGGAGGTGATCAATGGAAATGCTCGGTGGTTGATGGGATCAGTGGCAGTGGTGGGGGATGGGATTAGTTAGGAGGCAGTACACTGTGACCAATTCTGAATCATGTAGAGTAAAGCTGGAAATCTTTGGCAGGTATATAGTAGGGGATTTTACACTGACCACCAATGTAAGGGGGAATATACAATGACCTCCATATAAGGGGGAATTTACATGACAGCCATTGTCGAGGAGATATGTTCTGACCATCAACACAAGGTTATACTTCTACATTGACCATCAGTGCTAGGGGGATTTACACTGACCACCAATGTAAAGGGGGATTTACATTGACCGCCAGTGTAAGGCAATTCTGCACCAATGTAATGAAGAATTTCCAC
Source organism: Lithobates pipiens (assembly GCF_037356315.1). Classification (NCBI taxonomy): domain Eukaryota; kingdom Metazoa; phylum Chordata; class Amphibia; order Anura; family Ranidae; genus Lithobates; species Lithobates pipiens. Next base: position 389,383,215 of record NW_027507718.1, on the reverse strand, counting down.
TGATCACCAGTGTAAGGGGGGCCTTCACACTGGCCACTAGTGTGAATGAAGGGACACCAAGCCCCAATGTAATGAGAAGAGTTACACTGACCACCAATGTCACTGAGACACCACAGAAACGTGCTGCCCTTTAGCAGATACACAACAGTGGAATTGCTAATGACACCCTCACGCATCTGCTGAGATGTGTTTATTCACATGCACAAAATTCACGTTGCTGTGGCACCATGTTATTTTAGAAAAGAGTTCCACCTCCAATTTGCTTACCTTTGCAGAACAGGCTAATGTTAGGCTTAATGACCACAGTTGTAGGCAGGACTTTCAAACATGCCCCTTTAACTGCCCAGTGGGCAGCCTTTGGCAGAAGTAAAGGTGAATATGACCTCAGGGGGGCATGATATGCATATGAATGCCACCTCTATTTACATATCAATACCACTGGTCCGTGGCTATTTACATATTAATTCCGCTGGTATTTACAAATCAATGCAGGCTTTTTACATATAAGCACAGGGTCTGCAGGTAAATCATCTGTGATAGGTAGAATTGAGCAGCATTAGTAACAGAACTTCACACTGAGCTATTAGGACACAGATGTAACTAAAACTTCAAGGGACAAGGGAATTTAAACTGGGATAGTTCGCAAGTATGAAGCAGCTGTTTTGGACTCCACAACAATGATGGGGCCCAGGGCAGCTGCCCCTTTTGCCCTGCCTTAGAGATGGCCCTGTGTAAATGTATAAAGTTTCTAAAATATTAACATGCACCAATATGATTATAATGTATTATTAATCATATATGTATCTACATTTACCTGTAGATTAACTATAATTTCCCCTTAAAGCCCAACTGCAGCTTAATGGGTGTGGGTCCAAAAAAAGCTAACAATTAGGCAACACACAGGCTTTCACAGGGCCATTCCGATCAGGCCCCCCTGTCAGTTTTTCAGGTAGACCATTCATGCCTATGGATCAGCATGTGTAAATGGAACTGTGTCTATTTACATCTGCCTACCTCCGATCCACTTCATTAAAACCAAATGGAGGGAGATCCTTTCTCCTATGTGTAGGCAGATCAGAGGGCAATCATGTGTAAACAGATACCCAGCTACCCATAGAGCAGAGCGGGCTCTGTCTGTGTTTGCGCTGCATGCACTGATTGGACAGAGACCTGTCATCCTCCCCCTCTGCTCTGATCAGCATGGGATTTACGAGCGGATTTCTAATTTCTAACATTTCTAATGTCTTCATATCAGAGTTAAAACTCCTGCGTTTACTTAACCGACGTTTGACTATAGCATAATGGCTCCCCTGTGCGAATCTCCGTATGGGGTATAGGGGGCGTGTGTGCACGCCTGCTGCGGTACTGAGGAGCCGATGTGCGTGCCTAGTGACCGCGATGTGTGCCAGGCAAGCGTGATCACTCATGACAGAGCCAGAATGAGGATCTGTGTGTGCAAACACACAGATCCACATCCTGTCTGGGGAGAGGAGACAGATCGTGTGTTCCTAGTATATAGGAGTATATCAGTTTCTTTCCCTAGGCAGTCCCATGCCCCCCACAGTTAGAACACATTGAGGGAACACAGTTAATCCCTTGATCACTCCCTAGTGTTAACACCTTCCTTGCCAGTGACATTTATACAGTAATCAGTCTGATTTGTCTGCCACAATATCGCAGTCCCAATAAAAATTGCAGATCGCCGCCATTACTAGTAAAAAAAAAAGAGATATACGAGGCAATGTTTTTTGCAGCTCTGAGGTCATTAATGCATCATTAAATATATTTTTCAATTGCATTATAAATACCTGAATTTGACCTGGCATCAGCCTTTGAAGTCCCTGTATAGCAAGGCTGGAGTATGAGAAGAAGAAGCCGCACAATCAGCCAATTGGTTCATGTGCTGACAAGAAGCATACTAATAGAAAGGCAAATCAATGTGACTAGCTTGTGATTGATTAGCTCATGACTGTACTACTTTTCCTTTCACTGTCCAGTAACACATGGCCAGTTCCAGGGTGACCTGGGCTTAGACGAGTAGGGATTGAATGATGCTGGCCATGCAGTGGCAGTAAAAAATACTGCAGAGGAAGAAATCTCTGGGATGAAGAGTATATTGAAACAAAATCATTTTTTTTTATCCTTAACCACTTTCTGCCCAGGGTAACTAAAAATTTCTTCACATACAATATATGTAACATCAGCATTTTTTTTGCTCGAAAATTACTCAGGACTGCAAAACATTAAATATTTTCTGAATTGTCAAATGCATAGCGCACACAAACAATATAAAGCTCTGTGAAAACTGTTGGTGCTATATAAACCCTGTATAATAATACAAATAGCCTAAAAATCTCCATAGGCAACAATTTAAAAACCTTTACAGGTTACAATCACCGTTTACCTACATGTGCATTCGCATTTGCACGTGAGCATGGGGAAGGGGGCTACTTTAAAATGTTATAATTTATTTAACTAAAAATATTTTTTTACACCATTTATAAAAAAAATTTTGATTCAACTAAATTGCTATCACAAGGGAAAAAACATTCCTTGTGATATCTGGAGTAGTAACAGGTACTGTTTATTGAGAGATCAATGGTCTAAAAGGTCTCGGTACAACCGCTTCCCCCTGAGGATGCGCAGATACGTCCTAAGGGCTGGAAGTGGTTAATGGGCTTTTTTTTCCATCTTGGTATTTCTGGCTGCAGTTCTGTTTTTAACATACAGATTTGTGGATTTATCACTAGAGGGAACTGCAATAAATGTAGCCTTACTGGGCTCTCCTGCTTAGTAGCTGCTTAGTAGATTTCCAGCCTAATAGTTACTAAAACTAAAATGTTCGATCCCCCCTCCTGCTACCTATTCTGCCTAACCCGTGTAAAAAAAAGATGTGCGAACTTACCCAGTTTTAGTCTGCTTTGGTCTGGTCACATGATTCCTTGTGTCAGTGAGTGGTGGCTGCAGGGGAGAGGAGGGAGCGCTCAACAGCGGCTGGCCCAGTCGGTTTTGGTGCTCTCTCCTCTCCCCTGAAGCCATCACTCACTGAAAAAGGGGAGTCAGAGCTGTGGATTACGTGACCTAGACTGGAGGGAACTAAAATAGGTATACACATCTTTTTTTTTTTTACCGGTTAAGCAGGATAGGTAGCCTGGTAAAAAAACTATGAGGTTTTTTCCATTCAACTTAGCGGGTTGAACAAAAAAACTTTCTGCTCTGATCCTATGTTAGTACAGCGATCTCCTCTGCTGAGCTGTTGTATTCTGACTGGGGCGACCCCCAGAACACTCCAATCAACGCTCTCAGCCATTTGATTTATGAAATATAGCCACAATTTTTTTTATAGTCAGGTAAGCAGCTGGTAGCTATACTTCATTTCCATTTTAATGATTCTATTTGTAAATTTATACTACTACTATACAACAACATTTTCTATTTACTGTTCTCTGCTGTCATAGGCGAGGTATTCTTCAACAGTGCCATCTGCATCATAGATCTCTTCCTCCAGAAAGGAGTACGTTGATGACATAAAGTCCAGAGAACCTGAGCTGGATATGGACTCCTCAGTCCTTTGTAATGGAAAAGCTGAAGGGACCAGTCTCGAGCCAGACACACAAAGTCTAAAAAAAAACAAATAAGAAACAATTATTTTCTCCGATCCTCCTTTTCTGGGTTCCCCCATTGGCGCTCCTGGCTCCTCTTCCTCATCTAGTGCCTCCACGGAGGGCCACATTCCATGGGGGTACTTGTGCAGGCATGCTCCCAAGGACTCAGCCCCGCCCCCCAGCTCCTGTGTCACTGGATTTTAATGACAGCAGCAGGAGCCAATGGCTCCCACTGCTATCAATCTATCAAATGAGGATCTGAGACATTGGCTGGAGCTGCTGGGCTCGTGCTCAGAAAAAAGAAAGAAAAACAGGGGCTCTGGGGGGCAGCTGCACCACAGAAGGTTTTTCACCTTAATGCATAGAATGCATTAAGATGAAAAACCATGAGACTTTACAACTCCTTTAATATGAAACCTGAAACACTGATATTCCAGTGAATACCCAAATGTGATATTTCCATAACAGGCTAAAGCTTAAGCTTAACAAAATATTTAATTTTTTATTAAGAACCAGCAATGGTACTTACAATGAATGAAAACTGTCCCTTGTTCTGATGGCTGCCATGTTCATTGAAATCTTCATTCTGCTGAACACCCCCAACACCCCCTCCCCCAACTCCAGCTGTGGTCTTCTGATGTTGCGGGAGTCAATACAAGCCGCTGGAACAGTTAAAATAATTCATTAACAGTGCTTCTTTTCTGCCCACCTGCTCCATTCTGCCCTTTCTACCGTCCGCTCCATTCTGCCCTTTCTGCCCATCTGCTCCATTCTGCCCTTTCTGCCCGTCTGCTCCATTCTGCACATTTGCTCCATTCTGCCCATCTGCTCCATTCTGCCCTTTCTGCCCATCTGCTCCATTCTGCCCTTTCTGCCCGTCTGCTCCATGAAAGGAAGCAGATTTTTCTGTCTTTATTTTCCGTCCTCAATTCATACAGCACTTTTAATTGTGGGTGATAATACAGCTTTTAGGAATGGAGCCAAGGGGGTCGAAAGGTTGGGCATAGTGGGCACTTTTGACGAGCAGCTCCATTAATCCCTGCAGCTGTGCGGCTATTCTGGGAGGTCAGAGGAATGAAGTTATTAACTAACATAGCAGTCATCAAAACAAGGGACACTTTTTACTCATTCTAAGTACCATAACCGGTACTGAATTAAAAAAAAAATCTTGTCCCCCTCTTCGGTTCTTCTGCCGGGCCACCGCGCCTTCTTATAGCTCTTTTACAGGCGGTGGCCCCGTCTTCTGTCGCTGCCGCCGCCGCCCCTTTCGTTCTTCTTCTTCTTCTTCTCCAGGAGATGTTGCCTCGACGATCTCTCCGGCCGGAATGCCAGGGACGCACTGCGCGGCCACTTATATAGTGACAATGGGGCGGTGTCACATGGTATATGTCACATGGGTTGGTCACATGGTGACCCCGCCCCATTACGATGTCATAGTCCCCATGTGACATCAACCCATGTGACCAACCCATGTGACATAAAGCCATGTGACACCGCCCCATTGTCCCTATATAAGTGGCCGTGCAGCGCGGCCCTGGCATTTCGGCCGGAGAGATCGTCGAGGCAACATCTCCTGGAGAAGAAGAAGAAGAAGAAGAACGAAAGGGGCGGCGGCAGCAGCGACAGAAGACCGGGCCACCGCCTGTAAAAGAGCTATAAGAAGGCGCGGTGGCCCGGCAGAAGAACCGAAGAGGGGGACAAGACCCCCGAAGTCGGGAGAAGAGGCCGGCGGCGAGGAAGAAAGCCGGACTCCTCCGCTAGCAAAAGAGCTACAAGAAGATAGCGGTGGAGTCCGGCGAGAAGACCCCCGAAGACGGAAGACCCCCGGAGCTGTGCAATAAAGTATTTTATCTCGTGTGTTGTGTTTTTTTTTGTACTTTTATTTTACAGGTGAATGGGTAGGGGTACATTGTACCCCATACTCATTCACATAGGGTGGGGGGCTGGTATCCGGGGGCCAGGGTTGTCGGGAAGAGGCCCTTGTCCTCATCAACATGGGGACAAGGTGCTTTGGGGTGGGGGGGCCACGCGGCCCCCTTCCCCAAGGCACCCCCCCATGTTGAGGGCACACGGCCTGGTACGGCTCAGGAGGGGGGGCACTCGCTCGCCCCCCTTTCCTGGCCGGCCGGGTAGCGTGCTCGGACAAGGTTCTGTTGTGGACTTGGGGGGGACCCCCACGCCGATTTTTTTTCGGCGTTGAGGTTCCCCTTTAAGTCCATACCAGGCGGCGGGGCCTGCGAAGTCTCCTTCGCGGGCCCCGCCTACCTGGAGACGCGCTCGAAATTAGCGGACTTTTCTCCGGACGGGAAAAGTCCGCTCATTTCAAAAGTACGGCGGACTGGCATACACACAGGCGGATTGTCCGCCGAAATGCGAGTACGACGGACAGTATTACGGAAATTCCGAAATACTTAGTCCGCCGGACTGCACGCTGAAAAAGTCCGCTGAAGCCCACACACGAGCGGACTGTCCGCTGAAATGTGTTTCGGCGGACTAAGTAGGCCAGACAGTCCGCCCGTGTGTACGCGGCTTTAGGGCACTTTCACACTGATCCCCTGCAAAAATGCCGCAAAAATGCATATGCGTTTTTGCTGCGATTTTACCATGATTTTGGTGCAGGTTTTAAAGGACATGTGACTCAAAAACGGCACCAAAATGCATCGTGGGTGCGCTTTGCCTCGGTTTTACTGCGTTTTCTATTACTTTCAATGGAAAGGGTGCATTTTTGGTGCGATTTTTTTGTTTGTTTCCCAAACATGCTCCAAAGATGCTGCAGAATTTTTTTTCACTGCAATGGAAGCGCACCACCCCAGTGTGAACATATTCATTGAGTTTAAAGGAAAGCATTTTTCTTGAGCTTTTTAGGTGCTTTTTTTAAAGTGCTTGAAAAACTCTACACAGTGAAAGGGCCCTAAATGTAAGCTTTAAGTAATTTAGCAGGCTTGCAGATGTAAAAAATCAAACACTGAGATTCTACTACTACAGTGTCTGGGAAAGGTAGTTTAATGCAAGTATCTACCTGACAAATTAGAGATCTGTTTTGAGCAGACTGGATCGTGGCTACGTGCAATGTTCTGACAACTATTCTACTTTGAATGTGCTACAACCAGTCATATTTAGTACACTTTATTCAGCATAAAGGTTTATACAAGAAATTCATAATTTCAGAATAGTTCATTTTTTGGGCAAAACCACTGTACTCCAAAAGATCTTAATTCTTTATATACTGTATATTATCAAAGCACAATACAGAAACATTTTTCAACAAAGGATTTTACTTTAGGTTGTCACAAGATCAACATTTAGAATTTTAAGGGCTGGTTCACATCAGAGTTGCACAGCAATGCAATCCACGTGTTCTCATGCAGTGCAATTTGGCAGTCTAGTCAAAATGCATGCACTACTTTAAGATTGTCCTGCGTCAAATAGCATGGTACTGCAGTACCAGGGGCGGACTGACCATTCGGGCCCGCCTCTCCAGTACCTTTTCAGTGTGTATTCTGTGTGTGTATACTGTGTGTGTATATTATGTGTGTATGTGTGTGTGTGTGTGTATACTGTATGTGTGTGTGTGTATACTGTGTGGCCCCATAATCTATTACCTGGGGGCCCCATAATCTCCTATTGCCCGGGGGCCCCATAATCTCCTATTGCCCGGGGGCCCCATAATCTTCTATTGCCCGGGGGCCCCATGAGTTGTCAGTCTGCCTCTGTGCAGTACCATATGATCTGGTGCCTGTAAATGTACTGCATTTGCAATCTGCATTTGGGGTGCCGTTAACAATGTTTTCGCACCTGCAGTAGGTCACAAAGGCAGTACGTTTTAAACACAATGCAGTAAACATGCACAGAATGCACCTTTCCCCAGCATCTGATTGACAGTAATAAAGCAACACCTGCAGTACAATTTAATCGCCAAGCACCCACCAGCAGTTGGCATGGAAGCATTTATAATTTACTTCTAGTGATGGCAGCCAGGAAGTAGAGGACCATTGGTGAATTAAATAGTTAGGAGCCTAAAACATACATCTTACTTTCCCAATGGGTACACTCCAGGGCCGGCAGCAAGTTATAGCTTGAAGTAGAAATGAAGGCAAAACTTTTTTTTTTGTAGCGTAAGGGAGGGTTATAACCCCTGTCAGGTCTTAAAAAATAGATACACTGTAGAAAAGTAAACCTGAAAGTAACAAAAAAGAAAAGTCTTGACTATTTAAACCAACCTTTTCAACACAGAGGAAACCTTGAAATAGTTCTCCGGTCTCGGGGAACCCCTCCTAAAAATTAGAAGTCTACAACTCATGATACATTAGTGTGATGGTCAGTGGGAAGAATGGTCCTTACACTTGTGGTCATTGGGAAGAATAACCTACTTACAGATAGCTAAAAAGATCAATGGTGTGAGTGGGAACTTATCTGAGAGGCAGAAACTGCCCAATGCTGAAGGAACCTCTAGAAACCTTTGGAGGAACCCTGGTTGAGAATCCCTGATTTAAACATTGATTAGTGTTATCTGATACTTTTCCAAATTGTCTCCTTGTTTCTTTGCTCTCCTAAACTAGTTCATAAAATGTTTACAAAACTTTTTGTATCATTTATACAAAATGTTCTATCAGGACTACCTGTTAATATTCAATTATGAGAATAAATCATCTTACTGTCCAAAGGATCCAATATCTTCAGTGGTACTTATGCAACCAGTACTGGAACCTGTTGTGGAGGATTTTGAAGTTTTACTCTGAATATGTTGAAAGCCTTCATCCTTAGGAAAAATTAGTTGTTTTCCTAATATTCTTAAAAGCAAAACAAAAAACAAGGGAATTAAAATTAGGTTAATTACATTAAATACAGAATTATCCAATAAAATGAAAGGCAAGTGCAAAGTGCAACAAACCTTACCAACCAATCAAGTATGTTTGGTTGCTATTGGCTGTTTTACTTGAATAGACCCAATAATTTGTAATATAGCTGTATTGAAAATATTTCACTGTCACAAATGTTGAGTTCTCAAATTTGTGAAACTGCATATCTATGAAGGTATGGAATGTGTGTATTGGATATAAGTGTATATTTAGAAGGATGTCAGGAGTGTCTAGCGCTCCTGCTCCTCATTCCTGTGTTTGGCTCCTTGTTTCTGGGTTTCTCCTTCTCTGTCTGCCCAACGGAAAGGTGATTAATGTGGTCAGTCTCTGGGTGGAGACCAAACCTGATTTAAGCAAGCCATGCCTTCAGTGTCGTTCTTGTGATCTGCATTTGTAACAAGTTTTACAAGCTGCCTGTTTGTCTGCTCTGCTGATTGTATTTCCCTGTGTATGACCTCGGAACTCTGCCTGCCTTTTAGCTGGACTATCATTGAACTACTCTGCCTGCATGCCTACTGCAAGCACCTGTTTGCTTTGCTAAGTTCATGCATGCCCCGGTGTGGTACCCAGGCACTATAGCATTGTGTATAAGACCAGGGGGCAACTGAGAACTGATAGGCCTGCTTGCCTTATGGGAAAGAGGTCTGATATAGGTTAAAAAAATAACTAAATCTATAGCTTCTGACCACCTGCGTTAGGGGTAAGCATGACAAAGAAGTTAGGCTTTTTAGAGCTGGGCTATATTTTTAGAATACAGTAAAACATTGGATTGCGAGCATAATTCATTCAGGAAATATGCTTGTAATCCAAAGCACTTGTATATCAAAGCAAATTTTCCCATAGGAAATAATGGAAACCCAGATAATTTGTTCCACAACAATTTATTCATAAGTCCTTCAGTTTATAGTCCATTTATAGCAATTCACATGGTTGATGATTAAAAGAAGTAAATCTAAGTATGCAGGAATCCGGGGTAAAACTGTCCACATAGATCACCCCCCACACCGCCAGCTCTCACCGCTGTCGGTCTACAATTGTGACTGGGAAGACTACCCTGTAGTAGTGTGATTGAACCGCTCGTGGAGTGCAGCTTGGAAGGGACGATGTCGATGAGGAGGATGATCTATGTGGACATCTTTACCCCGGATGCCTGCATGTTTAGATGTGCCTGTTTTAATCATCAACCATATGAGTTGCTAAATGTTGTACCTTCATTAAATGTAACCATATTGCTACAATTAGAGGCTCCTCTCTTCTCTTTTATACTCAGTTCTGATGTGACGCTGCTTTTATATCAAGACATCGCTTGTATATCAAGTCAAAATGTATTAAAAAATGTTGCTTGTTTTGCAAAACGCTCTCAAACCAAGAAAGGGTCCTTTCACACGGGGCGGATCAGTTCTGATCCGCCCCGTGGATGTCCGTTTGCTCAGCGGGGATCACTCCGCCGATCCCCGCTGAGCAGGGAGATGACAGGTCTGTCTCCGCACACTGCGCAGGGACGGACCTGTCACAGCGCCGCTCTCCCCTATGGGAGATCGGATGACGACGGACCGCAGTGCCCGTCGTCACCCGATCCGATCCGCAGACGGATGGAAAAATAGCTTTTTCCTCCGTCACACTTTTTCGGATCGGAGCGGGTCGGATGTCAGCGGACATGTCACCGCTGACATCCGACGCTCCATAGAGCTCTATGGAGCACCCGTTCAGGTCCGCCTGAAAAACTGACAGGCGGGCCTGAACGGGACGTTAGTGTGAAAGGGGCCTTACTCTCAAACCAAGTTTTACTGTATTTTGTTTAGACTAACTAAAACAAATAAACTAAAATGCATTAAGTATTTTAATACAATGTGATATGGTCTGTAAAAGAATATATTGCTCATCAGTCAAACACTTGTAGTCTTTACAAAAACACACTGGTCAAAATTATAGCTCACAAAAAAAACACACTATATTACCTAAGATGGGGTGATCTTTCAGTCCAGTCTTTGCACTCTGCTTGTAGGTTCTTGTTCTGTGAACTGACAGTGCCCTCAAAAAGCATCTCATCGACATCCCAGAACAAATGATGGACCCTCTGTGCGTTAGCTTTATCGAACTCCTAGCAAAGAACACACACAAAGAAACATTTTTGTTGCAGTACTCACGCCTGAAGCACATTTTGCTCATTTTCTTCCTATAAGTGTTTTTCAGTAAATGTAAAAAAAAGAAAACTAAATTGCAACATTAATTTGAAACTATGCTGTTGCCATTGACAGAAACATTGTATCTTGTTTGACTGCAAAATAAAAAAGTTCCTGTCCACAAAAGCTTTTCTTAGTTACTCTGGTGGGCTTTTCTTAGTTACTTCTACAAATTGAGTGCTTGCAGAGGCCCCACTTTTTTTTTCTTGCTATTCAATTTAATCATACCTTGTTAGGCTTGTAAATAGCTATGATATTAAGTGACTCAGAGATGACAAAGGATTATAAAAAACAATAAGCATTCCTGGGAATGTTCCTAGTGCAAAAGAATAAAAGAAAGGCAGCACAATAATTATATACAGTATGTCTATTAATAATTTGCATTTTATTGTTGCCTTATCTATCTACTTCTATACCACAGTTTCTAAAACTTTTTTCCATTTAGAAGTATGCAAAATCTCAAAGCACTCCTGTCTAAAAGTATAAAAAAATGTAATGTTACTTATCGATGGGAAACCTGAGCCAGGGACAATGCACATGCACACGCACACAACCACCTTGATGAAATTAACATAAGCCTCTCACCACATAAAAGTCTCCCGAATCACACAGTACCCCTATCACATTGCCTCCAAATGACAGAGTACCCCAATCACAGAGCACCCCCTTAACAGAGTCCACCAATTACACAAGCCCCCATCACAGAGGAACTTCCGGCTCATTTTGTTTACTAGCTTGCTATGGCTTTGGACGCCCTTGATTTACGGCGTCATAGCAGTGTATATATAGCGGGTGTTTTATGTCACTCCGTCACCGATGATGAAGTCCCGCCCCCTGGGATGTAACGCGTACGGAATTACATGACCACGTGACGTCAACCGCATCTTCCGTTCATACTCGTGGCTACTACGATCGTTATTCACTATTGATCCTTCACACTGGGGAACAGTGCAACAACATGTAAGTGTAATAGTCGTTTAACAAATTTGTATCCATTTTACTATACGGAGAGCACTATTGTGTACTTTTATTGCCATTGCATGTCCACTCGTTTGGAAATCAGTGGAGCCTACTTTTGGATACATGTGATCTACACTGCCTAGTAATACATTCCTAGCGCTATAGAGGTGAAAGTGGAATACCACATTTACCCTGTATTAAGGGACTGCTTGTTTGACCCTATCCATGCTGAAGGGTCCATCAGATGAGGTGAGCTGCTAGCACTCTCGGTTGGTGGAGGAGATCACTTGGTTGAAGAGAATGTCTTACACCGTGCTTGTTCATTAATAGGATCACCCTGTATGGACACTTATTGGTGCAACTTTGGACTTTCTTTTTTTGCAATCACTATACATTATGTTTTTTTTGTGTTTAATTGTTTTGCGCTGCACTGCTTTTTATTTATTTCTCTGTAAGGATTTGATAAATTGGTCCTCGGTGTTTAGCTGCAATCTTTGTGATATATCTATTGCGCTGATTGGTTTCCTTGCTTATATGTGAAGAAAGGACATGGAATCTGTACAAAGGGGCCTTATATTTTAATTGTGTCTAGGTTGTATTAACTTTAAAGCTGAAATCCAGGTATGGTATTCAATGCATAGTTGGTTAAGTTGGTCAAGTTTTGGCTAATGTAAAAGCAGTGCATCACCATAGTAGTCGCCACTACTACAGTGATCACCACAGTTGTCTGGGTCCTGCGCTGAGCAGCTGCCCTCCTCCATAGTGAACACAAGCGGTTGATTGGTACTTTTCCCAGAAAGTCTTGTATTTTTTGAAAGAGTAAAATTTGTTCTTTGATTAAACAAAGTAAAAAATACAAGGTGTTCTATGAATGCCGCCCATTCTGAGCAAGCAAACCTGTGTTTACTATGCAGAAGGGCAGCCACTTGCAACAGTACCCTTGAGACAGCGGTAAGCACAAGTAGTGCTGAGTACAACAGTGATTCTCTTCTTCCACTGCTGTCCCACAGATATGGAATATGCATTATTACTTTGGTCCAAGCTGGACTAATGTAACACAATAAAAACCATACCTGGAGTTCCTCGGGCAACATAAGGACAATGATTACAGAGAAAATCAGTTCAACTTTCTCTGATCTGCTCTCAAACGTCTATCCATGTGCTTTTAACACCCTGAACATCCGGAACACTTACACTTAGAACACCAGATTCAAATAAATGAAACTGATGTTCTCGGTTTGTCAAGGTTTATCTGTACAGCAAGTTTCCTCCCGGTTTAGTACTAATATAAATCATGTAATGCTGCAGTCTGTAAATGCATTAATGAATGGCTAGACAATTTTAAAACAGAATAACAAAGAAACGTACATCGTCTGTCCAGGAATAGACTGAGCTCCTCTCGGTGGACAGTCCCGTTGTGTAGCTCTGTATTCCTGACCATGAATTATTTAACTCTGTTGGGGTAGTTTGTCCACTGGATGGAAGAGAGTAAATCGATTCACTGAGGAAAGACATCAAAGAATTAGTTTTTTATTTACAGTCATTAGAATCATTAACAATGTCAAATGCAATAAGCAGAAAAAAAGGTAACACTAATGCAAAAATAAGTCCCTGACATATGCTTGATTGTGAGGTCATCACTGCACGAATATCAGTTTGTCAACTTACTGCAATAATTGTATATGTAGGAAACCATGAATTGGAAAGACCGGGAAACTGAAAGTAACTTGACATTGCCACCTCTGTATTCTTGCATCATTATTTTGTTAGTCATTGACATACTCAAATGTCAATGCGTTTCGCAAGATATACTTGCTTCTTCAGGACTTATTGGGTGGCATGACTTTGGATGCAGAGGAGAGGGCGGTGATGATCAGGAAAGAGGAGACACACATGGGGCATTAAACAGGGGAACAAGACATGACAACAAAAAACCTCCCAAGGAGTGGAGGAACCCCCTAATGACACCCAAAGGAGCAAGCCAAATATATCAGGGCATGCATCTAAGGTGTATATTTCTGTATTACATGGCAGGTTCCAGTATCTGACTGTAGATGGGTAGGTATAGCGCAGCCAAAAATAACATTTTGGGATCATATGTTAATGGTCATGGGTCTCACCACAAATGAGGCCAACTGGGTGCCTGCCCTTTGTATTCTGTGTATATTAAGGTGACACCAAATGTTTCAATAGAGGGTGTAAGGCTGGCCTGTATCAAATACATAAACCACAAGAGTAGATCACTATGGCCCTTTAACCACTTTCAGACCGGACCATTTTGCTGGTCAATGACCAGAGGTCTTTTTACAATTTGGCACTGCGCTGCTTTAACTGGTAATTGCGCGGTCATGCAATGTTGTACCCAAACAAAATTTGCGTCCTTTTTTTCCCACAAATAGAGCTTTCTTTTAAAGGTATTTGACTGACTCTGCGATTTTTATTTTTTGCGATATAAACGTAAAAAGACTGTAAATTTTGAAAAAAAATGATATTTTCTACTTTTTGTTATTAGAAAAATCCAATAAACTCAATTTTAGTCATACATTTAGGCCAAAATGTATTCAGCCACATGTCTTTGGTAAAAAAAAAGTCAATAACTGTATATTTATTGGTTTGCGCAAAAGTTGTCACATCTACAAACTAAGGTACGTTTTCTGGAATTTACGCAGCTTTTAGTTTACGACTGCCTATCTCATTTCTTGAGGTGCTAAAATGGCAGGGCAGTACAAAACCCCCCCAAATGACCCCATTTTGGAAAGTAAACCCCCTAAGGAAATTGATAAGAGGCATGTTGAGCCCATTCAATATTTTATTTTTTTGCCTCAAGCGATTGAATAATGACAAAAAAAAAAATATTTTTTTTTTTACACAAAGTTGTCACTAAATGATATATTGCTCACACATGCTATGGGCATATGTGAAATGACACCCCAAAATAAATTCTGCTGCTTCTCCTGAGTACGGGGATACCACATATGTGGGACTTTTTGTGAGCCTAGCCGCGTACGGGGCCCCGAAAACCAAGCACCGCCTTCAGGCTTTCTAAGGGCGTAAATTTTTTATTTCACTTCTCACTACCTATTACAGTTTTGAAGGCCATAAAATGCCAAGATGGCACAAAACCCCCACAAATGACCCCATTTTAGAAAGTAGACACCCCAAGCTATTTGCTGAGAGGCATGTTGAGTCCATGGAATATTTTATATTTTGCCACAAGTTGCGGGAAAATTACAAACTTTTATTTATTTATTTATTTTTTTCACAAAGTTGTCACTAAATGATATATTGCTCACGCATGCCATGGGCATATGTGAAATGACACCCCAAAATAAATTCTGCTGCTTCTCCTGAGTACGGGGATACCACATATGTGGGACTTTTTGGGAGCCTAGCCGCGTACGGGGCCCCGAAAACCAAGCACCGCCTTCAGGCTTTCTAAGGGCGTTACAGTTTTGAAGGCCATAAAATGCCAAGATGGCACAAACCCCCCCCCCCAAATGACCCCATTTTGGAAAGTAGACACCCCTAAATTTAGGGGTACACTAGTGAGACTAGGTAATAAATGGCGGGTGCCCTGAAACTATAAAAAAATAACTAACCAACCAGCGTCACCTGTAACAGTTATATGGTGATCACTGGTGAAAGGGTTAACTAGGGGGCAATCAGGGGGCTTTATGCGGTAGTATATGGGGGTCCCTGGCGCTATAAAAAGCTGCGGCGAACCTAAATACCTACCTGCCTAACTAGCGTCACCTGTGACACTAATACAGCGATCAGAAAAACGATCGCTTATTAGGCTGGGTTCACACTGGAGCGATGCGGGAATGCCACGAATCCGCGGCGGGTTCACGCATTGCATGCCTCCCGGCGGCAGTTCACACTGCCCTATGCGAACTGCTGGGAGTGTCAGTGAAATGTTAATGACACCCCCAGATCAGTTCGCATATCGCAGTGCGATCTGCAAACTCGGATCGCATGGTGTGAACACCCATGCGATCCGATTCTGCTGCGGACCAAAAAAAGGGTCCCGTGCGAATTTGCGGCGGGTGCGGCGCGAATTCAGCCATACTATCTGTATGGCTGAACTCGAATTGCACAGAGATCGGATGTGATTTGCACTGCAGTGCGGTGCGAATCACATCCGTTCTCATAAACCGCTGCAATGTGAACCCAGCCTTAGTGACACTGGCGACGGGGGGTGATCACGGGGTTAAACCTTTATTGGGGGGGTTAGGGGGGTACATTAGAACTAAAGGGGGCTAAACCTAACTGCCCTAACAGTTATTACAGTCACAAATGACACCAATGCAAAAAAAAAAAAAAATGCAATTGGTGTCACTGTGACTGGGGGGGCAGGGGTAATTGGGGGGGGGGGGTGATCGGGGGGTGAAGGGGGGGTGTGAGTGTGCCTGGCATGTTCTACTGTGTAGTGTCGTGTTGGTGCAACTCACCGATCCTCTCTCCTCGGTGCCGGAACGAAAAATACCGACACGGAGGAGAGATTACATCACTTCCTCTGCCTGTGTTTACATTACAGGAGAGGAAGTGATGTCACGGAGCATTTCCATTCGTCGGGAGCGATCGCGAGGGGGTGGCCATGAATGAATGGCCGCCCCCTCATCCCGGATCGCTCCCGAACGAATACCGACTGCCGCAGGCACTGGGGGGGGGGGGCCCGATCGGGCCCCCCACCCGCGGGAAGGCAGGGACGTACAGGTACGCCCATATGCCTGCCCGTGCCATTCTGTCGACGTATATCGTCGTGCGGCGGTCGGCAAGTGGTTAAGGAACACTAAAACCTTCCAGCCAGAGATTATGGGATCACCAACACCAGTTACTGGGTCATTTTTCAGTTTTGGCTGTAGATACAGTGGTGAAAAAAATTATTTGATCCACTGTAGATTTTGTATGTTTTCCCACCTACAAAGAAATGAAGAGCCTACAATTGTTATCATAGCTGTATCCTAAATGATAGGGACAGAATATCAACAAAAAAATCCAGAAAAAACACATGATGCTAATGTTATAAATTGAGTTGCAGTTCAGTGAGCAAATTGAGTATTTGATCCCCTACCCATCATCATGTGCTCATGTGGAACAAAGATTAGCCCTGTCAATTTAACCACTTGCTTACTGGGCACTTAAACCCCCCTCCTGCCCAGACCAATTTTCAGCTTTCAGCGCTGATGCCCTTTGAATGACAATTGCGCGGCCATATAACACTGTACCCAAATTAAATTTTTATCATTTTTTTCCCACAAATAGAGCTTTCTTTTGGTGGTATTTAACCACTTCCCGACCAGCGCAGACTGCCACGGGCAGGCATATTGGCGTACATGTAGGTCCAATCTTCAATGCCGCCCTGCCATCGGGAGCGCGCCGCTGGCGGCGCGCTCCCGCGCTGGTCGGGACCCCCATGAATCCGGTCGCGGGACCCACGGACTCGAACGCTGCGGGCATCCCCGCGATCGTCTCACGGGACGGCTGAATGGAGGAAATGTCGTGTAAACAGCATTTCTCCATTCTGCCTAGCAACTAGTGACGCTGATCTCTGCTCCATGTGATTGGAGCAGAGATCAGTGTTCACTAAATGAAAGCCCAACCCCCCACAGTTAGTAACACACCCCTAGGAACACTTAACCCCTACACGGCCACCCACTGGTTAACCCTTTCACTGCCAGTGTCATTTACACAGGAGTCACTGCATTTATATAGCAGTGATTACTGTATAAATGACAATGGTCCCAAAAATGTGTCAAAAATGTCCGATGGGTCCCCCACAATGTCGCAGTCACAATAAAAATCGCTGATCGCCGCCATTACTAGTAAAAAAAAAATAATAAAAAATTATTAATAAAAATGCTATAAAACTATCCCTATTTTGTAAACGCTATAACTTTTGCGCAAACCAATCAATAATCGCTTATTGCGATTTTTTTACCAAAAATATGTAGAAGAATACGTATCGGCCTAAACTGAGGGAAAAAAATGTTTTTTTATATATTTTTGGGGGATATTTATTATAACAAAAAGTAAAAAATAATGCGTTTTTTTCAAAATTGTCGCTCTATTTTTGTTTATAGCGCAAAAAATAAAAACCGCAGGGGTGATCAAATACCACCAAAAGAAAGCTCTATTTGTGGGAAAAAAAGGACGTCAATTTTGTTTGGGAGCCACGTCGCACGACCGCGCAATTGTCAGTTAAAGCGACGCAGTGCCTAATAGCAAAAAGTGGTCTGGTCTTTGACCAGCAAAATGGTCCGGTCTGAAAGTGGTTAATTACAGCTGGAAGTTTTATTTTTTGCTAAACAAACAAAAAAAGATGCAAAAAAAAAAAAAATCATGTTTAATAGTTTGTTATAAAATTTTGCAAACAGGTCATTTTTCTCCTTCATTGAAATTGCGCTGATGAGGCGGCACTGGTGGGCACTGATAGGCTGCACTGGTGGGCACTGATAGGCACAGATAAGGCAGCACTAATAGGCACAGATAAGGTGGCACCGATAGGCACAGATAAGGCAGTACTGATGGGCACAGATAAGGCGGCACTGATGGGCACAGATAAGGCGGCACTGATGGGCAAAGATGGGCACAGATAAGATGGCACTGATGGGTAGCACGGATGGGTGGCATGGATGGGCACTAATAGGTAACACTGATAGATGGGACTGATGGGCACTGATAGGTGGCACTGATAGGTGTCTCTGATAGGCGTCACTGCTGGGCACTGATGGGCGTCACTGATGGGCACTGGTAGATGACACTGATGGGCACGGATATTTCGCACTGAGGTGCAGCACTGTTGTTGAGGCAGATTGTGGGCACTGATAGGTGGCACTGTCGGCACTGATGGGTGGCACTATGGGAACTGATGGGTGGCACTGTGGGAACTAATGGGTGGCATTGATGGGTGGCACTTTTTTCATATTTAGGTGGCACTGGCAGGGGGCAGGTGGGCACTGATGAGCTGGCCGTGAGAGGGACTGAAGTCCCTCTCACGGCCGCCGGTGAACGGCTTTTTTTTTTTCCACGCGCTGTCAGCGCGAGGAGGAAAAATAGCCAATTACCGGCTCTGTTGTGTCACATGATCAGCTGTCATGGGCTGACAGCTGATCACGTGGTAAGGGGTCGGGATCGACCCCTTGCTCCGATCTATGATCATGCGAGTCTCATAGACTCGCTGATCACAGAGCGCCGCGCGTGCCCCTCAGGGGGCGCGCAGGTCGCTCGTGCACGGGACGACGTCAATAGACGTAGTCCCGGCAAAGCAGGTCCGCTCTGTAGCCATCATTCGGCTATAGCGCGGATCTCAAGAGGTTAAGAAGGTGCTCCTAATGACAACTCATTATGTATATAAAAGAAACCTGTCCACAGAATCTCTTTCTTCCAATGAAACCTCACCATCATGGGCAAGACCAAAGAGCTGTCAAAGGATGTCAGGGACAAGATTGTAGACCTGCACAAGGCTGGAATAGGGTAGAAGACTATCAGCAAGAAGCTTGGTGAGAAGGAGACAACTCTTGGAGCGATTATTCACAAATGGAAGAAATACAAAATAACCATCAATCCTTCTCCGTCTGGAGCTTCAGGCAAGATTTTGCTTCATGGGGTAAGGATGATCATGAGAAAGGTGGGGGATCAGCCCAGAACTATACGGGAGGAGCTTGTGAATTATATCAAGGCAGTTGGGACCACAGTCACCAGACAAACCACTGGCAACACAATAAGCCGCCATGGATTGAAATCTTGCAGTGCCCACAAGGTCCTCTTCCTCAAGAAGGCACATGTATAGGCCCGTCTGAAGTTTGCCAATGAACATCTAAATGATTCAGATCGGATTTGGAGAAAGTGCTGTGGTCAGATGAGACCAAATTGAGCTCTTTGGCATTAGCTCAACTCGCTGTGTTTGGAGGAAGAAAAATGCTAACTATGACCCTAAGAACACAATCGCTAGAGTCAAGCAAGAAAGTGGAAATATTAAGCTTTGGGGCTGTTTCTCTGCTAAAGGTACAGGCCAACTTTGCCATATTCAGGGGCCAATGGATGGGGCCATGTTTTGTAAAATCTTGGATGAGAGTCTTCTTCCCTCAGCCAGAACAATGAAGATGGGTTGTGGATGGGTTTTCCAGCATGACAATGACCCAAAACATACTTCTAAGGGAACAAAGGAGTGGCTCAAAAAGAAGCACATTAACGTAATGGAGTGGCCTAGCCAGTCTCCAGACCTTAATCCTATAGAAAATTTATGGAGGGAGCTGAAACCTCGAGTTACCAAGTAACAGCTAAGAAAACCTAAGGATTTAGAGAAGATCTGTAAAGAAGAGAAATCCCTCCAGAGATATGTGCAAACCTGGTTACCAACTACAAGAAATGTCTTACCTCTGTGCTTGC
This sequence comes from Lithobates pipiens, assembly GCF_037356315.1. NCBI lineage: Eukaryota > Metazoa > Chordata > Amphibia > Anura > Ranidae > Lithobates > Lithobates pipiens. Next base: position 389,363,217 of record NW_027507718.1, on the reverse strand, counting down.
CAACAGGGGATTCTCCACCAAGTACTAATTTATGTTTTGCTTGGGGATCAAATACTTATTTTATTCACTGAACCACAACTCAATTTATAACATTTGTATCACATGTTTGTTTCTGGATTTTTGGTTGATATTCTGTCTCTATCATTTAAAATACACCTATGATAAAAATTATAGACCCTTAATTTCTCGGTAAGGGGCAAACTGACCAAATCTGCAGGAGATCAAATAATTATTTTCCGCGCTGTATACTTTTCACTGACATCAGTGGAGCCAAATAAAAGAGTACTGAGTGTTGGATTATTTCTGAGTATGTTAAATAGCGCTCTCTCTAGCACTTCTTGTTTGGCTTTGAATGTAATCAGTTATTTCTCAGTACATACAAATAATTATTTTTTATGATTATTTTGCACATTTATGATTGATAGGTGTTCATACAGTACCATGTGTAGTTATGGATGGCCTCCTGCACGGGAAGCGTGAAATGAACTGGCAGAGGGTCAACCCGATGGTCTTTGCTTCCTCGAGACAATCCCTTTCTGAAAAACATCAGGGAAATGTTTCAATAAAATCCAGTAATTACTTATTAGTACAAACAAAAAAAAAAATCAAAAAGAATACTTGTATGCGATTACTGTTAGGGTCAAATAACAAGAAAGTACAAATGATATGCATATCGACTATTCTGACCAGGATGTATTCAAGTTGATTTCTAGGCACAAATACTTTCATTTAAAGTGGTTGTAAACTCTTACATATACTCAGTGAAGTGACAATCCTTGGGTGATACACAGAGATTAAACAAATCCTCTTACATATGTTGTATCTGTCTATATGCAGTCCTCTCTTCTCTACAACCGTTCAAAGTGCTGAATTTACAAAGCCTGTATGAGAGTTCAGAAAAAAGGAGGTGGAGAGATGAAATCACACATCATGAAGTGTTCCCTACTGCGTTATGCAATGAACACTATGTGGGACACCACGGGCTCCATGCACCCACCTGCATTTTATGAATAATTCAAACAAGTGTGGCCCAAACAGTGGAATTTCAGCTCTATGGTATGAATAGGCTCCTGATTATACTGACCCTAACCTGGCCTAAAAAGTTCTACAGGAACTGCCCTTAATTGTAGTGCCTACAAATGCTGGCTTTACTCTCCATATCAAACCATGTGTCCCTGTAAAGCAGGGATGGGTGCTAGGCCAATGATATACATGTCAAATTGAGAGTAAACCCCATCCCCTTGTGGAGGAACCTTGCGTGGGGCAGTTGGAGGACCAGATTGTAGATAAGCTTCAGGACAACAAGGTTTATTCTTGACTTGGGCAGAAGTCCATTGTACAGCTTAGCCTAAGAGAACTCCACAGGGACACAGGCAGGGCAGGACTTACCATTGGGCTTGACTGGGCTCAAGCCCATGGGCCCCGCCAAATAGGGGCCCCCCTGCCGAGATACATAGCCGAGTGTACTCAGCTCGGCTCGGCTCCGCTCACAGTCACACCCAGTCCCACCCTATGATGGACATCACACAGGGACTGGGCGTGACCGTGAGCCAAGCTGAGTACACTCGGCTACTCTCTGCTCCGCTTGGGACTGCGTCAGGACCCGAGAGCCGACGAGTGGACCAGAGAGCCGCCAGGACTCTGTATCTCGGCAGCACAATTTTTAAACTTCAAGACTGCAATGACAAGGCTACAAATGACATGGCTGCAAGTGACACTGGGGAAAGGCTGCAAATGACAAGGCTACACTGACAAGGCTGCAAATGACACTGGACAAGGCTGCAGATGGATGGGCAAGGCTGCAGATGGACACTGATGAGGGTGCATTGATGGGCATTTAAGTTTTTTTCCTTAAAAATCCCCTCCTAAACTTCGGGTGCGTGTTATACGCCGGTGCGTACGCCGATAAATCCGATAATGTATAGAAGGTAGGGCCCGAAAGAGACTCAAGCCCAGGGGCCCCCACCACCCTAAGTCCTGCCCTGGACACAGGAATGTATTTAAAGACAAATCCAAGTACTTTCATGCACCACAAGGTGTACCTTCAAGGCTTTTACTCTTGTGTCTATAATTTTTTATCTTGAAATGATCATGTTTACAATGGATGCATTGTTTTTCAATGTCTATGGCATTAAGTATACAGCCTTTCCATAAGTAATTGGGCCTTAATCTCTATGTGATTCATCAACAAACACACCTAAGTCAAACAAGGATTTTCCAAAATCCCAGCCACATGGAAACTGCATAGTGCTATGCAGTTCTCAGCACAAAATACACACTGTAGTTTACAATTTGTGAGAGATATTAACTTACCATTTCAACTTCAAAATCTCTCTTATCTCCCCCAAACATTGTGACCACTAGTGGATGAGGGACCAACTGCTGATAATCACTATGCCATTTACTATTTTTTCTAAACCACTATTAAATAAGCACCATTCATGTCAGTTGGTTTGTTTGTTTTTGGCAGCAGCATGTTAATTATTGAAGTACACAGCTGCTCCAGTATTTTTATTATCCCCTCTGTTCATTCTGGGAAACTCTATTATTTGCACATAAATTGCAGAGCTGACCACTATGGCTCAATTATTAACAAAAAGCTTATCAATTTAGACAGGCTGTTCTAGGGAGTAATTATTAACTGCTCAAACAGGTGCCCTTGAAAAGCCTAACAAAATGACTGTCCAAAGTCTTCAGAGTCCTTGTCAAGCTAACATTAAACCAGACTGATGGAACCTGTACTCTACAGCTGTGGCTGAACTTTCCTGCTCTCTGTTTCAAGATCCATCACCAAGTTCACCTCAAAATGTCATCCAAGCCATCTCCTCTGTTCCTCCCAACACCTCCTGCTCTCTAGCCCCCTCATTATCTCCTCCCATATGCTTACCTCCAGGACTTCTCTAGAGTGCCTCTCCCTTCCCTTAGAACTCCCCACTCCAATCTATTTGGCTATCTCCTACTTTATCCACCTTTAGGTGATCCCTGATATATATATAAAATGTTTGAAGGTTCTAAGTAATTTTCTATAAAAAAAAAAAAATACTGATTTGAACTTACCAGGGATGGTGGCAGAAGCACCCTGGAGTGCCGACATTGCGGTCTCCCTGGACAGGTGTGCCCTAATATTAAAAGTCAGCAGCTACAGTATTTATAACTGCTGACTTTTAAATTATAATTTTTTTGGCTGGACCTCCTCTTTAACCACTTCCCACCCGGCCAATGCATATATACGGCCGGGTGGGAGCCGTCTACTCCTGACAGGCCGTTCAGGAACGTCCTTCAGGAGTAGCGGGATCGTGCGCGCGCGCGCTCGCGCAGCGGCGCGATCCCGATGTGCTCGTGTCACCCGGACACGGCACATCTCAGATCGGCAGGAGGGCTCTGTGATTGGCCCTCCTGACCACATGACGGCCGTGTCCAATCATGGCCGTCATGTGATGTAAACAAACAGCCGGTTGCTAGGCAATCGGCTCTCCTCTCCTCACACGGAAGTCACCGCTGAGGAGAGGAGAGCAGAACGCTGCAGCCGGCTGATGATCAGTGAGTATGGGCTGCTTTTTACAGCTTTTTACTCACTGATCATCAGTGTAGTGTAAACACACAACACACCACACAGTACAAACACAGTCCCCACATATGTCCCCAAAACACACATGTCCCCAAAACATACATGTCCCCAAATAATAAAAACACATGTCCCTAATAATAAAAACATGTCCCCCACATATGTCCCACTAAAATCACATGTCCCAATGATTATCTGCACACATATGTACGTGATCACCTGCACACATATGTACATGATCATTTGCGTACATATGTCCGTGATCACACAAACCAATTATTATACACTTAACGGAATTTTTTTTACCAAAAACATGTAGCAGAATACATTTTGGCTTAAATTTATGACAAAATTTGATTTTATTGGATTTCTTTTCAAATAGAAAAAAGAAAATATTGTTTTTTTTCCAAATTTCCGCTATTTTTGCGCTTATATCGCAAAAAAAAAAAAACGGAGTCGTGAATAAATAACACCAAAATAAAGCTCTATTTGTGCGAACAAAATGATAACAATTTCATTTGGGTACAGTGTAGCATGACCGCGCAATTGTCACTGAAAGCGCTAGAGCGCTGAAAGCTGAAAATTGGGCTGGGAAGGAAGGGGGTGAAAGTGCCCTGTATTGTAGTGGTTAATCACTTCAGCCCCGGAAGGATTTATCCCCTTCCTGACCAGAGCACTTTTTGCGATTCGGCACTGCGTCGTTTTAACTGACAACTGTGTGGACGTGCGACATGGCTCCCAAACAAAACTGACATCCCTTTTTCCCCACAAATAGAGCTTTCTTTTGTTGGTATTTGATCACCTCTGCAGTTTTTATTTTTTGCGCTATAAACAAAAAAGTGTGTAAATTTTGAAAAAAAACTGATTATTTTTTACTTTTTGCTATAATAAATATCCCCCAAAAATACAAATAACATTTTTTTTCCTCAGTTTAGGCCAATACGTATTCTTCTACATATTTATGGTAAAAAAAATCACAATAAGCATTTATTGATTAGTTTGCGCAAAAGTTATAGTGTCTACAAAATAGGAGATAGTTTTTTGGCCTTTTTATTAATAATTTTTTTTTTACTAGTAATGGTGGTGATCAACGATTTTTATCGTGACTGCGACATTACTGCGGACACATCGGACAATTCTAAGACATGTTTGGGATCATTGGCATTAATACAGCGATCAATGCTATAAAATTGCATTGATTACTGTAAAAATGTCACTGGCAGTGAAGGGGTTAACCACCAGGGGGCGGGGAGGGGTTAAATGTGTCCTGGGGGAGTGTTTCTAACTGTCTGGGGGATGGGCTGTGTGTGACACGACACTGATCGCTGCTCCTGATGACAGGGAGCAGACCGTCAGTGTCCTGTCACTAGGCTGTTTACATCGGCATCTCCCCATTCTTCAGCTCCATGACACGATCGTGGGTATACCAGCGATGATCGAGTCCGCGGGTCCTGCGGGCACGGTCACGGAGCTTGCGGCGGGAATTCAAAGTAATGTATGGGTGCGTTACTTTACCCAGCCGTGCCATTCTGCCGACGTATATTTGGTGACAGCAGTCGGCAAGTGGTTAAGTTGTTGAACTGACCTAATTTACAGACCTTTAACTGAGATTTCCTTTGATCTAAAAGAACTAAAAGATACTTTGTTTATAGTTATCTCCCAGTGCTGACAATGTTGTGATAAACTTACTTACTACTAGTTACTATGTAACTATGTAGCTTGGAAGGCTGCCTGTTTTTTTTTTTTTTTGACAGCTGTCAGCTGTGAGCAGAGAACTCTCTACACTGAATCGAGAAATGCTGTATTGGCCCCTTTCACACTGGGGCGGTGCGGGCGTTGGCGGTAAAGCGCCCCTTTTTTATAGCGCACGCTTTACTGTCCTTTTAGCGTCCGCTAGCGGGCGGTTTTAACCCCCGCTAGCGGTCAAAAAAGGGTTAAAACCGCCCGCAAAGCGCTGCTGCACCGGCGCTTTGCCGACGGTATAGTCACGCTGCCCCATTGATTTCAATGGGTAGGAGCAATTTAGGAGCGGTAAATACGCTCCTTTCACCGCTCCAAGGATGAATTTCAGGGGACCCCCACGCATTATTTTTTCATCTTTTTTTTTCTCTTAATGCTAACATGACCTGTGTGCAAATAGCCTTTAAAAAACCCATAGAGGTGAACCAGCGAAAAAAAAAAAGTCGAGCTGAGAGGTGCTCCTGTTCAACTTATGCAAATGAATCTACGCGGCTTGACATTTACTAAGATTTTGCCGGCGCAGTGAACCAGAGCACTTGAACGCCTCTTGTGCATGCGCAGTGCATAAATTGATCTAGCGCACTTCCAAGTGTATTTGCAGGTGCAGCAAGCTTGCTCAGAGAAAGTTACTTTTACGTTCTATTTTGGGCATATTTGTTACTTGGACAGTTATATCTATACTTCCTCACATCACCCCCATAATATTGGCACTTCCAGCTGCTTTTAATTCTGAGTTGAAGATGCCATGTGCCAGGTCTATGGAACATAGGGGCTGATTTACAAAAGGTTTGCGCCATGAGTTGCGGCGCACGCCGACGCGCAACGGCCGTTTTCGTATTCACAAAGCATTTGCGCCTGTAACACAGAGCAATTCCCCATTTACTATTAGCATGCCGACACACGGATGGCCGCAATCTGTGCGCCGGCATGCTAATAGTAAATGGGGAATTGCGCTGTGTTATAGGCGCAAATGCTTTGTGAATACGAAAACGGCCGTTGCGCCTCGGCGTGCGCCGCAACTCATGGCGCAAACCTTTTGTAAATCAGCCCCTATGTTCCAAATCAGGGACAGTCCCTCGAAATCAGGGACAGTTGGAAGCTATGCATACCTGACTCAATACAATCTGATGTTGTAAGTACACTTACAAAATACACTTACTAAATGTAATTGCATTGAGTCAGGTATGTATAATATGTCCCTCTCCATAAACCTTCCATTTCATATTGTTCATAAGTGTGCAATGAGATGAGCTAGTTCAGTGAAGAGTTACTTACAGAAAGAAAGAGGCGTTTTGTGTTGAGGCTGAACATCATTATTGCTTTCAGACTCTCTGAAAGCTTCAATAATAGATGAAGTTTATATTAAGCAATTAATTAAGAAAGAATGAACAACCTCAAACCATCAAAGGTGACAACTGAAAGGACTTAAATTGTCCAGATGTTCGTGTTTGAGCAGTACAATAAAAAGTCGTATTAAATAACACCTTGAGGATGAAACGCAATATTCCTTAGTGATGTAAAATTCATGAGCGCCTATGATAAGTATGTTGGTTGGTATAATCATTTAATCAGCTTTTAGTGCCACACCTTTCAGAGATCTTTTAATCTGGGGTTACATATCCTGCATCTACATGTGTGTCTGTCCTAGTTAAATAACAGTTTAGGATATAAATAAATGTAAATGTAAAGGGCCAAACGCAGAGATATTAAAAATCATATTTTAGTATTGGGTGGCAGATAGTGAGATTTATTATCCACTTACTTCTTATATCTTCAAAGAAGGCATGTCAAACCCAATTAGATCAAACAGCAATGCAGAGTTGGGTTTTTCCTTGCTTCCTGTTCTAGCGAGCATGCCGTCATTAACGCTGTGGGTTTCAATACAAAGTTAACAACACCCCCAAAGGGATCGGAAACGCAGTGTGTTTTGCTAACACCGGATCATATGGTACAAAACTACCATGCAATGCGATTGCATTGTGGCTCCAATAGTAAAGGTGCCTGCACTTTTTCGGAGCAATGCAGTGCGATTAGAGCTCAGAACAGGAGAGGTTATCTGCCTGAGGTCCCACTGCCACTGTGCTCTCATGTGCCATCTGTGGATGTAAGTTTTACATTAGCGGCATCTATACAGTATCTCACAAAAGTGAGTACACCCCTCACATTTTTGTAAATATTTTATTATATCTTTTTATGTGACAACACTGAAGAAATTACACTTTGCTACAATGTATAGTAGTGAGTGTACAGCTTGTATAACTGTCAATTTTCTTTCCCCTCAAAATAACTCAACACACAGCCATTACTGTCTAAACCGCTTGCAACAAATGTGGGTATACCCCTAAGTGAAAATGTCCAAATTGGGCCCAATTAGCCATTTTCCCTCCCCATTGTCATGTGACTCGTTAGTGTTACAAGCTTTCAGGTGTGAATGGGGAGCAGGTGTGTTAAATTTGGTGTTATCACTCTCGCTCTCCCATACTGGTCACTGGAAGTTCAACATGACACCTCATAGCAAAGAACTCTCTGAGAAACTGAAAAAAAGAATTGTTGCACTAAATAAAGATGGCCTAGGCTATAATAAGATTGCCAAGACCCTGAAACTGAGCTGCAGCATGGTGGCCAAGACCATACAGTGATTTAAAGGAACAGTTTACACTTTAGAACAGGCCTCACCATGGTCGACCAAAGTAGTTGAGTGCATGTGCTTAGCGTCATATCCAGAGGTGTCTTTGGGAAATAATTGCATGAGTGCTGCCAGCATTGCTGTAGAGGTTGAAGGGGTGTGGGGTCAGTCTATTCAGGGCTCAGACCATACGCCACACACTGCATCAAATTGGACTGCATTGCTGTCACCCCAGAAAGAAGCCTCTTCTAAAGATGATGCACAAGAAAGCCCACAAACAGTTTTCCGAAGATAAGCAGACTAAGGACATGGATTACTGGAACCATGTCCTGTGATCTGATGAGACCAAGATAAACCTATTTGGTTCAGATGGTGTCAAGTGTGTGTGGCGGCAACCAGGTGAGGAATACAAAGACAAGTGTGTCTTGCCTACAGCCAAGCAAGGTGGTGGGAGTGTCATTGTCTGGGGCTACATGAGTGCTGCCGGCACTGGGGAGCTACATTTCATTGAGGGAACAATGAATACCAACATATACTGTGGCATACTGAAGCAGAACAAGATCCCCTCTCTTTGGAGACTGGGCCGCATGGGCAGTATTCCAGCATAATAACAACCCCAAACACTCCTCCAAGATGACCACTGCTAAAGAAGCTGTGGTTGAAGGTAATGTACTGACCAAGCATGTCTCCAGACCAAAACCCTATTAAGCATCTGTGGGACATCCTCAAACGGAAGGTGGAGGAGTGCGAGGTCTCTAACATCCACTAGCTCTGTGATGTCATCATGGAGGAGTGGAAGATGACTCCAGTGGCAACCTGTAAAGCTCCGGTGAACTCCATGCCCAAGAGGGTTAAGGCTGTGCTGGAAAATAATGTTGGCCACACAAAACATTAACACTTTGCTTCCAGTTTGGACATTTTCACCTAGGGGTGTACTCACGTTTGTTGCCAGCGGTTTAGACATTAATGGCTGCGTGTTGAGCTATTTTGAGGGGACAGAAAATGTACTCTGCTATACAAGCTGTACACTCACTACTTTACAATGTAGCAAAGTGTAATTTCTTCAGTGTTGTCACATGAAAGGATATAATAAAATATTTACAAAAATGTGAGGGATGTACTCACTTTTGTGAGATACTGTATATATCACTCAGTGATTAAAGATATTTGTCTGAGGTCCCGTTACCACTTGGCTGTTTTGTGGTGGCTGTGAATGTAAGTTGTATTCCATTTGACATTTATATTTACTTTTTATTATTTACTGTTTTATTTTGTGAATGTTTTTGAACAATAAATATTACACTATGGTCAATATTTTTTTTATGGCTGGTGATTCAGGCTGGATGTGAACATCACTGAGACAGAGTTTTTATATATATATGATCTGAATGAGCTGATTATTCTTATGATCCTGGCTGGATATTATTTGAACGGAGAATTCAGTCCCGGGACAAGTGACAAATTACATAAACGCATAATGTTGTCCTATAATTTAGACAGCAATTTAATCTGGCGAGTGTGCACTTTCTATTGTTGGAGGCACATCACCTTGAAGATACTACATGGTGAAGGAATTTATATGTGCATGTGGAGCGCTTCATATGTTTTTTATATACACCTATTTGGACTTTTGTTCTCTTGTTTATTGTCTTTACATTATATATAAAGTATATACAGTACTTATTGTAGAACACATTTATTTTACACTGTTATAATTTTACAAGTGCTGTATATATTTTTTGCTGTATTTTTTTATTTTTACTAATCATTATATGCCAAGACTTAGCCCTTGTACACACGGTTGGAGAATCCGTCGGAATGTGTCCTATCGGACCGTGTTGTCGGATAATCCGACTGTGTGTGGTATGCATCGGACTGATTCCGTCGGAATATCCGTCGGACCCAATTTTCCAACATGTTGGAAATATTTCCCGACCGACTGGTCCGATCGGACATACTCCGATCATGTGTAGAGAATTTTGATCGGACCAAGTGCCACGCATGCTCAGATCAAATTCCTACATCAAAGCTATTGGCTACTAGCCTGAATGTAGTCCCATCGTAACGAAATTATGTCATCACGTTCTGAATGATCGGATTTTTCGTCAACTTAGTCCGACCGTGTGTATGCAACAGTTTCGAACAAGATCCGACGGACAAAATCCGACGGATTTGGTTGGCAGAATGTCCGACCGTGTGTACAGGGGCTAAGAGTAACTCCACTTTTTATGAAAAACAAACATTCCCTCTGGGTGATCTATATACAATGCAACTTTGTTGCAGATTCCTACCTTTTGTTATTCAGAAGGAATAGCTGTTTGTTTCTCTGTGTCCATGTTCTGAGTGAATCTGTATCTGAGTGTTTTTATAATTATCAATCAGCTGCTGCAACTGCAGGGCTCTAATGAGGAAACTTGCAAGGTCTGCATCCCTTTAGGCCAGACTCACACTGGTACGACATGACTGTCACTGTTGTACGACTGTCATTCCTACTTTGCCCTGGTCCTACATCAGTCCTACTTCGGTCCTACCCTGTTTCCCCTAAAATAAGACCTAGTATGAGTGTCGGTGATGGCTGCAATATAAGCCCTACCCCCCAAATAAACCCCATCCTCTTTCCCCAAAAATAAGCCCTACCCTGAGAATAAGACATAGAAGGACTTTAACTGGGGCTTATTTGGGAGGTAGGGCTTATATTGCAGCCATCGTCGACAATCACGCTAGGTCTTATTTTAGGGGAAACAGGGTACTTCCATCCAACTTAAATGAACAGGATACCATTTTGCTCAGATTTTGAGATAGTACGACTTGTCCTTTGACCAATCAAAACAATCCCAGTGTGACATAAATTCCTGTAATCACCATGTCGGATGCCACAAGTCAGATGGTTAGGACGAGGATCCGACTTTGATCCGACGTCAATGATATTGAATGGGCTGAAAACAGACCAAAGTAGTGCGGGAACCTTTTCTAAAAATTAACACTGTTGTTTGGATAATCTTGGTAGGTACCGGTACTAGAATGTGTGGTTGACTCCCAAAAATTTATTTTTTTAAAACAAAACACTTTTGGTAAGACATGCTATTTTTATAGTTTTAGTTAGTATTGCTGGTTTCCAACAAATGTTTTATACTTTTTGTACTAATATACTAATCTCTGTATGCCATGCCCACAATATGGATATACTAATCTCTGTATGCCATGCCATACTATGGATGTACATACAAAGATTAGTATATCCATGGTACAGGCATTGCACACAAAGATTAGTACAGCCAAAAGCATGTATGGTATACAAAGATTAGTACATCCGTAATGTGGGCATGGCATAGAAAGATTAGTACATCCATAATGGCAGCATGGCATAGAAAGATTAGTACATCCATAATGCAGGCATGGCATAGAAAGATTAGTACATCCATAATGTGGGCATGGCATACAAAGATTAGTGCATCCATAATGCGGGCATGGCATACAAACATTAGTACATCCATAGTGTGGGCATGGTATACAATCTTTGTATGCCATGCCCGCATTATGGATGTACTAATCTTTCTATGCCTTGCCCAGGGGCGGACTGACCATTCGGGCATTCGGGCGCCGACCAAGGGCCCGCGGCCAGTAGGGGGCCCATGAGAAGCTAGGTTTATGCTGCTGGCAGTCAGGTTGCGGCTGAGCCGTTCTGCTACTGTGGGGGAGGCCCAAGGCACAGCATCTCCCCCTGCACCTGTGGCTTTCAGTTTGGGATGCAGTGGTGAGAGTGGGAGGTGACGATCGGCAGCTCTATGGTGCTTGCGGCATCTCCCTGGGGCTAGTATTTCTCCTTCAGAGTGTATACAGTGGTGTGGAGAGGGGAGGGGCCTCTGACCCGGGCAGCTACAAGTTTCACTCTTCGGTGTACAAGTAAGTTGCTCTGCTGTTGCCGACTGCTGCCCGGGTCAGAGGCCCCTCCCCTCTTCACTGCACAGAATCAGGAAGAGAACTACAAGCCCCAGGGAGATCCCGCAGTCCACAAGCGCAATATGTGTGTGGGTTGGGACAAAGGGGACCCCAGAATCCCCTACTACCCGGGGGCCCCATGAGTTGTCAGGCCTCCTCTGGCCTTGTCTGTACCTTGGATATACTAATCTTTGTATGCCATGCCCACACTATGGCTATACTAATTTCTGTATGCCATGCCCACATTATGGAAATACTAACCTTTGTAGGCCATGCCTGCACTATGGATGTACTAATCTTTGTATGCCATGCCTGTACCATGGAAAGATGTATACTAATATCTGTATACCATGCCCACACTATGGATGTACTAATCTTTGTATGCCAATGTCATGCCCACACTATGGATGTACGAATCTTTTTATGCCATCCCACACTATGAATATAACTAATCTCTGTATACCATGCCTACACTATGGATATACTAATCTCTGTATGCCATGCCCACACTATGGATATGCTAATATTTGTATGCCATGCCCGCAATTATGGATATAATAATCTTTGTATGCCATGCCTGCACTATGGATGTACTAATCTCTGTATGCCATGCCCACACTATGGATATACTAATCTTTGAATGCCATGCCCGCACTATGGTTGTATTAATCTCTGTATGCTGTGCCCACACTATGGATATGCTAATCTTTGTATGCTATGCCCACATTATGGATATACTAATCTTTGTATGCCATGCCTGTACCATGGATATGCTAATCTTTGTATGTCATGCCCACACTATGGATGTACTAATCTTTGTATGCCATGCATGTACTATACCATGGATATGCTAATCTTTGTATACCATGCCCACACTATGGATATACTAATCTCTGTATGCCGTGCCCAAATTATGGATGTTCTAATCTCTGTATGCCATGCCCACACTATGGATATACTAATATTTGTATGCCATGTCCACATTATGGGTGTATTAATCTCTGTATGCCATGCCTGTACCATGGATGTATGCCATGCCCGCATTATGTATGCATGCACTCAGTGCCCACAATCTCAGTGCCCGGGGTGACAATGCGGTGCTGACAGCAGGCAGTCTCAGCACACAGACCCCCTCCCCCTATGCCCACCCCATGCCGAACTCACCCGATGACAACCAGCTCGGTGAGATTGCGGGGTTGTGGTTTGCTCCTCAGTGTTGCGGAGGAGGATGAGGATCGGGCGGCAGCTCTGGGCATTGAAGAGACAGGTGGTAGAACGGGCACAGCGGCCAGGATCGCTCAGCTCCTACAGCCGCCGTGCCATGAGGAGGAGGGGAGTGTGGTGACAGCTCGGCTCCTGGGAGGGCACGGGTTAATGGTGGGCGGTGGTGTGTAGTAGAGATGTGATTGTAGGAGGGAGGGGACCCCATCCACTACCTGACACACTCCATGTGACTTCATCCCTGCTAATCCCACCCCATGTGATGACACTCTGCTCACCATGAGGAAGCCCAAGGCGTGCTATGGATGCTGCTGTCCCTCCATCCATTATACAGGAGACAGGGGGATGGTATGTATGAGGGAACCCTACATATATCCCACCCCAATGTCTCCTGTATAATGGATGGAGGGTTCCCTCATATATCCCACCCCAATGTCTCCTGTATAATGGATGAAGGGTTCCCTCATATATCCCACCCCAATGTCTCCTGTATAATGGATGGAGGGTTCCCTCATATATCCCACCCCAATGTCTCCTGTATAATGGATGGAGGGTTCCCTCATATATCCCACCCCAATGTCTCCTGTATAATGGATGGAGGGTTCCCTCATATATCCCACCCCAATGTCTCCTGTATAATGGATGGAGGGTTCCCTCATATATCCCACCCCAATGTCTCCTGTATAATGGATGGAGGGTTCCCTCATATATCCCACCCCAATGTCTCCTGTATAATAGATTGAGGGTTCTCTCATACATCCCACCCCAATGTCTCCTGTATAATGGATGGAGGGTTCCCTCATATATCCCACCCCAATGTCTCCTGTATAATTGATGGAGGGTTCCCTCATATATCTCACCCCAATGTCTCCTGTATAATGGATGGAGGATTCCCTCATATATCCCACCCCAATGTCTCCTGTAAAATGGATGGAGGGTTCCCTCATATATCCCACCCCAATGTCTCCTGTATAATAGATTGAGGGTTCTCTCATACATCCCACCCCAATGTCTCCTGTATAATGGATGGAGGGTTCCCTCATATATCCCACCCCAATGTCTCCTGTATAATGGATGGAGGGTTCCCTCATACATCCCACCCCAATGTCTCCTGTATAATGGATGGAGGATTCCCTCATATATCCCACCCCAATGTCTCCTGTAAAATGGATGGAGGGTTCCCTCATATATCCCACCCCAATGTCTCCTGTATAATGGATGGAGGGTTCCCTCATACATCCCACCCCAATGTCTCCTGTATAATGGATGGAGGGTTCCCTCATACATCCCACCCCAATGTCTCCTGTATAATGGATGGAGGATTCCCTCATATATCCCACCCCAATGTCTCCTGTAAAATGGATGGAGGGTTCCCTCATATATCCCACCCCAATGTCTCCTGTATAATGGATGGAGGGTTCCCTCATACATCCCACCCCAATGTCTCCTGTATAATGGATGGAGGATTCCCTCATATATCCCACCCCAATGTCTCCTGTAAAATGGATGGAGGGTTCCCTCATATATCCCACCCCAATGTCTCCTGTATAATGGATGGAGGGTTCCCTCATACATCCCACCCCAATGTCTCCTGTATAATGGATGGAGGGTTCCCTCATATATCCCACCCCAATGTCTCCTGTATAATGGATGGAGGGTTCCCTCCTATATCCCATCCCAATGTCACCTGTATAATGGATGGAGGGTTCCCTCATACATACCACCCCAATGTCTCCTGTATAATGGATGGAGGGTTCCCTCATATATCCCACCCCAATGTCTCCTGTATAATGGATGGAGGGTTCCCTCCTATATCCCATCCCAATGTCACCTGTATAATGGATGGAGGGTTCCCTCATATATCCCACCCCAATGTCTCCTGTATAATGGATGGAGGGTTCCCTCATATATCCCATCCCAATGTCACCTGTATAATGGATGGAGGGTTCCCTCCTATATCCCATCCCAATGTCTCCTGTATAATGGATGGAGGGTTCCCTCATATATCCCATCCCAATGTCTCCTGTATAATGGATGGAGGGTTCCCTCATATATCCCACCCCGATGTCTCCTGTATAATGTATGGAGGGGTCCATCCTATATCCCACCCCAATGTCTCCTGTATAATGGATGGAGGGGTCCCTCATATATCCCATCCCATTGTCTCCTGTATAATGGATGGAGGGGTCCCTCATATATCCCATCCCATTGTCTCCTGTATAATGGATGGAGGGGTCTCTCATATATCCCATCCCATTGTCTCCTGTATAATGGATGGCAGGCTCCCTCATACAGTATCCCACAAAAGTGAGTACACCCCTCACTTTTTTGTAAATATTTTATTATATATTTTCATGTGACAACACTGAAGAAATGACACTGTGCTACAATATAAAGTAGTGAGTATACAGTTTGTATAACAGTGTACATTTGCTGTCCCCTCAAAATAACTCAACACACAGCCATTAATGTCTAAACTACTGGAAACAAAAATGAGTACACCCCTAAGTGAAAATGTCCAAATTGGGCCCAAAGTGTGAACCAGTACCATGCATTTTTCACAAATAGTATGTGTGTTGCTTTTTGTGCGATTTGAGCCGATTCAAGTGAATGGGCAGAAAATCGCACTTCAGGGGAACATAGGAATACATTCTGATGTGAATCAGCCCTAAAAGTTTTTTACTCTACACTGATATACTGTATCCGTTTTACATTTTGATAGTTCCATGGATCTGCACAGAGGTTCCACTGAATTTCAAGTGTGACAATTTCTAAATAGTTGCATTTATCCAGCCTGGACCAATGTAACAATGTATATACCGTACCTAACTGATCCTCCCAGAAGCTGAAAATCACTGTATAGACACCGCTAATTCAGTGATCTTCAGTTGCTTGTGATTCCTATGCTCCCCTGCTGCATTGTGAACCCAGGAGGTCACTCGCTTGGCACGAGCGCCATTCAGAGAACACTTTGCATTTTCTGAATTAATGCAAAGTGTTCTCTGATTGGACAAGGTGGAGATCATGATGTCACCGCCCCGTCTCTCCACCTTGTCCAATTTGAGAATGCTTTAATTCACTGAGGAATTGCAAAGTGTTAGTTTATGTCTCATGTTAGTAATAATTACTTTATAGTGTTATCTGTGGTCATCTCCATAGTGTATTTCAATCATTTCCAGTCTACTTCTATAAAAAAAAGTGATTGATCTTCTAGTTTGTAAGCTTACTTTGGGAAGATCCCCACACGTTTACTGCCCCCGATCAGCTGATCTCAGCAGGACAACGGTGGATCTGCTGAGCAGGTAAGTAATGTTTTTCTAAGGGCCCTTTTACACTGAGGAGTTTTTCATGCGTTTACTGTATGCGTTAAAAAAAAGTGCCTTAACTTCTTGTCGACCAACCGCCGTAGTTGTACTGAGGCAACATGGCTTGGCTGCACGAATCGCCGTCATGTTATGTCGCTTCTAATTATGGCCATTAAGGGGGGCACGCGTGCACCCGCTGCCCGCCCGCTGCTCACCCCCAGAGCCGCTGCGAGTGCCCGACTCCCCCGCTGGGCTCTTACGAACGCTTGTGACTGTCATTTTGATCCAGTGGTTTCAGTTCTTTCCTAACCATTTTCTCAGAACTAAAAGAAGTGTGCAGATTAGTGGTGCCAAAAATTCAGGATGCACTTGGCCATGAATGAAATCAAAACCAAAATCTGACGGTTTTTATATAAATATAATATATATTAATAATTGTATTATATTTGACTTTTTAATTAATATCATGAATTTAAATGAATATGAATTTATTGTCAGCCATTATTGGCACCTTGAGGCTTGATTCACACTTATGCAGTTTGCTTTTGATCTGTTTCTAGAGTGCTTTTTGCTGTGAATTTTGCATGTTTGCACACATATTTTTATGCATTTTGCATTTCTGTTAAGCTTTTTTTTTGGTTAATTTGTTCTTGGATGGATTAAAAAATGCAAGTCACAGCAAAATTGTGGTAAAATTGCAATTAAAACGTGGCTGTGTCGGAACCCAGGCTGAGGCTATCATACATCTTCTAATGCCGCGTACACACGATCAGATTATCGGACCAGAGCCTGCCGGACAATCCGCCCGTGTGTGGGCTCCGCCGGACTTTTTAAATGAATGGACTTGCCCACACACAGAGTAAAGTCTGTTCATTTTGAACGTGGCTCCAGGTAGATGGGACTAGCGCAGGAAGTCAATGTCGCCACCTCAATCGGCGAGATTGACATCTCTCGAGCCCCGTCACCTGGTATGGATTTAAAGGGGAACCCCTATGGCGAAAAAACAGCGTGGGAGTCCCCCCAAAGTCCATACCAGACCCTTATCCGAGCATGCAGCCCCGGCCGGTCAGGAAGCGAGCGAGCGCCCTCCCCCCCTCCTGAGCCATACCAGACCGCGTGCCCTCAACACGGGGGAGTGCTTTGGGGAGGGGGGGCCCTGTGGGACCCCCACCCCAAAGCACCTTGTCCCCATGTTGATGAGGACAAGGGCTTCTTCCCGACAACCCTGGCCATTGGTTGTCAGGGTCTGCGAGTGGCGGGCTTATCAGACTCCGGGAGCCCCCTTTAATAAGGGGCTCCAGATTCTGGCCCCCCCACCCTATGTGAATGAGTATGGGGTAAGATTTACCCCTACCCATTCACCTGGGGGAAAAAAGTGTTAATAAAAAAACATAACACAGGTTTTTAAAATACTTTATTAGACAGCTCCGGGGGTCTTCTTCCGTCTTCAGGGGTCGTCTTCTGTCTTCGGGGGTCTTCTCGCCGGACTCCTCCACTATCTTCTGCTCTTTTACTAGTGAAGGAGCCCGGCTTTCTCCTTCGTTGCCGCCACTGTCCGGGGGTCTTCTTCCGACTTCAGGGGTCTTCTTCCGACTTCGAGGGTCTTGTCCCACTCTTCAGTTCTTCTTGCTGGGCCTCCGCTTTCTTCTTCCAGCTCTTTTACAAATGTTGGCCCGGTCTTGTCGCTGTCGCCGCCGCCTTCTGCTTCTACTTCTTCCTGCTTTCAAAAGTCGGCGGACCCCCGCCATAGTCCTGCGGATTGTCCGCCGGAAAAGTCCGGTCATGTGTGGACAAGTCCGCTCATTCAGAAAGTCCGGCGGGTTGTACCTCCGCTGCAAAGTCCGGCGGGTTGTCCGCCGGATAGTCTGATCATGTGTACGCGGCATTACAGGGTTTTGCAGAGATGTGCAAATTCCAGGGCTTTTCCTTCCTGTAGTGATGCAATGGATGGAGTCATTGCCCATATAAATGCCAGGAGGGGAGGAGCCGGAGTTGAGTTTGGGGCATGGGAGCCAAATACCCCACTAGCCTGCTGCAAAGGCTCCTATATAGGGAAGAAGGCCCAGGTGAGATAGTCCAATACCCAGAAAAGCAGCTGTTGTTTTCCTGACTCGAAACGTGGTATAAGTGGACTGAGAACATCAACTAACTGGACTGGGAGACGGATGCAAAAAGTCTTTTAGGCCAGGCTAGTGTTCTCTTATGTAAGTACTAATGTCCCTGCGACTTATAGTGCCACCTAGTTGAAGTGTAGAGAATCTAGAGCTGCAAAAGTCCTGTCTCCGGAACGACATGAAGGAATTTGTGCGCTGAATGCATAAAGTTTAATGGGCAAGTCAGAGCAAGTCAGAGTGACTACTAATGACCCGGGGAGTAATAGGTAACATCTGGGAGTGTACCCGGCTGGATAGAGCTATGGAGTGGGACATAGAAAGACAGACTGTTATACTACAGTTAATCTCAGCTGACAGAGCAGGATGCTCGGTTTGAATAGAGCAGAATGCTACAGATATAGTTTACAGGGAAATGGGTCCCTATGCTGTGGTTCTCCCAAGGACAGGAGTGCTAATGGAAAGATGGCTTATGTGTGATGTGCAATGTTCTGCTTTCACAATGACTGCTACAGCTTGTCCACATTTGTGTATAGCAATGTATGCCAAAGACACTTGTCAGTATATCAATGTGATGTGTCACTGCCATTTAAATGCTTTACTCATACAGTTCAACAACAGAACATCCAACATCAGCAGAGGCTCATTTACCTCTGTGGGCACACATTTTGTGAGATTTCGAATAATAATTCCAATAGGGAGACCCACATCTATATCCCTGGCTTCTGTTCATATCCTTTCCCCAACTAAGTGCATACAGTCCAGCTTCCCTCCCCTCTCTGTTAGGGAGTAATCCTAGAGCTCCTCTCAAAGAGGTATGCACACCCCAGCAATGCATGCACTTACATGTTTTCCCATGAACAGGTCCCTAGATGGAAAGATTTCCTTTGCTGTTACTTTGCCCACCGAAAAAGGACCCCTTTTCTCCACTGACCATTACTTACAGTATATACCATATCCAGAGCAGTATGAGCAGTGGGATAAGGTTGCCAAGCAACCTAGAGGTAAAGACGCCAACCTGAAAGACCTTATGTCAAATTACACTACTCACTATGTGATCACTCATAAAAAATGTAATCAATTTCCTGATCGAACACACAGATTTCCCATCATGTCCAACTATTTTACCTATTTTATGTTACCTAACCCTAACATAATAGGCCCATACTTTGGGCTTCTCAACTTCTTCCAGACCATAGCTAGTCCCAAAGTTTAGATCACATGCAGTATCTCACTATACTTGATAAATTGTAATTACTGGGAACATGGCCATGAATTCATGTTTTAGTTTTATTTTTTAAGTGAAGACATCATAATGTGAGATTCTTTTATGACCTAGATTTATGTGCTGAGGTTCTGTATCTTTCTTGAAATGCAAACCTTTGGTTATGTTAGTGACAATACCCTGGGTGCCAGGAGATAGAGCGGACAGGATGAACTAATTGCTGCAATATTTTGTAGCATCCCCACGAGAAACAGCACAGATGTTCACAACAAACATAAAACAGTAATAACAATAATCATAATCGTTTGATTTCTATCAGCCATACTCAACCAAGATATTGCACTTGCTCTTTTTTTCTTTCAAAACTTTTGACAATACAATGGGGGTGATTCAATAAAACATTTGCAACACTTTTGGTGGTATGGTCCTTTTAAAACTGCATCTAATTCACAATAAGATTTCCTACATGTGTGACAGATTCAAGTAGTTCGCAATGGTGCCACTTTCATAACCACTTCACCCACAAATGGAGCTTTCTTTTGGTGGTTTTTGATCATCATTGGGTTTTTTATTTTTTGCGCTACACATAAAAAAAAAACCCAAATTAAAAAAAAATAAAACATTTTTCTTAATTTCTGTTATAAAACTTTTGAAATAATTACATTTTCTCCTTCATTGATGAGGCTGCACTGACAGCACTGATCAGGTGGCACTGATCAGGTGGCACTGATGATGAGGCACTTATATGCAGCACTGATAGACACTGATAGGTGACACCGATATGCAGCACTGATGGACACTGATAGGTGACACCGATATGCAGCACTGATGGACACTGATAGGTGACACCGATATGCAGCACTGATGGACACTGATAGGTGGCCCTGATAGGCACTCATATGTGGCACTCATAGGCGTCACTGATGGGCATTGATAGGTGACACAGATGCGCACTGATGGGAACTAATAGGCAGAACTTGTTGGGAGGTCTGACATGCATCACTGATGGGCACAAATTGGCATTTCTAATGGGCACCGATTGGCATCCCTGGTGGTCTCTAATGAGCATCCCTGGTGGGCTCTATTGGGCGTCCCTGGTTTGGACAGGTATCTGCTCCCATTTACCATCAGATCTCTTCCTGCCCCCAACTTTCTGGGGCACATCACAGGCCCCAGAATGCTGCAGGACCATTCTCATAACGCAGCACGACTCGCACATGCGCAGTGAGCACCTGGCTGTGAAGCCAAAAGAAGTCATAGCTGTCTGCCCACAGTAAATGTGCCAGTGTCAGGACCTGAGGACTAAAGAAGAAGCACTAGACCCCTGGATGGTTGAATTTAATTTTAATCAAAGTCAGAAGCTACAGTCCTGCGAATTTTCATGTGCTGTGATCCCCAAAAAAATGGAAGGAAAAAAGGACAAACATAGGCATGGATAAATGTGAACCTGGCCTACATGTACTCACAGACATAAGGTAAATGTCACCCAGTGTGGCAAGTTTTTCCAAATCAGATGATGTCTCTAAGCCTGTGTTAGGGATGTCTTTCTGCTCTTCTCTTCTCTCTTTATAGTCATAAATGTGCATGCTTAGACATGTTTACGGAACCAAATTTAAAAATCTGTCTATTGCTAGCTTAAGAACATGCCTGGAACATATTGGCACTCCTGGGAGTAATCATTGAATCTCTGTAGTATTCCCTGCCAGTACTGCACTGCTAATATGCCCAGAGGCCAACTACTAATCAGTTGGTAAGATGTAGTGGATTACTATCAGCTGCAGTGTTAAATTATAATGATGTCTGAATTGTCCGTAGAAGAAGAATAATTGCAAATGTAGGTTTTTAAAGAGGATTTATGGATGAGAGCCCATCCAATATTCTAGCAACATGAAAAAGCAAGTGTCAGGTCACCTAGAGGCGAGGTGACAGATGCACACCGTAGGGATCAGGAGTGCACCGCAAGGTTGTGGACCCTACGGCTGACTGCTGCGGACGGGAGACAGGTCCCACCGGGGTTAGAGCGTAAGATTCCCTGGGGCATGGAGTCTAAGAGCCAGCAGGTGTTCAGAGCCTCAAGTGGTGAGGATGGACTTGGCTGCAACTGGCTCCAGGTCGCGACCCCCAGGGTCCCCCAGCTCACACCCACAGTAGGCAACAGGAGGATAGGGATGGTGAGGGTCAAAGCCAAGGTCAGGGCCACAAGCAGACAGAAATAGTCAGGGACACGCCAAAAGGTCAGGATCACAGGCAAACAGGGATAGTCAAAGACACGCCAAAGTCGGTAACGGAACAACAGAAGAGCACACGGCAGGTAACAGGAAGCCAAACACACAAAGGAATACACAATGGTTGATCAGCACTGATGGCCTGCAGTGCACAGGTTAATATAGGGCTCCCTGATAGGGCCTTGGGTGGAGCCATGCTTAGAGGAGAGGTTATAAAAACCAACAGGTGGAAGTGACTGGCCTCTTAGTCTGAACACATGAGGGGAGGTAAGCAAACACAGGAAGATCACTGCATAACCATGACAGCAACTATATCGAGACTGACGGAGGAAAGGGGGCTACAGGCATTGTGAATTTCCTAGCTTGTGTTCTGGAAGCAGTGGTTGCATCCATGAGACTTAGCTGATCACAGATCTGAGTAAAGAGCCGATTCCAACCCTTTATCACGTGATCAGCTATCAGCCAATGACAACTGAGCACGTGATGTAAACAGAGCCGGTAATCAGCTTTTTTTCCCCTGGTGCTGATAGCGTGAGGAGAAAAAAAAAAGGCGATTATCATCTGGAGTAAACGGGACATCAGTCCCGCATACTCCAGACCCACTGCTGTTAAGCAGTGCCCACCAGTGCCACCTACCAGTAACCATCAGTGCCACCTACCAGTGCATATCAGCAGTGCCTACCAGTGCCACCTATCAATGCCCATCAGTGCTGCCAATCAATGACTCATCATCAGTGTCACCTATCAGTGCTGCCTATGAGCATTGCCTATCAGTGCCGCCTATCAGTTCCACCCATCAGTGCCACTTATCACTGCAGCCTCATCAGTGCCCCTTATCAGTGTCTATAAGTGCCCATCAGTGCAGCCTCATCAGCGCACATCAATAAAGGAGAAAAATTACCTGTTTGTAAAATTTTATAACAAACTATGAAAAAGTTTTTTTTTTTTTTTATTATCTGTCTTTTTTTGTATGTTTAGCAAAAAATAAAAACCCAGCAGTGATTAAATACCAACAAAAGAAAGCTCTATTTGTGTGGGGGTGGTTCTTTGGGGAACTACTGTCAGAAAAGTGCCCTTAGGGCTATTTTTAATTATCTCTTTCCTAAAAATAACTGTAATTGAGAAAGGTAAACAAGAAACATGTATTAGTGTGTAGATCAGCCATAATAGCAGACCCTGTTCTCAGCCAAGTAATTTGCACAGGTTTACTGGCAATGTAGACAGCCCCTGGATCTTGCCTGATGTGAAACTTGTATTTTTTCATTTTAAAAGTAGAACAATGCTTCAGTGATACGTTTTTCTCTTGTGGTTCAATGCATACTAAAAAACACAGTTAATTAATAGAAGTGTAGTTCCCAATATCAACACAGGTTGTCACTGTTGCACAGTGAATGCACAGTTACTTTGCAGGTTATTGTCTTCAGCAATGTATTGTCAAGTTTCATCCCATAAACCCAACGAGATAGTTTGGATATTTTTCAGTGGAATTTTTGTTATCCCGGTTTGCTTCCCCTTTTTCAAATGTGCAAATGATACAGTTTAACACCTATTATCCTTGGTATTTCATACTTTTTGGAAAATGTTCTCGTTCAAGGGGTATTATAAGGTAGAATGTATAATGAAATAGTATTTCAAATAAAATAATAAAGAAAAAGTAAGCCAAGACTATACAGTAAAAACTGTTTTGGCTTTACATAAACTTCAAAGACTAAGGGCTGGTTCACGGTAATTCATTGTGAGAACATACCATAAAACACACAGAAATGCATGGACCACAGCACTGTGCATTGTGGTTACATTCATTTTAAATAAACTATAATAACAAACTTAATCTGCGCAACATCCCCTCAACCTAATTAACAAAATAAAATGAAAAAATTATATTGAAAATCCCCAACTGCTGCTCACATACAAGTCTTCTCACTTCACTTAACAATATATCAAAAGAACATATATACTGCAGCACAACTGGCAGCAAAGTAACACAATCCTGTATATGTGTCCACAAAAAGCAGTATAACAATGTAACAATAAAAAGAACAAATAATGTCAGTAAACAAGTGTCCAAAGAGAGAAACAATATTGATAAATAAACAAACTGGGCTGCTTTAAATAAACAGCCCATGTGCTCCTTTCAACATAATGTGCTGAAGCTTCTTATATCTTCCACCTCTGTGTATAAAAGATATTTGCAAAAGGTGCTCATAAAATCCTCCACCAGTGATGAGATGGATGGAACTGGGTAGAAAGGGCGGGCATAGTCGGGCAATCTTGATTAGAACCTGTGACAGCTCCCACAGTTCTAAAATCCCCTAGAATCCTACTAACTCTCTTGAATACTTTTTGTGGGGGGGCCCCACATTTTCTATTAATGAAAGGTCTACATCACATACATCAAACACCGAGATGCTGTACACATAACACTCAGCAGGAAGAACATGTTACAAATTGCATAGGTATTACTGCTTATGACAACGATTTATGCAGAAACCACTATACGTGGTCTTAGTTGTCACAAAGTGATTACAACTTCTGGTTAATAAAAATGTATTTTAGATGTTGCGATGCCACCCAACATTTTAACCAGAAGCAAAATGGACTTAACTGGGGAAGATTCCCCAGAAAAAACAGGGGCAGTAAGAGAAAGAGTAAAGGGGAAAGAAAGGTCTATAATGGGAGCATGACTTACCCTTTGGGGGGGGGTGGGTGGGGTGATCGGCCTCCCAATGTGGTTAATGGAAGAGATGGGATGAAGAAAAAAAGAAAAAGAGGAAAGGAGAGGAGATATGGTAAAGGCATAAAATCAATGACCAATGGGGGAAAGAAGTATATTGTGGGGGAGATTGAGGTCAAGATCTAGTGCCATCTCTAGGAAGGTGTGAATATGGGCCAACATTCTTTCCTACTGGGTTTCCTGACACAACTCTTATGCCGCGCGCACACGATCGGACTTTCCGGCAGACTTGCTCCGGCGGACCGGAATCCGTCGGACAATTTGATCGTGTGTGGGCTCCAGTGGACGTTTTTTTCCCCAAAAGTCTGACAGACCTAGAAATAAAACATGTTTCAAATCTATCCAACGGACTCATGTCCGACGGACTAAAAATCGGGAAAACCGTTCGTCTGTTTGCTAGTCCAATGGACCAAATAAGATTCAAGGGCAGCTATTGGCTACTGGCTATTGAACTTCCTTGTTTAGTCCTGTTTACGTCATCACGTTCAAAACTGACGGACTTTCGAACTGACTTAGTCCGGTCGTGTGTGGCCAAGTCCGTTTCGTCCAGAAAGTCTGTCGGACCTCTGCCAAAAGTCCGTTGGGAAGACCGTCGGACCTAGTCCATTGAAAAATCCGGTCATGTGTATGCGGCATTACACGTTTTGGTTGCACTTAGGCTAATATCCTGGGACTTTGCCTTTAACAAACATTTATTACTTTTACACACGTATCTAAAAACAATTCCAGCAAAGAAGTTCTTAAACTGTAGGCAAAAGACTGGCACTGATACGTTATTTCCAAACTACTTTCTATCCTGCCGATCTCAATGGGATGCAAATAGAGAAGAGAAATATAACTGTCAAAGTGGTTGTAAACCCTTACAACATACTTTGACCTACAGGTAAGCCTAGATTAAGGCTTACCTGTAGGTCTAAGAGATATCTCCTAAACCTACACGGTTTAGGAGATATTTGCCGAAAGACAGGCACCACTGTAGACAGTGGCGCACTGAGCGCGCCGCAGTTAACAGCGATATGCCGCGAGTGGCGGCTCCCGTGCGCATGCGCGGGAGTGACGTCATCGCTGCTCCAACGAATGACAGCGCCGGAGCAGTGAGACCCACCAAGAAGATGGAGGCTCCGGACTACAGAGAACAGCGGTGACTTCGCTGGCTCCTGTGTCAGGTAAGTGACACATAATGGACTACTATGCGATTCATAGTAGTCCATTGTGCTTTACCTTTGCAGGGAATCAAAGAGGAAGTAAACCCATCAGAGATTACTGTGGGGCATGATATACATATCAATGCTGCTGGCCTCTGCAATTTACATATGAATGTCACCACAATTTACATCTGAATGTCGGTATTTACATGTAAACACAGGGTCTGCATGTGAGTCATCTGTACACCACAATAGGGCAGAGCTGGGCAGCATTAGTAGCAGCACTTCACACTGAGATATCGGGACACAGCACAGGACTAAAACTCCAAGGGACGAGGTAATTTAAACCAGGATAGTTGGCAAGTATGAGACATCTGCTTTGGGCCCCACAACAATGGCAGGGCCCAGGGCAGCTGCCCCTTTTGCCCTGCCTTAAAAACGGCCCTGACTACAAAATGCAATGGCTACGCCAAGGTATGATCACTTATATGATGGTTCCTGATTATATAGGCAGTCCCTATTGAGAACTAGCAACTGGACTGGTTAGATTGCTATTGTTTCCCTTGATAAGCAAGTTCAGACTAATCCTCTATGCTCCCTACCCCTCCCCTCTCTTTTTACACTAACTAAATTACCTACCAAGGTCAACAGAGCCAGCCTTAGAAGTTTATGGAGGCCTCTACAGCAATAGCTTGTCCTAAGGGCTACAAGATCTTGAGTAAATGCACAAATGATTGTCCTCTGAAAGCTATGACAGAAAAATAGGACTCATCATTCCTTCCTCCAGGCTAGTCATGATAATGACAATGTGACAGGGAGCTGTACCAATGTCTTTCTCCCATACCAAATCACAGTCATAAAAAACAAGCGGAACTTAATTTATCATGACAATAATCAATGTACTTTAAGGGCTTTAAGAGCTGTATCAGCTCTTCTTTAGTGGTCTCTTAGGGTGGTAAGTTTGGGTTTTGTGAAGACTGGTTTTATTGTATTTTCATCATTAAACAAATATGGGCAGCATTTTCATAAGAGAAAAAAAATGCCAACCTTTCTACATAGTTCAAGTCTCTCTGACAAGAAAGTAGATTTGAAAGTAGATTGCTGCAAGGATTGAGAGACACAGTGGTACCAAAAAGTAGTTTGATTAGGCTTAATTAGTCCAGATGGATGAGTGGACTAATCTTAGGAAGAAAACACTAATCCCAACACTTTCTGTCCGTCACTCCAAAGTTTTAAAGAAAACCATGTACTGCCAAAACTGGGCTTTCCTTGGATATGTTAAGCACAATTGAAAAATTTGGCAGCAATGAAAACACCTTTCACTTGCATCTCAGTTACAAATGTTACAGTCTTCAGTGGCATATCTAGGGGGCAACCAGCTGTGAGGTGCTCTACAAGACTGGGGAGCAGGTGCCCCAGGTCAGCCAAGTCGATATTTGTGGCTCTCTGCAAAGCTACTGGTCTTCTTGCTTATGACTCAGCATGAGCACTTGTATAAAGGTAATGTGCCTTCCCTGTGCAGAAGGCTCAGAGTGGAGGAAAGCTCTCCCAGGTTACTCCTTGGCCCTGACATGCCTCCTAATACAAGGCCAGGGAGAAGGGAAGAGGAGATTTTTGTGAGGTAAGGGAGGAAGGTGGCGTTTTTTGATGTGGGAGAGATATTAGAACGTTACCAGAGAAAGGTGGAGTTTTTGATGTGGAATAGATTTTTGTGAGGTAAGGGAAGGAAGGGGGGATTTTTGATGTGGTGGAGATATTGGTGGAGATATTTCTGAGGTAGGGAAATAAAGGGGAGATTTTTTTGTTATGTGGGAGAGATATTTCTGAGATAGGGGAAGAAGAGGGCAGGGGGGAAGTTTTTTTTCCCTCGAAGGTGGCTGAGTTGGTGCTGGGGGAGTTGCTCACATATTGTCACAATTGCCCATTTGCTGAATAATTATTACAACGATTTCCCATTTGCTGCCAATTTACTGTTTGTTTGTGACGATATTTTGACAATATTCCCTATGTATTTGTGAATCACTGCTGTTTAGTGTACCATATTTCTTCAATCTGATGCCCTGCAGGCCTGTTACTATGAAAGCACATCGCTATTATACCCACTTTTTTTCACAACGCACACTATGTGTGCTGTAAATGGCGCACCACTGAGGTTGTGGGGCATTTGTGGCGCAGCCCCATTCACTTGAATAGGTCATTTTCAGTGGCACTGGCTCATTATGCCTTTGTCTTTACAGTGTTTTTGTTTTCTTTTTTGTTTGTTTTTTGTGCTGGTATACAACCGCTTTAACATATAACTAAATGTTAAATTGTAAGACGGTGTAATCAGGCTTTGGGATATTATGCTGATGGGAAAATGCAGATTGCTTTATTTCAGGTGCATTGTGCTTGCATTTTGAGATAATTTCAGACAGAACTTCACCCCAAAGGGGAAGTTTTCGCTTGTCTGCCAGTATTTGTAGCTGCTGACTATGACGGACCGTCCAGCGCCCAGCCTGGGTGCTTCTGTCAAGGTACAGCTTCCTCCAGTCTGGGACCAGGAACCAGGTAAATTATAGCTGAGCACACAAGAACTAGACAACACTAACTTAGGTGCAAACTGGAATTCGCTTTTTTGTAAACTCACAGAGAATATATATACCACACAAAATCAGATAAGAGCTTGATCATGTTATGCAAATAATAAGATAATTAACACAGCTAATTTCCTTAGCCAACGTAAACATAAACATTAGGCTAATTAAACAGTAAGCTATTTAACAACTAGTCACTTAAACAAGCCTAGGTGCCCAGACCGTTCGGCACCAGTTCCCCAGTAAGACCCAGCTAGTAAGACTTAGGGCTGTCTAAATCTCTAAAAGGATTAGCAGACAGACAGAAACAATAGGTAACTTAATTAACAAAGTGAATTCACACCTAGGAGGCACACAATGGGAAATGATACCATGGGAAAAAGACAGCTTATTAAACAGATTATAGCAGAAGACCCCAGCATCAGGTTGTTTTAAGCTGATTATATTAACATCTGCTCTGAGTCTCACAGTCTAAAGCAGTCATTGCTGGTTTGGGCCCCAAAAGGTCCCAAATCTGTATTCAGGTCCTAGGTTCCTGTATCTGTGTGTTTTGGGGAAACATGGACCCGAATCTGAAGCAAGACCACTCCAAGGGCCACACACCTCCGAAAGGCCCCTCAAAAGCCAGGGCCCATAGTCCTTATGTTGTATGACTATTATAACAATCTTTGGCGGTGTTATCATTTTTTTAAATAATATTATATATATATTTTTTGTATGAAGGTTACATGCTATGCCATGTTGTCATATGGTAAAACAGAGGTATTGTTATGCAGGTGTATTAGGATTGCCTTGTCAGACATTCGGCACAGCTGATTGCGTTATCCCGCACCTGTATGGAGGGATGGAGCCTTTATATGCTCAGTGCTTCAGTCGTGCCACAGGTTTGAAGAGGTTAGTGTGAAACGCATGTGTCAAAATGGTTTGAAGAAGCACTGAGGTCAGTGTGAAACGTACACGTCACCTCCTGGGTTCGGACTTTGTTGACTGTCATTTTCTATCTTTGGAATAAAATTGTTGGAACGTTCCTGTGGTGTGCAGTCGTTCTTTTCTTCCTATTGATCATCGGTGGTGAGCCGTGGCTTGCACCCAGCGCATCCGGACTGTAGTGATTGCTCACCTGGAGCGTTGTCTTCCTTGTTTGAATCCCATAGTCCTTAGGCAGGAGGCCATCCTGCAGTCCCCTCCAAGAGCCCCTGTCCTGGTCTGTCACAATGACTTTAGAGTTTTGTTTCTAGAATGAAGAACCACTTTAAGATGCTTCTGAAATCATTCACATTCATTGACAAGTACATTTAACCTCCATCTAAGATGCTTGAGCCTGCTTTATGCTGCTTTCGTTTTCTTCTTTACTTGCATAGGAAGAAAGGACGTTCTAACATTGAGAAAAGGTTATGGACACAGGCCCGATCTAACTTTTATCCAAAACCCCCCAAAAACAGGCATGATTCTCATCTGTTTTGTTGGAAAATTAGCATCCTGCTTGTTTTTTATACATTAGCTGATACATTACCTTCCACAATATTTTTTCAGATGTAGGTCATTTTTTTTCCATAAATTATCCATAAAAAATAAACTCTTAAACATTCCTGAATGTATACAACCCTCAACACTAATACCACTCCGAACACCATCCAGCTTTGTATTGCTGCTGCGTATTTCAGTCTGTCATTCACTTTAAGAGGCTGCTGGCATCTGTGCCTCCCGTGTGCCCTAAAATGCAATTTTTTACAGTGTACAAGCCAAACCTCAAATATACGTGAGTCCTTAAGGTTTTTTTTTTTTTTTTTTTTACCAGTTCTTGAGAATTCAGCTCACTGCAGAATCTGATAGCAGCTGCAATAATATTAGAATTTAACAAACGCTCCAGACAGAAAACTAGAAAAAAATAAATCAAACACAAGACATTTTTAAAATCATTTATCATTAGAAAGATTATTGC
Organism: Lithobates pipiens; assembly: GCF_037356315.1. Taxonomy (NCBI): domain Eukaryota; kingdom Metazoa; phylum Chordata; class Amphibia; order Anura; family Ranidae; genus Lithobates; species Lithobates pipiens. Next base: position 389,332,866 of record NW_027507718.1, on the reverse strand, counting down.
TTTGCATGTTCCCTTACCAACAAAACATTTGTTGTAGGACATTTGAGATGACAATGTTAACACACATACAGTACACTGAAGCATAATAATCAGTGGGTCTTCTACTCACTCTGAGATGCATGGCAATTCAGTATTACACTCCCTCCAAGGGAACGAGATAACACTGTTTGTAGAAGGTTTTTACAACAAAACAGCCCTGATTCTTCCTATTGGTAAAGGGATTGCACAAACCACTTGGTAAACAACATCTCCTGCTTGGACAATGGCAGTATTATGCTCTGGAATGTGAGTGCAGCACCATACATCAGTGTGGAAGGCCTGTTGTTCCCTGCGATTAATTGAGCATCATCGAATATAGAGAAGGGCCCATCCGCCACTGCTTGTTCTATGATGGCTTTACTATACAGAATATTGTTGGTACTTCTAAGTATACGGCTAAAAGTCAACTGCAATCACTAAATCCTACATCCTACTGCTATAGCATAATAGGATGTAGATGTAATCATGTGTGCAAAGGTAGTGAGCATTTGTGTGCTATTTAATATACAGTGCTGTTCATTTAGAATGGCATGTGAAAATGAACATATACTAGCTGGCAAAGTAATAAGCTATGCCTAATAGGGAAAATGCTGCAGGTGCGGTTATTTGTGGATTGATGCAAGCTGCCATGCCATTCAGGATACAGCGTAAATGGTGCATCTCAGTTCAGTGCCTTAATGCACAATAACAAGTGCGTTAATGCATGCATAAGTGCAAAAGGGCTCATCGCAACAAAATATAAATAATTAAAAATAATAGTCATTATATTCTATTTTGTAGATCGTGCCAAAAGACTCCATTCCCACTTGATCTGTTTTAGTGATTAACTCTAGCATAACACAAACATTTTTGCTGGGAAGGGTGGCATAAAACTGGCCAACTATAGAAACGTATAGACAAGTCCCTTAATCGCCTACATTCATAGAGAGAGAAGATTTTCTGATCATAAAGCTGAACTCCGGGTTAGACAAACATTATTTAACCGATTCAATACTGGGCACTTTTACCCCCTTCTTCCACAGGCCAATTTTCAGGTTTCAGGACTGTCACACTTTGAGTAACAATTGCACGTCATTCAACACTGTGCCCATACGGATTTTTTAGCATTTTGTTCACACAAATAGAGCTTTCTTTAGGTGGTATTTAATCACCACTGGGTTTTTCATTTTTTTGCTAAACAAATGAAAAATTGCCAAAAATTTTGAGAGGGTTCTGTTAAAAAAAGGAGCAAATAAATACATTTTCTTCATAAATTTAGGCCACAATGTATTCCGCTACATTTCTTTGGTGAAAATAACCCAAATCTGGCCTGTTGGGCTCACGCGAAGCACGTTTTGGGGAGGATGTCGTATGTCATCTACCCAGAACAATAGGGCACCCGCCCAGGCGTCATTTTACAATGGCTTGGGCGGGAATCAGGTAAACATATAAGAGTCATGTACTTTATATTCTTACTTGGATCTTGTGCTTTGTGTATTTCTTCCAGATCTGTAAAGTAATCCAGTGTAAAACTTTACCTCGGTTCAGGAGTTTCCTGTATTAAAGATTGGTCACTGCTGCTCTTTTTTCTATTGCAGGGTGACTGGTCTTGTCTCCAGCCCCTCCTGTAGTTTTCTGCATGCAGCCTGTGGTGAGTGAATCCCTCCCACAGCTCTGCTCTCTGCATGGGCTATGTACAGCACTACTATGATGTCACTGATGTTTTTACATGCTAATATCTGGGTTTGCAAAGGCATATGAAGCACACAAAGTGGATATATATCTTTGTGGCTATTGAGGAGTATGTTTAAATTAAAGTTTTTGTGCCCAGAGTTCTAATTTAAGCTACTCTATACACCTCCATGCCCAGGTGACAGGCTCAGATGTACCTCCATAATTACAGCCAATACTATCTTGTTCAGCTTTAGTCTTTAGTTTAAGGAAATTAACACTTTACCCCCAGGGGTAGAGGACACCTTCATGATTGGCATCTCATGAAAAGGAACAGTCCCTCCTCAACCAGCCTAATATTGATCCATGTATGGCCAGCATTAGATAAGGCAGCAATCAACAGAATGGAATTGTGAGATTACAGGTGAAGTCTAACGTCCAACAGTCCAAGTTTTCATATATAAAAGGCAAATACAATTAGAGACTGAATATTCAGACTGCTTGTGACCAGGGCTGGGACAAAGGGTAGGCAAAAGAGGTGGCAATTTTGGGCACTTCAGCAGGAAGAGGGCATAAAAAGGACAGAACCTGCAACCTATGCTGCTGAAGTAGTTAAAGCGTTTGTTATCCCAACACTTCATATTCCTGATATGTGCCTGCTGTACCAGGTACTTGTATGAGAAAGAATCCCTCTGCTTTCATATTAAAAATTTACCACACTAAGCAGAAGAGCTCAGTCACTTCTCTAGCTATGCTGGGAACTCAATGTACTCTCCTCCAATGATCAGGTCCTGACACGCCCCCGCTGCAGAGCCATTCACTGGGAATTTCAGTGTGCTGCTGCTTCTCCTCCCCTTCCCAGCTCTTATGTAGCTGAGAACAGAGGGAATGTGATCACTCAAAAAAGGGAAAAATGTATTTATACTTTTTTTTTATATCTTTACAAAAATTTCTTTAGTTTCTATTTTAAACGAAATGGGTTGTTTTACAAGGTGAGGGTTTACAATCATTTTAACGGCTCACAGGGGGGCAACACCTTGTCTTTTTGCCTTGGTTATTGAAGAGTGTTACATTCTGCTGCCAGAAATGGTATACACACCTGTTTTGTGCATTCTGGCATGTGGCAAGAGTCCAAATTATTTTTTGGTTTACACCAAGACCATAAGAAACTCTCCCATCATCTGGGCTTAAATTACACAGATGATACTGACTAGTATCTCTCCTAGCCCAGCAATCAGTTTGCCTTTATAAATTCCCACAGGAATTTTTTTTGGAGTTAATTCAACATTCTTACTGTAGCTAGGTGCTTGGCTAAAAATGGAGAGTGAGATAAACACTGGCTGCACCCGCTCTCTGTAGCTGTTGCTGAACTGATTAACAGTTACATCTGCAAGAGGAGGGAGGTGCTAAGCAGGAAGAGTTCAATAGACTGATTTATGTCAGACAGCACTGCACTGTGGGAACTGTAGTCCAGAGGAGAGAGCTTTTGAATTGCATTTCCCAAAGAGAGATTAGCAGGAAAAAAGAGTTGTATTTTCTCATGCTGTAGAGAGCACAGCTTCCTCTTGCCCTGAGGGAGATCGGAGAGTACACATCGCTATCCAGTGTGCACCATCATTGTTGCATAACGCCAGCCCAAATGGGATCCAGAGTGGTGAGTTTGGGGGTGCTGACACCCTGAGTCACCTGAGTGCAGTGCAGAGAGTGGACTAATTGCTCCGTGTGACCGGATGGTAAGATGCAATACTGCTGGAGCTGGTGAGCTGCTGTGGGGATTTTTCTATCTGCAGACAGGACGGCACGCTTAGCAGATCAGCTGTTAGGAACAATCAGCATACTATCCCATTACCGGCTGGTTTCAACCATTCATTTTTTACTTGATGTAGAATGGCGCACTGAAGCGCCTGCATATTGTGAGTACCCTGTGTGGGACCTGTTTATTTTTGTTTAAATAAATTGCATAAGCATACTACACTATGAGATCCTTTTTTCATTGATTTACTGAGGCATGTTGGCGATTGATCCAGGATCCAGGTTGCACTGTTGAACCCTGTAGTGGTTCCAAAGCGTGTATTGACCAAGCTTAACAGCAAGGTCACACACCTTAAGGTGAGCCTTCATTACATGGGGGGAAGCACCTGAGTGAGAACACAGCATCTGATTATCGCATTACTTTCACAGCTTACTGAATTGCAGTGTGTGGAGCACCTGTAAATTGGATAAATTTGAACTTTGCACAGTGCACTTAAGAACTTTTTTATAATTCCAGTATTTGGATTTATTTAGATTTCCACAGACTTATTTGCTTTAATAGTTTTCATCACTATATGAATGCACATTGTCACTTTATTATTTGGCTATTAAGCACTTGCTATTTTATATATTTTCATCATATATTTTATACATTATTATCACCACAGTGTAGAGGATATATTTTTTACCAGTTCAGAGGCTTTATGCTTATACCTTTGATAGCACAGTGTTTTTAATGCAGCTGATTCAAAAAGGTTTTTTTTGGTTTATTATTGTAAGGCTGGTCATACATTATACAATTTTCTTCTATAGATTTCCTTTAGATTTACCAAAACCATATAGTATGAGGTCAAATCTAAACACTTTCAATTTGTATGCAATCAGGCAGGCCCTTCTACTACACAGTTGAAGGTAAATCTAAAGGAAATAGAATAAGAAACTTGTATGGTGTATGGCCAGCTTTAGTGAAGGCTCATAGGACATTCTATATCATTTTGACAATGATAAATGGTTTTCAAATTTTTTTTTTTTACAAACAAATATGGGAAAAGTGTGGCGTGCATTTGTATTCAGCCCCTTTTACTCTGATACCTCTAACGAAAATCTAGTGGAACCAACTGCCTTCAGAAGTCACCTAATTAGTAAATAGGGGCCACCTGTGTATAATTTAATCTCAGTATAAATACAGCTGTTCTGTGAAGCCCTCAGAGGTTTGTTAGAGAACCCTAGTGAACAAACAGAATCATGAAGGCCAGGGAACACACCAGGCAAGTCAGGGATACAGTTGTGGAGAGGTTTAAAGCAGTGTTAGGTTATGAAAGAATATCCCAAGCTTTGAACATCTCACAGAGCACTCTTCAGTCTGGAAATGGAAAGAGTATGGCACAACTGCAAACTTACCAAGACTAGGGATGAGCTTCGAGTTCAAATCGAACTCATGTTCGACTCGAACATTGCCTGTTCACCTGTTCGCTGAACAACAAACAATTTGGGGTGTTCGCAGCAAATTCGAAAAGCCGCAGAACACCCTGTAAATGTCTATGGGAGAAATCTAAAGTGCTAATTTTAAAGCCTTATATGCAAGTTATTGTCATAAAAAGTGTATGGGGACCTGGGTTCTGCCCCAGGGGACATGTATCAATGCAAAAAAACTTTTAATAACTGCCTTTTTTCGGGAGCAGTGATTTTAATAATGCTTAAAGTGAAACAATAAAAGTGTAATATTCCTTTAAATTTCGTACCTGGGGGGTGTGTATAGTATGCCTGTGAAGGGACGCATGTTTCCTGTGCTTAGAACTGTCCCTGCACAAAGTGTCATTTCTGCAGGAATGCAGGTTCCCGTTACATCAGAGGGGGGTGGGGTCACCCGCACGTCACTGGGGAAGCCCGGCTTTCCCCTTTGTGTCAGAGGGGGGTGGGGTCGGGTTACGGGTGGCCCCGTCCTCCTCAACTAAGACGTGTCAGGCTGCTGGGATTCTCGCAGTGTCTCCGGTGGAGACAGGATGGATGTGCTGCGATGGACCATTGGGAGAGATCACCCATCGCTGGACAACGGAGAAGAGATCAGATCACCCATCGGTGGACCCCGGAGAAGAGATCACCCATCGCTGGATAGCAAGAGTGGATTACCACTACTGGAATCTTTTTTTTATTTTTTTTATTTTTAATAAAGGACTTTTCCCAGCAGTGTGTGTGTGTTTTTTAAAAATTTTTACACTTTCTTTGTGAAATGGTAGGGGGTACTTTTGTACCCCCTTACCATTTCAAACAGGGGGTGCGGGATCTGGGGGTCCCCTTGTTAAAGGGGGCTTCCAGATTCTGATAAGCCCCCCACCCGCAGACCCCCACAACCACTGTCCAGGGTTGTGGGGAAGAGACCCTTGTCCCCATCAACATGAGGACATGCTGCTTTGAGGGGTCACAGACCACCAAAGCATCCTCCCAATGTTGAGGGCATGTGGCCTGGTACGGTTCAGGAAGGGTGGTGCTCTCTTGTCCCCCCTCTTTTCCTGCGGCCTGCCAGGTTGCGTGCTCGGATAAAGGGTCTGGTATGGATATTTGGGGGGAACCCCACGCGTTTTTTTTTTTTTATCAATGACTTTCAATGACTGTTCTCTGTATTATGGGGAGCCAACAATTCATTATAGCCGCGAGTGCTTTTAAATTACTTTTTTTCCTGCAGAAATGACACTTTGTGCAGGGACAGTTCTAAGCACGGGAAACATGCGCCCCTTTACAGGCATACTATACACACCCCCTAGGTACGAAATTTAAAGGAATATTACACTTTTATTGTTTCACTTTAAGCATTATTAAAATCACTGCTCCTGAAAAAACTGCAGTTTTTAATACTTTTCTTTGCATTGATACATGTCCCCTGGGGCAGGACCCAGGTCCCCAAACACTTTGTAGGACAATAACTTGCATATAAGCCTTTAAAATTAGCACGTTTGATTTTGAATGTTCGAGTCCCATAGACTTTATTAGGGTTCTAAAGTTCACAGGAAGTTTAGGTCTCTTCGCAGGTTCTGGTGCGAACCGAACTGGGGGGTGTTCGGCTCATCCTTAAAGAGGAGGGCCGTTTAAAAAAAAAAAAAAATTAAAAGTCAGCAGCTGCAAACACTGCAGCTGCTGACTTAATAAGCCAACTTACCTGTCCAGGGCACCCGCGATGTCGGCCGCCCGAGGCCGACCCGTCCCTCGGCTCTCGGGTCCCGGCGCCGCCATTCCTTCTAAGGGAAACAGGCAGTGGAGCCTTGCGGCTTCACTGCCCGTTTCCTACTGCGCATGCGCGAGTCGCGCATCGCTTTGTGAATGGGACGCGCTGTGTTCTGGGACACATAGTTCCCAGAACACAGCGCGACCCATTACCCAGAAGACAACGCGACGAGGAGAGAAGAAAGAAGATCTCCACGGAGGAGGAAGAGGAAGATTAGGATTATGTGCCTAGCAACAGGCATTTCTGGTAAGTTAAAAAAAAATTTCTTTTCATTTATTTTTTTTTTTTGATTTTTTTTGTAATTTTTTATATTTTTTTTTTTCAGGGTGGCCCTCCACTTTAACCAAGACATGGCAATCCACCTAAACTGACAGGCCGGGCAAGAAGAGCAATAATAGGAGAAGCAGGCAAGTGGCCCATAGTAACTCTGGAGGAGCTGCAGAGATCCACAGCTCAGGTGAGGGAATCTGTCCACAGGCCAACTATTAATTCATGCACTCCACAAATCTGGCCTTTATAGAAGAGTGTCAAGAAGAAAGACATTATTGAAAGAAAGCTATAACAAGTTCAGTTTGCAGCTAGCAAGAAGCCATGTGGGGGATACAGCAAACATGTGGAAGAAGGTGCCATGCTCAGATGAGACCAAAATGTAGCTTTTTGGCCTTAAAGTAAAACGCTGTATGGTGGAAAACTAACACTGCACATCACCCTGAATACACCATCCCCACCATGAAACGTGGTGGCAGCATCATGTTTTGGGGATGCGTTTCTTCAGCATGCATAGGGTAGCTGATCAGAGTTAATGGGAAGATGGATGGAGCAAAATACAAGGCAATCTTAGAAGGAAACCTGTTATGCCCTGTACACACGGTCGGAAATTCTGCCGAAAAAGGTCCGATCGGATTATATTGTCGGAAAATCTGATCGTGTGTGGGCTTTATCTGACTTTTTCCGTCAGAGATTCCAACGGGAACAATTTGAGAGCAGGACCTCAAATTTTCCAACAACAAAATCCGATCGGACTTTTTCTGATCGTTTGTAGAGAATTCCGATCGGAAAAAGTGCCACGCATGCTCAGATCAAATTATGAGAGCAAAGCTATTGGCTACTAGCCGCAACGTAGTCCCGTCGCAACGAACGTCATCATGTTCCCAACGATCGGATTTTCCGACAACATTTTCCGACCGTGTGTATGCAACACCAGTTTTGGACAAAATCCGTTGGAAAAAATCCAACGGATTTTGTTGCCGGAATGTCTAACCGTGTGTACGGGGGCTTAGAGTCTGCAAAAGACTTGAGACTGGGGCTGAGGTTCACCTTCCAGCAGGACAATGACCATAAACATACAGCCAGAGCTATAATGGAATGATTTTGATCAAAGCATATTCATGTATTAGAATTGGCCCAGTCAAAGTCCAGACCTAAATCCAATTGAGAATCTGTTGCAAGACTTGAAAATTGCTGTTTACGGACACTCTCCATCCAACCTGACAGAGCTTGAGCTATTTTGCTAAGAAGAACGGGCAAAAAAATGTCACTCTCTAGATGTGCAAAGCTGGTAGAGACATCCCCAAAAAGACTTGCAGCTGTAATTGCAGCAAAAGGTGGTTCTACAAAGTATTGACTCAGGGGGGCTGAATAAAAATACACGCAACACTTTTCAGATATTTATTCGTAAAAAAATGTTAAAAAACATTTATTATTTTCCTTCCACTTCAAAATTATGTGCCACTTTGTGTTGATCTATCACATAAAATCCCAATAATATAAATTTTGGTTGTAACATGACAAAATGTGGAAAATTTCAAGGGGTGTGAATACTTTTTCAAGGCACTGTAGCTATTATTAGCACCAGAGAGGTGTATAACATTACCTATGAGCTAATCTCTATTTTTAGCTATCAGTGTCAGGGCAGCCATCACTGTCAATGTCACTGTCATCTTTTCCAGTGTCTAAAGCGTTACTTGTCAGCATATGTCATGGTCTTCAGTCTTGCTATTGGGACTCCTCTGTAAGCCGGTATAGCCTTACATCTCAGAGGAGGCCATGGTTACCAGATTTTCTTTGGTAATGTTCCACCATCACAATCGTGCGGTTCAAATTTCGACGTAAAGTCTTGCATGTAATGTGCACAAGCTACCTAAATTGTGTATATGCCAATGCTATGCCATATTTATACTATGTTGTGAATCTCTATCCCACATATACCAAGAGACATAAGACCTTCACTGCGTACTTCTGCTCCTTGGGAAACTCAGAAAAATATATTAGTGTCACATATTGTAAGCATCATCTTTGCCATGGTTCCAGCCCCCATTTTTTTAATAAGAAGTTTTTTTTAAACATAGAAAAACCTGTAACTTTTCTTTTTTATCTTACTTTTGCCAGATCATTAGCGTGTACTAATTTTCTTTTTGTATAGCCTCTGCCAGACCGATATTTTATTCATGCTGCAAATGCCTGTATTGTATTCCCAGAAAAGTAAAAGACACTGACAAAGGAACAAGATACTTTGTCCCTGAAGGAAAGGTTACACCGCTTCTTTAACTTCTTTTTAATTAGCTTAGTTATTTCTATTTCTAAGAAGACAAAAAATAAAATATTCAAGTCAATTGCCTTTTCTTTGGTCTTGTCTTAGTATATTCTTGGACAAGATCCATTTCACTCTTTAAAATCTTCTTTTGTTAAAGACAGAAAAGATAGACCTTTTTCTTAAAATGCAGAAGTTTGAAAGCCCTTGTAGGGCAAAGGGCATTGTGCCCATTTTTGCTCTTCATGATTTTACTTCTAAAGAAATCAATGTTTGCAGGCTGGTGAAATGTTGCTTCAACTGAGGTGTTGGATGACTTCTTTGCCATTTCTAGCTTACTGTAACACTGGTGATCCTCATTTTCTACCAACAACAAAAGCAATATTTGGTTAATCTTTGTTGTGTAGCACCCTCCTTTTTAGGCTGTTAGGTAAATTTCGTATTTGGCTGCTCTATAATCAAGGGAGCAATGATCGTTTGGTCTGGAATGTTCAGGGTTTGATTGCTTTCCCCTACCTCTGGGAGAATTCAAATAGCCAGATGGTGGCTGGGAAGCTGATAAATAGTCTGGAGCCCTGGATAAGTCGTCTTTCCTTAGCAAGGAGCGTTCCCAGCTTCGGGGGGGGGGGGGGCTGTATTCCCTGAGACAGCCTATGGACTGGGTTGCTGTTCTGTGAGGTCTCCATGGTGCAGAGACCTGGAATTGATCTGATACTGACTGCAGGGCTTCTCCAAAGGGATCTAGTCTAGAGAAGAACTGTCTCGCTCACTGGATTGTGCCCAGAGTAAGCTGGAAGGTTCACAGCTGTCATGGGGACTTTTGAGTTAATACTACCCTGAACTGATCTCTGTGACTGTTCTGTACTACAGTGCTTCTCAACCGGAGTGCTGCAAAGAGGCCCCAGGGGTGCTGTGAGAAAAGGACAAAAATCTGGCATGTATAGAGAGATGCAGTCCAGGCCACCCACCTGTGTCCTGCCAACCAATCACATCAATGGTTGCTAAGGAGTGGTCGGTCGGCCTGCAAAGCTTTCTGTATTGCCAACAGAAATATAGATAGTGGCAGAGAGGAGGAGAGAACCGAGAGAAGGATTAAGGGCCTGCGCTCTCTCTCTCTCTCTCTCTCTCTGTATACCAGGGGTGTCCAAACTTTTTTCAAAGAGGGCCAGATCCGATGAAGTGAACATGTGTGAGGGCCGACCATTTTGCCTGACATTCTTTGAACCATTAAAATTCGGTCATTCGAGCACTCATACCTGGCCCAACAAAAATTCTTGTGCCTTTGTCGCGCTCGTTTGCCCGACACACAGACGAATGCTCTGTTCTTTAGGGGTACCGTTAGGTCTTAATGGTACCCCACACATTGGAAACATGGGGTGCTTTTGGTGCAGCGCAATAAAAAAAAAAAAAAAAGCTCTGGGACTTCTTTCCCTGCATTTTAGTGGGTATGGAAGCCCATTGAAATGCATGGGCTGCCCTACACACAGCATGCAGCCATGCAGATGTGAGCCAAGGGCTTATTGGAGGGGCAGTAAAACTACATGGTTAAGCTGTTTTTACCACCCCCAACTTCTCCCCCTTTAGCTGCAGAGGGAGCAGCTGGGGGTGTACACATGCTGTGGCTGCAGCTGGAGGTATGCTCAGGGTGAATGGGCCTGCACTGCAACTACCCCGCAACTGTGTGGACTGCACAGTTGCGGTATAGTGATGCTACATTTACGGGCTTAAAACAGGTGGTAAGGAGGCAACATAATGCCTCTTTACCACCTTTCAAATGCCTCTGAAAAGCGATCTGTATATGGATTGCTTTTCAGAGGAGCAGCAATCCTGGCTGCTATCACACACACAAGCACCACAAAAGCAGTTCTGATGGTACAAGAATGGAGGGGGGGGGGCTGGATTAAAAGTAACACACATGCATACACATACACACAGACATACACACATACAGACACATGCATACACATACAGACACATGCATATACTTACATACATACAGACACATACACACACACATACAGACACATGCACACACGTACATACATACATACATACATACATACAGGCACATACATACATACATACAGACATACACGCACATACATACACGCACATACAGACATACATACACACACACACACATACATGCACACAGATACATACAGACACACATGCTGCACACACATACAGACACACATACATGCACACACATACAGACAGACATACACGCACATACATACAGACACACATGCACATACGCATACATACAGACATACATGGACACACACACACATGCAATCATACATGCACAGACACACACACACATGCACACACACACACACAGACACACATGCACATACAGACACACATACACACACACACATACATACATACATACATACAGACAGACATGCACACACACACACATATAGACACACATGCACACACATACATACAGACATGCACACACATGCACAGACACACATACATACAGATACACATGCACACATACATACAGACACACATGCACACACATGCATACAGACAGACATGCACACACATACATACATACAGACATGCACACACACACACATACATACAGACATGCACACACACACACATACAGACACACATGCACACACACACACATACAGACACACATGCACACACACACATACAGACACACATACACATACAGACACACATGCACATACATACAGACACATGCACACATATACATACAGACACACATGCACACATACAGACACACATGCACACACATACATACATACAGACCCACATGCACACACACACACATACACATAAATAAAGCCTTTTTAAAACGAATCTAGCTTGTAGTACAGTACCTTTCCATTCCATTTCCTCATTCAGCCGGGTACTGCACTGTAGGGGGAAGCAGAGAGCACAGCACACTCCTCTGCACTTTACTTTCACTTTTGAAGCCGACGGAGCTTCACACAGTACCGGGGATCGCTCATCTGACAGCCCTGATCCCGCAGCACACCAGGCGGGCCGTTCAAAACCGGACTGCGGGCCGCGATTGGCCCGCGGGCCGGACTTTGGACATGCCTGCTGTATACTGAAGTGAGAAACAGTACCTTAGACTCCTGTAATATGCTGTCCAACTCTGAGCAGGAACAAGAAAAAGCCAAATGATTGGAGGCAGGTTTGCAAAGCAGTAAAATAAAGCAGCTGGAAAATATGCAAAGCCCGCAAAGATCAGACTGTATAGAATGTGACCACAGCCCCCTATCTCCTCCCCAGATGGCTGGGGGGGGGGGGGGGGGTGTCGATCAGTGTTGGTCATCTTACTTTTAAAAAGTAATTAGTTAAGTTACAATTTACTTCTCCCAACAAGTACCGTAATTGCGTTAGTAACTCAGTTACTACATTGGAAAAGTAATTAGTTACTCAGCAAAGTAACTGTGACTTTTTTTTTTATATTCTAAGGGGCGGGTCTAGTATTACTGTAAGCAAGAGGCGCGTTCCCCCCTACACGTCTATTTTCCCTCTGTACCCCCCTGCATGTCTGTCACCCCCCCCCCCCCCCACACATATATCTGTTCCCCCTCTGTACCCCACTACATGTCTGTCATCCCCCCACACACATATATCTGTTTCCCCTCTGTACATCTGCCCCCCCCCCCCCAAACTCACGGATCGGATCGGTTCCTGGGATCAGAGTCACGGATCGGATCATTTTTCGGATCAGCAAATAATTGAATTTGCAAAAACCTGTGAAAATTCCACCACCATATAGTCCCCACTGTAATATCCACAATCTCCCCCACTGTAATATACATCTCCCCCACTGTAATATCCACGTCATCTCCCCCACTGTAATATTGTCCGAGTATGGCTGGGTACGGCTGAGACTGGCTGGGTACGGCTGGGTATTACCGAGTATTGCAGAGTATAGCAGGGTATGGCAGAGTATTGGCTGCGTATGGCAGAGTATTGTCAGGCTATTGCAGAGTATTGCAGAGTATTGTCAGGGTATTGCAGAGTATTGCAGAGTATTGGTAGGGTATTTCAGAGTATTGCAGGGTATTGCAGAGTATTGGCAGGGTATTGAAGAATATTGGCAGGGTGTATCAGAGTATTGCAGGGTATTGGCAGGATATTGCAGAGTATTGCAGAGTATTGGCAGGGTATTGGCAGAGTATTGGCAGGGAATGCCATTGTTACCCTAGTATCCTAAGCAACAAGATCGGCGGTGGTGGAGGAGAAGTGCAGCAGCGTATATTCAAATTCAGAGCATGTTAGCAGAGCCAGGGGGACACAACAGCTTTTGGAACTATTGTAAGTGTGATGTGATGGGGCAATGTTAGAACAGTGGCAGCATGATCTGATGGGGCAATTTGATTTAATGGGGGCATTGTGATCTGTTGGGGCGATTTTGATAGGGCAGTTTTTATGGGGCAATATGATGGGGGCAGTTTTGAGGGGGGCCGTTTTGATGGGGGCAGTTTTGAGGGGGCAATATTATGGGTCAGTTTTGATGGTGGCAATATGATGGGGCAGTTTTGACGGTGGCAATATGATGGGACAATTTTGATGGGGCAGTTTTGATGGGGCATATGATGGGGGCAGTTTTGATGGGGCAATTTTGATGGGGCAGTTTTGATGGGGGGCGTTTTGATGGGGCAGTTTTGATGGTGGCAATATGATGGGGCAATTTTGATGGGGGGCCGTTTTGATGGAGCAGTTTTGATGGAGGCAATTTTTATGGTGTCAATATGATGGAGCAGTTTTGATGGGGCAGTTTGATGGGGGCCACTTTGATGGGGGCAGTTTTGATGGTAACAATATGATGGGGAAGTTTGACAGTGGCAATACGATGGGACAATTTTTATGGGGACAACTTTATTAGGACAATACGATGGGGGCAGTTTTGATGGGGGCCATTTTGATGGGGTGGAAATATGATGGGGCAATTTTGATGGTGGCCATTTTGATGGGGGCAATATGATGGGGCAGTTTTGATGGGGGAAGTTTTGATGGTGGCAATGTGATGGGGCAGTTTTGATGGGGCAATATGATGGATCAGTTTTGATGGGGCGGCTTTGATGGTGGCAGCATGATGGGGCAGTTTTTATGGGGCAGTTTTGATTGTAGCAATATGATGGGGCAGTTTTGATTGTGGCAATATGATGGGGCAGTTTTGATGGTGGCAATATGACGGGGCAGTTTTGATGGTCACAATATGATGGGGTCCGTTTGATGGTGGCAATATGATGGGGAAGTTTTGATGGTGGAAGTTTTTATGGTGGCAATATGATGGGGCAGATTTGATGGGGGCCGTTTTGATGGGGCAATATGATGGGGCAGTTTTGATGGTGGCAATATGATGGGGCAGATTTGATGGTGGCAATATGAGGGGGCAGTTTTGATGGCAATATGATGGGGCTGTTTTAATGGTGGCAATATGATGGGAGCAGTTTTGATGGGACAGTTTTGATGGGACAGTTTTGATGGTGGCAATATGATGGGACAGTTTTGATGGTGGAAATGTGATGGGGCAACTTTGATGGTGGCAATATGATGGGGAAGTTTTGATAGGGGTGATGTGGTGCGATTTGCTTGGGGCGTTGTTATGAGATTTGATGGGGGTGGTAATTGTGCTGACTGGGGGGTGGTAATTGTGTAGACTGGAGGGGTGGTAATTGTGCAGACTGGGGGTGGTAATTGTGCAGATGGGGGTGGTAATTGTGCAGACTGGGGGTGGTAATTGTGCAGACTGGGGGGTGGTAATTGTGCAGGCTGGAGGGGGGTAATTGTGCAGACTGGATGGGTAGTAATTGTGCAGAGTGGGGGGTGGTAATTGTGCAGATGGAGGTGGTAATTGTGCAGACTGGATGGGTAGTAATTGTGCAGAGTGGGGGGTGGTAATTGTGCAGACTGGGAGGGTGGTAATTGTGCAGACTAGAGGAGGGTATGGTGCAGACTTGGGGGTGGTAATTGTGCAGACGGGGATGGTAATTGTGCAGACTGGGGGTGGTAATTGTGCAGGCTGGAGGGGGGGGGGTAATTGTGCAGACTGGATGGGTGGTAATTGTGCAGAGTGGGGGGTGGTAATTGTGCAGACTAGGAGGGTGGTAATTGTGCAGACTGGGAGGGTGGTAATTGTGCAGACTGGGAGGGTGGTAATTGTGCAGACTGGAGGAGGGTATAGTGCAGACTTGGGGGTGGTAATTGTGCAGACTGGGAGGTGGTAATTGTGCAGACTGGGGGGTGGTAATTGTGCAGACTGGGGGGTGGTAATTGTGCAGACTGGGGGGTGGTAATTGTGCAGACTGGAGAGGGGTAATTTTACAGGATTTGTGAGAAATGCTATATGCCAGGCTTTGTTATGTTGTACATGCAGTATATTTCCTGGTTCCTGTAGGGAGGAGGGGAGGAGAAGTTTGCATAGCTAAGGGGCAGTAACTTCCTCTGACACTGCTGTTGCTGTGGAAACCTGACCTGAAACCTATTACACTGCTTGTGCAGCAATGAGCATGTGCGAGCATCTGCAAGGCTGAGAACCAGAAAGAAATACGGTCTGGCTTCAGATGCCCACACTTAAGATGGCCACGGTCTGCTGCAAGTTTATAAAGTTAGAAAATGCTGTAATAACCTAACAAAGCAGACCTTAGTTTACAGACTAACGTTACTAGCATACATTAAGCTTGTGTATTATAGAGGTATTTTTATTTAAAAAGTATAATTTTGGCCGGAACACCGCTTTAACGGTGTTCGCACACATTTTTTGTCTGTTCACATGTTCTGTCGGGGGGTGTTCGGCTCATCCCTAGTCCTCAGGCTTGGACCTACCCTTCTCCAGGCCTGGCAGGACAGGAACAACAGCACATACCCTCCCCAGACAGAACATGGGAGGTAAGAGAGCTTCTAGAAGGCTCCCCCATTTTTATTTTTTTTTACCTTTCCTTAGCATGCACCACTAGCAATAAACCTCCGAGTGGTTGGCCAGGTAGATAAAAATATTCATATGCCTGGCTATTTGCACCTCTTTCACTCTAATCAGGGACACTCCCCAGCAGAAGGCAGAAGCAAACAATAACCAGGGATTATGGAACAACCACAAGAAATCAGAACTATCATTTCAACTCAAACTAATAACAGCTCAGCCAATCAAATTTACACCCCCCTGCTTAGGGCAATGTGGCCTCATTAAAGTGGTTCAAAGGTCTAAATGTTTTTTTACCTTAAAGCGGAGGGCCGGTTATAAAAAAAAAAAAAAAGTCAGCAGCTGCAAACACTGCAGCTGCTGACTTAATAAACACACTCACCTGTCCAGGGCGCCCGCGATGTCGGCAGCCCGAGGCCGACCCGTCCCTCGGCTCTCGGGTCCCGGCGCCGCCATCCCTTGTAAGGGAAACAGGCAGCGGAGCCTTACGGCTTCACTGCCCGTTTCCTACTGCGCATGCGCGAGTCCCGCAGCTACTGCGCATGCGCGAGTCCCGCAGCGCTTTCTGAATGGGACGCGCTGTGTTCTGGAACACACAGTTCCCAGAACACAGCGCGACTCATTACCCAGAAGACGCCGTGACGAAGAGAGAAGACAGAAGATCTCCGCGGAGGAGGAAGAGGAAGATTAGGATAAAGTGCCTAGCAACAGGCATTTCTGGTAAGTAAAAAAAAAAAATTTTTTTTCATTTTTTTTTTTTAGATTTTTTGTAATTTTTAACATTTTTTTGTTTTTCAGGGTGGCCCTCCCCTTTAATGTATGCTCTGCAATATCATTGCACACAACAGGGAAGCATGACCTCTCTTTTATTTAAAAAAAATTACTTTGATATTAATCTTTTGTTTAACTAATTGAATGTCCTTCGCCTAATCACAAGCTCACTTTTAACAAAGGATCGCTATGCTGCAATTTTTGTCCATTGTAGAACCAATTGGCCTAAGAAATGGTTTCATTTTGTCAACAAAATGGAAATAAGACGAACCCCCTACAGCTAGGCATACCATTGTAGCAAGATGTTCTGCATAAGGATGCCCCACTCTCTGTAGCTCCTCAATTGGAATTGTTTAGCTAGAGAAGTACTTTTGTTTTGTCTTATAGAGAGAAGTTAGGCATGGTGTCAGTGTGTCCCCTGTCATGGAAGTGATTTTCTTTCCTCAAACCCATGGTAGAAGGAAAGAATATCAAGTCAATATCAAGGCCTGCTTAGGTAAGGATGGGAACATGCTTGTGAGGGATAGATAGTCTGAGCCTAGGAGCAGGTTATTGTGGATAAGGGGCAATCTAGGAATATTCCACATACCTCCTGTGTGTACCCAGTGATGGGAAGAAGGAGTTTCTAAGCATACCTGTCTGACTCGAGCTTGCATACCTGTTGGATTGTGGATCATCCCTCTTGACAGGTCACAGTAATTTGCCACAATCAAATCTACTTAAAATGAAGCGTGGGAATCACCTGACTCCACCCAAATATATAGGTTTTCCCAGCAAGCCAAGGGATTCAAGAAAACCCCTGCCCATTGGCTGAGGCACCCCATATATAATCAGACCTTGCATTGCCCTTGTCTTATCTAATGCCCCCAAGTGCCTGGCTGCCTAGTGGCAAAAAGAGAGAAGTGCAGCAATTACAGACGTACAGTGAAATCAATCAATCCCTAACAATGGGCCAAGGTACAGTTTTGCTCATAAGTTTACATACCCTAGCAGAAGTTATGATTTCTAGGACATTTTTCTGAGAATATGAGTGATAACACAAAAACTTTTCTTTCACTCATGGTTAGTGTTTGGCTGTTTAAATCATAATGAAAACTACCCAAATGAACCCGATCAAAGTTGATTTTGGCCTGATAACATGCACACAAGTTGACACAAAGGGGTTTGAATGGCTATTAAAGGTAACCACCCTCACCTGTGATCTGTTTGCTTGTAATTAGTGTGTGTGTGTGTGTGTGTGTATATAAAAGGTCAACGGACAGACCCTTGCATTTTCATCCAGTGCTGCACTGACGTTTCTGAATTCTGAGTCATGGAGAAAGCAAAAGATTTTTCAAACGATCTGCCTGATAAGGTAGTTGAACTGTATAAAACAGGAAAGGGATATAAAAAGATATCCAAGGAATTGAGAATGCCAGTCAGCAGTGTTCAAACTCTAATCAAGAAGTGGAAAATGAGAGGTTCTGTTGAAACCAAACCACGGTCAGGTAGACAAACTAAGATTTCAGCTACAACTGCCAGGAAAATTATTTGGGATGCAAAGAAAAACCCACAAATAACTTCAGGTGAAATACAGGACTCTCTCACATGTGGTGTGTTTCAAGATGCACAATAAGGAGGCATTTGAAGAAAGATGAGCTGCATTGGCAAGTCACCAGAAGAAAGCCATTACTACACAAATTCCACAAAGTAGCTTACACTACGCCAAACAGCACAGAGACAAGCCTCAAACCTTCTGGCACAAAGTAATTTGGACTGATGAGACAAAAATTTAGCTTTTTGGTCACAACTATAAACGCTTCATTTGGAGAGGAGTCAACAAGGCCTATGCTGAAAGTTACACCATTCCTACTGTGAAACACGGAGGTGGATCACTGATGGAAATGTAGTAAAAATTGATGGAAAAATTAATGCAGTTATCGAAAAATACCGGAGGAACATGTGCATTCATCAGCCAGGAAGCTACACAAGGCACGTACTTGGACATTCCAATATGACAATGATCCTAAACACAAGGCCAAGTCGACATGTCATTGGCTACAGCAGAATAAAGTGAAGGTTCTGGAGTGGCCATCTTAGTCTCCTGACCTCAATATCATTGAGCCACTCTGGGGAGATCTCAAACATGCAGTTCATGCAAGAGAGCCCAAGAATTTCCAGGAACTGGAGGCTTTTTGCCAAGAGGAATGGGCAGCTTTACCATCTGAGAAGATAAAGCGCCTCATCCACAAATACCATTTCAACCTATCATTGAGGTTAAAGGGGGCAATACACGGTATTAAGAACTGGGCTATGTAAACTTTTGATCAGGGTCATTTGGGTAGTTTCTGTTTTCATTATGACTTAAAAAGAGTAAACACAGTTTATTGATAATAAATGGCTTCAGCCAAACACTAACCATGAGGGAAAGAATTTTTTTTGTGTTATTATTTATATTCTCAGAAAAATGGCCAAGAAATCATAAATTCTGCCAGGGTATGTAAACTTATGAGCACAACTGTAACTATACATTGCAAGTAAATTTAGGAGCAACCCTGCCTAAACACCAGGGTGCTACATCTATATCAACATAATCACCAAAAATACAAACAAACGCAATAAAACTTTAAAATATAGAAAGTCGATTGTAGATGTTCCCTGTCTCTACAGCTAAAGCTGTAAATATAAAATGTTTATGAAAGGCAGCATTCCTCGCGGTTTGTGAGACAAAACATGAAGACTGCATGCTGGGATCTGGAACAAGCAAAGAACAGGAAAAGTTTTCAAAGGAAAACAGCTAGAAGGCAAACATTTCAAAGTCTTGCACAGGACTACTGCGTATTTCATCTGTTGGGCTAAGAAATCTTTATCTACTCACTGCTACCAGCTTTCACAGATACTGATGCATATACGTTAAAACAACTGCTCATTTCATTTAGAAATGGCTTGCTATGTACTTTGTTTCTCATGTTTACTATAAGGCCGCGTACACACGAGAGGATTGTCCGTCCAACTAAGTCCGTCAGACAATCCGACAGACAGTCTGTCCTACTTTTGAATGAACGGACTTGACCACACACGATGAACAGACAGTCCGCTGAAAGCTTGCACGATGACGTGTACAGCACGTACGATGGGACTAGAAATACGACGTCCAATACACTGCAATGCAACCTTCGGCCGTGTAAATCCTTTCTGAGCATGCGCCATACTTAGTCCGTCCAACTAGCCTACTCACGAGCGGACTGTCCGCTGAAACCAAAGTTGGACGGACTGTATTACGGAAATTCCGAAAGACTTAGTCCGCCAGACTGTCCGCTGAAAAAGTCCGCTGAAGCCCACACACGAGCGGACTGTCCGCTGAAACACGTTTCAGCGGACTAAGTTGGACGGACAATCCTCTCGTGTGTACGCGGCCTAAAGGGCGTTCCAGCCAAGATTTTTTTTTTTAAAGTCAGTAGCTACAAACACTGTAGATGCTGACTTTTAATAAGGACACTTACCTGTCCAGCGAGCCCACTATGTTGGCTGCTCAAGGCCGATCCGTCCATCGGATCAACTACAGGCGCCTCCATCTTAAAGGGAAACAGGCAGTGGGGCCTTGCGGCTTCACTGCCTGTTTCCTACTGCGCATGCGTGAGTAGCGTGGCACTTTGTGAATGGCTCTGTTGTTTTTTTTGGGACACACATATGTCCCAGAAGGCAATGGGGCCGTTCGCCGAAGAGGAGGAAGAAGCAGATTAGGAAGACTGCCTAGCAGCAGCGGTTTCAGGTAAGTTTAATTTTTTTTATTTTTTTAAAGAATATTAAAGTGGAGTTGCCCCCCAAAAAATAAAACTACTTAAAATTCTTAAAAAAAATCAAAAAAAAATAATTGGCAAAAAAAAAATTTTTTACTCACCTCTAAATACCGGTTGCTAGGGGGTCCCTCGTAGTCTGCCTTCTTCATTGCCCGGGCTGGTGACATCACTTCCCCTCGCGCCGCACATTCACCTGGGACCTGTCACGTGTCCCAGGTGACTGTACGGCGTATCACGGCGCCCTGCGCCGCTCGCGCATGCGCAGTGGGTGCCCGGCTGTGAAGCCACAGCCGGGTGCCCACAGTATGCATGACGGCGCCGCAAGCGGAGCGGGGAGCGAGGGGGGGGGCTTCGTTCCCCCGCATCGCTGGAACCCGGGACAGGTAAGTGTCCGATTATTAAAAGCCAGCAGCTGCAGTATTTGTAGCTGCTGACTTTTAATTTTTTTTTTTTAGGGGGTACCCCACTTTAATGACATTTTTTATTTTAATGTGGCCCTCCACTTTAAATAAGTCCTATGCTGTATAATACAACAAAGTGTTCGAGACATAAAATAGAACCTAGTAAACTCACATATCAAACTTACATGTACCGACAATTTTAGCCACTTCAGCTCTCACATTTCTACACTCTTCATAGCCCAGAGTAATTTTACATTTTCACTATGGGCCTACTGATTCTGAAAAAAAGTTGTCTATACTTAACCACTTCCCTACCCACCCATAGTAATATGATGCCCGCAGAAGGGATCTCCCATTCTGGGCGAGCGTCATATGATGTCCTCCCATTCCCGGCCATCTAGAGGGTGCTCGTGCGCCCGCAGCATCGCTCGGGACCCGGTGCGCGTTCACCAGTGATTACCCGGGAACACAGCAGGACACACAGATCCACGTCCTGTCAGAGAAGAGGAGACTGATGGTGTGTTCCCAGTACAGAGGAACACCGATCAGTCTCCTCTCCTTGTGAGTACCCTCCCCCCACAGTTAGAATCACTCCCAGGGAACATAATTAACCCCTGCAGCGTCCCCCTGGTGTTAACCCCTTCCCTGCCAGTCACATTTACACGGTAATCAGTGCAATTTTATAGCCCTGATCGCTGTGTAAATGTGAATGGTCCCAAAAATGTGTCAAAAGTGTGCGATATGTCTGTCACAATGTCGCAGTCATGAGAAAAATCAGATCGCCGCCATTACTAGTAAAAAAAAAATGCCATAAATCTATCCCCTATATTGTAGACACTATAACTTTTGCGCAAACCAATCAATATATGCTTATTGCGATTTTTTACCAAAAATATGTAGAAGAATACATAATCGGCCTAAACTGAGGAAAACATTTTTTTTTTTTTTTTAAATGGGATATTTATTATAGCAAAAAGTAAAAACTATTGTGTTCTTTTCAAAATTGTCGCTCTTCTTTTGTTTATAGCGCAAAAAATAAAAACCGCAGAGGTGATCAAATACCACCAAAAGAAAGCTCTATTTGTGGAAAAAAAATTACGTCAATTATGTTTGGATGCAATGTCGCGCGACCGCGCAGTTGTCGCTGGCTCACTCTTGTGCTGTTCACCGCATGTCGCACTCACTGCCAGGGTTGGTAAGTGTGCTTGACCAACTTTTTTAAGTACTACTTTTTTCTATTTTCTTCTACACAGTGTGGTTTACCATACTTACATATTTTACAGGAATCTGTCGCATCTGCTCCTGATGAGTGGAGAAACATCCACAAAACGTGTTAAGCTATACTTGATGCTACAGTGATATTTACTACGTCCTGATGATGTCATCAATTTTAATTTAGTACAATTATATACTTATACTATGCGATTATTGATACAGGTACCGGGTATGCCGTCTTTGGCATTTATATATAGGCCAGTATATTGTTTTTTATATACCCATATTTGATCATTATGTATTCATCCTGATTCATGTGTTCATTTATACATATCTTTGTATCATCATGTTTATACCTTGTGCTAAATTACGTGTATACATATGAAATTATTCTTCTACTATATATTTGTTATGAATAAAAAATATTTTTTACTCTCACCTCTGCATTTCAACTGCTTCATTTTAAAATCCCAACTTCCTTTTGAACGTATGTACATTGCAAGGATTTTAGCAAACTTTGTTGCAGAGTTCTACCCTTTTTTTTAATCGGAAGAAATCCCTGTGTGTGTCCATGTGGTAAGGGAATCTAATGGGAGTGGTTTCATAATTATCAACCAGCTGCTGCACCTGTAGGGCTCTAATGAGGGAAATTACAGGGTCTGCATCCCTTTAGAGTATCTTATCAAAAATTTAATTTTTGTTGCAGGGGATGCTTGATAGATGATCTGTATCTAGTGTAGACGTCTGAGAAAATCAGTGAGCCAATCACACAAGCAGGAAATTATGTTTTTGAGGGGCATTTTGTACACATTCTGTTTACAGAATATATCCAGGTAGCCATATTACATTTTACATAAAATGACAGAGCTGCAGATTGAAAAGGAAAGGTATTTTTTTTTTAAACATTCAAATACAATATGGCTTGTGTCGTAATTGTAAATGTAATACTATTATTTATTTATTTTTTTGCTATTTTTTTCCAATGCTAGTGAAGTTAACTTTTAAGAGTACCTACAAAAAAAATAAAATAAGCACAAAGGACATTACTTACTTTCAGTTTGGTGTGTCTCTTTTGGCAGGGAGTCTGTGTCCAGGGCCAATCCCATACATGTGATCGCTGCATGAGTGACTGCATGCAAGTAACCAGAGTAAGCTGCGAGAGCCCGCAGCCCTCCATTGCTTTCAATAGGGCTGCCTACTTATTGCAAGAACCCCCGCTGCCGTTCTCGCATGTAATCGGAGGCAGGGTGCATTTAAAAGTGTGAATGCACCCTAAGGCCTCATTCACATTTCTGGTGCCCTCTGAAGAGCGATCTGTGTTCGGATTGCTGTTCAGAGAACATTTTGGAGGCAGTGAGGAGACCTTACACAAAAACAAATATATAGTGCTATCCCTTACATAAGCATAAACAACATATGTGACAATCTTTAAATACAAATATACAATCCTAATGCCTATATCAGAAAAGTTCTCTGTATTATAATAAAATATGTGGGTGCAGATCCACTGCTTCCTCTTGACAACAATAAAGTGGAAAAACATGTAACAGTCTTTATATACGAGTGTGAAGTCCCAACATATGTGCCAAACTTGATATAAAGTGCTTTGTGCTTTTATGCAGATTGACTGCTTCCTCTTAAACCACTATCTGCTATACAGCTAGGGAAGTTAAACAAGCATGTATGGCATCATCCAAGGCTGCAATTGGGCTCCAGAATAAATCCTCTATCGTCCACCACTCCTATACTCCAGCGTTAATTTGCCTTTAATTACCCCTGTCTTGTTCTCCTATAAGTGGCTAATGGCTCCATGGAAAGCAGGGGAATAAAGGAGGGGGACCCCATCATAGTGCAGAATGACATTTTATTAAAAAATATCAATGCAAAAAAAAAATACACTCACATAATGTATAAATACATTCAGCATATGAAAGAGCTGTTTCACGGGACCCAGGAAGTGCCGCTGTGGTGTGTGCTCCACAGGGCAGATGTAACGTCACCAAAAGGACTCCGGCCAACGTGTTTTGCCCCGCCTGTGGGCGTCTTCAGGAACAGGCATGCCTGGTTATGATTGGTCTTTACATTCAGCATATGAAAGAGCTGTTTCACGGGACCCAGGAAGTGCAGCTGTGGTGTGTGCTCCACAGGGCAGATGTAACGTCACCAAAAGGACTCTGGCCAACGTGTTTTGCCCCGCCTGTGGGCGTCTTCAGGAACAGGCATGCCTGGTTATGATTAGTCTTTACATACTACCCTGCTCCTTCTCATAATTCTGACACCCCCTTCCTGTAAAGGAGCCCGGAAGCCATACTATGTGTACATAGCTTCATCTTATAATGCATATGAATGGGACATCCATCTTGCTACAGGCGCAGTGTAATAAATGGAGTACAAATTCCTATATTTGCTATAAACAATTGTGTTGCTAATTTTGATAGAATATAGTTTTATAGAGTGCAGTGCCAAAATATCAGGTGAAAACAATCAACTGAAATGAAATGAGAAATCACAAAAAAGTCAGGCCTTTATTCTCAGAGAATAGGTGCAGGAACTCAACCATGACCACCACACACACATACCTGCCAAATGGCATCAAATAGTAGTTCTTCACTCTTCAGCATACAACCTTTTTTTTTCCCCTTTAGAAATTTAATTTTGTGCAGGGACTGTTCTAAACACCGGAAAAATGCGCCACTTTACAGGCATACTATAGACACCCCCCAGGTACGAAATTTAAAGGAATATTTCACTTTTATTGTTCCACTTTAAGCATTATTAAAATCCATGCTCCCGAAAAAATTGCAGTTTTTAAAACTTATTTTTGCATTGATACAAGTTCTCTAGGGCAGGACCCAGGTCCCCAAACACTTTTTATAAAAATAACTTGCATATTAACCCTTAAAATTAACACTTTTCATTTTTCACATTCGTGTCTCATAGACTTTAATGGTGTTTGCGTGTTTGAACACATTTTTTTCCTGTTTGCATGTTCTGCTGCGAACTGAACCGGGGGTGTTCGGCTCATCCCTAATGCCTAGTAATCTGCACCCTGAGGAGGAATGTCAGTTTTCCCTGACTCTGGGGGTCACCTCTAGGCATCTTTAGGTCGGGGAGACCACTACACTACTTTTCATACAATTTTGATAGTATGCAATGATGATTATGGTCTCTATCTAGGCAAAGTAATATGTGTATGCGCTCTCCACTCTCGCAGATTCGCCATAGGGTACTTAATCCTGGCTTAGATACTAAATGTTGTTTAAAGAGGTAAAAAGTGTTTTCCATCACTAAACCTTTCATCTGATTTCTAAATTGCTGCATTTGTAAATTCCAAAAGCCAATATAAAAGAAGAGTAGTGGTAAAAAAAGCACTTGTGAGTTTAACTAATCTTGTTTTTTGTACAATTCTCCTTTAAGGGGGTGTGGCAAGGGGTGTGTCCTATGCCTTCATACTTTTGCTCATAGGTGTCCCTCATTCCCATCTCAAAAAGTTGAGAGGTATGTATGATGTAAACCTAAAAATTTATAGTTAGAACTGCAGATAATACTCGGGTGCCTTGTCAGGGCCTAAGCAGCTTACATGTGTATTTGCAATTGTGTGTAAACTAAACCCCTGTTTTTAACATGAACTGTTAGACAGGATAATTCGGTTTGTTGCAGGCTGGTTGTTAAGTTGAACTGGAAATTTTTCTTTGTTTTTTTTTGACATGCGTCACCCTTCCATGTGTTCCCTGCTATTAAGACCAGTTGTAGGTTTGGGCAGTTGCCGTTTGTTTGTACTGATAATCATGGCTTCCCCTATATGTATACGTAAGTCCTACAAAAATGATTATACTAACAAAAAGAGTATTCCTACTACGCTATTAAAAATGAAAAAAAATAAAAATAAATAAAAAATAAAAAAAATAAAGTAAATATAAAAAATAAATATATATATATTAAATATAGATGGACAAGAAAAACCTCCCTATATAGGGAGACACACACAATGGATTTATAATCTGATATTCAAAAATTTGTTATTTATCAGATTATAGTATATCTATCCTGTGCGTCTCCGTTAATTTTTATTTTTTATTTTCCATTACTCATTTTAATAGCTCAGTAGGAGTATAACCATTTTGTTTGGTTATATTTCACTTTGTAAAGTTAGCCCAATTCAATCTCCATTCCAATCTGAATTACTTTCAGGGGCAATAAAAAAAACTGCATATTTGCTTGCAAATGAATGGATTATTAAAGTCAGCAGAGCTTAACCTTATTCACTAAGCTCTGAGGAATTCCCATGAAAAGCACAACTTCCCTTGCAAAATGAACAGTCTTTTTTGCCTTTAGTAAATCATTCCCAATATTTGCATGTTATAAGAGATAGAACAAGACCAGGGATCATATGGCCACTTTGATTATTTTAGTTTCCAATACCTTTTCACATGGGGCTGGCTCGCTCTCTCAATGAGGAATATGTCTGTTGATTCCCACTGTGCAGGCAGATGGCTGGTCCGTGTCCACTCCTCCTATGCAGAGTGGATACAGACACAGCCCACTCTCCTCTATGGGTGGTCAGACATAAATGGACCATATAAATAAAAATTCACTTGAGTTTTAGTAACACAAAAGGACAGCAGCTAGCATGTATTGCTGGTAACAATCACAAAAAATAAAAAGGAAAATTCAGTGCATATAAAGTCCATTAACAAAAAAAGGTCCACAGCTCCCGGGGAGGACCCAAGATGTAAAACGCAAATGAAATGCAGGTGAAATATTGATCCTCCACCAACACCACAGCAAAACAGAGCTCTTACTGTCGGGAGTAGACCACTAAATTATAGGTGGTATGTAGCGCTCAAGCACCCATCAGCTTGTAATCCTGCTCACAACGGATTGCACAAGTATGAATCAAATCCTGTTGTCCCCTCTGAGAGCATCGCTCCTCCTCTGGTTTAAATGTGCTTTGGAGCGGGTATGCCTGTATATCAAGAATAATGTACAAGTGAATGTGAGAGATGACATCACTAAAGGAGCTAGGGAAGAGGTGGAGTCCTTATGGGTAGAGCTCCAAAGGGATGAAGCTAAGGGGGAAATAATACTGGGAGAATGCTATAGGCCCCCTAACCTGAGGGAGGAGGGGGAGGCGGTCCTCCTATCACAATTTGGATTAGCAGCAAGGATGGGAAGTGTTATCATAATGGGGGATTTTAATTATCAAGACATAGACTAGGCGGAGGGAACCACGCATTCGTCTAAGCCTCGCCAGTTCCTAAATGTCTTGCAGGACAATTTCATGGGTCAGATGGCAGATGCACCAATTACAAATAAAACGTTACTAGATCTACTGATTACCAACAATACAGACCTGATCACAGATGTGGAAATATGGGGCAATTTAGGAAACGGCAATTCTTCAGCAAATGGCATCACTATAAATCACACAAATAGGAAACATAAAGGAAATACAAAGACACTGAATTTCAAAAGAGCCAACTTCCCTAAACTACGAACATTGCTAGAAGATATAAATTGGGATAAAATCTTAGGAACAAAGAATATGGAGGAGAGATGAGCATTAGTCGGTGCATCCCATTGGGTAATTAATTTAAAAGAGCGAACAAAAGTCCTGGATGGCTTAACGCCAATGTAAAAATGCATATAAAAGCATAAGAGAAGGCCTTCAAAAAATACAAAGCTGAGGGATCATCATCAGCATTCAACTTTATAAAGAATTGCAAGGGTGCAATTAGGCCAGCTAAGATAGAACCCGAAAGACACATAGCATAGGAGAGCAAAAAAAAATCCCAAGAAATTCTTTGAATATGTAAATAGTAAAAAAGGGAGGGCAGACCATATTGGCCCCATAAAGAATGAGGAAAGACATCTGGTTACAAAGGATGGGGCGAAGGTACAGTATTGAATTTATTCTTCTCCTCAGCCTTAACGAAGGAATTGGGGGGCTTCAGTAACCAAAACTGCAGTGTTTATCCTCGTGACACATCACAGGAAGCACCCTCATGGCTAATAGAGGACAGAATTAGAATTAGACTTGGGAAACTTAACTTTAATAAAATAGAACGGATGGCTTCTATCCGACGGTACTTAGGGAACAAAGTCAAGTAATTGCCAGACCATTGTTTCTAATTTTTACTGACAGTCTACTAACTGGAATAGAAATGCATAAAGTGGATTGGAGAAAAGCCAATATAGCACCAATATTTAAAAAGGGCCCAAAATACATCCCTGGGAATTACAGACCAGTTGGCCTAACATCAATTGTATGTAAGCTCTTGGAAGGGATGATAAGGGACTATATACAAGATTTTAGTAAGGAAAAAAGTATCATTAGCTGTAATCAGCATGGACTCATGAAGAATTAATCTTGCCAAACCAATCTATTAACCTTATATTAGGAGTTGAGTTGCCATCTAGTTAAAGGAAGGCCCGTAGACCTGTTATATCTGGATTTTGAAAAAGCATTTGACACAGTTCCCCAGAAACATTTACTGTACACAATAAGGTCCATTAGCATGGACCATAGAGTGAGTATATGGATTGAATACTGGCTACAAGGACAAGTTCAGAGGGTGGTGATAAATGGGGAATACTCAGATTGGTCAGGGGTGGGAAGTGGGGTCCTCCAGGGTTCTGTGCTGGGACCAATCCTATTTAATTTGTTCATAAACAACCTGGAGGATGGTATGAACAGTTTAATCTCTGTATTTGTGGACAATACTAAGCTAAGCAGGGCAATAACGTATTTGCAGGATGTGGAAACCTTGCAAGAAGATCTGAACAAATTAATGGGGTGGGCAACTACATGGCAAATGCGGTTTAAATGTAGAAAATTTATAAAAACCATTTGGGTGGCAAAAGAATTAATGCAATCTATATACTAGGGGGAGAACCTCTGGGGGAATCTAGGATGGGATGGGAATCTAGTAGATGATTGCATGCAATGCCAAACTGCTAACAAAGCAAACAGAATATTGGCATGCATTAAAAAAAAGGATTAACTCCAGGGATAAAGTGATAATTCTCCCACTCTACAAGACTCTGGTCCGGCCGCACCTGGAGTATACTGTCCAGTTCTGGGCACCAGTCCTCAGGAAGGATGTAAGTGCACTTGCAGTGCAAAGTGGATTTGACTTTCGTAAATAACTCCCAATGAGTTTAATAAAATAACACAAAGAAAAGTATGCAGCATGCTGTGATCCATGAAATGCAATCAACAACCATTGTTATAAACTGATGAAAAGTGAAATGTGATTGTTTGCTCTGGACTAATACACTTGTCATTCTCTTCTGGTAACACTGAATCTGCACTGTTTACTGTGTTTTTATTTTCCCTTGTGAATTGGTAGGCAAACATCCTTGTTATATCATTGCATCTGCTTGAATATTTAATGTTTTGATTGAAAAAAATATCCATAAAATGAAATAATACACATATACTATATAGTATCTATACTGTGTATGTATATATATATATATATATATATATATATATATATATATATATATATACACCGTGTACTGAAGAGGGTGAGTTGCACTACGGTGAAGTCACGTAGTCAAGTACAAAGCAATCAGGCCCTCCCACAGACCATATATAAAGAAAAAGTGGGATTGCTGCACAAGTAAAGTATTTATTCAAGAATAGTAAAAAATGATATAATATCCATATTATGCAAGGCAAGGTAACAGTTTCAGGCTAAAGCGATAACACCCTTCTTCAAACCAAATGCATAAATAACATCATGATACAAAGACCACTATATACACATTCATCATCTGGAACCAATGAATCAATATAGCACTCGTTAAGTAACCATAATCAATCAAATTAGCATGCTGAAACAATAAGACCATCAGGTGCAATGAGCCCCACACACATCATGAGGATACCAGGGCAGGACACCTGTTATCAAAAAACATAAAAAAGAAAAAATATATATATACTACATTTTAAATTCTGAATCATATAATCAGAGGATATTACTACATATTACAAAAAAATCCTAACTACTAACCTATAAAAAAATAAAATAAAAATACACAATTATTCAAAAACCCCAGTATAGAATTAAATATAGGTCAAAATCTGAGTTTGACCCCATTGGGCTCAAAGTATCTAAATTATATATCCAAGTGTCAGGAATCAGCAGCTAAGGAGACCAGACACGTAGCTACACAAGGGAACTGGGACCAAACAATGTGTTTATCCTTAAAGGGTTACTAAACCCTCATTTTTATTTTTTTAAAATAACAAACATATCATACTTACCTTCACTGTGTAGTTCGTTTTGCACAGAGTGATCCTGATCCTCACCTTCTGCGGTTCCCCAATGGCGATCATGGCTCCTCCCCGCATTGGGAAACCATCTAGGAGAAGCGCTCTCCTCTGAGGTCCCCATGCGAGCGCGCTCCAGAGTCCACATTCTGCGTCTATAGACACAGAATGCTGGACTCCTCCCCCTCCCTCCCTTGATTGACAGCAGTGGGAGCCAATGGCTACACTGCTATCAATCTATCCAATCAAGGGCCGAGACAACTCTGTGGCCGATATTGGTCAGATATCACCAATTTATCATGTATGGTTCTTCCTCGACGATAAGAAGGTAAAAGTAGAGAATAAAATTCTGGAACTAACCGATAATTTTCAGATAATATAGATCGGTGTTTCTTAACCATATTGGATACACAACTCGAGAGGGGATGAAATTGGGAAATGAAGGGGATTCTGCTACCCACGGTCCTTATTTTTCTACAATGCAGATCTTGTCATGCTTTTTTAACAACCTCTCTAGGATAACCCCACTGTCAGAGTCTGCCATCCATTTCATCCGAACTCATCTCACAAGTCTCCGTATCACCTACAATTCTTGATATATGTGTCATTTGACTCCAATTTCAGTCAGTAGGCTTCCTATACAGATCACTGATGATTTGTCCATCATTAATACTTAACCACTTCAGCCCCGGACCAATAAACAGCCTAAGGACCAGAGGTATTTTTACAATTTCGCACTGCACTGCTTTAACTGGTAATTGCGCGGTCATGCAATGTTGTACCCAAACGAAATTTGCGTCCTTTTCTTCCCACAAATAGAGCTTTCTTTTGATGGTATTTGATTGCCTCTGCGACTTTTATTTTTTGTGATATAAATGGAAAAAGACCGAAAATTTTGAGAAAAAATGATATTTTCTACTTTTTGTTATAAGAAAAATCGAATAAACTCAATTTTAGTCAAACATTTAGGGCAAAATTTATTCAGCCACATGTCCTTAGTAAAAAAAATGTCAATAAGCGTATATTTATTGGTTTGCGCAAAAGTTATAGCGTCTACAAACTAGTGTACATTTTCTGGAATTTACACAGCTTTTAATTTTAATTTAATGACCCCATTTTGGAAAGTAGACACCCCAAGGAAGTTGTTGAGAGGCATGTTGAGCCCATTGAATATTTTTTTTTTTGTCCCAAGTGATTGAATAATGACAAAAAAAAAAAAAAAAAAGTTTACAAAAAGTTGTCACTAAATGATATATTGCTCACACATGCCATAGTTATATGTGGAATTGCACCCCAAAATATATTCTGCTGCTTCTCCTGAGTACGAGGATACCACATATGTGGGACTTTTTGGGAGTCTAGCTGCGTACAGCACCCCGAAAACCAATCACTGCCTTCAGGGTTTCTAAGGGTGCAAATTTTTGATTTCACTCCTCACTACCTATCACAGTTTCGAAGGCCATAAAATGCCAAAATAACACAAAACCCCCCCAAATGACCCCATTTTGGAAAGTGGACACCCCAAGCTATTTACTGAGAGGCATGTTGAGTCCATTAAATATTTTATATTTTGCCACAAGTTGCAGGAATTTTCCAAATTTTTTTTTTTTTTGCACAAAGTTGTCACTAAATGATATATTGCTCACACATGCTATGGGCATAAGTCAAATTACACCCCAAAATAAATTCTTCTGCTTCTCCCGAGTACGGGGATACCACATGTGGGGGACTTTTTGGGAGCCTAGCCACGTACGGGACCCTGAAAACCAAGCACTGCCTTCCGGATTTAAATATAAAATGCTACCAAAAAAACTGTTAGCGATCGCAGGGATCAGGCCTGACTCTGCGATCGCTGCAGTTATGTGTTTAGTGTTTTGTAAGTGACAGTGATCGATCGATACTGCACTTGGGTGGGCTGGGCAGAGGGGCAAAACGCAGGTGCTAGCAGGTATCTGGGCTGATCCCGCTAACAATGCGTTTTTTTGGAACCCTAAACTGCTGGGGATGCTAGTATAGATCTGATCAGATCAGATATTGATCTGTTTAGATTCTATACCACTACGGGAGGTTTATGCTTTGCGTGTGGGTGTTAGCGGTACTGGCACTAACCTAGCGCTGCCTGGGGCGACGCAGACCCTGACCCTAAAACCTAATTGATATCACCCGCCGGGTGATCAGGGGGTTAAACCTTTATTGGGTAATAAATGGTGGGTGCACTGATGCTATAAAAAGCAAACTAACCAGAGTCACCCGTAACACTTATACGGTGATCACTGGTGAAAGGGTTAACTAGGGGCAATCAGGGGGTTCAAATTTTTATTAGGTAGTATATGGGGGTCCCTGGCGCTATATAAAAACCTGACGGGGAACCTAAATAACGAACTGGCTAACCAGCGTCACCAGTGACACTTATACTGTGATCGCTGGTGAAAGGGTTAACTAGGGGCAATCAGGGGGTTAAAACCATTATTGGGTAGTATATGGGGGTACCTAACGCTATAAAAACCTGGCGGTGAACCTAAAAAAATAACTAGCTACCTAACGACACTAATGCAGGGATCAAAAAAAAGATCGCTTAGTGACACTGGCAAAAGGGGGTGAAAGGGTTAACTAGGGGCAATCAGGGGGTTAAAACCATTATTGGATAGTATATTGGGGTACCTAGCGCTATAAAAACCTGGCGGTGAACCTAAAAAAAAAACTAGCTACCTAGCGACACTAGCGACACTAATGCAGCGATCAGAAAAATGATTGCTTAGTGACACTGGCAAAAGGGGGTGAAAGGGTTAACTAGGGGCAATCAGGGGGTTAAAACCATTATTGAGTAGTATATCGGGGTACCTAGCGCTATAAAAACCTGGCGGTGAACCTAAAAAAATAACTAGCTACCTAGCGGCACTGGTGACACTAAAGCAGCGATCAGAAAAACGATTGCTTAGTGACACTGGCAAAATGGGGTGAAAGGGTTAACTAGGGGCAATCAGGGGGTTAAAACCATTATTGGGTAGTATATCGGGGTACCTAGCGATATAAAAACCTGGCGGTGAACCTAAAAAAATAACTAGCTACCTAGCGACACTAGCGACACTAATGCAGCGGTCAGAAAAATGATCGCTTAGTGACACTGGCAAAAGGGGGTGAAAGGCTTAACTCTAGGGGCAATCAGGGGGTTAAACCTTTATTGGGGTGGTAGGGGGCTACCCTGGACCTAACACTAACTGCCCTGACAGTTTTTACTGTTACAACTGACACTGAATGCAGTGATCCGTAAATAAATGATCACTGCAATCAGTGACACTGTGACACTGTGACTGGGGGGGGGGGGGGGGGGGCGGGGATCGGGGGGGGGGGGTTTGTGTGCCTGTGTGTGCCTACATGTCAGTGTAGTGTCAGTGTAGTGTTGGTGCACACTTACTTTGTCTTCTCCTCGTAGTCCTGTCAAAAAGACCGCCCCGAGGAGAATGACATCACTTCCTCCCTTCCTGTGTATACAATACACAGTGGGAGGAAGCTTCTCATTCACCAGGAGCGATTGAAAGGGGGTGGCCAGAAACCAAAGGCCATCCCCTCATCTCGGATCGCTCCTGAAGCGAACCGGACCGCCGTATCCAGCGGGAGGGGGTCCGATCGGACCCCCCACCCGCTGGAAGGCAGGCACGTACATGTACGTGCTTGTGCCTGCCGGTGCCATTGTAATGACGTACATTGGCAATACGGCAGTCCTTAAGTGGTTAAACAAGTGTCAAGAAAAGGGATCTCAGTCTTATTGACATACATATTGAATTTGAGACCAGGAATGAGATTATTTAAATATGTATTGAACACATTAAAGATTTAATGTCGCCCACCCATATTGCAAAGGCGTCTTCTATAAATCTTTACCAACAGGCACAGTTTTTAATAAATAAATCACAACTGTAAAAAAACACATTTTCTATCATATCCATAAATGCATTTGAGTATGGGGAGGCGGTATTAGAACCCATAGCTGCACCGGCTAATTGCAGATAATAAATATCCTTAAGGCCGTGTTCACACCGGAGCGATGCGGGAACGC
Source organism: Lithobates pipiens (assembly GCF_037356315.1). Taxonomy (NCBI): domain Eukaryota; kingdom Metazoa; phylum Chordata; class Amphibia; order Anura; family Ranidae; genus Lithobates; species Lithobates pipiens. The sequence continues at coordinate 389,298,240 of NW_027507718.1, read as the reverse complement.
CGCGAATCCGCAGCGTTTTCCCGCATCGCATGCCTCCCGCCGGCAGTTCACACTGCCCTATGCGGACTACTGGGAGTGTCAGTGAAAAGTTAATGACACCCCCAGATCAGTCTGCATATCGCAGTGCGATCTGCAAACTCGGACAGGAATCGGATCGCATGGTGTGAACACCCATGCGATCCGATTCTGCTGCGGACCAAAAAAAGGGTCCCATGCGAGTTTGCGGCGGGTGCGATGCGAATTCAGCCATACTATCTGTATGGCTGAACTCGCATCGCACAGAGATCGGATGTGATTTGCACTGCACATCCGGTTCTCGCTTCCGCAGCAGTGTGAACCCAGCCTAAAAAGGAAAACATTTTCTTCTAGAACAATTTTTAAAAGTTCTAACAAAAAACATATATGCCTCAATGCCTAATTCATGAGGGATAGCTGTATATAATCTGGCCACGTCTCATATAACCAGAAGAGAGTCATTATCATAATGTACATATTTAATTTTATCCAAAAAGTGTTGTGTATCCTGTATATATGAATGAGTGTGTATTATTAGAGGAGTTAAATATGTATCTAAATATTTGGCAATAGGCATTGTGATTGACTCTGTGATGGACACAATTGGATGCCCTGGGGGTTAAGAGGATCTTTATGTATGTTTTCCTTTTTCTGTTTTTTGATAACAGGTGCTCTGCTCTAGTATCCTCATGACGTGTGGAGAGCTCATTACACCCGATGGTCTTATCGTTTCATCATTATCCTAATTTGTATTATTATGGTTACTTAGTGAATGCTATATTGATTAATTGGTTCCAGATGATGAATGTGAATATATATAGTGGTCTATGTATGTTGATGTTATTTATGTATTTGGTTTGAAGAAGGGCGTTATCGCTTTAGCCCGAAACTGTTACCTTACCTTGCATAATATGAATATATATGAATATTATGTAATGTTTTTACTATTTTTGAATAAATACTTTACTTGTACAGCAATCCCTCTCTTTTTCTATATATATATATATATATATTATATATATTACACTTTGCTACAATGTAAAGTAGCGAGTGTACAGCTTGTATAACAGTGTAAATTTGCCATTCCCTCAAAATAACTCAAGACACAGCCATTAATGTCTAAACCACTGGCAAAAAATGTCCAAATCGGGCCCAAATAACCATCTACCCTCTCTGGGGTCATGTGACTTATTAGTGTTACAAGGTCTCAGGTGTGAATGGGGAGCAGGTGTGTTAATTCTTTTTGTTATCACTCTCACTCTCTCATACTGGTCACTGGAAGTTCAACATGGCACCTCATGGCAAAGAACTCTCTGAGGATTTGAAAAAAAGAATTGTTGCTGTACATAAAGATGGCCTAGGCTATAAGAAGATTGCCAAGTCCTTGAAACTGGGTTGCAGCATGGTGCCTAAGACCATACAGCGGTTTAACAGGATATGTTCCACTCAGAACAGGTCCCACCATGGTTGACCAAAGAAGTTGAATGCATGTGCTCAGCGTCATATCCAGAGGTTGTCTTTGGGAAATAGATGTATAAGTACTGGCAGCATTGCTGCAGAGGTTGAAGGGGTGGGGGGGTCAGCCTCTCAGTGCTCAGACCATATGCTGCACACTGCATCAAATTGGTCTGGGTGACTGTCATCCCAGAAGGAAGCCTCTTCTAAAGATGATACACAAGAAAGCCCACAGTTTGCTGAAGACAAGCAGACTAAGGAAATAGATTATTGGAACCATGTCCTATGGTCTGACAAGACCAAGATAAACTAATTTGGTTCAGATGGTGTCAAGCGTGTGTGGTGGCAAGCAGGTGAGGAGTACAAACACAAGTGTGTATTGCCTACAGTCAAGCATGGTGGTGGGAGTGTCATGGTCTGAGGCTACATGAGTGCTGCCATCACTGGGGAGCTACAGTTCATTAAGGGAACAATGAAGGCCAACATGTACTGTGACATACTGAAGCAGAGCATGATCCCCTCCCTTTGGAGACTGGGTCGCAGGTTAGTATTCCAACATGATAACGACCCCAAATACACCTCCAAGATGACCAATGCCTTGCTAAAGAAGCTGAGGGTAAAGGTGATGGACTGGCCAAGCATGTCTCCAGACCTAAACCCTATTGAGCATCTGTGGAGCATCCTCAAACGGAAGATGGAGGAGAGCAAGGTCTCTAACATCCACCAGCTCTGTGATGTCATTAGGGGAGGAGTGGAAGAGGACTCCAGTGGCAACATGTGAAGCTCTGGTGAACTTCATGCTCAAGAGGGTTAAGGCAGTGCTGGAAAATAATGGTGGCCACACAAAATAATGACACTTTGGGCCCAATTTGGACATTTTCACTTATGGGTGTACTCACTTTTGTTGCCAGCGGTTTAGACATTAATGGCTGTGTGTTGAGTTATTTTAAGGGGAGGGAAAATTTACACTGTTATACAAGCTGTACACTCACTACTTTACATTGTAGCACAGTGTCATTTCTTCAGTGTTGTCACATGAAAATATATAATAAAATATTTACAAATCACTTTTGTGAGATATTATATATATATATATATATATATATATATATATATATATATATACATACATATATACATATATATATATATATATATATATATATATATATAGATAGATAGATATAAATATATATCTCTATATATAGAGATATATATAAACATATATATCTATATATATATATATATATATATATATATATATATATATATACTGCATATATTACAAATGTTAAGAAACGTATTAGTTCTTATATTGGCTTTTTTAATGTGAAATATTCTTGTGAAATTGCCTTGTACTGTAAGGGCATAATTTCACATAAGATCAGAATTATTTTTTTTTGTTTTGTACATGAGAGCACATTGCACATAACAATATAAAATTGATTAGATAAAAACAAATTACAGTTTGGTATACTGTAAATTGCTTCTGATCTACAAGGCAATGGTTGAGTTAAAGAAACGCCTGTTCAAACTAAGAAAATACTTTTATTCCCTTTACCTTTGCCAAACTACTCAAGGGAGCTTAGATTATGTCATCAATTGCAACCTCAAGAGATACCAACTGCTCCTTCTATATATAAGTTTAAAATGGTTCATTGTCCTTAGTCCAGCTGTTCGTTGACAACATGTAGTTATAGTCTGTCACCATTTGAAATACAAGACATATAACTAACATTTTCCTTTATTTTAGTCTTTTACAGTTATATAACATTATATTTTATAACTGAAGGTTTACTGTATGATAGGATTCATATGCTATTCATAATGTTGCACATGATGAAATGTATCATATTTGTTATCAATAAGACCTATTGATACAAAACTAAGAAAATAGTCATGACGGACAGTTACGCTTTAAAAAGAAAAACAGAGAAATGCCCTGCTCAACTTACTGACCAGCCTGCAACCAACCAAATTATCCTGCCAACGGTATGCGTGAAAAACAGGAGTTTAGTCTGCACACATTTGCAAATACAAAAGGCTGGTCGGTAAGTTGAGCGGGGAATTTCTCTGGTTTTGTTTTGCATGTTTTGCCCTTCCATGTGCTCCTTTCTGTAAAGGCCAGTTATAGGTAGGGGCAGGGGCCATTTGTTTGCACAGTTATGCTTTAGCAGGATGATTCTGAATTGCTCTGAGAATCAAATATATTTGGAAGCATAGCTCCTGTACAAATATCACCATTCAATGAACAAAGAGCAGACTTGGTGGAGTGTGAGATCATCTGTCAACAGATGTTTGGGAACTATTGTACAAGTTACTTGTAACAGCAGGTGCTGCTGAAAGATACAGAATAGAGTGCACCATCTGAACCTAGGGGCATGCATGAATACTCAGTAATTCACAGAGGTCTGACATAGCGCATCCTGAATGAGGAATAATACATTGTTGTCACAATAAATATTCAAGCATGACAAGCTTGGTAGCTTACTAACTTACACCTTCTAAGCTTCCGATGGTTCCTTGTGAACCTTATATCCCATTGTCCAGTGATGGTGATTATTATAAGTTTGGATGAAAATCAAATAGTGAATGGGCTACAAGTGTCACAACAGACAACACTAAGACCCCAAAGTTGTCAAATTGCCACTATACTAGTTGGGAATTTTATTCTTGATACCCAATACATATAAATATCTTGAGGAAATGTTTTATAATTCTTAATCCACTGTAAAGTTTGTATTATATTAAGTCTTCTGAGCGCATCTACCCAAACTGATTTTTTTGCTTTCAAGTTGATGGGGACAGCCTGTGCCTAAAATTCTACACACATTTTCTGCACTTTCACCACTGCAAGTTTTTTAAAAAAAATTGTTAAGTGTTGTTTATTGCTTTTTGCATCAAGACAAACTATAGCAATCAGCAGTGGCTCATTTGGTAAGAAGCAATCAGTAAAGTGATGGATTCTATATCTTGAAATTATAACGTCATAAAGGTATCATAGTATATGGAGACTACATCCTATACCAATAACAAAATGAGTTGTTCTGGGTACATTCCATCTTTCATACCTTAGATATTTGTATATACAGTACTCACCCTTGACTGTGATGGCTGTCCTCATACTCAGTGCCCTCTTCACCAATATCAGGCAGGGTAAACAGCATGGACTTGGTGTTCCAACCAGAAACTGAAGACTCCTGAATATGCCTTGGTGATCGATTGGAGTGGTTAGATTGACTTGTGGTTATCACTGGACTGCTAACTGTAGGAGCTGGGCGAACCAGGATAGTAGTCAGCGTTGTTGGCGATGAAGTGGTAGGCTGGGGCCCTGTCCATTGTTCTTCTTGAACATGTTGTAATGGTGGTACCACGCTAGAAGCAGCTGAGTTTAAAGTTTGGGGTTTTGTTGAATGAGATGGGCTACTTGGTGCAGATATCCCATTTGTATGAATGGTGGACTTTCCAGAGGGAACTCGAGAAAGGGAAGAAGCTGAAGTACTAAGAATATGCAAAGGAGAAGGTGGTGCAGAAAGCAAAAGGAAAGGCGTTTTTGGAGCCAAAGAAGTGGCAGTGTTGGAACCTTGAGAAAAAGGGTTACTGCTTGGCCCAGAATTTAAAGGAGAAACTGATGATTTGAAAAATTTAGCAAATACAGTTCCCAGATCCAAAACTGCCACCTTCATGTCTTTTCAGCTGGCAATACAAATATAAAAGTCTGCAAATACAGGTAAGTAAATTAGGAGAAACAGTATTAAAGTTCTGCAAAGTCCTGCTCATCCCCACCAGCAAAACGTAACTGTCAGAGATGGAAAACAAAGCGAAATATCTGAAAGTAAATACTGTTACGAGAAGCCTAATTTCTTTCAAATGCAATGAAGCCAGTGCATTCACTTAGACATCTACAAAGTCTCTAGTCCACAGATGTACAGCTAAACTTACTACAAAGCTTGTACTATAAGAAGGAAAACTGCATATGTGGAATCCCGACAGAAAGGAGAAAGCTGCCTGTTTATGTCTTGATTCAGTGGCTTGGAGCAGCTGACATAAGAGTAGAAGGGGCGGGTGGTTGCTATGATAAACAAAAAAGGGAGAGACTTGTAACTGGGCCTTTTCAGCTCAGAGGCTTGGAAGCTTTCACCCTGAGAGACAAGGAAGAAAACAGATTAGTCACAGTATTGTACTCACAGAGCCAACCAGAGTACAGACAAAGACAGAGGGGCGATGGACAGATTTACCTGGCTGCTTTAAAATTCAAAAGGAAGTTGCTTATATAGTGCAAAGAACAGCAATGAAATGCAAATATGAACTAACTGTGATCATTCTTCTTTCACCGATCATACAAGAGTATGCTAACAGAAGATTGTTTGTAATGGGCCACTACATTCTTCTCATTGTCAATCCCCATAGTAGGGCCCATTCATAGTTTATGACTGCTTTTTTACATGCATTTAAAGCATGTTTGACGTGTGCTTGCTGCACGATTGAATGCATTTTGCATGCAATTTGAGCTGCGTTTTGAGCTGTTTTTCTATACGTTTGTGGGTCTGGCATTCTTGGCTTAAAGAGGCATGGTGCGGTGCATTTAAAGTGTGTTTGCAGCGCACAAAAATGCAGCATACTATACTTTTTTATCTGCACTGATCTGCACTGCAATGATGTGAACTATGCCCATAGGATTACCTTGATTTTGGGCTGCCTATGCAGTTGGAGTGCAGTTCAAAATGCATCCAACTGCAATGGGTGTGAAAGGGCCCTTAGGCTGGATTCACACTTATGCATTTTTAGTGCTTTTTTATTTTGCAGATTTGCCCTACAGTCCATTTAACATGGTTTCCTACGGAACACGTTCTGTAGTGCAAATCTGCAAAATGCAAAAAGCACTAAAAGTGCATAGGTGTGAATCCAGCCTTACTATATAAGATGCAATTGCCTCTTGAATGGAAGCTTTTGCCATAGGATATAGGTAAGCAGCCTGTGGTTTCCCTGCTGGTTGGGAGTTACAGTCTTAGCAAGTTTGTGTGCTGGGACTTGTAGTACCAACACAGCTGCAGAGGCAATAGATCCGTTTAATTATTTGCAGTGACTCTGAAAAAAATACACACAGGCCTATATATTCTGCTGCTGATCTCAGCTTATGTTATATATATATATATATATATATATATATATATATATATATATATATATATATTATAGAAATATAGAGCTTTCTATAGAGCTTTCTTTTGATGGTATTTGATTGCCTTTGCGATTTTTATTTTTTGCGATATAAACGGAAAAAGACCAAACATTTTGAGAAAAAATAATAGTTTTTGTTATAAAAAAAATGTAATCAACTCAATTTTAGTCATACATTTAGGCTAAAATGTATTTAGCCACATGTCTTTGGTAAAAAAAAAAAATGTCAATAAGCATATATTTATTGGTATGCGCAAAAGTTATAGCGTCTACAAACTAAGGTCCATTTTCTGGAATTTACGCAGCTTTTAGTTTATGACTGCCTATCTCATTTCTTGAGGTGCTAAAATGGCAGGGCAGTACAACCCCCCCCCCCCCCCAAATGATCCCATTTTGGAAAGTAGACACCCCAAGGAAATTGCTGAGAGGCATGTTGAGCCCATTGAATATTTTATTTTTTGTCACCAGTGATTGAAAAATGACAAAAAAAAATAAAAATCCAAAAAATGGCATGGTTATATGTGGAATTACACCACAAAATACATTCTGCTGCTTCTCCTGAGTACGGGGATACCACATGTGTGGACATTTTTGGCAGTCTAACCACGTGCAGGTCCCCGAAAAAAACAATCACCGCCTTCAGGATTTCTAAGGGCGTACATTTTTGATTTCACTCCTCACTGCCTATCACAATTTTCAGAGGCCATGAAATGCCAGTTAGCACAAAACACCCCCAAATTACTAAATTTTGGAAAGTAGAGAGGCGTGTATTTTGCAGATCTCACTTTTTGTCACAAAGTTTTGAAAATTAAAAAATGAATTAAAAATAAATTTTTCTTTGCTTTCTTCATTTTCAAAAATAAATGAGATCTGCAAAATACTCACCATGCCTCTTAGCAAATACCTTGGTGTCTACTTTCCAAAATGGGGTAATTTTAGGGGGTTTTGTGCTATCTGGACATTTCAGGGTCTCCGTAACTGTGAAAGGTAATGAGGAGTAAAATAACAATTTTATGCCTTTAGAAAGCCTGAAGGCGGTGATTGGTTTTCGGGGTACACGGCTAGGCTCCATAAAAGTCTCACACGCAAAAAAAAAAAAATTAAATTTTCCTACAACTTGTGCCAAAATATAAAATATTCCATGGACTCAACATGCCTCTCATCAAATAGCTTGAGGTGTCTACTTTCCAAAATAGTGTCATTTTGGGGGGGGGGGGGGGGGGAGTTGTGTTATCTTGGCATTTTATGGCCTTCAAAACTGTAATAGGTAGTGAGGAGTAAAATCAAAAATGTACACCCCTGGGGTGTCTACTTTCCAAAAAGGGGTCATTTGGGGGGGGGGGTTTGAACTGTACTGGCATTTTATGCACAACATTTAGAAGCTTATGTAACACATCACCCACTCTTCTAACCACTAATGCCGCGTACACACGTAGCCGACTATCTGGCGGACTTAGTCTGGCGGACTTCCCGCCGGACTGTCCATCCGACTTTCCGAACGGGCTACTTGCCCACACACGGCACTTTTTCAGCGGACTAATACTGCGTACTAAGTTCCGCCGTACTATCCGCCGTACTTTTGAAATGAACGAACTCGCCCACACATGCGGAGGAAAGTCCGCTCATTTCGAGCGCGTCTCCAGGTAGGCGGGGCCCGCGAAGGAGACGTCGCTGGCCCCGCCACCTGGTATGGACTTAAAGGGGAACCCCAACGCCGAAAAAAATCAGCATGGGGTTCCCCCCAGGTCCACATCAGCCCCTTGTCCGAGCACGCTACCCGGTCGGCCAGGAAAGGGGGGGACGAACGAGCGCCCCCCCCTCCTGAGCCGTACCAGGCCGCGTGCCCTCAACATGGGGGGCGCCTTGGGGAAGGGGGGGCCGCGCCCCCCCCCCACCCCAAAGCACCTTGTCCCCATGTTGATGAGGACAGGGGCCTCTTCCCGACAACCCTGGCCGTTGGTTGTCGGGGTCTGCGGGCGGGGGGCTTATCGGAATCTGGGAGCCCCCTTTAATAAGGGGGCCCCCGGATACCGGCCCCCCACCCTATGTGAATGAGTATGGGGTACAATGTACCCCTACCCATTCACCTGTGAAAAAAAGTACAAAAAAAACACAACACAGGGTAAAAATAGTTTATTGCACAGCTCCGGGGGTCTTTCTCGCCGGACTCCTCCGCTATCTTCTGCTAGCTCTTTTACTAGCGGAGGAGCCCGGCTTTCTTCCTCGCCGCCGGCCTCTTCTTCCGACTTCGGGGGTCTTGTCCCCCTCTTCGGTTCTTCTGCCGGGCCACCGTGCCTTCTTATAGCTCTTTTACAGGCGGTGGCCCGGTCTTCTGTCGCCGCTGTCGTCGTCGCCGCCTTCTGTTCTTCTCTTCTTATCTTCAGATGTTGCCTCGTCGCATCCTCCGCTCACAATGGCTCCGACGCGATGCGCGGCGACTTATATAGGGACATCGCCGGATGATGTCCCCGCCCATTATGGTGTCAAAGTCCCAGAGGATGCTGGGACTGTGACATCATAATAGGCGGGGACATCATCCGGTGATGTCCCTATATAAGTCGCCGCGCGCCCGGTCCCCGTCATTGTGAGCGGAGGGAGGGACGAGTCAACATCTGAAGAGAAGAAGAGAAGAACAGAAGAACAGAAGGCGGCGACGACAGTGGTGACAGAAGACCGGGCCACCGCCTGTAAAAGAGCTATAAGAAGGCAGAGGAACTGAAGAGGGGGACAAGACCCCCGAAGTCAGAAGAAGAGGGTGGCGGCGAGGAAGAAAGCCGGGCTCCTCCGCTATTAAAAGAGCTAGCAGAAGATAGCGGAGAAGTCCGGCGAGAAGAAGAGCTGTGCAATAAACTATTTTTACCCTGTGTTGTGTTTTTTCTTTTGTACTTTTTTTCACAGGTGAATGGGTAGGGGTACATTGTACCCCATACTCATTCACATAGGGTCGGGGGCCAGTATCCGGGGGGTCCCCTTATTAAAGGGGGCTCCCGGATTCCGATAAGCCCCCCGCCCGCAGACCCCGACAACCAACGGTTGTCGGGAAGAGGCCCTTGTCCTCATCAACATGGGGACAAGGTGCTTTGGGGTGGGGGGGCCGCAAGGCTCCCCCATGTTGAGGGCACGCGGCCTGGTACGGCTCAGGAGGGGGGGGGGGGCGCTCGCTCGCCCCCCCCTTTCCTGGCCGGCCGGGTAGCGTGCTCGGACAAGGGTCTGATGTGGACCTGGGGGGACCCCCACGCCGATTTTTTTGGGCGTTGGGGTTCCCCTTTAAGTTCATACCAGGTGGCGGGGTCAGCGACGTCTCCTTCTCGGGCCCTGCCTACCTGGAGACCGGCTCAAAATTAGCGGACTTTTTTCCGGGCGGGAAAAGTCCGTTCATTTCAAAAGTACGGCGGACTGGCATACGCACGGCCGGATTGTCCGCCGAAATGCAAGTCCGGTGGGAAGATTGGAGTGCAAAACTACTTTCTAAGTCCGCCGTACTTTTGGGTAAAAAAAGTCTGCCGGAGGCTACACACGGGGGGATTGTCTGGCAGACTTGAGTTTGCTGGACTTTTCCACCCCATTGTTTGATCATGTGTACGCGGCATTAAAGACAAAGCTCTTTCTGACACTTTTTGTTTTTTGCAAAAAATTACTTTGAACCCCCAAACATTATATATATTTTTTAAAGCAAAGGCCCTACAGATTAAAATGGCGGGTGTTGCAATTTTTTCTTTCACAAAGTATTTGCGCAGCAATTTTTCAAATGCATTATTTTGGGAAAAAACAAACTTTTTTAAATTATAATGTACTAAAACACACTATATTGCCTAAATGTTTGATGAAATAATAAAGATGATCTTATGCCGAGTGCATGGATACCAAACACGGCATGCTTTAAATTTGCGCACAAACGTGTAGCGGCAACAAACAACATAAATATTTAAAAGCCTTTACAGGTTACCATTTTAGATCTACAGAGGAGGTCTACTGCTAAAATTACTGCCCTCAATCTGACCTTCATGGTTATACCTCACATGCATGGTGCAATTGCTGTTTACATATGACACCAGACGCCTTTGCACGTGCGCATGGGGGGGACAGGGTCTTTTTTATTATTTATTTTGCTTTTTTTATTATATTTTTTAAACTGTTCCTTTAATTTTTATTTATTTTTTATCATTTTTATTGTTTTTATCATTTTTGTTGTTATCCCAGGGAATGTAAATATCCCCTATGATAGCAATAGGTAGTGACAGGTACTCTTTTTTGAAAAAAAATTGGGTCAATTAGACCCTAGATCTCTCCTCCTCCATGCTGCAGCTGAATGGCGTACCTGCTAAGCAAATGATGTTTAACAGTAAAACAAAGTAACATTACAATATAACAGTATGACTTACCATACCTGCAAAGCAAATACAATAAAACAGTAAAAATAAAACATTGCGATCTGTGACTAAAAAAATATATGCCGAAGCATGGGGGCAATCCACCCCTTAATGTTAGGAGCAAATCGCTCCTCCACACCTGCTGCCCTGCCCCATGCTTTGGCATATATGCTCTTTTTTTTTTTTTTTTTTTACTGTGGTGGTGAAATCACCTCCAACAGCGCTGGAGTCACTGCTTTATGTATCGTGGGAGCAAACGCTGTTGCTGTCAAGATAAATAAACCCGTGCTGCAGCTGAATGGCGTACCTGCTAAGAAAATGATGGTTAACAATAAAACAAACATTACAGTATAATATACCATACCCGCAAAGCAAATACAATAAAATATAGTAAAAATAGAGAGAACGATAGATATAGAACAATAGCGAGCAGACAGTAGAGAGTGAACATAAGAGAGAGAACAGTAGAGAGAAAGGAGAAAAATGCAAGCACAACTATTTTTAGATTTTTTATTTTATGTTTTGTTTTGTGTTTTTGTGTGTTTTTTTTTCCACTTTTATAAAAAACTGTAAAAAAACTGTAAACTGAATGTTGCAGATTAGGGTCTCTCAAAATGTGATGGCCACCACATCTATCAAGACCCTGAGACCCTGTGTTAGTGTGCCTAGGGCTGTGTGGTGCTGTACCCTACGCTAAAACTCCACTAGTGTGTGGTAGCGTTTGAAACATTCACCAATGCAGAGACCAGATTGGTCAGGACAGGAGGGACAATAAAAGCGAGTGTCACGCCTAAATCCACATTTGTTGCAGACACAACATCTTTTTTGTGGGTTTCTTTGAGTAGGGGTACCAGGGAGGACAAAAGGAAAATGCCTCTCATGCAGCCAGCTCACTGCATTTGAATTGGGAAGCTGGGCCAGAGCACTGTCTGGAAACAGAAGGGCTCTGATGATCTCTTCCTAGAATTTAAGGAAGGATCCAGTCTGTCCTGAAGCTCTGTATAGCACATTCAGCAAGGCTAATTGAAATAAGTATACAGACACTTTTTTGTACCAGCGTCTGGCCTTACGGGCAATTACGTGCGGCGCCAGCAACTGGTCATTGAGGTTCACCCCTCCCATGTTAAAGAGGTATTTGTGAACACAGAGGGGTTTCTCCACAACACCAGTCGCCGTAGGAATTTGGACTGCCGTGTCTGCGTGAAGCTAGGACAGAACGAAAACATTCCGTGAATCCCTCCATTTCACTACTAACAAATTATTACACCTCAAGCAGGCTCTCTCCCCTGTCTAAGTCGGGATTCTACAAGCCGCTGGGGGAAGCCCCGGTGATTAGATCGCACGGTGCCACATGCACCAATTCCATAATGAAAAAGGTGACTAAAAAGTGGCACGCTCGTGTAGTAATTGTCCAGGTACAAGTGGTACCCCTTTCCGAATAAGGGTGACACCAAGTCCCACACTATCTTACCAGTGCTCCCTATATAATCTGGGTAGTTCTCCGGCTCTACGTGACTATCTCTTTCCACGTAAACCATAAAACTATATGTATATCCTGTGGCCCTCTCACAGAGCTTATACATCTTGACCCCGTATCTGGCACGCTTGCTGGGAAGATACTGTTTGATAAACAAGCGGCCAGAAAACGTAAACAGGGACTCATCAACACAGACAACTTGATCAGGAGTAAACAAGGCTGCAAAACATTGGTTCAACGAGAGGCTGAATTTTGTAGAGCCGATCAAATCCAGGGTCACCCGAGGACCACAGAGTTCATTGTCGCTGAAGAGCATGAACCGAAAGATCTCCTCGTATTGTGTCCTGGTCATGGAGGCAGAGAACACGGGTGTATGGTGAGTTGGGTCAGTGGACCAATATGACCGCAACTCACTCTTTTTGGTTATGCCCATGAGGAGGGATAGGCCCAGAAAGGTCTTAAATTCGGAAACCGTAATTGGTCTCCAATCTCTGGCAAAGGTTAGCTGGGGGATTAGAATTGACCAGCATACAAATTGCTTTGGTCCACAATAGATCTATAGAGATCTTTGGTGAAAAACAATGAATAAATAACAAGTGGCGTAAAATCAACTGTTTCCGCCGGAATTGTGGGTTGGCCAGTGAATGGGGGAAGTACGGGTGCTGCAGAAGTGGTAGATTCCCAATTAGGATTGGCGACTGCAGCAGGAGGGGCGCTATTGGTTTGACGGGCCTGTGTTTGTCTTCTTCTTGGTGGCAGCGTGACACTACTCATGCTTGCCATCTCGCCAGCTTAAACTACACTTATGGGACTCACCATGTCACCAAGTGTTACTGCAGTGCTGGATATATGACCAGGATGTACTAGGCCACTGGTGCTTGCCAGTTCACCAAAAGGAATAGCGGCGCTAGTACTGGCTCTCTGCTCCATACGAGGGACTTGCACCGTAACAACAGCAGAAGAAGATTGGGGTCTGGTAAGCCTGACCTTGGCAGGGACCACAACTCTGTGGTCAGTGCTGTCTATCAGGTGTTCTAAGCCTGAATCTTCACTATCTGTCATGCTCAGGAACACGTAGGCCTCTTCACTAGTTTACCTTCGATTTGCCATTTTGGGCTCTAAATTTACTGGAACACTAGTGAGACTCACAGGTAAAAAAGCTCCTGACTGTTAGCGACTGATTCAAATGCTACCAAAAAACTGTTAGCCCACGTACACACGGTCGGAGATTTTGCCAACCAAATCCGTCGGATTTTGCCCGTCGGATTTAGTCCGACAGATTGTGTCCGAAACTGTTGCATACACACGGTCGGGCCAAGTTGGCGAAAAATCCGATCTTTCAGAACGTGATGACGTAATTTCATTACGATGGGACTACATTCAGGCTAGTAGCCAATAGCTTTGATGTAGGAATTTGATCTGAGCATGCGTGGCACTTGGTCCGATGAAAATGCTCTACACATGATCGGATTAGGTCCGTCCGGCCCAGTTGGTCGGGAAATATTTCCAACATGTTGGAAAATTGGGTTGGACGGAGATTCGGACGGAATCAGTCCGATGCATACCACACACAGTCGGATTATCTGACGACACGGTCCGATAAGACTCATTCCGACAGATTCTCCGACTGTGTGTACAAGGGCTTAGTGTTTGCAGGGATCAGGCCTGACTCTGAGAATGCTGCAGTTATGTGTTTTTGTACACTCCACCCAGCCCAGCCCAGCCCACCCAAGTGCAGTATCAATCGATCACTGTAACTTACAAAACACAAACACTATAAAGAATAAACTAGATAAACTGTGTCACCCGTGACACTTATACTGTGATCACAGGTGACAGGGGGTAACCAAGGGGTTAAACCTTTATTGGGGGGGTTAGGGGGGTCCCTAGACCTATCTGGGCCTAAGACAAATTACCCTAACACTGATTTTTATCACTGACACTAGTACAGCGATCAAAAAAAAAATCTGTACTGGGTGACACAGTGACAGGTGGTGAAGGGGTAAACTGGGGGGTGAATTGTGCGCTTATGTGACTTGGTGTCATGTAGTGTTGGTGCAACTTACTTTTAGATGCTCTCTCCTCTTGGTCTGGAACCAAAAGACCGACACGAGAAGAGATGACAACTCTTCCCCTGTCAGTGTTTACAGTTACACGACAGGGGAAGGATATCATTCGTCAGGAGCAATCACCAGGTCCAGGTCAGATTTCATTGGCATGGGCCTGGGAATTGATCAGCTCCTGATCGAATCCGATCGTTGGGAGCGGCGGGGGGGTCACACACATCACGTATAGTAACATGATTTTGTACAGCCGGACCAACCTGCCACAGTAAAACTGAGGTGGCTGGTCTAAGAACCGGTTAAACAGAATTAAAGGGATATTAAAGGTTTTTTGTTTTTTTAAATAACAAACATGTTATACTTACTTGCTCTGTGTAATGTTTTTTCACAGAGCAGCCCCGATCCTCTTCTTCTCAAGTTCCCCGCTGGTGCTCCTGGCTCCTCCCCCTTGACTGGTGGCCCCAATAGCAATCCGCCTGCTGTGGGGGCACTGGTGCATGCTTGCTCCCAGGCCAAACTCTATGTGTCCATAAGACATGTAGAGCCGTAGTTTGACCCCACCCCCTGCCCTCTCCTCAGTGGCTCCCACTGCTGTTTCAGCCAATGAGGAGAGAAAGATCGGGGACAATTGAGGCTTCAGTGCACATTGCTGGATCGAGAGGGGTCTCAGTTGAGTATTGGGGTGAGGGGGCTGTGAGGGGAGCAGCACACAGAAGTTTTTTTACCTTCAGCCTTTACAACCATTAAAAGTGCAAACAATGCAAACAGGCGGGCTTTTTATTGCAAAACAGACATGCTATGTCTTTTCTGCAATAAAACAAACTTACCTGCCTGTTCTTCTTTATGCGCAGCTCAATGTACATTCCTGGTACACCTAGTCCAAGTTCAGCAGTGTTTGGACTGTAACTCAAGCCCACATATGCAAGCCTCCAAGGAAGCTGTCAACCACATGGACCAATTATCTGTGGCTGGGGCATTGCTGGTCCCACAGCCACACATATACACCTCCTTTGTATATGTACAGCTGCAGCGTGGGGAATGCCCCAGCCACAGCTGGTTGGCCTATACAGTTGACAGCCTGCCGTGACGATGTTTGGAACACATGTGCTTTGTCCTTGACAAAATGCATGCACGCAAAACGCGCCGTCACGGCATCGAGCTTCCATGCTGGTTTGAATGGCAGGTCCCTCATGTCCGGCCCTGACATTGCGGTGACTTCACACGGGAGCGCGGGTGGTCTTGGCTCCCAGCATCCACGGCCTCACACCATCGATGTGCTGCATGTTAACGGCGGATTGTTTCCTTCCTTCTTCCTACCAGACCCAGTGGACATTAGCCCATCTTCATCATCGTATGTACTGCACATTTTTCTCAATAAACCTTTACATCACTGTTTTGGCTGGAGGCTCCACATCCTCATTGAATTTCAGATAGCGCTGTCTGCATCTCTCCTACCCTATTCACCAACTCCATATGTTTTCATGACCGCTGCAGTGGATAGGCTCTGGGGCAGTGGACACTGGGTTTTCCCATAGGCCAGTGCCTGGAACATTGTATTGTTTTAGTCTTCTCATCCTAGTTACACCTTGATAATTAAAGGCTGAGCTTAAGGTGTTTTATCTTTTTCTGACTTTTGACTTATTTATTGCAGCTCAGCACTTATATTGGGTGTGTCCGTATTAGCACTCTCTACAATGATCATTTATAAACCTTGTAGGTGTCAAACTTGAATTTCATGTTTGAATACACATCATAACTGGACAAGTTTTTGAAACGCATCAATCACCTACAACATACACAAGTAACCCCTTTGTCTGGCCAAGCTGGTCCACACAAGAAATAGGGTCTGTAGGTTTGTTCTTAAGTTGAATCTGTTTGTAAATCAGATCATGTACATTTTTTAAGTATAGCTCCAGCCAAAAAAGCTATTTTAAAGTTTTTTGGATAGTATAGGGAAGGGTTAACACCCCTGTAACATTTGTTTTGCTGTCTGTGCCCCTATGTAGAAGATTTTACCTCACTTTCTGTCCCAATGACAATCGGATCTTGACAATTTTGGGTTGTATGTGATAAAGCATCAGTGGAGGCACCTTTTCCCCATAATAACTCTTATGCCCCGTGCACATGATCGGATTGTTCTACAACAAATGTTGGATGTGAGCTTGTTGGTGGAAAGTCCGACCGTGTGTATGCTCCATCGAACATTTGTTGTCAGACTTTCTGCTAACATACGTTGGCATGCAGGTTCTCGAATTTTCCACCAACAAATGTTTGTTGTAGGACTTTCCGATCTTGTACACAAGTCCGTCTGACAAAAGTCTGTGCATGCTCGGAATCAAGTACGATCCAGAGCTATCACTAGCATTTGTAATGGAGATATCACGTACGTCTTGTACATCACTACGTTCGTAATTATTGGCCAACATTTGTGTGACCATGTGTATGCAAGACAAGTTGGAGCCAACATCCTTCGAACAAAAATCCACGATTTTGTTGTTGGAAAGTCCAATCATGTGTATGGGGCATTACAGGAGTGAAATTCCCTTCCTAGGGGTTATCTCTCACTTTCTGTTGTTTCCCTCCGTTTGTAAATAGGTGTCCTTTGTAAGTCGGATGTTTGTAACTAGGGGACTGTATTGTCCAAATACGTGACATTGAATTCTCTATTTTAAAATGGAATGTCAGGCAGGGGCACCAAAGGGAATATGACCAATTTAACATTTTAAAATGAACATTTTGCATGCTGCAATACACACTTACATATTCATAGCACTGTCCTACTGGTACAAGCCATTGCTATTTCTAAGGTCAGTCCACAGTCCTCATTGATCTGCAGTATGGGCCTCTTTTAACGTATCTTATGCTGACAGCACAGCACCATTGTGGTACAGAGCTTCTGCTGCAATGTATTAGCCATTGTAAAGCACCAGCTATGTGGGTCCTACATGTGTGAGGAAACATATGACTCTGCACCACAGAGTTTGGTGAGGTTCACACTTCAATGAGACAAGTCAGAAGTAAAAAGACCTCACTCCTCCTCCTAGTCCTGCACTTTCAACATCTCCCCCTCTCCACAACATTCTTCTCTAACATCAGTCGCACCATCTGTGGACCCTAGTGACAAGAAGGGGACTCTTATGCCACGTACACACGATCGGAATTCCGGCCAGAAAAAGACCGATGAGAGCTTTTCATCGGAAAAAGCGACAGTGTGTATGCTCCATCGGAATTTAGCTGTCCGAATTTCTGCCAGCCAAAAATTGATAGCATGTTCTCAATTTTCCAGACAGAAAAACTTTCTATCGGTAATTCCGATTGTGTGTATGCAATTCCGACACTTCAAAAATCACGCATGCTCAGATTCAACTACGAGACAGAAGCTATTGGCTACTGGCTATTGAACTTCCTTTTTCTAGTCACGTCGTATGTGTTGTACGTCACCTCGTTATAAATGATTGGAATTTGATGTGACTGTGTGTAGGCAAGACAGCTTGAGCCGAATTCCATCAGAATTCCGTCAGGAAAACCATCAGAGCTTTTTCCGATGAGAATTCCGATCGTGTGTACGCGGCATTACAAAGAGTATAAGAATCCTCAAGAATAACTAAAGGCAAAAGTTTTTCTTGTATTGGATAGAGTGAAGAGAGATCAGAACTCCTGTCAGTTTTTAAGGCTGCCTGTGCCCCCATTAAGGAGATCCACCATCTCTATTTGTTCTATTTACCATTATCATTGGAAGTAATTCCGATCGTGTGTATGCAATTCCGACACTTCAAAAATCACGCATGCTCAGATTCAACTACGAGACAGAAGCTATTGGCTACTGGCTATTGAACTTCCTTTTTCTAGTCACGTCGTATGTGTTGTACGTCACCTCGTTATAAATGATTGGAATTTGATGTGACTGTGTGTAGGCAAGACAGCTTGAGCCAAATTCCATCAGAATTCCGTCGTGAAAACCATCAGAGCTTTTTCCGACGAGAATTCCGATCGTGTGTACGCGGCATTACAAAGAGTATAAGAATCCTCAAGAATAACTAAAGGCAAAAGTTTTTCTTGTATTGGTGTTGGAATCAGACAGGAATTATTATTATACATCTACACAGCTGTTTGTACAGCCGAACTCAGCCATAGTGATGCCAGGCAGTTTCACGTGTGTGAAAGCAAGGAATGTGACACAATTTGAATAGCAGAATGAGTTTCTATTCAGCCCCCCTGGAATGTACTGAACTTCAAAGATGATATGGCGCCGGCTTGTCTGCAAGAACAGGGGACAGCTGGTGGGGCGTCCGAGATCAAGCCACGAGATAGCAATCCAGTCGGAGCAGTTGCAATTCATGGGCAAACACTGCCCCCAGAGGCCAAGTATGGCAGGACTGTTAGCCTGGAGGAGGAGACGCCCCAGAGACGCTGATTGGTCTACGGGAAAGAGTAGGATGGGCTATGGGGTGTGGTATGGCTGAGGTATGTTTGACAAAAAGGGTTGCGACCTGAGCTCTGCCCTCTTTATTCCATCATGAGGTGTGGCTGCGAAGGTCGGATAAGTATGGCTTATATTATACTTTGATTGTATGCTATGTATTATTGTAACTTCTATTGATACCTTATGCACGCTGTATTATTTCCTTGGGAAATAAATAAGATTTAATTGACCTTAGACCGTGTATTGATTTCATAGCCAAGGGTGGTAGCATCGTGGTATTAACAATAGCATGTGCTTGGCGTAATAGATTGATAGATTAGCTGAACTATAGGGACTAGACAAAGGAATACATAACTGATAATAATAAGACTAGATTGAATTGATCAGTTACTTCAATTGGATAGAGTGAAGAGAGATCAGAACTCCTGTCAGTTTTTAAGGCTGCCTGTGCCCCCATTAAGGAGATCCACCATCTCTACTTGTTCTATTTACCATTATCATTGGAAGTACAGAAAATCTAAAATTTTGGGCTGTCCCCAGAAAAGTAATCTTCTGGGGAAATCTTCCAATGGGCACACCAGTTCTGGTGACCTGGGGATCCCCAAGGGATTCCCTTAATTTGCGGGGAGTTCCTCTAACTGTTTGGCTATGGGACAAAGAAGCAGGAGGGAAATCTCCAAAATAGGACACAGCAAAAAAAATCTGCCGAAAAATAGGATTTTTTTGTACTCGCCATAAAATCCTTTTCTCTGTAATTCACCGACTGACAGAACTCCTTTCTTAGACCATTGGGTTGTTATGCCACCTTCAGGAGAGGACTAGGCATTACATGTTAACATGTGATAATAAAAACTAGAACTTTCTAGTTCCGCTCAAGGAGCGGTCCCTTAGGTAACAACCCCCCAGCCTGCCATGCAGCCTCAGTATGTCAACAAGCAGTATAACGTAAAGAAAAATAGGAGGGGCGGGTGCTGTGTCAGCCGGTGAATTACAGAGAAAAGGATTTTATGGTGAGTACAAAAAATGATATTTTCTCTTATATTCACCGACTGACACAGCTCCTTTCTTAGACCATTGGGACATCCCCAAGCAGTGCCAAACGAGGGGTGGGAAAAACAGCATAAAACTTCATCCACCATGGCATATGGGAACTAGTATAAACTTTACCCACAAAAAATGACAGTGAGTGGGAACTAAACCTTTTTATACCCACAAACAAACAAACAAGGTGCTCCTCACCAAAGAGGCACTACCTTCAAACCGCACCAAACTGTGGTAACAAATGCAACAGTGCATTTACTGAAAAACACTGCGTTTTTTCCCAAAACCCAGGAAAAAAATGTATGTGCAATTGCAATTACACAGCCACCTGCCAAACTTTGGGGCCAAAACAGGCATCAGCCGATGCACTGACATCTACCATGTAGAACTTTGTAAAAGTGTGAACAGACGACCAAGTTGCCGCTTTACACACTTAAACGACAGACGCTTGATGTGGGAAGGCCCAAGATATTCCGACTGCCCTTGTGAAGTGGGCCGTGACCAAAAAGGGAGGCACCTGCCCCTTCAAGGTGTAGGCCTGTACTACAATCTGTCTAAACCACCTGGAAATGGTGACCGACCAGCCCGCCATGCCTTTCTTCAGACCAGCCACCAAACCAAACAAGGAGTCTGACTTCCAAAAGGGAGCCGTTGCAGACAATACACCCTCAGAATCTGAACCACGTCCAGGGCATGAATGGCCACCTCCTTAGGATGTGTCGTCTTAGGACACAGAGATGGTAACACAATGTTTTCATTGATGTGGAATGCCAAAACCACCTTTGGCAAAAAAGGTTGCGGACGCAACACCACCTTATCTTTGTGGATAACCAGATAGGGCGACTTGCAAGACAAGGCAGCCAGTTCCAAAACCCTCCTGGCCGATGTGATGGCCACTAGAAAGACCACTTTCTGGGAAAGAGTCAAAAGGGGAATCTCTCTGTTATTGTCAAATGGCGGTTTCTGAAGCACCGACAACACCAGGTTCAGATCCCACGGGGGTAACGGTGGACGCACCGGAGGAACTACATATCAGACCCTTTGAACAAAAGTGATCACTAGAAAGTGAGACACCAGGGGTCGTTGAAAAAAAAAAACAGCCAAAGCTGATATTTGTCCTTTAATGGTGCCTAAGGCAACAGCAGGATCCTGGATATAGAAAAGGAGCGCGGACGCCATCCTTTCTCCTCACACATGGAGATGTAGGCCTTCCACAATGATATATCTTCTGAGAAGAAGATTTACGTGCTCTCAGCATATTTGGGATCACCGAGTCCAAAAGACCCCGGTTCTGCAACACCTGGCTCTCAATAGCCATGCCGTTAAAACCAGCGATGGTAAAGCAGGATGGAGAATTGACCTTGAGACAGCAGGTCTTCTCAAAACAGAAATCGCCATGGGGCATCCTAGGTCTGTGTACCAGGGACGCTGGGGCCAATCTGTTACCGGGATCCCCTCAGCCTCCACTCTGCGGAGCAGACGTGGTAAAAGTTTCAGTGGAGGAAAGGCATAGATCAGCTGGTACTGCTCCCATGGAGCCACCAGCGTGCTGACATGTCTGCCCATCTCTTGTCCTGGACACGAATCTTGGTACCTTCCAATTGAGATGGGAGGCCAAAAGACCCACATCTAGTGTACCCCGTTGCAAGCACAGTAGCCTGAATACCTCCAGATGCAACGCCCATTCTCCTGGGCCCAGAATCTGGCGACTTAGATAATCCGCCTGCCAGTTCTCCACTCCCGGGATGTAAAAGGCCAAAAGGGCCCGTACATTTCGCTCAGCCCACTGAAGGACGTGAGCGATCTCCCGTGTGGTGGCCGAGCTTCTTGATCCTCCTTGACGATTGACGTATGCCACAGCCGTGGAGTTGTCTGACAGGATCCTGATCGGGCACCCTCGAAGTCTTATCGACCATGTGGAGAGGCATAGCTTGATCGCTCTCAGCTCGAGCAGATTGAACGGCAACTTGGATTTCTCCACCGACCAGAGGCCCTGGGTTGACTGAACTCCCATTACTCCCCCCCAGCCGGTCAGGCTGGTGTCCGTTGTGATCAGTATCCATTTCAGAGGTAGGAACGACTTCCCGGAGTTCTGGGGATCAAAGCCACCAGATCAGAGAGTCCCTGACTAACTGGCTCACCTGAATCTGCCGATCCAGGGACAACGGAGATTTGTCCCATTTTGTCAAAATCTCCTTCTGCAGGACTTTGGTGTGAAACTTGGCATATGGTACTGCCTCGAAGGAGGTCACCAAGAGTCCCAGAAGCATAGCGATGATCACCTGCGGTTCATCAACAGTTTTACCGTGGCTCTGAGAGTCTTCAGCTTGTCTGAAGAGAGAAACACTCTCGCTTCCATGGAGTCCAGCAGCAAGTCTAGGTACTCCAACGCTGAGTTGGCACGATCACCGACTTTTTTAGGTTCAACAACCACACAAATTCCTGCAGGGTCTGCATGGTGATCGCCACATCCTCCTCTAAATCTAAGGCAGAAAATGCTCTCAGGATGAGATCGTCTAGGTATCCCACGAACGCGATCCCGCATTGCTGCAGCAACGCCAAAACAGGAGCCAATACCTTGGTAAAGACTCAGGGGCTGATGCCAAACCAAAGGGGAGAGCCACAAACTGGTAGTGGGCTTCCCTGACTGCAAATCGCAGAAATCTCTGATGCTGAAGGCATATGGGTATGTGCAGGTACGCATCCTGGATGTCTAAAGACACCAGGGGATCCCCTTGATGGAGTGCAGCAGCGACTACTGAGTGAACTGATTCCATTCTGCACTTTCACAAAGTGGTTGAGGGCTCTTAGGTCCAAGATTGGACGTACTCCTTCCTTTTTGAGAACTACAAACAGGTTTGAGTAGAACCCCTGGAAGCGTCCCGAAACCGGAACAGGTGCCATCACTCCACGACTCAGCAGGTCCCTTACTGCCCCCAATAGGGCCTCCCAGCGAGCCGGGAGAACGGGTATGCTGGAGGGGAAGAATCTGTTTTGCGGCCAAGAGAGAAACTCTATCTTGTAGCCGGAAGAATAGGATCGCAGACCCAATGGTCGGACAGCCGAGAGGTCCACCAGGCTGCAAATTCCCGAAAGCGACCCCCCACCCGTGTTGCGGGTGGGGGCAAACCTTCATGCGGCAGCACTCTTGCTCACAGGCTTGTTAGGCTCGCGGTTCCAGGGACACTTTGGTCCTTCAGAAGTCGTCTTGTCGGGCTGGGGAAGCTTGTTCAATGCCCCGGGCGGACTAAAAGGCCGTTTGTGAGTGGAAAAAGAGGGCCCTTGCCTATGGCGTGACTCCTTAGCCTTCCTGGCCTGTGGGAGTAGAGTACTCTTACCACCTGTGGTATTTTTAATAATGTCATCCAAAGAGGCTCCAAAGAGCTGGTCGCCAAGGAAGGGAAGATCCGTCAGGGCTTTTTTGGATGCCTGGTTGGCAGACCAGCATTTTAATTAATTTAGGCACCTCAGCATCACTGCTGACACTGAAGCCCTGGATAACAGAAGGAGGGTATCCAGGGCCACATCACAAACGTACTTAAGGCCTTGCACTAGTTGGTCTGCTAGTTCAACGCAGACAGGAGAAGCCTGTTCTCCCAATTTGCGGTGCAACAGTTTTGCCCACTCAGTTAGTGTCTGCGACACAAGTGTGGATGCCTGTACTGGTCGCATGGTTGACCCCACAACCGTAAGCAAGGAACGAGCCACTGCCTCGGCCTTCCTGTCCTTGAATGCAGGAGGCCCCTCTACCAGGATTGTGGTTACTTAGTTTAACCTGGATACTGGGGGGTCCACGACCAGAGGAGCTGACCATTTTTTGAGAAGGCTCTCCTCAAAGGGTAGCGAACCACCATGTATTTGGGGACCGAAAAGGTCAGTTGCGGTCGACCCCATTCCTTGTAAATTAACTTATCAAAATAAGTCAGATACGGGAACACCTTATATGAACAGGCTGGCTTACGGGACCCAAAAGGGACCGCTACATCAGCAGAGGGATCTGCTGGCTCCTGAATCTTCAGGGTATCACGCACAGCTGTGATAAGTGCTCCAACAAACGATTTGTCATGTACGGACCCGGATGAGGACTCATCCTCACTGGTCCTGGTCAGCATCATCTGAAACGACAGAGCAGGGGTCACCAGCCTCAGCAGGGCCCGAGCTCTCCCCGAAGGATGGGGGGGCAGGGGCCGCTTTTTAGCACCTTGCGCCCATGCACTGCCTCCCTCTTGGCAACGAACAAATTGAGGACCGCCGACAAAGCGCCCAGAGGCACTGCACTGTCTGCAGCTGAACCGGTTGCAATGGCCTGGATTTCGAGGGAAGAAACACCAGTTTCTGAAGCCATGCTGACCCTACCCTGTCTGCCACCTGATGGGGACTTAGGACAGTGATGGTCCCACCCTCCTACTGCTGATGGCTGAGAGGTTCTTTCCACCCTGACAGGTTCGATAGGATTGATTACTGAAAAAGTAAAGAAAAGCACATGGAGCAGCACTAAAGTAATAATAATAATAGGAACACACGACAAAATACTTACTTTTTTGCAGCACTCTCTTGATTCTTCTGTACTGATCCTGCTCCCTCAATTTCAGGTCTGACTATCATTTCCCAAGTTGATCCTTGGATAGTCATACCCCAAAATTCTTCTACAGATTTTTCACAACTTTAGTCATGATTTTGGCCTTTCGCACATTTGGGTTGCTGGACGGTCCATATTTCCCATCATAGTCATCCCTCTTCAAGATGTCCACCATCTCAGGAAAGGATATATTTGATGCCTTAAATCTCCTGGATCGTGACGTTTGTGGCTCTGGGCTTTCGTCATTGCTGCTCTCCTCTGCATGCACCTGTAGTCTCTCCGCCACGTGCTCTCCCACTGCTCTGAAAGAGAAGGGGCGAGGAATATACTAGAAAGAAGGTCAGGGGAGGGCGGAGTTTCACGCATGTGTATATAAAGCATAACACACGTGCGTCGTACGTACAAATGATCTGTGAGCGGAGGATGGAGTACCGATCGTGCTAACGAAGGTACAATTTTAACTTGGGGCACTAGTGGCCTATACTGCTTATAGATTGAGGCCTATATTGGGACAAGATTATGAGAGTTTAGCCCGACATTAGGGTTTGTCTTGTGTTGTGTCTTGCAGAGAAAATGGATAGATTCAATGATCATGACTTTCTCCCCATCTTCATTGATAAATACAGGGAGCTGACCTGTCTGTGGCAGGTGAAACACCCATTTTATAATAATAAAATTAAGAGGAAGGCAGTGCTGGATCAGTTGCTGGAATTGGTGAAGCCAGTGATTCCCACGGCAACCATCCCCTATTTGAAGTGCAAAATTGGTGGCCTGAGGAGCACATATAATAGGGAACACAAAAAGGTCCAAGATTCTATGAGATCAGGAGCAGCAGCAGATGACGGTTATGTCCCCAAGCTGTGGTACTACGATAGACTGCCGTTTTTGTCAGACCAGACTGAAATCACTCTCAACCCTTCCTTCCACTCTTCCACCTCAAATGAGGCTTCAGAAGTCCAACCTGGGCCTTCCACCCAGGAAGATGTGGAGGAAGATGTGGAGGAGCCCAGCATGAGTCAAGTATAGCATTGTTCAACACATTTCTTGACCAGAAATGAATGAGGTTAACTAGATGTTATTATTGATCACTAATTTCAGAATGAACAAAGTGCTTTACATATCAATAGACAGTAGTAGCCAAAAATTATTGGGACAAGAATGACAAATGTTGGTGTCAGAAGTATAGTCTTTTCTAAAAAGAAATGTGCAGCATGACGAATGAGCTATCTCCATTACAAACGCTAGTTTTACCAAACCGAGCGCTTCTGTCTCGTACTTGATTCAGAGCATGCATGGAATCGAACATTTTTTGTTGGAAATTCCGATCGTGTGTACGCGGTATGAGAGTGTGCTGCCTATTCAAGTGCTCTGGTACTGTAAAGGTGTCACAAAATGTTTCCACAACTGCAAAATTTGTAATCTTTGCTGCAGGGTAAATCCTATATTATATTTCAGAGTTTGTAGCCTTTTATGGTGCTTCAGCACTGTAAAAGTGCCACAAATTTGTTTCTGAAGCTTAATCACAGTTGCAAAAATTTGTAATGTTTGCAGCAGAGAATCCTGCATTGTGCCTCAAAGTTTGCATCCTATTCTGGTGCTCCAGCACTAAAAAATATTGAGGCTGTTTTCTCTGATAACACACTAATGTTTATTTCAAAATAAGACCTGTCTTGTCTCCTCATTTGGTTTGCTTAGCCAAGCTCCTTGCATACTATTCAACTACTGTACAATATTTGAGGCTATTTTCTTGCAGATAAAACACCCTGTATTTCAATATACCCTTTGTATTTCAAAATAACTTGCCTCACCATATTTTGGCCTAACCAAGCTGTTTACATTCTGTTCAGCCACTGTTCAATTTTGTAGATATTTTCTCTCAGGTAAAATACTCTTATTTTTATTTTAATATAAATTCTGCATTGTTACTCCCTCTTTTATTGTGGCCTAACCAGCTGCTTTACAATATTTGTGGCTATTGTCTGTCAGATAATACACTCCAATGTATATTTCAAAATAAATCCTGTCTTGTCTTATTATTTCATGCCTAATAAAGTGCTTGCATTGTGTTCTGATGCTGGCCAATTTCTACCAAACCCATACCTGAAGTCTACGTTTTATTTATTTTGGGAATATTTGGGAATGCAGGGTTCAGGGAATGTGAGGTTGTGGTTTTGCATTTTTTGTGCACTCTGCTTTGATATTTTATAAAACTTTTAAGTACAATGCAGTGAAACACTGTGAAATAAATAATCCTATAAATTATACTATTAAACTGTTGTACCACTAGCAAGTTTGTATGAAGTGGAGTGCTTTAACTTTATTTAATTTTTTATTAACCACTTTCACCCCCTTCCTGTCCAGGCCAACTTTCAGCTCTCAGCAATGTCACACTTTGAATAACACTTGACATGCAACACTGTACCCATATGACATTTTTATATTTTCTTCTGGTGGTCTTTAATCACTACTGGGTTTCTTATTTAATGCTAAACAAACAAAAAAATACAGATTTAAAAAAAAAATAGTTTTTCTTAGTTTCTGTAAAATTTTGCAAAATAAGTATTTTTTCTTTTTTACTGATGTGTACTGATAGGCTGCACTGTTGAGACAGGACTAATGGGCGGCTGATGAGGCGGCACTATTGGGCAGTGATGGGCCCTCATGAGGAGGCACCGATGAGGCTGCACTGATAGGTGGCACTGATAGGCGGCACTAATGGGCAATGACAGGCGGTACTGATGGGCACTGATTGTCAATGGTGGGGCTGCACTGATGATCATTGCCTGATTATCAATGTAAACGATGTGCTGACAGGCTTGCCATTTAATAGCTCTCCTTTCCTCCCACAGACATAGCATGGGAGGAAAGGACTACCAATAACTGATTGGACACAGCTTATTACATGGTAAACTGCTACTGTGATTGGCCCTTTACCCCGATCTGTAATCAGCTGTGTCTGAAGGATGCAGAGGTCACAGAGCATGCCTGATGAGTGCCACAGGAGGCACACAGTGGACAGGGCTCTGAGAGGACTTCTATTGACACCCTCCCAGAATAGGGCGAGCGCACTGTAGCCGTCTTTTAGCTATAGCACGGTTGGCAAGTGGTTATAGGAAACCTTCCTATAGCTTTTAGTTGTGTTGCAGCTGCTACTTCAACCATTCAATTCAGGCCTATTACTGCTTGAAAAAAAATTGAGTATCAAAGTACAAACTACCTAAAAACATTTTTTTAAGTTGTAATGAATCATATTGGAGTGCTACTGTATTTAGGTCAAGCTGATGCTCTTCTTGAAAATCGTACTATTCCATAACACATATAGCTTGGAGGCATCGCTAAAGCATGTGCAATAATATCTTGGATTGCGAGTAACGCAGTTTACGAGCGTTTCACAATACAAGCTTTTTTTTTTTTTTCAAATACTGACTCGATTTGCGAGCATTGTCTTGCAAGACGAGCAGGATTCAAGCCTTTGGGGTGTGCAGTACCGCATGTGGCCAGAGATGCAGGGGCGCCAGTGATGCTTGGAGACACTCCATTACCGAGTGTCTCCGAGCATCTGCGAGTGTCTCCGGTGCCAACGCACCTCTGGCCACATGCAGTACTGCATACACCAGCAGTGATACTGGAACCAATTATCTGAGTTTCCATTGATTCCTATGGGGAAACTTGCTTTGATATATGAGTGCTTTAGATTACAAGCATGCTTCTGGAATTAATTATGCTCGCAATTCAAGGTACTACTGTATTTTAAAATATTGATGTTTTCCCATGTTCCCCTTGTAGACACAGAAAAGGACTACTGTATGGTACTTAAATATCGGACAAGTTTATGTTTGTGGAAAGGAGTGCAATTAAACTTATAAATGTGAACATAAAGGTATCATCCTGGTACAATAGTTATGGACAAAGGATGATAGATTTTGGGACTTTGACTATACCCCTATGTTAACTTTGCTCTTAACAAACAAAAAATATAATACAGTCTATCTAAAAAACGTAATCTTTTATTTCATACAATGGGGGTCCTTTTATTAAAGGACCTCCATTGCACTGCAGAATTGCAGAATTTAACAACAGAATTTGTCCCGCCATAGAATGCAGCAGGGTTTGCAGAGCTTCGGAAGAGATTTGCTAAGCCCTTAGCAAATTGTTCCTGGACAAATTAGACCATCACTATTTATGTACTACAATTCACACAGGGGAATTGTATAAAGGTACCATATGTTTATACTTGCAAAGCGCTCTGTTCTGTAATCCTTTTTAATGTTGTCACCATTATTAAGCACTTTGTATCGTATGTATTATTGACACCCTGGCCCCTGCCCACAGTCCCCCCCCCCCCCCCCCCCCCAGGCAGCATAAAAGCTTTCTGACTGGCTCTGTATCCACAGTTATGAAAAAGGAGCCAACCTGTATGCTCCAAAACGCATCACCACTGCCTCTGACATCACATCCAGGTACCCCATCACATCCAGGTATCCAAGCTTGTCCCGGCAGCGAGGCTGCTCTTCCTAGATTCCAATACACAGCTCTCCACTGCTGGCCGGTTGGAATACATCTTGTGGCTGCTACATCTTAAAGGAAACCTCCTGCTGGACGTCCTATACATATTGATGAGCCTGTATACTTTTAATATCTTCTGATGCCGCATACACACGACCGGACTTTCCGGCAGACTAGGTCAGTCGGTAATCAGTACGTCAGAAAATCCGATCGTGTGTGGGCTAATCCGATAGTTTTTCACATAAAAAATCAGACAGACCTAGAAATAGAAAATGTTTCAAATCTGTCCGACGGACTCAATTCCTATCGGGAAAACCGTTCGTCTGTATGCTGGTGCGACTGACCAAATACGACGCAAGGCAATCTATTGGCTACTGGCTATTGAACTTCCTTTTTTAGTCCCGTCTTACGTCATCATGTTCAAAACAAATGGACTTTCGAACTAACTTAGTCCGTTCTTGTGTGGCCAAGTCCGTTCGTTCGGAAAGGTCCGTCGGAACGCCGCCGAAAGTCTGTCGGGAAGACCGTTGGACCTAGTCTGCCGGAAAGTCCGGTAGTATGTGTTTTTAATCTTCCTTGGACAATTAAAGGGCTTTGTTTTATTGCACTTAGAACCACCCTCATTTCGTTTGGTGTTCAGACTTGCAGTCTGTATTCCCAGATGTTTTTTTAATACAGCTCCTAATATGTGATGAATGACCTATGGCTTGTTTACTGTTCTGTTCAATACAGAACAAGCTCACATAAAATCTTCATTAAAGCAAGCCTACTTTGTTTACTTAGATTGAAACTATCGATAAAGGCAAAGAAGATGGCTAGTAAGGTGAATAAGCAGATGTGCTACTTTTATGAGACTGTAGGAACCAATCCTATTACCTTATAAAGAACTCAGACGTATCAGGAGCTGATATCTAGTCATTTCTCAATTCTCTTTCATCTGGCTCCAGGGTGTACTCACTGTACGAGGCACAAAAATTCCCTAATGTGTTTTCTTTTATTCATATCACACTGCAGGCTCTAATAGGTAGAGTTGATTCCATACACAATATTCTACTCATGGTGTTTGTTATTATTTGTAAGGTGTAAGTTTGTGATATGTTGCATCCACAATGAGGGGATATAAAGCAAAACGGCAATATCTAGCATCTATTGCAAATGCAAATTGCAACTGCTTTTTACCTGGGGCCCTGGAGAGAAAGCTTCAGCTTTTGTACATGCACCAGAACATTTATTAATACCTCTGATCCTTTTTTTAACAGAAAGCAGATACAGTAGCAAGTGCTTATAAGAAAATATATTTTTACAGTTCTGGCACTGAACAACAGAGGGAGAATTTACGAGTCACACTGCAAACGCTCAACACATTTGGATGAAAAAGAAAAACTTTTAACTGCTCTGCAATGCTGCCTATGTCATTCAATGATCTTGTCCAGTCCAGTGTAAAATAATACCATACCAATTAAAAAAGGGGATGTTAATAAAACAGGAATTCTAAGGAAAATATAAAAAACATATAAACAAAAAAGAATCTAATAGTATAAACTCTGCTCGCTAGTGACACTTTTTATTTTTTATCATTTATGTCTCTTTTTCCATTGGTTGAACTAGGTGGACTTGTGTCTTTTTTTAATCTATGTAACAACATGTGAAAGAAGCAATTCTTTTTTTCCTTCTGCGTATCGGTTCCTTTAAGTTAGTCACAATGCGGTGGCATCACTATTGTTGTAAGAGTCCCCGGTGAGCTATTATTAGATCTGTTGCTCACAGGAAACACCTTTTTACCAAACGGTGTATGACCTGCATGCTAGCAAGATGCAGATCACACGTGTACTGAGAACGTGTGCTCCGAGAGCAAGAAAGAACATTCCACTGAGATATAAAGGGGAATATGAGCTGGTGGTATCATGTAAAGGTTAATCCAATCCCTCTAATTAGAAAACCATCACATATTAACTAGTAATTAAAACCAGTGTCATCCCAGATAATCTGTAATCAAATACACAAGAAAAATTGAAAAACAATATTTCTAACACACCTAAGATTCAGGATGCTGAATAAAGTGAATTAAAACAAATGTTCAATTAAAATTTTAAAATTTTCAGGTTTCTACTACTTTTTGAAACCAGGAGCATATAGAAGCAGATGTTGTTTGCAGCAAATGCAAAACGCCTTCCAAAGTGTAGTGCTATGTTTTTGCTGCAGTGTAGAATGGATCAGTGTGTCACTGGGTGTTCATGACCCCCTACACATCCTCAGTGTGGTTTTATAGCACCAAACATTTGTTCTTCTGTTTGAGCCTTGATACTGTCATTCAGCAGATACCATGTGATCAGTGTTCCAGGACAATTTATTAAATGGGTAAAAATTTGCAGGTCACTGTTATTTAGTAGCCCCCCTCCCTGCATTTAAACACTTAGTAAAACCTACAAAGAAAAAAAGAAAAAATGAAAAGTACCTCCTCTTACTCCTTCAATATTCCACCTGATAAAACTATTCTGCTACTTTTTGTGATTGTGGGAAAGATCACAATCTCATGAAACTGGTACAGGAATTGTCAGATTTTGGACCTTACGCTTTGGCCTGATGAGGTTGAGTGCTATCAATGGTTAATAGGCAAGTGGACCAGAAATTGAGGTGTGTGTGTTCGTTAGATTCTCTAATACTTAGCATGGTCAAATAAACATTTGTTTTTCACCAGAGAGACAAGAAAATTCATGGAGCAGGATAAAAAAAAAAAAAATCTTTAATAATCAAAATTCTAACTGTGAATGTGGTTTTTGCTTGGGAAAAATTGTTCTTATTGTATGAAACCTAAGTCTGGGTAGATATGTCTTAGATAGATCTGGGATTTCATTAAAATAGCATGTCTGGAGGTAATTGTAAGGGTTTTTTAACAAAATTAGTTTGAGTAGAATTCAAAATGTTAGGAGCTGTTTGGAAAGCAAAGGAATGGACAAACAAGAGGTTATTCTGGGTATTTAGTATAGAAGTTGAGCTAATGTGTGTAGCGACCATAACCCGTTGCAGGGCGGCCTTGACTAAATGGGCTTACCGGTTACCTTCTCTTGGCCGGCTCTTCCACTTCTAGGGGTTCTCAGGGTTGATTCCCAACCACTTGTACACTGACACAGATAAAGTCCTTTCAAAAAGGTTTATTCTGCAGTAGAACTTTCACAACACAGTCTCTTAGGGAACAAAGGGCACGGGTGAAGAACTCAGGTACCTTGAACTGCAGGTTTAACAAAGTCTCTAGATCCACCCAGAGAGTAGCCACTCGCAGCTGGGTACTTCAAGGCTGAACAGATCTCTAGCCAGAGATCATGGCAGTCAGCATGTTGACTCTAAACTTGAACAATCAACTGAGGGTGAACAGGAACCTGTTTCCACCATACCTGGAACTTTGTCCACTTCCTCAATGGTACTGGAAAAGTGTGAATTCATCAATGTCCTTCTCAATTCAGTAACCAGGCACTTCTCAGAATGCCACTTGCCGGCCCTCCTCCGAAGAGTCCTCCCCCGGTCACTTCCACGAGCTGCGGTGTCCCTCCAAGCCGAGAGCACACCCGGACACTTTGAATCCTCCCTCAGTTACAGCGCCTCGGACCAGCCGGTTCTGAGACTCGGGAACAGACGGATCCCTACCCCAGACCAGGTTGGTCTATGAGGGGCCACTGACAGGAACATGTTGCGAGGTGTCGAACACCCCATGACCGGGACCCATCACGGGGCTACCCCGGCCCTGGAACCAGAACAGACCACACGGGTCTCACGAACAACCCCGCAACCCTGAACACGTGACCCACACCTGTTTAAGTACCCCCTCTCAGACTCCTCAGCGGGCCCTGGCACTCCCGCTGATTGGCTCCGAGAGGGTCGATACCAAAACATCCAACCAGACTTGGTTCTGGCCTGTCATGTGCACCTCACCGTTCACATGACCAGGCAGAACTTTCAAACATAGCCTGGTCAGACTGGTGTTAGGCCTACCTACAATAATTAACCCTCACAATCTTATTATCCTGAGGCAAAAACTAAATTTACAATGCGTGTGACACTTGATCCCAAATGTCATCCGCTACATGTGCATATTAGTAGTAAAATTACAGAAATAGTGAATCTGCACATTGCTATTAGTAGATGTAATAGATGTAAGAGTAATTAGGGTGTGGCATGGACATAGATAAGGGGGGGGTTTGGGTGTATGAACCCCCAGAGCAGTTATGTTTGTGGAAAAAATGGGAGCTTTGTACTTGTCCCGCCAGGTCCGTAATTGTCAATCGACCGGAACAAGCCAAACTCCTATATTGATCTAGCCACTGTAGCTGTCAGCCTCCCCCTCCTCCCTCCTCCATCGATGCCAATTTAGATCTAGGCTCAGATGGGGAGCGGGACGCTCTGCTGACATATCGGCTTGGCTTGGGCAGGGGGCAGGGCACTCCACTGGCATCTTGAGTTGACACAGTTGGGGGTGCGGCGCTCCACTGACATCTAGGGTTGGCTTAGGCAGGGGGCGGGGTGCTCTGTTGACATCTCGGTTCGGCTCAGACAGTGGGGGGTGCTCGGCAGGGTGGTCTGCTGACCCGGTGCACACTGTGTGGTGACACAAAGGTACCTTTTTCACTAATTTTAAATATACTGCAAGGAGGGGGAGCAGGAAGAGAAGAGGATCATTTCCTACCCTCAGTGCCCTGGACTGCAGCAGAAAGTTAAGGTCCAGTACATGACAGCTCCACACCACAAACTGCCCTACCATCTGCTGGAAAGAATATGCAGGAGGTCACTGATGTAAGAGGGGAGTAGGGACCCTAAAATAAGGGTAATCTGTCCACATTCTCTGATTATCTCCTGTAATCCATCCACAGTCTCTGATTATCTCCTGTAACCCGTCCGCAGTCTCTGATTATCTCTTGTAATGCATCCACATTCTCTGATTATCTCCTGTAGTCTGTCCGCAGTCTCTGATTATCTCCTGTAATCCTTCAGCAGTCTCTGATTATCTCCTGTTATCTGTCCGCAGTCTCTCCCACCGACCCTTAAGCCCCTTCCGCAATATTTTTTGTGGCACGCGTATTCTCTCCTTGGCATACCCCTCATTCTCAAGTTCAAAGATTTAGAGGTATGTTTTGCATGTATGGACTCAGCACAGTACCACTTCTCTTTTATGGTATACTGGGTTAAAATCAGTGAGTGTTTTGCTTTCCACAAGATGGTGCCCCTTTTGCACCTGCCCAGTAAGATTGGCTATTACAGTGCACCATCCTGTGATGGCTACTCCGATGGCTGAGAGCACTGGCTGCTGTGTTCTGGTGGGGGGCATCCCCCTGTCAGAACACAATAGCACAGTGGGGAAGATAACTGTACTGCATGTGTTAGTACAGTGATCTGTCTGACTGAACGAAAAAAAGCTGACAGCGTGCACCAGGCCTTAGACTGGACAATAGCCAACCTCACTGCAACGTTCATAAAAACTGTAAGAAGGTAAAAACTGAAATAAGGTTAAATTTTCAAGAGGATCTGAGAAAATTGAATTAAGGATGTGATTACTTACTATAAGCAACATTGTTTTTCCCTTTTCCAGTCATTATGAATTTAGTGCAATTTGTTTTATTTAAAATTACTTTTACTTTGTAGCTGCTGCTGAACCTTCCCCCCCCCCCCCCCCCCCCCAGAATAAAAAATGATCTATGGCCCTGGGGTGTGAAGTAGATTTTCAGACTCCTTCAAAGAACTGGAGGCTTTTCTTTTCTGCAAAGGGTGGTGCAGACTGTTCAGAACTTGTATGACGGCATTCTAAAAAGGACTGAACCTAGTCTAAAAGCAAAGGGTGGCTCTATGTTTATATGATCATTGATATTTTGCTATTGTTAGATATTTTCACCCCCTGCATATTCTTGTTTGGTGAAATGATATACATAACTTAAATATGTATTGCTTTATAAAACATACAGTATAAGAATGCTCTATATACAAAAAAAAAACAGAGAGATACTGTATGTGTATACACTGATGTCAGGAACTACTGATATGTTTTTTTGAACTTCCTGCCATGGCATTAACATTTTTGTCAGCGCAGATTAAAGAGAATATGGATTTTTAAATGTCTTTATTGATTTTGCTAATTGAACCCAACAGGTGCTAGAATATAGAGGTCGACCGATATATCGGCCGGCCGATATATCGGCCGATATTTGCCGTTTTTTAAATAATCGGCATCGGCCGATTCTGCTGATAAAAAGCCGATTCTACAGCGGGACTTTGAAAGAAGTCAGTGTGAGTTGCTGAGTCGTCATAGCAACACTTTCCTCCTCTCTGGGCAGACTGCCAAGAAAAGAACTAAATGTTACAATGTTTACACTGAATGAATGAAGTCATCTCTGTGTAGAAGTTCTCAGTTTAACCATTTAACCACTTGAGGACCGCCGTATTGCCATTGTACGTCAGCACAATGGCACAGGCAGGCACAATCACGTACATCTACGTGATTGCCTTCCAGCGGGTGGGGGGTCCGATCGGACCCCCTCCCGCTGGTTACGGCGGTCCGATTCGGTCCAGGAGCGCTCCGTGATGAGGGGATGGCCGTTGGTTTTCGGCCACCCCCTCTGGATCGCTCCTGGCCAATGAGAAGCTTCCTCCCCTGTGTATTGTTTACACAGGAAGGAGGAAGTGATGTCATTCTCCTCGGGGCGGTCTTTTTGACCGGACTACGAGGAGAAGAGTAAAAGTAAGTGTGCACCAACACTACACTGACATGTAGGTACACACAGGCACACAAACCCCCCCCGATCCCCCCCCGCCCCCCCTCCCCCCCCAGTCACAGTGTCACTGATTGCATTGATCATTTCTTTACTGATCAATGCATTCAGTGTCAGTTGTGACAGTAAAAACTGTCAGGACAGTTAGTGTTAGGTCCAGGGTAGCCCCCTATCACCCCCCAATAAAGATTTAACCCCCTGATTGCCCCTAGAGTTAACCCTTTCACCCCCTTTTGCCAGTGTCACTAAGCGATCATTTTTCTGATCGCTGCATGTGTCGCTAGTGTCGCTAGGTAGCTAGTTATTTTTTTAGGTTCACCGCCAGGTTTTTATATCGCTAGGTACCCCGATATACTACCCAATAATGTTTTTAACCCCCTGATTGCCGCTAGTTAACCCTTTCACCCCCTTTTGCCAGTGTCACTAAGCGATCGTTTTTCTGATCGCTGCATTAGTGTCGCTACAGTCGCTAGGTAGCTAGTTATTTTTTTAGGTTCACCGCCAGGTTTTTATAGCGCTAGGTACCCCGATATACTACCCAATAATGTTTTTAACCCCCTGATTGCCGCTAGTTAACCCTTTCACCCCCTTTTGCCAGTGTCACTAAGCGATCATTTTTCTGATCGCTGCATGTGTCGCTAGGTAGCTAGTTATTTTTTTAGGTTCACCGCCAGGTTTTTATATCGCTAGGTACCCCGATATACTACCCAATAATGGTTTTAACCCCCTGATTGCCGCTAGTTAACCCTTTCACCCCCTTTTGCCAGTGTCACTAAGCGATCGTTTTTCTGATCGCTGCATTAGTGTCGCTACAGTCGCTAGGTAGCTAGTTATTTTTTTAGGTTCACCGCCAGGTTTTTATAGCGCTAGGTACCCCGATATACTACCCAATAATGGTTTTAACCCCCTGATTTCCGCTAGTTAACCCTTTCACCCCCTTTTGCCAGTGTCACTAAGCGATAATTTTTCTGAACGCTGCATCAGTGTCGCTAGTGTCGCTAGGTAGCTAGTTATTTTTTTAGGTTCACCGCCAGGTTTTTATAGCGCTAGGTACCCCGATATACTACCCAATAATGGTTTTAACCCCCTGATTGCTGCTAGTTAACCCTTTCACCCCCTTTCACCAGCGATCACAGTATAAGTGTCACTGGTGACGCTGGTTAGCCAGTTAGTTATTTAGGTTCCCCGTCAGGTTTTTATATAGCGCCAGGGACCCCCATATACTACCTAATAAAAATTTGAACCCCCTGATTGCCCCTAGTTAACCCTTTCACCACTGATCACCGTATAAGTGTTACGGGTGACTCTGGTTAGTTTGTTTTTTATAGCATTTTATATTCAAATCCGGAAGGCAGTGCTTGGTTTTCGGGGTCCCGTACGTGGCTAGGCTCCCAAAAAGTCCCCCACATGTGGTATCCCCGTACTCGGGAGAAGCAGCAGAATGTATTTTGGGGTGTCATTTCACATATGCCCATAGCATGTGTGAGCAATATATCATTTAGTGACAACTTGGTGCAAAAAAAAAAAAGTTTGTAATATTCCCGCAACTTGTGGCAAAATATAAAATATTCCATGGACTCAACATGCCTCTCAGTAAATAGCTTGGGGTGTCTACTTTCCAAAATGGGGTCATTTTGGGGGGTTTTGTGCTATTTTGGCATTTTATGGCCTTCGAAACTGTGATAGGTAGTGAGGAGTTAAATCAAAAATTTGCACCCTTAGAAATCCTGAAGGTGGTGATTGGTTTTCGGGGTGCCGTGCGCGACTAGACTCCCAAAAAGTCCCACACACGTGGTATCGCCATACTCGGGAGAAGTAGCGGAATATATTTTGGGGTGCAATTCCACATATAACCATGGCATGTGTGAGCAATATATCATGTAGTGACAACTTTTTGTAAAAATTTTTTTTTTTTTTTTTTTTTTGTCATTATTCAATCCCTTAGGACAAAAAAAATAAATATTCAATGGGCTCAACATACCCATCAGCAATTTCCTTGGGGTGTCTACTTTCCAAAATGGGGTCATTTGGGGGGGATTTGTACTGCCCTGCCATTTTAGCACCTCAAGAAATGAGATCGGCAGTCATAAATTAAAAGCTGTGTAAATTCCAGAAAATGTACTCTAGTTTGTAGACGCTATAACTTTTGCGCAAACCAAAAAATATACGCTTATTGACATTTTTTTTACTAAAGACATGTGGCTGAATAAATTTTGCCCTCAATGTATGACTAAAATTTAGTTTATTCGATTTTTCTTATAACAAAAAGAAGAAAATATCTTTTTTTTTCAAAATTTTCGCTCTTTTTCCATTTATATCGCAAAAAAAAAAAATCGCAGAGGCAATCAAATACCATCAAAAGAAAGCTCTATTTGTGGGAAGAAAAGGACGCAAATTTCGTTTGGGTGCAATATTGCATGACCGCGCAATTACCAGTTAAAGCAGCGCAGTGCGAAATTGCAAAAAGACCTCTGGTCCTTAAGGTGTTTATTGGTCCGGAGCTGAAGTGGTTAAATACTTTTCTTACACGTGTTGCTTACAAGTAAAAATCCTGTATTTTCTGCCAGAAAATCACTTAGACCCCCAAAAATTATATATATTTTTTTTTAGCAGAGATCCTAGGGAATAAAATAGCGGTTGTTGCAATATTTTATGTCACACGGCATTTGCACAGAGGTCTTTCAAATGCATTTTTTTGGGAGAAAAATACACCATTTAAAAAATAAAAATAAAATAAAAACAGTAAAGTTAGTCCATTTTTTTTTTTTTTGTCAAAGTTTTGACTACCCGTTTTTATTTAATATATAGTTTTTTTTTTTTTTTTTTAATCTAGATCATACATACAAGTAAACTGATTGGAGGTTTGTTTTGTTTAATAAATGTTTAAGTGTAAGAAATTTTCTGTATCACTAATGAAGGCTGCTTTCACACTGGAGCGGGCAGGCGTTGATGGTAAAACGCAAGTTTTAGCGGCGCTTTACCATCATTTTAGCGGTGCTATTTGGCTGCTAGTGGGGCACATATAACCCAGCTAGCGGCCAAGGAAGAGGTTAAATGCACCCATGAAGCACCGCTTTGGCAGTGGTGCCCATTCATATCAATGGGCAGGAGTGGTGGAGGAGCGGTATACACCACTCCAAACGTGCTGCTTGGAGGACTTTTTTTTTAAGATCCTGCCAGCGCATCGCCTCAGTGTGAAAGCACTCTGTCTTTCACGCAGACTGCAGGGGAGCCATTTTGCAGGCACTTTACAGGCGCTATTTTTAGCCCAAAAGCGCCTTAAAAAACGCCCCAGTGGGAAAGGTGTGTTAGATCAAGGGGGATTAAAAATAAATAAATAAAAGAAAATAAAATCGGCCTAACATATCGGCCCCAAAAAATCGGCATTATATATCGGCTATCAGCCACCATGATTTCTAAATATCGGCATCGGCATCGGCCAGAGAAAAACCCATATCGGTCGACCTCTACTAGAATACCACCTTTCTACAGCTGTACTTTGAAAAAGCAGGAAAGGTCAGATTCCACAGACTGTCATATGATTTGTATAAGTGTAACGGTACCACGTGAGGGCTGCTGATTGATTCTATTCCCCACTGGCTACCCCAACTCTGCAGATCCTCTCTGACCTCTGACACCTTGGGTTCCATTCTGCAATGTGACGTCAGCAATGAGAAACTCACAGAATATCACTGAACCACTTAGAAAAGTTTACTAAAATAAGAATGGAACACAATGAAGGGCATGAATGAACACAAATTATAATTGGCAAATGTTATCACTTAATGCACATATACAGAACTTATAACCTTGTAATTACTTTAAAGAGTATATGCGAACAGGTGCACAGAGGAATAGATACTCAATATCTTTAAAACATATATTAAATACCTTCCCACTTACTGTAGGCCTCAACACACAGACAAAATGCAATAATAATCTTTGCATTCAAAAGCACAGTGTAAAGTCTAGCATATACTCAATGGCTCCACCTCGGTTGTAATTCACACTTCAACTTATAAGTAGAGCAGCAATGCTTGGTAAAAGAGGAAAATTATGAAAGTTCTTTCAACTCCAGATATCTTCAGCTAGCCTGATGTTTAAAACTGCAGTATTTGTAATCCACAAGAACAAAGGAAAGGAAATGACTGTAGAGCAAAAGATATGCTGATGGCTGTTAAACTGAAGAAATATCACAATTTTACATTCCTCCTTACAGGTGAGTGCAATACAGTACTGAACTTATAGTGCAGGAGAGAAAGACAAGGCCCCAAAGTCCAGCTGTATGATGCCTGTGAAGAAGTAGATTCACCTCCTTGGCACTACAAGTCTCACCAGCAGTCTGTAGAAAGAACTCACTCAGCAATACTGTACTCTCTACTGGTATGGCAGGTGCCCTCTCACAATGGACTCCAATAGCAGTGAGGTTCCGTATGGAATCCCCTCCTGGTGTCTCCGTCTAGTGAAGATGTCACCGCTGCGCTGTGCTGCAACCCCCGATGGGCTGAAGTGCAGGGGCTTTCAGTTGCTCTGAAGCGCAGGCCGGTCCACGTGCTAGGGTAGCAAGGCTGTACTCCGAGATCCCTCAGAGGTGGGCAATCTGGCTCTCGGCTGTATAGGCCGCAGTCTCTCACTCCTGATCACACACAGACCTCCTGCTGGCAGGTGTTGAATGGCGTCCAGAGAGGCTGAAAACAGGCCGCTCTGGTCCTTTTATCTCTCCTCCCAGCAGGCTGTGCTATGCGCTTTGCATTGTCTATCTTGTAGTTCAGGGCTGATCCAGCTAACAGAGTCACTTCCTGCTCCAAACTATATCTCCCACAATACTTTGCTGCATCCCTTCTCAAGTAGTAAAGAAAAAAATAGAGCTTAATTAAAGCTTAAAAAGCATCACTGAAGCATCATCAAAACATCGCAGAATAATCAAAAACACATCAAAAAAGCATGTTGAAACAGTAGGCTCCTTAATGTGTGTTGAAATCGAAGCAAGTGTAAATGAGCCCTTACTGCCACTTTTGCTGGAGGACTTGGTCTGTTAAAATAACAAACGTACTAGCCAGATAAACAGGTGGAAATAAAGGATGGAGCCTTAAAAAGGAAACAAAAGCAGCCACTAATGATTGGCAAGCTGCACTATAATAAATTTTTGTCTGTAAACATTAGTACCTATATTTACACATGCACATTTATGAACATAATTTCCAGAACAAGCACATTTATATAAATATGCATTAAGCCCCATACACACTATCAGATTTTCTGCTGATTTTTTCCTTCAGATTTACTAAAACCATGGAAATAGAAAGGAAAAGTAGAAATGGCGCTGTCCCCTATTACCTCAAAAATGAGGAATATGCTATCCAAATTCCCCTGTCTAAGTGCAACTTCCTTAAATTAAATGCAAAAAATAAAGTTATAAAAACAATTCTTTGTGTTATAAACCAAAATATTGTGTTAAACCCTCTGTCGGGTGTTGATAGAACAGTGATATATATGATCCTTTAGAAATGTGACCGACCCTCGTGCCTTTTCAATAACTTATCTATTTTTCAAAAGCCGTACTTTGTGTGAAAATGTATAAATAGTGCTAAACCCCCTGGTGTTTTTTTTTATATTACAACTAAAAAATTATTTGAATAAATCAAACAGACTCAGGTGACAAAAGCCTATAAAGTAGTTGTAGACTTTCAAAAAGTTGAATTAAATTAAAACATTGAAAAATTTAAAATTAGAAAGAATTAGAATCTTACACCTTATTCGTTCTTTCTAATTTAAAATTTTTTACATTTTTAATTTAAATTTTTTTTATTTAATTCAACTTTTTGAAAGTCTACGACTACTTTATAGGCTTTTGCCACCTGAGTCTGTTTGATTTATTCAAATATTTTTTTTAGTTGGAATATTCAAAAAAGCACTATTTATACATTTTCACACAAAGTATGGCTTTTGAAAAATAGATAAGTTATTGAAAAGGCACGAGGGTCGGTCACATTTCTAAAGGACCATATACATCACTGTTCTATCAACACCCGACAGAGGGTTTAACACAATATTTTGGTTTATAACACAAAAATAGTTTTTATAACTTTATTTTTTGCATTTAATTTAAGGAAGTTGCACTTAGACAGGGGAATTTGGATAGCATATTCCTCATTTTTGAGGTAATAGGGGACAGCGCCTCTTCTACTTTTCCTTTCTATTTCCATGCTTTATTCTACCCACGGGTGGAATAAATTGTAGAGGCTGCTCCAACCCCGCAGCACACAAAAAGGCACTTTTAGGCTATACAAATCCGTAGCGCAGTCCCACCTTTCCTTTTTCCTTTACCAAAACCATGTAGTGCAAGGGCCTGTCCAGGGGCGGACTGGCAACTCATGGGGCCCCCGGGCGATAGGAGATTATGGGGACCCCAGGCAATAGGAGATTACGGTGCCCCCAGGCAATAGATTATGTGGCCACACAGCATACACACACACACAAACACATAATAAATCAATAAATAAAGAAAACAAATATACACACTGAAAAGGTACTGGAGAGGCGGGGCAGCTATAATCTTGAGATTTTTTTTTTAAAAACACAGATTTTTACATACTGTCCCTGGTTTTATTGAGGCTGGCAACCCTGATGAGGCCCCTTAGTGGCATGGGGCTCTCGGGCAGTGCCCATGTGCCTGAATGGTCAGTCCGCCCCTGGGCCTGTCTGACTGCATACAAATTGAAACTCCTAAGGTTTGACCTCATATTATAAGGTTTTGGTAAATCTGAAGGAAAATAATCAGCAGAAAATCTGATAGAGTGTATGGGGCTTTACACTCAGTTTGCTTCAGGACTTTAGGAAGTAAGCGCACTGCCATTCTGATAACTTAATGGGGCATTTGACACAACACAAATCTAAATCAAAATGTGGTGAGCCTGCCTTGGCAATCATCGAGATCTCTCTGCAGCATTAAAAAGAATTCAGTAGCACATCACTGGTTCCACATTTGGCGTGCATTTTATGAAGAACCCGTAAAATCAGTGGGTGTCATATAAGGATTTAATCAGTTCGATAGCCTGTATAATTTATGTCTGCCATACTAGGGTGACCAGTATTCCTTCTGTGGTGCCTTCTAGTAAGTAAAAAAAAACGGAAGGCATGAATTGAGATAAAGCCATAGTAAAGTTAATACTTTTTGTTGAATGTATTTACTAGAATAATATTTTAGATGGCTGTTAAAAAGTTTAAAGTGATATTAAACTCAAAATTTGAAAAATGCCAAGCAAGATCTTTATGGAAGAAGGGACCTTAATGATCTCTTCTGTCGTAAATGCTTCCCACTCCTTGCCAGCAGTAATGTACAATGAGGCTTGCATTCACAGCTCACAGCACATTTATGGCACCCGCTCTGTGCTGTGATAAGTGACTCCCGTGAGCATGCACGGTAGTGAGGTCATCGCAGCCTAGTCACTCAAGTGACCAAACAGATCGAACCCAGAAGGAAGACTGAGAGAAGATAGAAGCACCCGACCACAGACAGCACAGCACTAGAGGGCATCCATTGACAGGCAAGGCTGTCATAATGTGCTAGAATGCAGTGTAAACTAGCACATTATGGCATAAACCTACAGGGGACCCATTCATAAAAAAAAAAATTGGGGGGACTTAATTCGTTAAAGAGTATTATTTCTAGTAGAAAGTCTTTTGTTGTATTGATAATATTATTACTACTACTATTACTCTTATTATATCTGCAGCACAATGTTTCGATTCCTT
This sequence comes from Lithobates pipiens, assembly GCF_037356315.1. NCBI lineage: Eukaryota > Metazoa > Chordata > Amphibia > Anura > Ranidae > Lithobates > Lithobates pipiens. The sequence goes on along the minus strand of NW_027507718.1, from coordinate 389,254,623 downwards.
GGTTCTTATGCTTTAATCTTAAACTTTCTAATTTAAGTCCATTGAAAAGACACAAGTGTCATACGATAAGCACATGACATTTGCCATATGCTTGCTATTTAAGGAACTGCTGTCTGGCTGATATCATGCTTCCACTTTGCCTCCTTTTGTAAGATGCAGTACACATTTTTGTAAGATGCTTGTACACATTTTAAAATTATATGAATTTAACAATTTTTTACACAGTGATTAAAACAAATATAAAAGTATGTAAAAAGCATTGTTTTTAAAAGGTCAGTTCTTTAAATCATGCATTCAAAAATGTTTTTGTATTGGTAACAATTTAAAAAAAAAACAATATTTAAAAAACTAAAATATTTTTATTTTCAAGTTTGACACACTTTGTACCAGAAACATAACACTAGACAACAAAGACATTGCTTTCTGAAATGTTTTTTTAAGTGAATCTTACATATTTTTAACTGTTATATATAAAAGTAACCTGTAATATAACTTATTATGCTGTTTTATATAAATCTTCTATTTTTGCAATTTCTTCTTGTGTATTTAAAGTTTAGTCAAAAACGAACTCTAATCCTACTCTATGCCACATTCTAGGACTAATCTATCTAGCCCTGTAAAGCAAAAATCGCCGTACTTACCTTTTTTGCAACCGATCTGGTCCGGTCTTCAGCAGCGGATGCTGTGAGCAGGAGAGAACTGACAACGGCTCTGAAATGCCTGGGAAGTGAAGTCACCCAAAGACTTACTATGGGGCTTTTGTTGTCGGCTGCCTCTCCTGCACATGCCTACACACTAAAGACGCCGCTGACAGCTCAGTGTGGGACCGAACCAGAGTGGCTGTAGAGCAGATAAGTATAGCAATTTTTGCTTTACGGGGCTAGATAGATTAGTCTTAGAATGTGGCATAGAGTTACTTAGTTTTTACCTAACCTTCCACTTTAAGTTTACTTTTTGCTTGCAATAAACCCTAAGTGCATGCCTGGACATGCATGATGCTTTGCATAGCTCATGCATGTCCAGGCATGCACTCAGGGCTTATTTCATGACATCTGTAGACTAATATTGCAATGTCTCTCTTTCTCGCTTAGCGAATGTGACCCCAGTGCTGATGTGCCGACATCCGGCGCCCTGCTTATCAGCCGATAATGTCCCTGGTTCTTAAGGCGCTGGTGGCTGGAAGGTTATTATAGTGCAAAATTAAAACATGTGGCTTTGTGTAAGCAAAAGGCAGGCTTGATTCATCCACTGCCTTGTATACATTTTTTTGCAAATTTTAGCCATTTTATCTGAAGAAACCCAAAGGCACCCGGGTTGAAAAAGGCTGGTCTATGTACATGTAATTTACATAACAAGTAAATCAGTTACACCCTTAAGCAAATCTGTGTTGAGTGGAATCCAGGAATTGCAGCACTTTTAAAAATATGCTGGTTTATAAGGGGTAAAAGCCAGCCAGGTGTATGCTACCTCATGGACTTATCTCTTTCATTTACTATTTATGCTTTTACTAACAGCTCGGAGTACAGATATTACTAAGTTCCTGACACGCTGACAGGAAATATGCTTTCTGCTACACAACGGCCACCCTGCCCACCCCTTCCATCCGCTGTCCATTCACAAAATACTTTACAAATGGGTTCATATAACACAAAGTCTTCCACGGCTGGGCAAGAAGAGAGGGTTGGACAGAATGGCTACATTTAAGTCCAGTGTCAGAGCGCCATAAGCATAGTGAAAGCTGTACTCCAGGCTCTAAAAGAGATAAGTCTATGAAGTGGCATACACCTTGTTGGACTTAACCCCTTCTAAGCTAGCATATTTTAAAAAGGGCTGCAATTATTGGAGTTCTGCTTAAAGTCTCAATGTCAAGCTTTGCCTACCCTTTGCCACCTCCCAAGGCTGCTTACTGGTTCTTTAATGTGATAGGCAACTTCAATTGTCAATAGAATGGTTAAAGTGGTAGTAAACTGCATGTGGTTAAAAAAATCCCTGCAAAGCGATGTCATAATGTGTTCATATGCATCGCATACCAGCACATTATGAGGGACTTAGCTTATAATGAAGCCCTCCAGCGCTGCAATGTCACTGCTGAGAGGGCTGACATCTTCCCCCGGTCTTCCTTCCTCTGGCTATGAGTGGCGGGGGCACAATGACGTCACTCCTGCGCATGCCGTTTACAGAGCAGGCTCTATAGGTCCGGGACTGTAAGCTAGACCTTCAGAGCGCATGTGCCAGTGATGTCATCAGCTGAATGCACTCTGAATATCTCCTAAACTATGTTTAGGAGATATTCACAATACAGGCAGTGCCTGGGTTACAAACCAAATCGGGTCTGTAGGTTTGTTCTTAAGTTGAATTTGTAAGTCAGAACAGGTAAATTTTTTAAGTGTAGCTCGAGCTAAAAAAATTTTTTTTATGTTTTTAGGTACCATAGGGGAGAGTTAACACCCCTGTAACATTTTTTTGCTGTTTGTGCCCCTGTTCAGAAGAGTTCATCTAACTTTCTGTTCCTATGATCATTGGATTTTGAAAATTTTGGGTTGGTGTTGAAACAAGGATTGGTGATAAAGCTTCAGTGGAGACACTTTTTCCCATGATAACTCTTACAGGAGTGAATTTCCCTTCCTAGGGGGAGATTTCCTCTCACTTCCTGTTGTCTCCTTCCGTTTTGTAAGTAGGAGTCGTTTGTAAGTCAGATATTTGTAGCCCGGGGACCGCCTGTACCTACATGTAAACCTTATGATAGACTTACCTGTAGGTGCAAGTGGTGTAACAGAGTTTACTACCACTAAGAATATAGCTAAAGTTTAGATATGCATATAACTAAAGCAGTCTATACTACTTTTTTTTCACTGATTTGCACTTAAAGTAAAAGAGTTCCTGTCACAAGGTTGTCCTCCATATTGTAGACAATTTATGTTGATCTTCAATTTACCACGTTAGTTGATCCTAAAGCAATCTTAAGTTTCTGTTTGAAAGCATCCTGTCTTTCCTTTTCAACAGGCCATTCTAGAATACAGCGGGATTTGAACATCCCTCTTCTCAGGTTTATGCTATGATTTAATTTGTAATCTGGAATATCTTCAATAAACAAGAGAATGATAGAATCACGACTTTGCTCAATGGCTTGCTGGACAGCCTGATATATCTTGAACCTTGTAGAAAGAAAACAATAATTTTTAATATAAACACAGCAAACATATAGGGTGTAAAAAAAAGTAAAGTTAAAGTATATGTTAAAGTGGAGTTCCACCCAAAAGTGGAACTTCGGCTTTAAGCACTCCTTTCCCCCTGACATGCCACATTTGGCATGTTATTTTTTTTTGGGGGGGAGGGAGTGTGTATCCTCTTTTTAGTGGGACTTCCTGTCCCACTTCCTCCTTCCTGTTCTCGGCCGCCTAGGCGACGCCTCCTCTCTCCCTAGGCGGCCCCTCTCTGCCATCGATCTTCTGGGACACAACACAGGTCCCAGAAGATTGGCTGGCCAATAGCAGAGCTCAACGCGACTCGCACATGCGCGGTGCGCACCCGGCCGTGAAGTAATAAGCTGTCAAGGCCGGGTGCCCACAGTTGCTGTGACGGCGCCGAGGAGAGGGAGAGCAACAAGGCTCCAGGTGACCACATTGCTGGACTGTGGAACAGATAAGTGTCGGTTTATTAAAAGTCAGCAGCTATGCTTTTTGTAGCTGCTGACTTTTAATAAACTAAAAAACAGATGGAACTCCGCTTTAAAGTAGTATTAAACATTCACTGTTTTTATCTTAACACATTGAGTACAATTAATATAAACATTCCCCAGTAAACTAATTGTTAAAACTCTGAGGCCCCTTTCATATGGGCTGTCTGACCAGGTCCACCTGTCAGTTTTTCAGACGGATCTGATCAGACCCTCCAATCTCCTCTATGGAGCGGCAGCCATCCGATCTGATCCTGTCCCCCAAAAACAGACAGATAGTGATCCTATTCCCCATCCGTTAGGTTGATCGGATCAGATGGAAATGGACAGGCAGTCTGACCGCACAATTGTGAATTAAAGTGAGGCAGTGCCGTAGTGCAAAAAATGGCCTAGTCAGGGAGGGTGTAAATTCTTCCGGGGCTGAAGTGGTTAAAGACTTGAAGGTATTGAAGTCTTTGAGCAGGTTCAGGATTGTTGTAATCGGTTCAGTGAGGAAAAGAAGGATATCGTCCACAAATGTGGCTAGTTTCTAGTTATGGTGAGCTATTTCAATTCTCTTGATATCGGGGTTTGCTCTGAGGCATCGGAGTAGTGGTTCAAGGGTAAGGACAAAAATCAGGGGAGATAGCCCTGGAGTGTTCCATTCAATATTGAGAAGGGATCCGATAGGTGGCCGTTTACGGGGACTCTTGCTGTGGGATTAGAGTAGAGCGTAAGAATAAGGTTCAGCATTCAGTGGGGAAGACCAATGGTTTTTAAGGCTTCCATCATATAGTCCCAGGCCACTCTATCGAATGCCTTCTCTGTGCTGAGTGAGAGAAGAAATGCCCGGTGGTGGTTAGATGTAAGCCAATGATGAATGTTGATTGCCTTGAGTGTGTTATCCCTTGCTTCTCTGCCTGGTATGAAACCAACTTGGTCAAGAGAGATAAGCTGAGGAAGCAAGGGGAGAAGTCGATTGGGTAACATTTTGACAAACCATTATAGGTCCACTTTCAATAACGAGATCCGTCTATAGTTGGTGACCAGGGAGGAATCCTTCCCTGGTTTTGGGATTACCATAATGTGAGCCATCAGTAAGTCACAAGGGGGCTCAAACTGCAATGCAAAAGAGTTAAAAGCTGAGAGAAAGAAGGGGGTGAGGAGCTCTGAGTAGTTTTTGTAATATCCCACTGTTAGTCCATCAGGTCCTGGACTCTTGCCTTGTTTCATCTGTTTAAGTGCTAGTTTGGGTTCTTTTTCTGTTAATGGGCCAACCAAATCCCATGCTATGGTGTTTGAAATTGGAGAAGGGCTATATTGTTTCAGGAAATCAGTAATTAACTGCTTCCTTAATGTAGTGGCCTTAGATGAGTCTGTTGGGGATAGGTTGTATAGTTGTGAGTAATGATCGACAAATTGCTTAGCTATGTCGGGGGTTAAATTTAGTTTGTGGCCTGATGAGTCTGTCAGGGAGTGTATAGTCGAGGCAGCTCTCTTAGCTTGTAGGGCCCTTGCTAGCAGTTTCCCAGCTTTGTTGCTATATTCATAGAACACTTTCTGAGACAGAATATATTTACATCTTATTTTTTTGTCTAGAACTGGTTCTGGTCTGTAGAAGGGTTTGGCAAGTGTCTAAAGCTTTGTGTTTATGTGCACACTCCAGCTTCTGAATTTGGGTGGTAAGTTCTCTGTCTTTCCCGCTTCCTTTTGGCAGCGGCTGTGATTAGAATGCTCCTTATGACACATTTGTGGGCTTCCCATGTAATGACTGGGGAGGTATCTGTGGGTTTGTTTTCCATGAATTATTGTTTAATGCGGAGCTTAACCTTATTTGCAACAGATAGATCTGTCAGTAGAGAGGGGTCTAACCTCCACGACGGGGGGTGATTGTGTACCTTTGGGAACGATATAGACATGGAAATGGGGTGGTGGTCCAATAGAAACATGGGGTAGATGGATGTGCGATGGAGGAAGGGAAAGTCTTTCTGAGAGATAAATAGATAGTTAATTCTTGAGTATTTTTTGTGTGAGATTGAAAAAAAGGTGAAGTCTCTACCGTTTGGGTTTAATGTATGCCAGGAGTCTTGAAGTAATAGATCCCTAAGTTGTGACTTAATGGATTGTAGAGGGATATAGGGGAGAGAGGATGGGCCGTTAGAGGTGTCTTAGAGAGGGTTCAGAGAGACGCCCCCTAGAATCAGGGTGCCTTCTTTGAATGGGGTAAGTGCTTTGGTTATATCGCAAAAGAAGGTAACCTGGTAGCTGTTCGGGGTGTATATGTTCGCTAGGGTGATCTGCTTGCAGTGGCAAGACCCTCTCAGAAAGATGAATCTAATGTCCTCATCAGTGTGTCAGTGAGTTGGAAAGGGCAGTGTTTTGCCAGGAGTATGGAAACACCTTTTGATTTGGACATTCGGTTGGTTGCGTGGTATACAGTTGGATAGTATCAATGCATTAGTCTTGGTATAGCTTCAGTGCGAAAATGCGTTTCCTACAAATATATTATGTCAGCTTTATCCTGTTGTATTGTAAGAAGGAGCTAGGAGCACTTCTCTGGTATATTGAGTCTTCTTACATTAAGCGAGATGATCTTAACAAGAAGTTTGTCACCAGTGGGGGGGGGGGGGGGAGTAGAAGCCATGTGTCATGGTTCTACTTACAGTGAGCCCACAGGCGAGCAGGTGACACGTGATCTCCCAGGGCGTGGAGTCTAAGGGCCAGACGATATTCTGCCAGGGACCCCCTCATGAGAGTTTGGACTTAGCTGCGTGCTGACCCCAGGTTCACCCTGCTTGCTAGGGAAGTACCAGAAGACACTGTCAGACAAGGATGGATGGATGAAGCAAAGGCGAGCCAGACAGCATGCTGCAGACAATGTAATCAAAACAAGCCGAATCGGTACACAAGAGATCAGTTCACAAGAGATCAGGTTAAAGCATGTTACAAGAAGGGAGCTCAGATACAAGCATTGCTCAAGCAACCAGAAAGTGGTCTGGGAGGGATTTAAATAGAGAAGCACATGAGGGGCTGGACAGGAAGTAGCAGGAAGGAATTATATATTAAGCAACAGGTGAAGCTGGCGACACCCATAGCTGCAGAGTGCAGCAGAGCTGAAAACAAGCTAGTGTAACAACAGGTTCCAGCCGACCTACAGCAGTAAAGGTAAGACACAGATCAGCTCCGCAGCTGATCTGTGACACCATGTTTAGGGTGGTAGTATACACTACTGAGGACTGTCAAATCAGACCTCCAAATATCGTAATTAATTAGACTGTAAGAGTTGCGGCAGGGAAGGCGGTAAGGTCCGAGTTAGGGGTAGGGCCTGGGAAGTTGCTGGAATGGGGGAGGGGGTGGGGGTATAGAGGGAGCTAGTTTGAGGATGGGAAGGGGAAGTAGGGGAACTAATTGTAGAAGGGGTATTTCAGAAGGGGGTGATCCGGTGCCAGGTGAGAACTTGCTCACTTGCCCGGGTATGGAATATACCATAGATACGTTAAATATATGTATTTTTAAAGCAGAAAAAAATGCATTGATTGCACCTGGTGTGACCCAGCCCTAAGTGAGTAAATCAGGTGCTGAAAGTGCTTAAAAACTAAGGGCATAATATCACGAGAATACACGTAAATATGTAAATGCAGAGTAGCAGCAGCAATTTGTAGATGTGTAATGAATATGTTTGAAAGTGGCTCTGAAATATCCTATTTTGCCTAGTTTGCAGGTGGTCACATGAGTGAATTTATATCTCTCCCTTGGTGATTTGGCAGAACCAGGGTCTCCTGTAGTGATTTACTACATTAAGCCAAAGAGATCGGCATTCCTTGAAGACTTCCTCAGAGTCCAATTGATTTTACTTCCTTCCCTATCTCTGAGGAGGACAGATCGCGTCAGTAGGGATTGTCCATGAACTCATCATGCTAGGCAGAGTTGGGCAGGGAGAAGGAGTAGTAGAGTAGAAGTAGAAGAGTAGAGCAGAAGAAGCAGTAGAGAAGGCGGCTGTGCTTTTTTTTGCATATACAGTATTGAGTGTTTTTAATCTATATTGCATAAATGCATATATATATATATATATATATATATATATATATATATATATATATATATATATATATATATATATATATATATATATATAGAGAGAGAAAGAGAGAGAGAGAAAGAGAGAGAGAGAGAGAGAGAGCGCTATGGTCTACTTTAATCTCTTTGCATGAGAGGTGCAGTGGCATTACTTTCTGAGAAGTTAAAAAGCTGCTCAGGAAAGAGAGGAGTAAAATGGCTGTCAAAGGCGGTGTATGCTTGGCTGCTCCTGTGATGTAGAGATCCATCTTTCCAGGTCAGAACCAAGAGCACGTGGTGTGGAATTTTAACTATTTGGGCAACCGCCCACTCACAATGTGCTGCAGGCGAGTGGTCGCTGTAGTCAAAGCAGCGTACTTTGCAGTTTAGGGGGCATGCATGTACACAGCGGAAGCCTGTCAGTAAGTCCTGGCCAATGATTCATGGACCTGCCGATCAGCTTTATGCAATCACAGCCGAGTTCTGTCTTGGTAATCAACACAGAGCTCTGTACAGAGGGAGCGATCTGTAAGTTTCTCATCTCTGCAAGCAAGGATGAGAAACGAGATATGTTAGTAAAAGCCACACACTTTATACATATTACACATAGATAGGCATATATTTAATCACTTGATTGCCCCTAGATGTTAACCCCTTCCCAGTCATAGTCATTAGTACAGGGATAGTGTATAGTATTATCACTGATCACTGTATTAATGTCAAGTGGCAGTTAGTCAGTTCCCCCCAGTATCAGTTAGTGTCAGATTGCTCACCGTACTCCCATTATAAGTTACTGATCACCGCCATTACTAGTATAAAAAAAATGAAAAACTCTAGTATACTGTATATACCATAGATCAGGGATATGAAATTAGATCAGCTGTTGCAGAACTACAAGCCCCATGAGGCATAGCAAGAGTCTGACAGCCACAAGCATGACACCCAGAGGCAGAGGCATGATGGGACTTGTAGTTTTGCAACAGCTGGAGGTCCACTAATTGCATATCTCTTCCATAGATTATAGGTGCTATAACTTTCATGCAAATCATTCAATAAACACTTAATGGGATTTTTTTAATCAAAAAGATGTAGCAGAATACATTTATGAAGAAATTCGATTTTTTTCTTAATTATTGGATATGTTTTATAGCAGAAAGTAATATATATATATATATATATATATATATATATATATATATATATATATATATATATATATATCTATATATATACAGTGCCTTGCGAAAGTATTCGGCCACTTTTCATCCTTTTGCCACATTTCAGGCTTCAAACATAAAGATATAAAATTTTAATCACCAACAAGTGGGACACAATTGTGAAGTGGAACTAAATCTATTGGATATTTTAAACTTTTTTAGCAAAGAAAAAACTGAAAAGTGGTGCGTGCAAAATTATTCGGCCCCTTTACTTTCAGTGCAGCAAACTCACTCCAGAAGTTCAGCGAAGATCTCTGAATGATCCAATGTTGTCCTAAATGACTGATAGTGACAAATAAAATCCACCTGTGTGTAATCAAGTCTCTGTATAAATGCACCTGCTCTGTGATAGTCTCAGGGTTCTGTTGAAAGCGCAGAGAGCATCATGAAGACCAAGGAACACACCAGGCAGGTCCGTAATACTGTTGTGGAGAAGTTTAAAGCCGGATTTGGATACAAAAAGATTTCCCAAGCTTTAAACATCCCAAGGAGCACTGTGCAAGCGATCATTTTGAAATGGAAGGAGAATCAGACCACTGCAAATCTACCAAGACCTGGCCGACCCTCTAAACTTTCAGCTCAGACAAGGAGAAGACTGATCAGAGATGCAGCCAAGAGGCCCATGATCACTCTGGATGAACTGCAGAGAACTACAGCTGAGGTGGGAGAGTCTGTCCATAGGACAACAATCAGTGGTACACTGCACAAATCTGGCCTTTATGGAAGAGTGGCAAGAAGAAAGCCATTTCTCAAAGATATCCATAAAAAGTCTCGTCTAAAGTTTGCCACAAGCCACCTGGGAGACACACCAAACATGTGGAAGAAGGTGCTCTGGTCAGATGAAACCAAAATCAAACTTTTTGCCCACAATGCAAAACGATATGTTTGGCGTAAAAGCAACACAGCTCATCACCCTCAACACACCATCCCCACTGTCAAACATGGTGGTGGCAGCATCATGGTTTGGGCCTGCTTTTCTTCAGCAGGGACAGGGAAGATAGTTAAAATTGAGGGGAAGATGGATGCAGCCAAATACAGGACCATTCTGGATGTAAACCTTTTGGAGTCTGCAAAAGACCTGAAACTGGGACGGAGATTTATCTTCCAACAAGACAATGATCCCAAACATACAGCAAAATCTACAAAGGAATGGTTCACAAATAAACGTATCCAGGTGTTAGAATGGCCAAGTCAAAGTCCAGACTTGAATCCAATCGAGAATCTGTGCTGAAAACTGCTGTTCACAAACGCTCTCCATCCAACCTCACTGAGCTCGAGCTGTTTTGCAAGGAAGAATGGGCAAGAATTTCAGTCTCTCGATGTGCAAAACTGATAGAGACATACCCCAAGCGACTTGCAGCTGTAATCACAGCAAAAGGTGGCTCTACAAAGTATTAACGCAAGGGGGCCAAATAATTTTGCACGCCCCACTTTTCATTTTTTTATTAGTTAAAAAAGTTTCAAAAATCCAATAGATTTCGTTCCACTTCACAATTGTGTCCCACTTGTTGGTGATTCTTCACAAAAAATACAAATTTTATATCTTTATGTTTGAAGCCTGAAATGTGGCAAAAGGTTGAAAAGTTCAAGGGGGCCGAATACTTTCGCAAGGCACTGTATATATATATATATATATATATATATATATATATATATATATATATATATATATATATGTATATGTATATGTATATATATATATATATATATATATATATATATATATATATATATATAATTATTTTTTTTGCTATATACAGAATATATATTCATTTATTTCTTCTTGATATGTGATTATTGATTGTAGGTTTTAATTTAGGTTGAGGGAGAACCACACTTATCTATTTATTGATTTTGTTTGTGTGAAGCACAATTTGGTTAGAAGATAGAATTTAGAAGATAATCAGAGAAGAACATGTGCAGGAATTCATGTAGTTTTTTTTTTTTATTTGCTGGAAAACATTTTGCAAAATTGATCTAAAATATACAGCGAACAGAAACACTGGCAAATTTTATTTTGTATGCCACTTTAACTAATTAGGTGTCAATTGTATTAATATGGGTTGCTAAACTTACCTTTTACACCATTTGTCATTCAAAAAATAGTGGGATATCACAAAAATAATTTTCCTGCTGTTTCTAATGCTGTTGACTGTTAAAGTTGGAATCGGTAATCCGCCCACAAAGTTTCTATCCTCAAAGCAAAAGTTAAGCTGAGAAGTTTTATCTTCTTCTCTATCAAGAGAAAGCAGATATTTGAGAACCCACTCCGTGTCTTTTTTAGCATGAATGAGGTAAGCATCATATTGAAAGTTTTGGTTGCCTGGATCAATTACTCTAAAACCAAGAATCTTGTTAACCATAACACTCCAGTAAAACTGTATTCTCCAGCCTTGGAAATGTACGAACAATACCAGAAATAGAAAGCAGCATGTAATAGTGAAGGTGAGTATAAAAACTGCTTTGAAAGGAGCAGTGTCCTTGCAGGGAGAGCTATCAAAATTTTCCACATAAATGCCATGGTATTTATTAGGTGTATTGCAAACATACTGTTTGTCCCGTCCTATGACACTTGTATTTGTTGTATTAAGCCAGTTAGAAAACCATGCTATGCTTTCACAGGTACAGTCAAAGGGGTTTTGACCCATATTTAACACTTTAAGGCCATTAAAAACATTTTTTAATGTATTTGACTCAACTGATGTTATCAGATTTTTATGAAGATCTAGTAAGTCAAGTGAGCTTTGATCTTCAAATAGGGATGGTGGCAGTAAATACACATTATTTTCACCTAAATTCAGTATGTTTAAATTTAAAAGTCCTTTAAAAGCATTGGTGGGAATCTCATCTAATCCATTGGACAGTAAGTCAAGTATTTCCAAATTCTGAAGACCTTTCAGAAATAAAACGGGTCCTCCAGGATTGGCTTTTTTCCACAGTCGAGCAAGGTTGTTATGCTGTAGATTCAGTATTCTAAGGCTATGAAGACCAGAAAAGACATCCTCCACCATGTTAGCAATATTATTGTTCCCAAGGTCCAAAACTGTGAGGTTCTTCAGACAAGCGAAGGGAGATATGCCATCAGTGTTAAATGTTAATTCTGTTTTTCTCAGGTTCAGCTTTTCAAGGGTTGTAACAAAACTAAATGAATTGCTTGTTAAGGCCAAATGTTTATTGTAAGAAAGATAAATCATTTTAATGCTGAGAAGACCTTTAAACTCATAGCCACTTAAGGTTTGCTCAATTTTGTTTAGGCCTAAATCAAGTATTTGAAGATATTCCATAGAAGAAAACATCCCATATTCCAGCTTGGCTATGTTAGTTTTTGTGAGATTCAGAAACATTAATGGAGATTTTAAGAGTGATAAAAATGTCCTGTTAGTAAATGACTTAAAAGAGCATTCAGTCAAGCTTAAATTCTTCAAACTTATCAAACCTGTAAAAGTGAACTGTGTAAAGTCAAGATTTTTATTTCTTTCCATATTCAGGTTCTCAAGTTTTTTGAGCCACTGGAAGGGCATGTCATCAATTTTAGGGTCTTTAGCACCACTAAAAAACTTTTGTAAATTCAAGGATTTAACACTTGACAAGCCTTTAAATGCTCCTGCATTTAAATGACTGACTTGATTTTCCTCCAGGTTGAGAATCGTTAAAGACTCTAGATAAATAAATGAGTCATTATCAATTTGCATCAAGCTGTTTTTTGATATATCCAGAACTGCAAGGGTTGTATTTTGAAGGCCTTTAAAAGTTGTATTGTGTATCTTTGAGAGATGAGAATTCAGTAGAATGAGAACTTTAATCTGAGTAACGGCCAGTTCTGTGCAAAGCTGTTCTATCAAATTAGGTCCAAGCGACAGGTTAGCCATTATAAGTGTATTGAGGTATTTCAATGGCTGAAAACATCCTGGATTTATCTGCAAAATAAAAACAAACATATATTAACTTGTTCATTTTCTCAAAAAGTAAAGGAGCTTATAAAGTGATGTATGTTTTCTATATACTTTGAACTTCAAAATAACAATAAATTGCAAGCCTACTTTGGAATGGAGCTAATAATCTGATGTTGGAAATAAAGTGAGCATATTTTATTTATTATCTATTTCAGGTTTTTGTATAGCTCCAGAAATGTATACAGTGCTTTATATACAGTCACAGCTCAAGGAGCTTACAATCTTAAACATACTAAGGCCAATTATTCTACCAGCATGTCTTTGGAGTGTGGGAGGAAACTGGAGTACCCAGAGAGAACCCACACAAGCAAATAGAGAACATGCAAGCTCCATGCAGATGCTTGAGTTGCATCTTGATACAGTGTGGTCCTTTACCCAGCAGGGTCCTGACATGTTTACTAACCCATACTAGGGTCAATTTGTAGACAGGATCTGATTAACCTACCAGCATGTCTTTGGAGTGTGGGGGGAAACTGGAGAACCCAGGGGAAGCCCATGCACACACAGGGAGAATATGCAAACTCCAGGCAGGTGGTGTTGTGGTCAGGATTTGAACCAATGACGCTATTGCTGCTAGGTGAGAGCGCTAACCACTACACCACTGTGCTGCCCTATAGTGCCGTATAGAGAAGAGTGTTAGTGAAAATCCAACCACTGGGAACATTCAGTAATAAGAAAATATTAAACATGTACAGCCACTTAGATGTGAAGCTGACATCTATCTAAAATCTTAGTGAAAGACGACTGAAAAATCAAACTTTATCATTGCTCATATACCTCCCCGAAAATTTTAGAACAATTTCTCACTAGAATATAATAAACAAGCCCATTCCTATGAAACGAAGTGTAGTATATTGTAGAATACCATACTTTAATGGTGGTTGTATTACTTTTCTTTGTGTAGTTTTTTTTCTTTATTTTCATCTGGTAATCCTGCCAGTAACACACTTCCTGTCCTAGAGTGACAATGCCCATTCACTGTACTGCATCTATGGGGAAGTAAGCAGCATTGTCACCTGAGAACAAGAAGTGTGTTAGGACTACACAACATTCTCCACTCCTCAACATGGTGAAGGTGTCCTGTAGTTTACACAAAGGAAACTGGGAAAAACTGTAACTGAGAACAGTGCAGCAGAAGGCACAGGCAGGTTAAAAAATATTTTTGCTCCAGTATATTGAGAGATTCGCATGTACAACTTAAAAAAATCTGGGAACCATGGCTAAGTTACTCATTCCTGTCCCTGCCCCCAACTATCTATGGTCGACTTTAAAGCATATTTGTACAGGTCCCACGTCCGTAGTATTCACCCCCTCTTGGGGCCCCTCTCCTCTTCTCTCTCTCTTCTTGCATTTCTATGTCTCCTCCCTCTTCTCATCATTTCTGATATGGAGGCTATCAATGTAGACTGCTGTTCTCCAGGGAACAGAGTAATATAGCCTGTGATATCTGCCTCATTTTTAACCCGGTCCCTTATGGTTCTGGTAACAGTTTACTGTTATGCTACTCATTACACGTTCACACGCTATTTCTTTACATGCCTGATCGATGTTGCCCCTGCCTCAGGGAACCATGGTTGATTATGGATCTTAAAACTTCAATAAAAATATTGAAACAGAAAAAATATTTTTGCATGCATTAAACAGATATGGCGAAACACCTTCAATGGCATACTTAAAATGATTGTAAAGGTTCCATTTTTTAAAATAACAAACATGCCATACTTACCTCCTCTGTGCAATGATTTTGCACAGAGCAACCCTGAACCTCCTCTTTTGAGGAGTTAGAGAAAAAGACAGAGGGGGTCTATCAGCACCAGATTGGAAAAAATATTACGAAGTGATTGTGATCTCTAGAATAGTGGATTGGACTCACAACAAGAAGGAGAAGAGTTGGGTTGAGTTAGAAACGAGGTTAAGTAGAACAGATATAGGGAAAATTATATGGATACCTTCACAATATCGAGATTTAGGACCAAACACAAATATCCTGTCAAAAAATTCACTAAAGATTTGGGATGGAATAAATAAAAGACACAAATGGGATCACAATTCACCATTAATACCACTTTAAGACACAAATTTCTTCCTACCAGGGAAGGAGGAACACATATTTTTTAGCAGGTGGGCCAATAAGGAGGAAATAAGGTTGCAAGATGTGATGGAAGGAAATAGAATATACACTTATAAGGAAATCACGCGGGAATGGGGACAGAAACCACTAGATAAATGGAGAAACTTTACCACAGCCACTACGAGGTAAGAGACAACTGAGACCCCTAGAGAAATTACTGGAGTCCCCCCAAAGCCTAGAGAAAAGGATATCAAAAATATATAAAATATTTTTGCGGGAGGCGGACTACGAATACCCATCCTATTTAGAAAAATGGGAAAGAGAGATAGGCCCCCTAAGCAGCGACGATCACAGGAACAAGATAGTAAGGCTTGCTCATTCGGTAGCAAAGGACATGCAAACAGTCAAAATGTCGTACAAGCTCCTTGTGAGATGGTATGTAACCCCACAAAGAGCACATGGCTATAGAGGAGATAATTCTCCAACTTGCTGGTGAGGCTGTTCTGCACTAGGGACTTTCTCACATCTGTGGTGCGAGTGCCCCAAAATACAAATCTATTGGGACAAAATAATAGAGGCAATTTTCGATATAACGGGTGAAAGGATTAAAAAACAACCATGGATATGTCTGTTCCACAACACAGAGAAGGGGGCGACACAATATAAATTTACTTTAATCCTCCATTTATTGAATGCAGCGAAGGCTCTAATCAAACGTTTATGAAAAACCCAGGAGGCCCCGTCCATGAAAGAGTGGATTGAGAGGGTAGGGTGGATAAGAACTATAGAAGAGTCGATCCACAGGGCAGAGGATATAGGGGGGAAATTCCATAGGATATGGCAACAATGGGTGGCGTTCAGGAAAACAGAGAGGTAGCTGAGATTAATGGAGAGATTGTGGTGAAAGAGAAGGAAGGAGGAGAGTGAGACGGGGTAGGACCGTTTATTTTTGTTTGTTTTTTTTTCTTTCTTCTTTTATGGGGGGGAGGGAAGAGGGAGGGTTAGGGATAAGGAGGTAATAACTGTAATGTTAATAATGAATGTAAAAGATTAAATGTTTTTAAAACACACCAAAACAAGAAAATAAAGAATATATAAAAAAAGGATTGATTCCGAGTATGCGTGTTTGTACTTTCGACTTTTGTGTGACGGATTTGTGTACTAACCATTCGAAAATCTGACGCGGAGCCGTTGTCCACCGGGTTACTAGCCTGCCATCCAACATTTGTTGGCCAAAAATTGGAATACAATTGTCTAAAGGAGCGTACTGACGGTAAGAATTTAGGACAACAGTCTGTCAACAGACAAACCCCTTCCAACAATCAAATCGTGTGTACGAGGCTTAAGACTGGGATGCCATTAAAGTTCATGTGCGTGTAAAGGCAGACATCCCAAAATGTTTGACAATATAGTGTAATTCAAATCTGCTCATTTTTTCCATCTGTTTTTCTGCACGTATGATGTCAACGAGGCCTTAACCATTAGCCGCCCTCCCTATAGCCAAATGACGGCTGCAAAGTGGTTTCAAGATCCTGACTGGGTGTCATATGACGTCCTCAGGATTTTTAGCTGCTGTGTGCGCCCGGGGGCGCGTATCACAGCAATCGTTGTTGCGGGGTGTCAGTCTGACACCCCGCAACTACGATCTCGGTAAAGAGTCTCCGATGGAGACTCTTTACCACGTGATCAGCCGTGTCCAATCATGGCTGATCACAGCGTAAATAGGAAGAGCCGTTGATCTCCTCACCGATCGGCTGCTCCTCTGACAGGGGGGGTCTGTGCTGATCGATTATTAGCGTAGCCCCCCCCCCCCGAGGATGTCCACACTGGACCACCAGGGATGGCCAGCACCAGGTATGCCACCCTAGACCACCAGGGATGCCAGTCAGTGCCCACAATGGATGCCAATCAGTGCCCATAATGGATGCCAATCAGTGCCCAAAATGGGCATCACTGATTGGCATGCATTATTGTTTGGCACTGATTGGCATCCATCAGTACAAAACAATACAATACAATGCCGCCTATCAGTGCCCATCTGTGCCACCTATCAGTGCCCATCCGTGCCACCTATCAGTGCCCATACATGCCGCCTATCAGTGCCCTTCCATGCCCATCTGTGCCGCCTATCTATGCCCATTCATGCTGCCTATCCATGCCAATCCGTGCCAGCTATCAGTGCCAATTTGTGCCACCTATCAGTGTCCATCCGTGTAGCCCATCAGTGCCACCTATCAGTGCCACATATCAGTGCCCCTCAATGCCACCTCATCAGTGCTACTTCATTGGTGCCACCTCATCAGTGCCGCCTTATCAGTGCCCGTCAGTGCAGCCCCATCAGTGAAAGAGAAAATGTACTTATTTACAAAGTTTTGAAACTGAAACAAAAAACATTTTTTTTTTTCAAAATTTTTGGTCTTTTTTTTATTTGTTTAGCAAAAAATAAAAACTGTAGAGGTGATCAAATACCACCAAAAGAAAGCTCTATTTGTGGGAAAAAAATTATAAAAATTTAATTTGGGTACAGTGTAGCATGACCGCGCAATTGTCATTCAAAATGCGACAGCGCTGAAAGCTCAAAATTGGTCTGGGCAAGAAGGTGTTTAAGTGCCCTGTATTGAGGTGGTTAAAGAACAGCAATTGAACAATGTCAGGATGCGCTTATATGTCTGCTAACATATCATTTTTATCTGGTTAGTTCTCAACTTCTCAATTTCAGGCTTTGCTTCCTTCAGAAAACCTAATATGTGGGTAAGATGAACTATGATGCAAATGCCAAATAATACATTTGTATATTGTATCCATGGCAGGAAGTAATCGTGACATAAAAAGTGGAAGTAAATCTTACATACAGACATTGTGATGTTCCCCAGCGCTAAATTTTGCCAGTTGGCAAAAGGAAGCAGATTTCAAGTCTTCTTCTAAAAATACTACATAATCAAGAGCAGAGGTTTCAGTTGCATACATTTTCAAGTAAATGTGGAAGTAATGTAAGATCTGCTTCCACATAGGCTGGATTCACACCTATGCATTTTTAGTGCTTTTTGCAGATTTGTACTACAGAACATGTTCCATAGGAAACCATCGTACATGGACTGTAGTGCAAAATCCAGCCTAAGTGAGCATCCCATATCAACAAGTAGCATAATGGGACATACTGGAAATGCATTTACTTGGGTAATTGAATTCTCCAGCATATAGATAGTACTAGTTGAAGATATATTTTAAATATTGCTAAAACAGTTGGCTATTATTTCTTCTCAGTAGGAAATATCTCACATGCTCACAAAAAATGATTAAAATCACCATCATCACATAGTTACATAGTTAGTCAAGTTGAAAAAAGTCCATCTAGTTCAACCATAAAAAAAAAATATATATATCATACAATCCCATATACCCAATCCTCCACCAACAGTTGAAAAAAACAAGAAAAGCAGGATCCAATTTGCTACAGCAGGGGAAAAAAATCCTCCCTGATCCCTGATCATATGGAAAGGAATGTGCTGATTGTTTTTTTTCCCCCCCAAGAATGAAGGATCAAAGAGCTATTAAAGCAGTTGTAGGACAAGAAACAAAACAAACACCTGTAAGCCAAAAGGCATAATATAATGAGCTAGTATGCACCGCATACTAGCTCATTATGAAATAGTTACATTAGAACAAAGCTCCCACAGGACCACCTAGTCACCTCTGAGTCGACATGTTCCCTCCCAGTTCGCGGCTCCGGTGCTGTGAGTGGCTGGAGCAGAGATGATGTCACTCCGGCGCACCAGTCCAGCAAGTTTCGGCATGATATGCCGGACCTTCACTGCGCATGCGCCACTGACGTCAGCGGTTGCATGCAAGGTGATAATCACCTCAACCATACAGGTTGAGGAGATATTGAGGAGATATTCATTTTACCTACAGGTAAGCCTTATTATAGACTTACCTGTAGGTATAAATGACGAACCGGATAATACAACCGATTTAAACCTAAAACCAAAAAATTGTCATACTGCAGCTTACCAATTCTTAGATGTGGTGGCAGCTTTTTTTTTTTTATTTAGGTTTTCTTTCTTTTTTTTCACCTAGTGATTTGGCCAATAAGTTTGTTGTTTTTCAAAAGAACAAGCTGTCCTATAGATGTAGCAGATAGAGGGTTGAGGCAAACCATTCCCCATTGACAGGGGTGCTTACAATCAACAGCTTTTATTTATGTAAAACCTTTCTCCCAAAGAGAAAAAAATAACTTGCTGTAACTGCTTAAAATGCGTTAACTGGAGTTTGGTTAATGCATTGAAACCTGCTACCAGATTGAAATTTAGTGGCACAATGCCCAAAATTTACTGGCACCGCCAAGTTTTTACTGACATTTGCCAAAAGTTTGGAAATGTTACAGTTTTAAGTACAAATTTCAGTATGTAAGCTACAAACAAGTTCAATATGCAATTAGCAATTTGAATTAAAGGATTTGCAAAGTCAGAAGGTTTTTTATCTTAATGCATTCTATGCATTACGATAAAAGGCCTTCTATGTGCAGCAGCTGCCCCAGCACCCCCTAATACTTAGCTGAGCCCCATCTCTGTCCAGTGATGTCCATGAGTGTCTCAGCCAGCTGAGACTTTCCCTCCTGATTGGCTGAGACACAGCAGCAGTGCCATTGGTCCCCGCTGCTGTCAATCAAATTCAGACAACCAATCAGGAGAGAGAGGGACGCAGCTCTGTGTCTAAATGGACACAGGGAGCTGTGGCTCAGCTCGGGAGCCCCCATAGCAAGCTGCTTGCTGTGGGGGCACTGAATAGGAGGGAGGGGCCAGGAGAGCAGAAGAGGGACCTGAGAGGAGGATCCGGGCTGCTCTGAGCAAATCCACTACGCAGCACAGGCAAGTATACCATAGTATGTTTGTTATTATTATTGAAAAGAAAAAAAGAGACTTTACAATCACTTTAAAGTACAGTTAGATAATAAGGCAAAAAATATTTCTTATTTTATGTTTGATCAGATTGCCCCTCCCCCCTTTCCTGGCTCAGGGAGGGCAAGATATGGGGCCTGGGGCCCGCCTGGGCACATATGAAGTTGATACCTGAGTGTCAGTGACAGTCTCCACTCCAGGCAGGCCCCCCTTTAGGAATTGGACTTCATGTGTGTGTGACTTGGGCAGGAACACACATGAAATTAACCCTCACAGTGACATGGACAGATGATGCTGACATCTCACCGACATGACATGTCCCCTCCCGAGTCACAGTGACAGTCTCTCTCCACAGCAGATGGTCCCTTCAGTCCGCCCCACTCCAAACAGCCCTGACACCCCTTTCTCTCAGCTTGCCCTGTTCTCCCCCGCACACAAGTTTTCGCCTCCAGCAGCTCTGCTTGGCTCCCTTGTGTTTTTGTAGTGGCTGGCGGTGGCGGGAGGAAGTGCTCCATGACATTGCACGACACTCAGGCACTGCCTCCGACCAGATCATCTCCTGCTGGCACCGCCCAAACACATTGTAGCAGCCAATCATATGGTCTCGAGCCAAGCATCATAGCCATATTTTTACCTGGCAAACTTTTCCTGCCATGGGCATTTAAAAGCAGGAGAAAAGTGCCCGGATTTTACTGGCTACCTGTAAAAATACTGATGACTGGCAACACTGTCTGCTGGTTGGTCTAACACTACCTTCCTCCAGACTGACAAAGCTGCAGTCCAAAGGTGTCTCTGCTGCTCCTAAATCCAGAGTGTAGCCACTCCAATACAGTTATTGGGTTATTGGCCATATCACAAGGTGAATAAAGAAGGAAAAAGTCTAAAAAATAAAACGAATGTAGCCGTCACATCTAAAGATTGGTAAGCTGTAATATATTAGATTTTTAATTTTAGGGTTAATAAATAAAGTTTTTAGCTGGCCATACATTGATAGTTTTTTTTTTTTTATAAAACACAGATGGATGGATTTCCCACCATGCCTATTGGTTTTTGACATCCATTGTTAAAATACCCTAACAGCGGCTGCATCTGATTAAGGATGGCCATACATGAGACTAGTGGGTTGAATGAAAAAAAACTGTCCCGATTCATGATGTATGGGTGAATGCTTTCCGCTGTGTCTTTGTATTCTGACGGTGGGGAGACTGAAAACCGCCCTGTCCGCCACCGGCTCAGCGGGGACAACGGAGCGATCCCCGCTGAGCAAGCGGATCATCCCAGGGCAGATCATTACTGATCCGTCCTGTGTGAAAGGGGCCTTAAGCTCAAAGGAAGTGAGTTGAATGATGCTGCACATTACACTGAGGACATCTTGTGGTGCAAAAGAAGTACTGCGGGGGAAATCTCTAGATTCAAGCTGAATATTGCAGCAACAACTGCAAGGTTTAAATTTTAATGGGCTGTTTATCTTTATTTTTTTATTTTATTTTGCTTTAGTTCTGTTTTAATATAATAAAGAAAACTATAGAAGAGGAAGCTTGTACTAATATGCAAGTCAAGTCAAATATTTTAACGGAACCATTGCAAAAACACCTCAACTGTGCTCCTTGAAAATACCTATATTTCTGCTTTAAGACAAAAGAAAGTCTTGAAGCTGCAAGAGGAAATCAGCTTCCAAGGGCTTTTCTGCAGAAATATCAGCTATGTGCAGGGGAACTTACAATGATTTATTTAGATTATATTTACTATCCTAAACACACCCTTTTACATAATCAATCCTAATGTTTTATGTCACTGCCTTTTAACAGACATCATGAATAAAGCTAACTGTTTGACAAGCCTCTGATGGAAGCAGATTTTTCAGTTCTATAAAAAACATAAAACTTAAAACCACAACAGTAAAATCAGTCTGTATATGTAGTACAGTGTGCTTGTTATACTCACTGTGGAACCTAAGGGGTTAATCCTCTGCATTGTGTAAAAAGGCTGTTTGATACTATCTTCTCTGATCCTCCCCTTCTTCCACAGTCCCTAATATACCTGCTGATAGAACAGAGCCTTCGCGGCACTCTGCACATGTTTAGGTTTAGGTGTGTATTGCTAGACTGTTTTTTTTTCCTTGGGAGGGTGCATGTGATCAGCACAGGGCCAATCAGCACTGTCCAGACAGAGGGTCTGGGTTCTGCAGCCTCATAGGACAATCGGGGGGAAAATGAAAACTCCTCCTACAAGCTTTAACCAAGAACTGATAGAAGTCACAAGACTGCTATATACTGCTGATGAAAAAAGGTGTTTAGCTGTTTATATTTACTAAAATAACATGTTCTGTGTACTGTGGAAGACCATATCTAGTGAATGCAGGATCCTGGGTTTAGTAACACTTTAATTTCAATCACTTCAATCGCAGATTTAGCATTCAGTCGCAGACTCTTTTCAGACAGTTGTATTCATTTTTGTGACAGATCCCCTTTAATGCTAAATAAAAATACCTTAGTATGGCATAGACAATTATATATACAGTGCCTTGCGAAAGTATTCGGCCCCCTTGAACTTTTCAACCTTTTGCCACATTTCAGGCTTTAAACATAAAGATATAAAATTTAAATTTTTTGTGAAGAATCACCAACAAGTGGGACACAATTGTGAAGTGGAACGAAATCTATAGGATATTTTAAACTTTTTTAGCAAATTAAAAACTGAAAAGTGGTGCGTGCAAAATTATTCGGCCCCTTTACTTTCAGTGCAGCAAACTCACTCCAGAAGTTCAGCGAGGATCTCTGAATGATCCAATGTTGTCCTAAATGACTGATGGTGATAAATAGAATCCACCTGTGTGTAATCAAGTCTCTGTATAAATGCACCTGCTCTGTGATAGTCTCAGGGTTCTGTTGAAAGCGCAGAGAGCATCATGAAGACCAAGGAACACACCAGGCAGGTCCGTAATACTGTTGTGGAGAAGTTTAAATCCGGATTTGGATACAAAAAGATTTCCCAAGCTTTAAACATCTCAAGGAGCACTGTGCAAGCGATCATTTTGAAATGGAAGGAGTATCAGACCACTGCAAATCTACCAAGACCTGGCCGTCCCTCTAAACTTTCAGCTCAGACAAGGAGAAGACTGATCAGAGATGCAGCCAAGAGGCCCATGATCACTCTGGATGAACTGCAGAGAACTACAGCTGAGGTGGGAGAGTCTGTCCATAGGACAACAATCAGTGGTACACTGCACAAATCTGGCCTTTATAGAAGAGTGGCAAGAAGAAAGCCATTTCTCAAAGATATCCATAAAAAGTCTTGTCTAAAGTTTGCCACAAGCCACCTGGGAGACACACCAAACATGTGGAAGAAGGTGCTCTGGTCAGATGAAACCAAAATCAAACTTTTTGCCCACAATGCAAAACGATATGTTTGGTGTAAAAGCAACACAGCTCATCACCCTCAACACACCATCCCCACTGTCAAACATGGTGGTGGCAGCATCATGGTTTGGGCCTGCTTTTCTTCAGCAGGGACAGGGAAGATGGTTAAAATTGAGGGGAAAATGGATGCAGCCAAATACAGGACCATTCTGGATGAAAACCTGTTGGAGTCTGCAAAAGACCTGAAACTGGGACGGAGATTTATCTTCCAACAAGACAATCATCCCAAGCATACAGCAAAATCTACAAAGGAATGGTTCACAAATAAACGTATCCAGGTATTAGAATGGCCAAGTCAAAGTTCAGACCTGAATCCTATCGAGAATCTGTGGAAAGAGCTGAAAACTGCTGTTCACAAATGCTCTCCATCCAACCTCACTGAGCTCGAGCTGTTTTGCAAGGAAGAATGGGCAAGAATTTCAGTTTCTCAATGTGCAAAACTGATAGAGACATACCCCAAGTGACTTGCAGCTGTAATCGCAGCAAAAGGTGGCTCTACAAAGTATTAACGCAAGGGGGCCGAATAATTTTGCACGCCCCACTTTTCATTTTTTTATTAGTTAAAAAAGTTTCAAAAATCCAATAGATTTTGTTACACTTCACAATTGTGTCCCACTTGTTGGTGATTCTTCACAAAAAATAAAATTTTTATATCTTTGAAGCCTGAAATGTGACAAAAGGTTGAAAAGTTCAAGGGGGCCGAATACTTTCGCAAGGCACTGTATATATCAATGATGTAGGACTGATGGTTACCCCCATATTATAAACAAATAATGTCTCACATTGTGGACGGGATTGGATGATAGATCCAGCTTCTGTACGGAGTTGTTTCCAAGGAATGCCAAAGCTTCTTTTCTTAGTTCATTGATCAGGTTATGAGAAAAGGAAAGTTCTTCAAGATTTGATAGCTGTTCTGTATCTCCCAAGGCCATAGATGTCATCTTGTTGTGAGACATATCAAGAATTTTTAAACTCTGCATACAAAATGGAAAACATAAATTAGTGTTTGCGCATTCAAGTTTTCTTGTAACTAAAATATATTTTTTGGGCCCATTCTGCACTTTGTTGTGGTGCATTAACAAACTAAAATTTTCAGTGGACTGCCAACACAACACAACACATGGTAGAGCTGTACGATTCTGGCCAAAATGAGAATCATGATTTTTTTGCTTAAAATAAAAAGATCACGATTCTCGCAACGTAAAATCTTTCACATTATACATAAAAAATGGCCTAACTTTACTGGTTAGTTTTTTTTTTTTCATTCGTAATTTTTTCCAAAAAAATTGCCTTTGAAAGACCACTGCGCAAATACAGTGTGACATAAAATATTGCAACAACCACCATTTTATTCTCTATGGTCTCTACTAAGTAATTTTCTAGCAAAAAAACAAATTATTTTAACTTGGAATCAACAAATGGCAGAAAAAGGTTTAGTGTTTAAGTGGTTAAACTTTTTTTACTTACACCCAAAGTAGAGCTGCACGATCCTGGCCAAAATGTGAATTACAATTTTATTTATTTATTTATTTTATGAGTTGAGTTGAGAGGAATCTTAATATAGCGTGGTCTTACCCCGAAGGGTCCCGACGCACATAGCAAAGATCCTGGAAAGAGGGGGTTGAGGGATCAGAAGCAGCAGAAGGGTAGAAAAAAGCGTAATGGGGGGCGATTAGCGACTTATAGCGGGGTTACAATATTGTCACTTTGCCTGGAACCAGTGACACTAATACAGTGATCAGTGCTAAAAATATGCAGTGTCACTGGACTAATGACACTGGCTGGGAAGAGGTTGAACATCTAGGGCAATCAAAGGGTTAACTGTGTGCCTAGCCAGTGTTTGTGTTTACTACGTGTGCTGCTTTTACTAGTTTACGAGATGGATTTGAGTCCCTGCTTTGCAGGAACACAGAACCCATCCCTTCAACCCCTGTCAGAACAGAACTCTGCCTTGACAGGTACCTGCTCTCACTTCCAGTTGCCTTAGGTGATCAGAAGCAGAAGATCTCCTTCCCCCTCCCTCCTGAAGTCTTCTGGGACACGACATGTTCTAGAAGACTTTGGGACCAGTCACAGAGTGCAACGCCGCTCATGCATGCGCAGTGGGCACCCTGGCGTGAAGCCGCAAGCTGTCACAGCCGGGTGCCCATAATAAAGATGCCAGCACCGCCAAGGGAGGACAAAAGGTGAAAAAAGCAGGGGTGAGTACACCGCTGGATCGTGGGACAGGTGAGCGTGTGTTTATTAAATGTCAGCAGCTACAGTTTTTGTAGCTGCTGAGTTTTAATAACCACAAAAATAACTGGAACTCCACTTTAAGTACTTCCTGTACTGAATGTAAGAGGATCTCTCTCCAAAGTGAGGGGGAACGTGACAATTGTCACTGGTATAAGTGTCCTCATGGAAGATTTCTTTTTCAAGAGACAACTGTAAAGCTTTGGATTTCCCATCTCTAGACACATCTCTCAATAGCAAAGAGAGAGCAATAAACAGCTGATGGAGTTCCAGGCTTATTAAAGTAAAAAAGTGATGGTTTTAGATATACGGTACATACATCATAACAAAATGTACCTGCAGGCTTTTAAAAGGGTTTCCCGTTATGTCTTTCACTCCATTAGAACTCAGGTGTAGTTCAGTAAGGTTTGTGCAGGACAAGAAGGCCTTTTCTAAAATCTTGGTGAACTCGTTATGATCTAGATTCAGTATCCTCAATAAAGGCAACCGTTCACATAATTCTGGCTCCAGAATATGGAGACTGTTATAGCCAACATTTAGATGTTCAAGCTGGTCATATCTGGAGAGATTGGCTGCAGGTAATTGCTTTAGGCGATTGTGGGACAAATCTAGAACTTTGATGTTGACAGGGAGGTCAGAAGGTATGGTGAACAGTTCCAGATGGCTGCAGTCAGCTTTGTCTTGAAAGACCCTGCAGCGATTTGCAGCACAGACAGGGGAAAGACTTATTGTGTTCAATGTCCATAATACAAATACCCAGGCGAAATAAGGCATTTTCATTTTCTTTCTGTAAAATAAAGAATTTCAGTTAATTGTTATAATCTTACAAACAAGAATGTTTCAAAGACCAAATATTTGCTGGTGAATGGCTTTAAAGAGCAATCCTAGGAAAAAAGTGGAATCAATCAGTAAATCAGTGTGCAAGGCAGTTTTTATAGTACAATATGGATGCCAAGTACTTACCTCTTGTTGGATAACTGAAAATCAAGCCTCCAGAAAGAATCACAATGCCAAAACATTGGTCAGGTGGCATCTGCTAGCACAAAGGTTACATTTTTCAACATTTACAACACCTCTTGTTGGATATGTCAAAGAGAAATCAGTTCTCTTACCAGAGGCAGGTGTTTTTTTCAATGGGAACTCAGGGAAAGCAGTTCCGGCACCTCTAGTGCTGAATGTACAGTAATATAATGCCAAGGAGTTCTGGGGCGTGCTGGAGAGTCTACTGATG
Organism: Lithobates pipiens; assembly: GCF_037356315.1. Lineage (NCBI taxonomy): Eukaryota > Metazoa > Chordata > Amphibia > Anura > Ranidae > Lithobates > Lithobates pipiens. Next base: position 389,227,888 of record NW_027507718.1, on the reverse strand, counting down.
CTGGCTACTGTAAAATCTATTGTTGCTGGGGAGTATTTTGTTGGCAGGGGCCCATTGTTGCTGGGGGGGATCTGTTGTTGCTGGGGGGTCTATAGTTGCTGGGAGAGACCTATCGTTGCTAGAGATATTTATTGTTCCTGGGAGGTGTATATGTTTTCTTGAGTAATCTATTGTTGCTGGGGAGGGGGGTTCTTTTGTTGCTAGCTGCAGGGAACCTGTTTTACCGCCTTGTATTAACAAATTCCATACAAACTAAATAGCACCAAAAATTATACTTGGTTCTGTATTTTATAAAAGGGGCAGTACTGGGAGATGGGTAAGGTGTGGAACCAAGAAATGGTGTTTGGAGGTGGGTAGGAAGCGGGGATAAGGAATGACTTGGAAGGGGTTAGTAACCGCACCTATTCTCCTGAGAAAAAAAGCCCTGCCCATGACCAATTCTACAACACTGGTCATGTAGTTTCTGCTGATGGAGAGGGTAAATGTTAAAGCAGAGTTACTGTCATCTAAAACAGGGAGGTCAATCATTCTAAACAAAGGGCCAGTTTACTGTCCTTCAAAACTTAGGGGGGCCGGACTGTATCCAGTAGGAGGAATAGTGACACCATTGTTGGTGTCAGCGGAAAGAATAATGCCCCATCATTGGCGTTAATGGGAGGAATAGTTCCCCATCATTGGTGTCTGTGGGAAGAATAGTGTCCCATTGTTGGTGTCAGTAGGAGGAATAGTGTCCCATCATTGGTGTCAGTGGGAGTCCAGGAGAGCAACAGCACTGAGATGCAAAAACTGTTTTCTAAAATAAAAAAAAAACATGGAAATTGTTCATGATGCAAAGTGCTTTAAAAAACAAAATGTTATAGAGTTAGGGCTTACATCTTAATTTACCCGTCATCAAATCCTTGAAGCAGTATTAAATCCAAAAGCAAACAAACATTTATTATTTTGCAGCTTAAACATTCTTAGATGTGATGGCTGCATTTTTTTTTTTTTTCAGGCTCTCTTTCTTCTAGTTTTCCCCGATGATCTGGCCAGTAAGTCTGTTGTTTTTCAAAAGAACAAGCTCTCTTGGGGATAAATTAGTTACAGCGATGAGGCAAAACATTCAATGCTAACAGGGGTGCTTACAGTTGTCCGTTTTATTCATTTATATAAAATCTTTATCCCAAAAGAAAAACAAACTGTTGTCATAACTGCATATATAGTGTTAGCTGGAGTTTAACTTCAATTTGTTAGTGTATTAAGATAGTACATCTAATGCCGCATAAACACAAGCGGAATGTCCAATAGAAAAAGTCAGATGGAAGCTGGTCATCGTATATTCCGATTGTGTGTATGCCTCATCTGACTTTTTTTTTTTTACGAAAATTCTGACGGACCTAGAAATAGAACATGTTTTAAATATTTTCGACTGAACCAATTTCTATCAGGAAAACCGTTGTATGCTGTTCCGACAGACCAAAAACGACGCATGCTCTGAAGTAAGTATGAGATGGAAGCACTCGGTGTGGTAAAACTAGCGCTTGTATTGGAGCTAGCACATTCCTCACACTGCTAATTCTGTGATCTTTTTAATGCAGCGCATTCTTTTTTTCTTTATAATGCTGGAAGAATTAAGTTGTTTTGCTGCTCATATTCAAAGAGTTCTCACAAACTTATTTCTTCATTATTTATCCTCATCTCATGACTAATTCTATTTTTTAAAAGCCCGATCTCCATAATAATGCTTACAATTATTTTTTATACTCATCTTTTATAATTTTTTATTTCATCAAGATTTATTTTACGATTTTTTTGGAGTGCCATATTACCACAATAACATTATTATCTTATATTTTTTATTAACCTCAAGGAGGTTGGTGTCCCTTGTTAATTTGACATTGTATTTTTGAAATGTACCTGCCTACTCACAAACTGTCCTTTTTGAATAAAAACACATAGGAACGTATTTTGTAAAAATAAAATATCCATTTATTCTGGGTAACAAAATAAAGAGGAAGTCAACCCTGGACAAACTATTGGAATTTGCAAAGCCCTTTAGCCCAGAGGGCACACATCAAGTCTGTGGAAAAGAAAATTGGTAGTTTGAGGAGTCCATATAATAGGGAGCACAATCTGGTCCAGGAATCCCAGAGATCAGGACCAGCAGCAGATGACATATCTGTCCCCAGTTTGTGGTACTACCACAGCCTGCGTCTTCTGTCAGACCAGACTGAACCCAGGCTATCACTTTCTTCTCTTCCCTGCAGACTTCCCTGCAGCCTTCTTTGGAGGCTGTGGCTCTGGTGGTGGACTTGTGGCAGGAGGAGGATGAGGAGGAGGTTGGGCGAGCTCACATATGTGGCTGTCAGCTGGCCCCTCAATCCCTTCTGAAGGGCATCAGAAAAAAATCCCTCACAGAGGAGGCATTGGCCCTTCTCCAATTCCAGCAACCTGGTGGCTAGATAGCAGCCACAGGCTTCTTCAGCGTTGGGAGGGGGGGGGCTCCTGAGGAAATGGCTGGCTTCCCTAATGAGGCCCAGTGCTGCCTCCTCCATCATTGTCCCCTTCCTGGGCCTTTTGGTGGTAAGGCAGAAGGGAGGCACCTGGGATTGGGTGAGGCTTCTACTGGGGTCAGCCATCTCCTGGCTGACACTGGGCACAGCCTCCTCCTGGCTGACATTGGGCATGGCCTCCTCCTGGCTGCCACTGGGAACGGCCTCCTCCTGGCTGCCACTGGGCATGGTCGCCTCCTAGCTGACGCTTTCCAGACCCTCCTCCTGGCTGAACTCATCCTGTGTATAAAAAAGGGACATATTTGTAGTTTTTGCTTCATCAATCAATCACACACAATTTTCAGCTTACCACTTGCAAATTGAATGTTAATAAATAGAAAAGACTATCATTCTGACCGCAGCATTTTTCAAGCTGGACCCAAACATTTTTGGCCACTACTGTCTAATGATATGTATACATCATTTTTTCGATAGAATCATTGATTTTTAATCAATTATGACATCTAGTTAACATCATTAATATTAGGACAATAAATATGTCAAAAAATAATATACCTGGCTCCAGCTGGGCGCATCCACTTCTTCCAGGATGGAAGGCCCAAGTTGTTCCTCGTCAGCCTCTGCTGGGGTTGAGGGAAGGGTGGAGGGAAGACTGCAGGGAAGGGTCGAAAGAGATTCCCTGGCTTCAGTCTGGTCGTCTAGAAACCGCTGTTTGTTGAAGTACCACAGCCTGGGGACATAAACCTTCTCTGCTGATGCTCCTGATCAGGGTGATTTCTGGATCTTATTATGCTCCTTTATATACATGTTCCTCAAGATCCCAATTTTATTTTCCAAAAACGTCATGTTTGCTTCGGGGACCCGAGTCTTCATAAATTACAGAAGTTTCTCCAGCGATGACCTCCTAGCTTGTTTATTATAATATAAACTGTGTTTCACCTCCCACAAATTCCTCATCTCCCTGTATGTGTCTATGAAACTGCCCATTAATTCTGGGTCCTTAAACTGATTCATCTTTGCTGTAAGACAATACACAAGACAAAAACAATAATGTCAGCCTAAACTCTCATTATCTTATCCCAATATAGCCCTCAATCTTGAAGCAGTATAGGCCACTGTGATGGGCCAAGTTAAAATTTTACCTTTGTTTAGCACGCTCGCCACTTCCGTTCATTCGTCCTACACACAGATCGTACATACGACGCATGTTAGCTTTATATACACTGCGCATGCATGAAACTCCACCCACCCCCTGATGTTCTTTTTCATGAATATTCCCGCCCCTTCTCTCTTCGGTACGCAGTAGAAGCAACATGGTGGAGACACAGGTGGTTGAAAATTATCCCACTAGCAAGGAGGAAAGCCTGGAGCCCCAAACGTCTGGATCCAGGAGAAGGAGATTTAAGGCCTCCAACATGGCCTTTGAAGAAATGGTGGAGATGGTGGACATCTGGCAGAGGAAGGATTATGATGGGAAACATGGGCCGTACACCCATCACAATTTTTGCAAAGACCAAATCATGACAACAGTCGTGAACACTCTGGAGCAGAATTTTGGGGTACGACGCTCCAAAGACCAATTAAGGAAACGCTGGTCCAACCTTAAACTAAGGGAGCTGGATCAGTATCGAAGAATAAAGAAGGTGCTTCAAAAAAGTAAGTACTCGTTGTGTGTTCCTATTAGGATTATTAAAGCGGGAGTCCGCCGGGACTCCGCGTTTTTTTTAAAAGCCAGCAGCTACAAATACTGCAGCTGCTGACTTTTAAAATAGTGACACTTACCTGTCCAGCGCGCCCGCGATGTCGGCACCCGAAGCCGATCTGTAGATTGTTTCTCGGGTGCTGACGCCGCCATCTTGGGTATGGGAATCAGGAAATGGAGCCTTTCGGCTTCATTTCCCGGTTCCCTACTGCGCATGCGCGAGCCGCGCTGCGCAATAAGGACGGTCCCCACTGCCTCTGGGATCTGTGTGTTTTCCCAGCAGGCAGCGGGGCACTTGCGGAAAGGGGCGGGCACTTGCGGAAAGGGGCGTAATCTACGCCCCTTTCCGCAGAGAGCTATCCCGGAAGTGGGTGCAGTTACCTGGATTTCTGGACTCAAATATACGTGTGCTAAGTATACCTTTTGTTTTATTCTCATAGGGGAGAAAAGACTCGGACACCACTCAGAGGACACCAGGGACCCCCCACATCACCAACAAGATTGGAAAATCAGCTCAAGCCTTCCCAAGGATCTGGAGGAAGGAGAGGTGGAGGAAGTGGGTGAGATGGGCACCCCAGCAGGTGAGTGTCTGACACCCCAGCTTCAGGTAATCTATGTATGCCTGCATATTTCTAAATACATGTTTTTTAACCAATTTTTAGGTGATGTGCTGGTTGTGGCAGAGGAAGCAGAACCTTTCACTAGGGACAACGCCCAAAGACTCATCCAGGAAATAATACAGTGAAATGGGGAAATCGACAATATTCGAAATAGACTTAATATTATGGAACAGCAAATGAAGAACATGATAGATGTGTTGGGGAGAATCTAAATTTTTTGCTAATCACATCAATTTTTTCCTTTTTTTCGACTCCCCAAAAAAGTTTTTGATTGTACATTTTAAAAGCCAAATTTTGAAGATGCACACGGCGTGGCAACATGTGCTATCTGCCATCAGGGGATCTCAATGTTTTGTGGGTGTAACCCCTTCCTCGTAACTCTAGTAGGTGAGAGAAAGGGGTTGCACCCCCAAAACACGTCCATTCATCCCCCATGATGGGAGATAGCACATTTTGACATTACCCATTTGGACTCCCAATTTGTGTGTATCTTCAAAATTTGGATTTTACAAGGGTGACATCATCCCATCTGATTTACAGCAATATCAAGACATTTTTGACACTATAATGTGTGATATTGCCTTCAGTTTTTAGAAGTTTAACTTTGTAAGTTCCATAGTTTGTGTATGCTATGTTTTAAAACATGCGGAAAAAAAATAAAACTTTTTTTAAAATTTTCCAAACACACATGTGAATGTGCAAAGAGTAATGTGGCTTCTTCTTTCAATGCTCAATACCAGTTTTATAAGTAATTTTGTGTTTACAGTGACAATGGGGCTTATTTACTAAAGGAAAATCCACTACAACTGCACTAGGAGAACCAAGGAGACAGCCAAAAAGAAAAGCAAGCAATAAAGAAATTTCTAGATTTTATCTGAAATTTTTTTTTTTATTAATAAAAATTAGACATTGTCTGGCATTGCAATGGCCCTCCTACCCGTAAAATAATTAACATATTTCTCCCGAACTTCACGGGTGCTTTGGGGTGCCAAGCCAATACGGCCATTATCCAAGCCTGTCAGGGAATTGTCTGTAATAAGTCTGGCCTCAGGCCCAACTGAGGTTAGATAATTCAGTGATTTTTTTCTTAAATAATTGTGCAGTATGCAGCAGCATAGGATGATATGGTTGATTTTGTAGTGCGCCATAAGGATTGCTGTCAGAAACAGGTGGAACCCTGTGGCCATTATCCCGAAGGTATTCTCTTCTGGCTCTAGCCAGCCGGTAGTTAAAAGAAACTATGTGTAAACAAATAACACTGCATAATACAAAAAATATATGAAAAAAATAAAGCTGCCAACACGCTAAAACTAGGATTTCTTTAGCTAGAGAAAATGTCAAAATGTGAAGTGTAAGTGCTCAACTTGTGCTGATATAATATTCAGAGAAGTTTTACAGCATAACATATACAAAAGTGAACAATATACGTGCCCAAAACAACAAAAATATATATATATAAATGACACAAAAAGTGTCAATGTGACTGTGAGTTATATTATAAACCCATATATAAATAACATCTTAAAGCAACAATAAAAGAATTTGTTTATAAGCAATCAAGTCCATATATTAGTGATCATAGATATACGGATATCTCAACAGTAGTGGTAAAAACAGCAAATCCAAATTTGAAGTAACCATAAAACAATTCCACCGTCGTGCCAATCTCACCACCTTACGAAGTACAGGCTTACCGGAAGAAAATGACCCAAATAGACCTATGTCTAGAGTCAACAATAGCTTTGCAGTCCCAGCTGCTGAGGCATTGGGTTCAACATTCCATGTTTGCGTGGATCACAGGATGCATAGTCTTTGCGGTGTAAAGGACTATATATGGTCACTGTGTTTTAGAGAGACAACTCCGGCATCAGCTCGGACATGGAGGACGGAAAGATAAGGCCAAGATAGTGTGATATCGTTTAAAAAAAATTTTTTTTTTAATAAAGAATAAAATATCAAACTCACATTTCCATGGATAAAATAGACATGTCACAAAAAAATGGGCAGTGGTAGAGTCTTCCCCACGCGTTTCGACCTATGGGTCATCATCTGGGGTTGACCACTACCACTGTTACACTGCCGGTAGTTAAAAACCTTCCTTTCCGGGGTCCTTTGGGGGAATGGCCTCACCAGGCGCTCACCCAGACTGAAGGCTTCATCTGCAATAAAGACGAAGGGGAGTCCTTCCACGTTATCCGTATCAGGTGGCAATGTCAGGCCACCAGTCTGGAGACGCTGGTAAAACTCAGTCTAGGCAAAGACTCCTCCATCCGACATTCCGTCCTCATTGAGGAACTCATAGTATGCCGGCACCACCGCCATTAACACTACACTATTAAACCCCTTATAATTATAATAGTAAGACTTCGAATGGGGTGGTGGCACATTGTGGACATGCTTCCCCCTATAGCCCCTCCACAGTTGGGAAAGTCCCAGTGGTCAGAAAAATGGGAGGCCAAAGTCTGCCATTCATGTGGCGTTGAAGGAAAGTGTGGAGTCAAACAGGAAAAAAAATATAAGTACTTTTACACATAACATTGCAAGCAGATTACACAAAAACATTCTTGCACAACATCAGTATAACATTCTAAGGAGTATTTAAAAAGACAAAAATATAAGGCCTACTTATTAGATTCCTCACCCCCTCTGATGGCCCATTGATAAAATTGTATGGGGGGGGGGGGGGGTGAGGTGACTTTGGGAGCCAAAAAAAGCCTCCAGCACTCTGCCTGAATTTAAGGACACACATAACATTTGAACACATTTTAGGGATTGTTTCTGGGAAAGCAGTACAATGGAGTTGACAATATACACTGTTTAAGGGACTAGGTTATAGGTGTATATGGGCCCAGGATAGCATGCTGGGGAGGTTAGTGAAGGCAAATATGCATGTAGGACAAAAAAGGAGCATTAAAAGCTTCCAGCATGCATGAGGATAAAGGGGACATTGACAACATATTCTACAATATTATACATTAGCAAACATTAAATATATATAATGTGATGTTAAAGGAGAAAACTTACTTTAATATAGTCCTTCTGCAGGACTTGAATGATGGCAGAACAGGTCTCTGGAATAATGATCCCCAGAGCCTGGGGGGAGATGCCTGTTGAGAACTTGAGGTCCTGCAGACTTCTCCCAGTCGCCAAGTACCGCAGCGCGACTAGCCTCTGCTCCAGAGTGATGGCTTGCCTCATGCAGGTATCCTGCCTGCTGATATAAGGGGTGAGCAAAGCCAACAGATGAAAAACGGGGTCCGTTATCCTGAGATAATTCCTGAAATCATCAGGATTATTCTCCTGGATCTCACGAAGCAAAGGCATGTGCGAGAATTGGTCACGATGGAGTAACCAATTCTTGGTCCAGGAACTCCTCCTCACCCTGTTCATGGACTGGGCTTGGGTCAAAGTAGGAACCCCAACACCAAGCCCCCACACAGCACAAACTCTTCAACAAGTACGTATGCGCACCATGGTTTCAAAATGGTCAGCTGGTCAGAATGAACTTAACAGAACGCACTGAAGAACAGCAAGGCCTGTGAAAAGCGAGCTGAAAATTAGTAACAAGCGGACAAGAACGTACTGAAAAACAGATACGAACTGACTACATGCATTGAAACCAGATACAAACACACAAGCACAAACTGAACAGCAGTAAAACGATCGGAAAAAAACCTGGAGTCTGAAAAGCGTGAATCGTCTCTAACCAAACTTCTACTAACACGAGATCAGCAGAAGGAGCCCGAAGGGTGGCGCACTGGGTCTTGAACTTCCTTTTTCTAGACCCGTCGTACATGCTGTGCATCACCGTGTTCTTAACGATTGGACTTTGGTGTGATCGTATGTACGCACGACAGTTTCAGCATAACTCCGTCGGAAAAACCTTCAGAGTTTATTCCGGAGGGAAAACCGGTCGTGTGCACACGGTCGGGCCAAGTTGTCTGATTTAGCAGTTGCCAAGAACGCGGTGATGTAAGCCGTGTACGGCGGGACTAGAAAAAGGAAGTTCAGCACCACGTCTGGCACCCTTTGGGCTCCTTCTGCTGATCTCGTGTTTTAGTAGAAGTTTGGTGAGAGACGATTTGCGCTTTTCAGATTAGTGATTCAGATCGCAGTCATTAAGTATTTGCTTCTCATTGTGGACTATATCTTGGTATAGTACGCTTTGAAAGGCATTTTTTATTGTCTGCTTGCTTCTGCTATTCAGGTTGTCCTTTCAGGCCTTGCTGTTTATCGGTGCTTTCTGGTGTCCGTTCTGACCAGCCGACTGTTTTCCAAACATGTTTCGTCTACGTACTCATCGTACAGTTTGTGCTGTGCAGGGGCTTCGTATTGGGGTTCTTACTTTGACTTTGACACAAGCCCGGTCCATGAACAGGGAGGGGAGGCGTTTGTGGACCAAGAATTGGTTGCGCCAGCGTCACCAGTTCTCCCACATGCCTTTGCTCCGTGAGATCCGCAAGAATAATCCTGATCATTTGGATTTTTCTCAGGATGACGGACCCCGTTTTTCACCGTCTGCTGGCTTTGTGGACCCCTTATATCACCAGGCAGGATACCTGCATGCGGCAAGCCATCACTCCGGAGCAGAGGCTCATTGCCACGTTGCGCTACTTGGCGACAGGGAGAAGCCTTCAGGACCAAGTTCTCTACAGGCATCTCCCCCAGGCTCTGGGGATCATTATTCCAGAGACCTGTTCTGCCATCATTCAGCTCCTGCAGAAGGACTATATTATGCTAAGTTTTATCCTTAACCACTTTAGCCCCGGACCAATTTTCAGCCTAAGGACCAGAGGTCTTTTTACAATTTCGCACTGCACTGCTTTAACTGGTAATTACGCGGTCATGCAATGTTGTACCCAAACAAAATTTGCGTCCTTTTCTTCCCACAAATAGAGCTTTCTTTTGATGGTATTTGATTGCCTCTGCAATTTTTTTTTTTTTGCGATATAAATGGAAACTTTTTGTTATAAGAAAAATCGAATAAACTCAATTTTAGTCATACATTTAGGGCAAAATTTATTCAGCCACATGTCTAGCTACCTAGCGACACTAGCGACACTAATGCAGAGATCAGAAAAACGATCGCTTAGTGACACTGGCAAAAGGGGGTGAAAGGGTTAACTCTAAGGGCAATCAGGGGGTTAAACCTTTATTGGGGGGTGGTAGGGGGCTACCCTGGACCTAACACTAACTGCCCTGACAGTTTTTACTGTCACAACTGACACTGAATGCAGTGATCAGTAAATAAATGATCACTGCAATCAGTGACACTGTGACTGGGAGGGGGAGGGTCGAGGGCAATCGGGGGGGTGATCGGGGGGGGGGGGGGGTTTGTGTGCCTGTGTGTACCTACATGTCAGTGTAGTGTTGGTGCACACTTACTTTTAGTCTTCTCCTCGTAGTCCGGTCAAAAAGACCGCCCCGAGGAGAATGACATCACTTCCTCCCTGCCTGTGTATACAATACATAGTGGGAGGAAGCTTCTCATTCGCCAGGAGCGATCGAGAGGGGATGGCCAGAAACCAATGGCCATCCCCTCATCCCGGATCGCTCCTGAAGCGAAATGGACCGATCGGACCCCCCACCCGCTGGAAGGCAAGCACATACATGTACGTGCTTGTGCCTGTACATGCCATTGTGATGACGTACAATGGCATGCGGCGGTCGTTAAGTGGTTAAACATCACATTCTATGTATTTCATGATTGCTAATGTCTTGCATTTCTTTCCTCATTCCCTAATTACCATCATTGCAATATGCTCTAATTCATATGCTCTGCCCCTTTGTCCTCATGCAGATTTGCCTCACTAACTTCCCCACCATGCTCTTCTTGGCCCCTAAAACTATAGTCTACTCACTTAACAATGTCTTTTGGCAGCTCCATAGTATTGCTTTCCCCTAAACACCCCCTAAAATCTCTACAAATGTGATGTGTGTGCTTCAATTCATGCAAAGTGACCTTTTTTGGATTTTTGGAGTTGTGCCAAACTCATTAGTAACCTACCTCTCCCCAACTGCTAGCTCAGCTGATAGCAATCTTCTATCGGATGACTTGACACAACCCAATACACACTCTAAATACCTTTTTCATGATCACATTTATGGACAAATTCACCAAAGCATGTAGTATAAGGGCCTGCCTCAATACTTTCAAATGCTATTTTGATTTTTTTAACACATTAATTTTCTTGCTATGTAATAGCAGAATGTCAAAATGTGCTTCCATTTTGTTATTATGACACTTCTTACCTGTCCCGTGGGCTGCCAATAGTGTAACTAAGGAGGGGCTTCCCAAAGTATCACACATTATTTAGGCATTCAGCTCTCAATCAAGTGGAGAGGGTTACCTGTCCTAAACATCCCCCCTCATTTTTTTGCAAGGGCCCATCAGATGGGGGGGGGGGGGATATGACTCTCATAAGGGGACCTTATACTTTAGGCTTTAAATACTCAGTTAAAAAAAATTTATACTAATTTTGTCAAAAAATGTGGGTGTCTAATCTGCATGCAATGTTGATTTGTCAAATTACTAGTTTTTGTTCTTGTGTCACTACACAGTGTCCTTCAACGCCACAGGAATGGCAGACTGTGGCCTCCCACTTTGCCAGTTTTATTAAAGTTGTGCCTTTTTCACCAACAGTGCAAACCCAAGTTCAGAGCGAGATGAGGGGACAGTCTCTTCTTCAGATAATCTTATTATGTTGTGGGTTTGCTACACACACACCTTCTTTTTGTTAACTAATGTATGTAGTGCATTACTGATCAAAATCATGCTCATTTTCAGCACCATGGCATGAAAATGGCATGATTGTCCAAATTTACACCTCACTGTGGGTGCTTTTTACTAAAGGCACATCCACTATGCACTACAAGTGCACTGCAAAAGTACACCTGAAACTGCACTTGGAGTGCAAAGTGGAGTTGCCTTTAGTAAAATCACACTCCTTCTCAGCACAAACTCAAATTTGACTACAAATACATTTTATGCCCAATGAAAAAGAAAGCCACACATTGTTGAGAATTCAACTTTTTAATACAAGCACATTCATATGTGTGTTTCTTAAAGGTTTTTACAACAAACCAAGAGATTTTGTGTATCCAAAACAGAGTTTAATCATATTTTTTTTTACTTGTTTTTTTTGTGTAAACAGGCATGTATCAAACCATAAAATACAGAACACAGGAACTTACAAAGTTCAACTTTGAAAAGTGAAGACAATATCAGACCTGAGTATGTACAAACTGGGCTAATATTGCCTTCATCACATGGGGTGTGACCCCTGAAAAAAAACACATTTGGAAGATGCACACAGTGTGTCAACATGTGCTATCTCCCATCATGGGGGATCAATCTACATGCTTTGGGGCTGCAACCCCTTCATCTCAGACACTTTACAATAAACATGTACATTGATCCCCCATGATGGGAGATAGCGCATGTTTTCACACTCTGTGCATCTTCAAAATTTTTAATTTTGCAAAATACCACATTTTTATGTTAAAAAGCAAAAATAAAACCCTATCTAGTTTTTTAGTTTTCACACTCTCCCCAAAACATCAATGATGTTCTTCATTTTATTTTTAACATCATTGATATTTTGTTGTACAATTTCCAAATCCCGATTGCACCCCATTATCTCCCCAATCAAGATCTGGGCACTTTCACTGGTAAAATGGGAATCTTCTTCCACATCACCTAGAAAACAAAGCAAACAAACACACACATACATTGATGAGCTTACCGGAAGCTGTGTTCTCCGACACTCACCTGTTGTGGTGACAATTTGTCCAACCTCCACAATCTCTCCTTCCTCCTCCTGCTCTTGCTCCTCTGTTTCTGCTTTTGGAAGTTGCCCTTCTTTGGGAGGGGTGTGGTCCCTGGTGTCCTCATACTTGCCGAGTCTTCTCTCCCCTATGAGAATGTAAACAAAGATTAGTTAGCACACAGAGGGCAGAAATAGGAATATGAAACATTGCTTGGAAGTGTTGTACAATTGTACAACAATTTGGCCCGAGTTACAAGGTGAGAACATTATTGGGGACACTTTGTTAAGCTGGAATACTTCCCTGCAGAACGATGTTTCCTACGAACGAACGAAACCATGACCTTGAAAGTGGCTATTTTAAAAAGCACAACATGAAATCAAAGCACATGGAACATGTATGCAAGCAAGAATAATCATATGAACACACGACAACTACTTACTTTTTTTAATAACACGCTTGATCCTTAGGTACTGCTCGTGCTCCCTCAGTTTCAGCTCTGACCAGCGTTTTCTCAGTTGATCCTTGGATCGGCGTACCCCAAAATTCTTCAGAAGACTATTCACAACTTTATTCATGATCTTGGCCTTTCTGAGATTTGGGTTTGGGTAAGGTCCATACTTCCCATCATAGTCGGTCCTTTTCAATATGTCGACTATCTCCAACATCTCTCCAAAAGACATATTTGAGGCCTTAAATCTTGTCTTCCTGAATCAGAACGTTTCTGGCTCCGGGCTTTCCTCACCCTCCTCCTCGTTAGTGGAACTATTAGTGCGCACCTGCGTTCTCTCTGCCATGTGCTCTCCCCACTGCGCGGGAAGCAAAGGGGCGGGGAATAGTCTGGAAAGAACGTCAGGGGCGGGTGGAGTTTCACGCATGCGCACTGTATATAAAACGCAACACGTGTGTATCGTCCGTACGATCTGGGAGGAGAGTGTGAGGCACGGACGCGACGAACGTGGAAACGAAGGTAACATTTTTAACTTGGTGCTTCACTAGACTAGACTGCTTGTATCTAGGCCGATGTTGGGACAAGATTAGGAGGGATTTTAATTGCATTATTAGTATTTGAGGGTTTGTCTTGTGTTGTGTCTTGCAGACAAAATGGATCCATTTACCAATGCCAACTTTATGGGGCTATTCATAGAACTGTACATGGAGATGCCCTGCCTGTGGCAGTTCCACAACAAGTTTTATAATGACAGATCAAAGAGGAACGCAGCACTGGAGAAACTGCTTGCTTTGTTGTGGATCATGGTCCCCACGGCAGACATGACCTATCTGAATCGCAAAATTGTGGCCATGAAGCTTACATATTTCAGGGAGAGAAAGAAGCACCTGGAGTCCTTGAGAGCAGGAGATACAGATGCTGTTTATTACCCCAGGATGGTGCACTTTGACAGGCTGCATTTTCTGGTAGACCAAGTGGTACCCAGGCCACCACTCAGGCCACCACTCTCCAGGCTTCCTCCAAGGCATCCTTCACCCCCAGCTGAGGCTTCTGATGTCCAATCTGGGCCTTCCAGGCAGCACCATGTGGTGGGGCCCAGCTTGAGACAGGTATTGCATTGTTGAACATATTTCTTGTGTTACATTTAATGATGTTAACTAGATGTTCTTATTGATCAGTAAGTTGAGATTTCTCCAAGTGGTTTACATCCCAAGAGACAGTAGTGACCAAAAATGTTTGGGACGGGAAAGAAAAATGCTGGTGTCAGAATGATAGTCTGTTCTATTTGGTAACATTCAATTAGCAAAAGCCAGGAGCACAAAATGGTGTGATTGATGATCAAAAAACTAAAACTATGTCCCCTTTTCATACACAGGAAGACCTCAGTCGGGGGGAGGCTGTGGCAAGTGGCAGCCAAGAGGTTGACCAACGCCCTCCTTCTCCTGCCCCAGCTACAGGAGCCCAGCCACAGCCTGGAAGGATGCCTGGTGGGAAGTCCCAAAGGAAGACCAGAGAGTGATGGCCTGGGTTGAGTCTGGTGTGCCAGAAGATGCAGCCTCTTGAAGATCCACATCCTGAGGACAGAAATGGCATCTGAATTTCCTGCTCTCTAGGACTTCGGGACCAGACTTCTCTCCCTGAGATATCTACTCCTCAGGCCACCAATTTTTTAATATCTCATTTAGTCATGTCTGCCCTGGGGGCCAAAGGCTGCACCAAAGTTAAGAAGTTTCTCCAGTGCTGCGTTCATATTTTTAGTTTCTAGCAAACAAAATAAAAAATTTTTTTGTTTGACGAAATACTTGTGTAATGTGTTTTCCTTCAAAAAGTACAGTTTATTTGTGAGCAGGCAGGTACATTTCAAAAATACAAAGTGAACTAAATAACAAGGGGTACCAACACTAAACAACCTCCTGTTGATTAAAAAAGAAAAAGAAAATATAAAAAATGCAATAATGTTGTTGTTGTAAGTTTACACACAAAAAATAAAAAATAAAAATAAGGAGAAATGAGCAAAGTGTCTTTAACCACTTCAGGACCGCCGTATTGCCATTGTACGTCAGCACAATGGCACAGGCAGGCAGAATCACGTACATCTACGTGATTGCCTTCCAGCGGGTGGGGGGTCCCATCGGACCCCTCCCGCTGGTTACGGCGGTCCGATTCGGTCCAGGAGCGCTCCGTGATGAGGGGATGGCCGTTCGTTTTCGGCCACCCCCTCTGGATCGCTCCTGGCCAATGAGAAGCTTCCTCCCCTGTGTATTGTTTACACAGGAAGGAGGAAGTGATGTCATTCTCCTCGGGGCGGTCTTTTTGACCGGACTACGAGGAGAAGAGTAAAAGTAAGTCTGCACGAACACTACACTGACATGTAGGTACACACAGGCACACAAACCCCCCCCGATCCCCCCCCCGATCGCCCCCCGATCCCCCCCCGCCCCCCCTCCCCCCCCAGTCACAGTGTCACTGATTGCATTGATCATTTCTTTACTGATCAATGCATTCAGTGTCAGTTGTGACAGTAAAAACTGTCAGGACAGTTAGTGTTAGGTCCAGGGTAGCCCCCTATCACCCCCCAATAAAGATTTAACCCCCTGATTGCCCCTAGAGTTAACCCTTTCACCCCCTTTTGCCAGTGTCACTAAGCGATCATTTTTCTGATCGCTGCATGTGTCGCTAGTGTCGCTAGGTAGCTAGTTATTTTTTTAGGTTCACCGCCAGGTTTTTATATCGCTAGGTACCCCGATATACTACCCAATAATGTTTTTAACCCCCTGATTGCCGCTAGTTAACCCTTTCACCCCCTTTTGCCAGTGTCACTAAGCGATCGTTTTTCTGATCGCTGCATTAGTGTCGCTACAGTCGCTAGGTAGCTAGTTATTTTTTTAGGTTCACCGCCAGGTTTTTATAGCGCTAGGTACCCCGATATACTACCCAATAATGTTTTTAACCCCCTGATTGCCGCTAGTTAACCCTTTCACCCCCTTTTGCCAGTGTCACTAAGCGATCATTTTTCTGATCGCTGCATGTGTCGCTAGGTAGCTAGTTATTTTTTTAGGTTCACCGCCAGGTTTTTATATCGCTAGGTACCCCGATATACTACCCAATAATGTTTTTAACCCCCTGATTGCCGCTAGTTAACCCTTTCACCCCCTTTTGCCAGTGTCACTAAGCGATCATTTTTCTGATCGCTGCATGTGTCGCTAGGTAGCTAGTTATTTTTTTAGGTTCACCGCCAGGTTTTTATAGCGCTAGGTACCCCGATATACTACCCAATAATGGTTTTAACCCCCTGATTTCCGCTAGTTAACCCTTTCACCCCCTTTTGCCAGTGTCACTAAGCGATAATTTTTCTGAACGCTGCATCAGTGTCGCTAGTGTCGCTAGGTAGCTAGTTAACTAGGCTCCCAAAAAGTCCCCCACATGTGGTATCCCCGTACTCGGGAGAAGCAGCAGAATTTATTTTGGGGTGTAATTTGACTTCTGCCCATAGCATGTGTGAGCAATATATCATTTAGTGACAACTTTGTGCAAAAAAAAAAAAGTTTGTAATATTCCCGCAACTTTTGGCAAAATATAAAATATTCCATGGACTCAACATGCCTCTCAGTAAATAGCTTGGGGTGTCTACTTTCCAAAATGGGGTCATTTGGGGGGGTTTTGTGCTATTTTGGCATTTTATGGCCTTCGAAACTGTGATAGGTAGTGAGGAGTTAAATCAAAAATTTGCACCCTTAGAAATCCTGAAGGTGGTGATTGGTTTTCGGGGTGCCGTGCGCGACTAGACTCCCAAAAAGTCCCACACATGTGGTATCCCCGTACTCGGGAGAAGCAGCAGAATGTATTTTGGGGTGTCATTTCACATATAACCATGGCATGTGTGAGCAATATATCATTTAGTGACAACTTTTTGTAAAAAAAAATTTTTATTTTTTTTTTTGTCATTATTCAATCCCTTAGGACAAAAAAAATAAATATTCAATGGGCTCAACATACCCATCAGCAATTTCCTTGGGGTGTCTACTTTCCAAAATGGGGTCATTTGGGGGGGATTTGTACTGCCCTGCCATTTTAGCACCTCAAGAAATGAGATCGGCAGTCATAAATTAAAAGCTGTGTAAATTCCAGAAAATGTACTCTAGTTTGTAGACGCTATAACTTTTGCGCAAACCAAAAAATATACGCTTATTGACATTTTTTTTACTAAAGACATGTGGCTGAATAAATTTTGCCCTCAATGTATGACTAAAATTTAGTTTATTCGATTTTTCTTATAACAAAAAGAAGAAAATATCTTTTTTTTTCAAAATTTTCGCTCTTTTTTCATTTATATCGCAAAAAAAAAAAATCGCAGAGGCAATCAAATACCATCAAAAGAAAGCTCTATTTGTGGGAAGAAAAGGACGCAAATTTCGTTTGGGTGCAATATTGCATGACCGCGCAATTACCAGTTAAAGCAGCGCAGTGCGAAATTGCAAAAAGACCTCTGGTCCTTAAGGTGTTTATTGGTCCGGAACTGAAGTGGTTAAAGGAGATTTTTAGGGAATCCCCCCCCCCCCCCCAAAAACATCCAAAAAATAAAAAAAACAAATCTAAAATTGTGTAGATGTGAGGCAAACTAAAATTGTATTGCTGAAATGGTTAAAAAAAGAGTAATGAAATCCGTTCGGGAGAAGTGTGTGTGACTATGAGCATCAAAAGAAGTTCGTTCTTGCAGCATTGTTAACCACTTCCCGACCAGCGCACGACGATGTACGTCGACAGAATGGCACGGGCAGGCATATTGGCGTACAGGTACGTCCAATATTCGATGCCGCCCTGCCATCGGGAGCGCGCCGCCGGTGGCGCGCTCCCGCGCTGGTCGGGACCCCCGTGAGTCCGGTCGCGGGACCCGCGGACTCGATCGCCGCGGGCATCCCCGCGATCGTCTCACGGAGCGGCCGAATAGAGCAAATGCTGTGCAAACAACATTTGTCTATTCTGCCTAGCAACTAGTGACGCTGATCTCTGCTCCATGTGATTGGAGCAGAGATCAGTGTACACTAAATGAAAGCCCAACCCCCCCACAGTTAGTAACACTCCCCTAGGAACACTTAACCCCTACACTGCCACCCACTGGTTAACCCTTTCACTGCCAGTGTCATTTACACAGGAATCACTGCATTTATATAGCAGTGATTACTGTATAAATGACAATGGTCCCAAAAATGTGTCAAAAATGTCCGATGGGTCCCCCACAATGTTGCAGTCACAATAAAAATCGCTGATCGCCGCCATTACTAGTAAAAAAATAAATAATAAAAAATTATTAATAAAAATGCTATAAAACTATCCCTATCTTGTAAACGCTATAACTTTTGCGCAAACCAATCAATAATCGCTTATTGCGATTTTTTTTACCAAAAATATATAGAAGAATACGTATCGGCCTAAACTGAGGGAAAAAAATGTTTTTTTATATATTTTTGGGGGATATTTATTATAACAAAAAGTAAAAAATAATGCGTTTTTTTCAAAATTGTCGCTCTATTTTTGTTTATAGCGCAAAAAATAAAAACCGCAGGGGTGATCAAATACCACCAAAAGAAAGCTCTATTTGTGGGAAAAAAAGGACGTCAATTTTGTTTGGGAGCCACGTCGCACGACCGCGCAATTGTCAGTTAAAGCGACGCAGTGCCGAATCGCAAAAAGTGGTCTGGTCTTTGACCAGCAAATTGGTCCGGTCTGAAAGTGGTTAAAGAACAAGAGAATGCGCTTGATGAAAGAATTTTTAACATTGCAGCGTGACGAATGTGCTATATAGCTTACGAGCAGTAGGTTTACCTGAACGAGCGCTTCCGTGTCAGAATTTGAATGTAAGCATGCGTGGCACTTGGTCCGATCAAAATGCTCTACACATGATCGGATTAGGTCCGTCCGGCCCAGTTGGTCGGGAAATATTTCCAACATGTTGGAAAATTGGGTCCGACGGAGATTAGGACGGAATCAGTCCGATGCATACCACACACAGTCGGATTATCTGACGGCACGGTCCGATAGGACACATTCCGACGGATTCTCCGACCGTGTGTACAAGGCTTAATACAGGAGGTATGTTACTGGCCAGAATACAAGGTCAAAACAGAGGGAAAAGAAGTTAAAAAAAAATATATATTACAGCCACCACATTTAATGATTTGTAAGCTACAATATATTATATTTTTTTGGTTTTGGGAATAATAATTCTTTAAAGACAGTCTCGTCTGATCTCTCAAAATGCTGGGTGTTAGGACTGTTGGCTTGCGTTGCAGGATTCTGCGCTGTGCAATCTTCCACTGAATCTTCACTGTTGGCTTCAAGGTAGGGTTAACCTTATACTGTCTTGCATCCTTGCAGACATGTAATAGCAGCTCCAGAGGTAGACTGCTGGTACAGAATTAAAGTGGTTGTATATTCATTTTTGGGACTTTTACTTACAGGAATGCCTATAATAAGCCTTACCTGTAGGTAAAAAAATATCTCCTTAACCTGTACGGTTGTGGTGATATTCCCCTCGCAATGTGCCGCTGACTGCAGCAGAGCATGCGCACAGGGGATTCTCAGCTGAAAGTCTGGCAGATGCCGGAGCCTGCCGGGAATAAATCTCCCGCGCTCATTGGCGGGAGTGACGATATCACGGCTCCGGCCACTCACAGCGCCATACCAGCGATACCTGGAAGAAACGCAGAGGGAACATGTCAGCTCCCTCAGCATGGATCGGGCCAGATGTCGGGAGCTCGTTCTAAGGTAAGTATTTCATAATGAGCTAGTATGCGGTGCATACTAGCTCATTATGCCTTTCCCTTTGCAGGTGAGTAAAAAAAAAAAAAAAAACACATCAGCGGGTATACAACCACTTTAATGGCCAAATAAAAACTGTAATGGCTCAGTGAATAGGTTGTGTCCCAAGCCAGTTTAGCAGCAAATGAAACATCACCAACATACTTTACATACAGAATTTTATTACCTCTATCATGTGGCCCAAAATATTTATCAAATACTTGTAAGGAATGGACGATATCAGAGTGTACAGCCCCATGCCAGCCATATGTATACACTAATAATATCAATAGCATACAGTAAGATAAGGGGGTAGGAAAAAGAAAAAAGAGACCAAAAGGCTATAGCGAATGAGACAAAGGGTAAAAGAAAAAAATAGGTAGATAAAGGGTAGATAATAAGATGGACCTATATTTGTGCACAGCGTGCCTCCCTCTAGATTAAGACCCCAAAAATATTCCCCCGTACACAGTGCAAGCATGAGCGTCTGCAGAACTTTTTTCAGGGGGGGGCATAATTTTAGGTCACCCATGCTCCGCCCCTTTTTGACAATGCCATGAAGCTGAGGGGCTGTTATTATCACATAAAGCACAGGCATGTGCCCATCAAATTTGGTCTGTACAGTAAGGGGGGGGGGACGACGACAGTATGTGTATATATAGGGGGTGGATGGCATTAGTATATACAGGTAGGAAGGTGGGTGTATATAGCTGTATTCAGGACAGATGATATATATCTGCAGTCAGTGATGATGGAGGAAGGTCTCTATATACAGGAAGGAAGGTGGGTATATACATCTACCTGTATATAGAGACCTTCTCCATCATCACTGACTGCAGATATATATAATCTGTCCTGTATACAGCTATATATACAGGACAGATGATGTACTGTATATCTGCAGTCAGTGATGATGGAAGAATACAAGGAGGAAGATGGATGTTGGGTAGATAAGGGTCCGAGTGATGTCCATCAGCTGGATATATAAGGTGGTCTGGGGGCGATGCAGGCTGGCGGGAGTAAGGGGCTGAGATGTAGTCAGATAGTGATGTTTATAATTAAAAAAAAAAAAACATATATTGTGCACATCTACTAATATATACAACAATACATAATACAAAATTGGTATGTAAAGAAAACATCCTCTTTATGTACTTTATGTATGTCCAGATAATGTGAAATTTATTTATGACAATTCATGTAACCCTGTGTTATCCAAGCTCTGAGTCTGCACCATCAGAAGTGCAAACTCACCACATAAACACAGTCAGCGTTACATGAATGGTACTTTCACTTTATCTGTACAGAGTGATTGGGGGATGTTTATATGGATAGGGCTGTGTGCCAGTTTGGGAGATATCTGCTGCACTCGGCTATCTCTTCATTCTCCTTGTCTTCTTATCACTGATCACAATACCTACAAGACAAATCCTACAGAAATGTTGTCAGCTTGTCTTCCAAGGAGACTTTACTTAGTAAAACACTGAACTCACCTCCTCCCTGTAGTGTGAGCAGACATCCCGACCAGCAGTAGCTACAGGGAGCTCCGCCCCTTCAGCACACTGCACTGGTGATCGGAGGGGGGAGTCAGATCTCACAATGCAGGAGACGGAGAGAGAGAAGAGCTTTGGAGGTTCTAAACACATACACCGCTGGCACAGGTTATGTATTTAGAAGCTGCTGTCCCCACAGTAGCAACTGTACCCCCCCCCATCCACTTACTCTGGGTCCTCAGTCCGCCCCTGGTAAGAATGAAGGAGACTGGTTCCATCGGCTAGATGTGCTGCTGTGATAAGCAGCCGACACCTGTCGCAGAAGAGCTTCATTGCCACGCCAGTCCTCACAGGATATGCGTGAAAGTACCCAAAGCAACGGTTTCCACTTTGCCCCCTAGGGACGCCAGGGCTCCTTTCAATTGCATGTGTTGTACCCCCCTGATGGGGGCCCTGCCAGGGGGGGTCACTCGCCCCCCCTTGCCCCTACCTGCGGACGCCCATGAGTGCAAGAGCCCAAAAATATTCCCCCGTACACAGTCCCACTCCTCTGTATACGCAGGGGATGTTTCAGGTCTCTATCATATAATACTACTGTGATTTAAGCGTACATGTGCAAAAATTACAAACTGGTAAAGTGCATATCTAGGTTGTAGACCAGTATGATGCATAAGTGCTGCAGTGAAAGTTGTAAGGTGCAAAGCAGTGCAAAAATGGTACAAAAATAATACCTGTTCAAATGAATCCTACGGCTACCAGTCCAAATCCTCACATAGGGTAAATTAGACCATACAGAAACCATATATCATATATAAAAATAACTGTGAACCAAACAGATACAGTAATCACATTACATTAGGTATAAGTTCAGTAATCTTTAACCGTCAAGTTGGAAAAAATTGTGAAAAAGTGAAAAAAAGGTTATATATAAAAATAGTGCTCAGTGCAGGGGCGTAACTATAGGGGGTGCAGCAGTCGCGACCATAACTGGGCCCTGTGATGCAGGGGGCCCATGAAGCCCCCTCTACATATGGCCGGCAGCAGCATAGGCAGCTAAGGGTACCAGTGCACCATGCACACGGGTGGCTGGAGGTGGAGGGTGACTAGCAGAGCTCCATGCTCGACTATCGCATTGGCTGCTCTTTAGTTGCGCATTTCCCACATGACCTGTGCCCTTGGCCGGCTCCTCAGAGTACCCCTCTCCTGCTCCATGCATTGCCGCTCAATCCGATGTCTGTTCTCCCCAGCCAGAGTCCCCCCCCCCCCGAGTCTGGCCCACACTGCACTACATACTTCTCCCGGCTAAACAAACTTTAAAGAGGAAGTAAACCCTGATGAGTTTACTTCCTCTTTCATTCCCTGCAAAGGCAAAGCATAATGGACTACTATGCATCGCATAGTAGCCCATTATGTGTCACTTACCTGACACAGGAGCCAGCGAAGTCACCGCTGTCCCCTGTAATCCGCCGCATCCATCTTCTCAGTGGGTCTCGCAGCTCCGCCGCTGTCATTCCGCGAAGCCGCAATGACGTCACTCCCGCGCATGCGCACGGGAGCCGAGACGCGCAGCATTGCACGGCATCTTCGTTATCGAGGATGCCATGCTCAGTGCGCTTGCGCGCCGCTGTCTACGGCGCATGCGCCGTAGACAGCGGTGCCCGTCTTCGGGCAAATATCTCCTAAACCGTATAGGTTTGGGAGATATTTCTTGGACCTACAGGTAAGCCTTAATCTAGGCTTACCTGTAGGTCAAAGTGGTTTGTAAGGGTATACAACCACTTTAAGCACACAGATGCAGTGCAGCCCTATGAGAGCCGGCTCCCCGGAGCACACTGCAGGCTTGTCTGCCAGCCCCCCTCCTCCCCCCGTCATATGCAGATGATGAAAGGTCTTTCTGGGAGATATGCTGATCGCCCGCCCAGCACACTGGATGGAGCCCAGACCAACATGGATGAGTGCGCGGCCTGCAGCTTGGTCATGGTGAGTGAGAGGACCCCATCCCCCACACACCATTACATACCCCCTCCATCTCCCCCTGGGGACAGGGACCCCTTCTCACGTGGGGACAGGGACCCCCACCTCCCCTGGGGACAGGGACCCCTTTTCACCTGGGGGCAGTAACTTCATCTGCCCTGGAGAAAAGGACCTCATCTCTTCTGGGGATGGAGACCCCATCCTGCCTAGGGACAGTCCCCCAATGGGGCACCTAAAAAAAAAAAAAAAAAAAAAAACTACTTATACCAGTGGTGGAACTACAGGGCTCACAAAGGTCATACCTGTGACCACGCCCTGGCGTTCCACCGCCGGACTCGGAGGGAAGGGCCCTGGCTGGGGTTCAGGGGGGCCCTTCATGATTTCTTGCATGGGGGAACTGAAGGTTCTAGTTACGCCACTGGCTCAGTGTATAAAGTTCAGCTGGTATCTTGTAATTTTCAGCAACATTCAGGACCCCAGCTCAAGAAAGAAGAAGAAGGTGACTTTCGTGATCATGTATATTTGGTGACTTCCGTGCTCCCCCTTTAGGTCCCCACTCACCAGATCCACATCCCCCTAAGGGGTTATAGGCATATAGACTCTCCACCACTGTGCGCCTTGCTCCTAACGGTTCCATCTGCCAGCTGTATACTTGACACTCTGCCGGTACTCCTTTTTTACAAACAGTGGTTTTCCTTTTATCAAAACGATGGTTTTCCTTTGATCAAAACGATCAAAATCAATGAACAGGGAAGAGCAGGAAGTGAGCCTCAGTGGTGGAGAGTCTATATGCCTATAATCCCTTAGGGGGATGTGGATCTGGTGAGTGGGGACCTAAAGGGGGAACGAGCACGGAAGTCACCAAATATACATGATCACGAAAGTCACCTTCTTCTTCTTTCTTGAGCTGGGGTCCTGAATGTTGCTGAAAATGACAAGATACGAGTTGAACTTACTTATACACTGAGCACTATTTTTATATATAACCTTTTTTTCACTTTTTCACAATTTTTTCAAACTTGACGGTTGAAGATTACTGAAGTTATACCTAATGCAATGTGATTATCTGTTTGGTTCACAGTTATTTTTATATATGATATATGGTTTCTGTACGGTCTAATTTACCCTATGTGAGGATTTGGACTGGTAGCCATAGGGTTCATTTGAACAGGTATTATTTTTATATAATTTTTGCACTGCTTTGCACCTTACAACTTTCACTGCAGTACTTATGCATCATACTGGTCTACAACCTAGATATGCACTTTACTAGTTTGTAATTTTTGCACATGTACGCTTAAATCACGGTAGTATTATATGATAGAGACCTGAAACATATCCTGCGTATACAGAGGAGTGGGACTGTGTACGGGGGAATATTTTTGGGCTCTTGCACTGTGTACGGGGGAATATTTTTGGGGTCTTAATCTAGAGGGAGGCACGCTGTGCACAAATATAGGTCCATCTTATTATCTACCCTTTATCTACCTATTTTTTTCTTTTACCCTTTGTCTCATTCGCTATAGCCTTTTGGTCTCTTTTTTCTTTTTCCTACCCCCTGAGGGCCATTATCTTACTGTATCCTATTGATATTATTAGTGTATACATATGGCTGGCATGGGGTTGTACACTCTTTGATATCATCCATTCCTTACAAGTATTTGATAAATATTTTGGGCCACATGATAGAGGTAATTAAAATCCAGTAGAGGTTAAAGTAATCCAACAGAGGTAGCGCCAATAGCCCAAACCATTACTCTAAATACTACAAGCCACAGACTTCTAACAAAGTCTGAGGAATTGAAGGGCGGCAGCAACCTTAACGTTCGTTTCCCCTCTTTCCTAAGCGCGGCTATCTGTAAACACATCTTCTATACTTTACATACAGTATATAGCTCCAAAATGCATAAAAAATCCTATTCAATATTTTTTTTTCCATTAAAGGTATTTAACCGCTTCCCGACTGCCTCACGCCGATCTACGTTGGCAGAAGGGCACGTACAGGCAGAATCACGTACCTGTACATTGCCCTTTAAGAGCCGGTGGGGGCGTGCTTTCGCGAAGCTCTGTGAGTCCGATCGTGGGTCCCACAGACTCGATCGCTGGAGAGGAAGAACAGGGAGATGCTAAAGTAAACAAGCATCTCCCTGTTCTGCCTAGCAACAGTGACATTGGTCTCTGCTCCCTGTGATTGGAGCAGTGATCAGTGATCTGTAAAACACAACCACGCCCTCCACAGTTAGCAACACGCCCCTAGGACACATTTAACCCCATACACTGCCACCTAGTGGTTAACCCCTTCACTGCCAGTGTCCTTTACACAGGAATCAGTGCATTTGTATAGCACTGATTGCTGTATAAATGACAATGGTCCCAAAAATGTGTCACAAATGTCCGATGCGTCTGCCATAATGGTAAAAATTGCAGATCGCCGCCATTTATAAAAATATTAATAAAAATGCCATAAAACTATCCCCTATTTTGCAAACGCTATAACTTTTGCGCAAACGAAACAATAATCGCTTATTGCGATTTTTTTAACCAAAAATATGTAGAAGAATACGAATAGGCCTAAACTGA
This sequence comes from Lithobates pipiens, assembly GCF_037356315.1. Lineage (NCBI taxonomy): Eukaryota > Metazoa > Chordata > Amphibia > Anura > Ranidae > Lithobates > Lithobates pipiens. The sequence continues at coordinate 389,202,011 of NW_027507718.1, read as the reverse complement.
GGAATTATTTTTTTTTTTATATGTTTTTGGGGGATATTTATTATAGCAAAAAGTAAAGAATAATAATTTTTTTTCAAAATTGATGCTCTTTTTTTGTTTATAGCGCAAAAAATAAAAACTGCAGGGGTGATCAAATACCACCAAAAGAAAGCTCTATTTGTGGGGAAAAAAGGACGGCAATTTTGTTTGGGAGCCATGTGGCATGACCGTGCAATTGTCACTTAAAGCGTCACAGAGCCGAATTGCAAAAAGTGCTCTGGTCAGGAAGGGGGTAAATTCTTCCGGGGCTGAAGTGGTTAAAATGACCACTATCAACTGAAATTGCTGCTTATCTGCTTGCTTAATGGCTCTTATCCTTTCTATATGCAGTGTCTGTATGTCTTGTGATGCTGAGACTAGTATAGAAGTACAGAACATATAGTATTATACACTGTATATATGGCTGGTGGGGACAAAAAACTATATACAGAGCTAGGGTTAAGGGTTGTTGCATTATATATTCATGCTCATGGGGAATTAAACTAAATAAATGTACTATATATATAGTTGAAGGTAAAGAATTCAGTATTTATTGACTGATGTTGGAGAAAATTGTGCATATAAATGCTAGATAGAAGTGTATGTAAGGCTGTGACATGTATATATACTGCACAGACCTGCACATTCCTGCAAAGCCACTAGACAATTTTGAAATATTATTCTCCAAGGCCCCATGCACATGGATGTATGAGACTACATGTAATGTAAAATTAGGTATATTTCTGCACCCAGGAAGCCCAGATGCTGCGTACAGGCACCTATAGACTGAATGAATGGCAGGGCATGGCTGTAAGCAGTTACTGCATATGCCGGTATTCGCAAACACTTGATTACAGTGGAGGCTGGTGCTCAAAATTTTTTGGGGAGCGCAAACAAACTGAAACATTCTGAATAAAAACCCCCCATCAATTGCAGCCTCAATGTGCCCATCAAATGCTGCCACTGTGCCATCAAACACAGCCACTGTGCCCATCAAACGCAGCCACTGTGCGATCAAATGCAGCCACTGTGCGATCAAATGCAGCCACTGTGCCATCAATTGCAGCCACTGTGCCATCAAAAGCAGCCACTGTGCCCATCAAACACAGCCACTGTGCCCATCAAACGCTGTCTCTGTGCCATCAAACGCAGCCACTGTGCCATCAAACGCAGCCACTGTGCCCTCAAACGCAGCCACTGCGCAATCAAACACAGACGCTGTGCCCATCAAACGCTGCCACTGTGCCATCAAAAACTGCTACTGTGCCATCAAAATCTGCCACTGTGCCCATCAAATGCCGCCACTGTGACCCTCCCGCCCCCTCGCTGTCTGCCCCGGCATTTACCCTGTCTTGTGGGACAGCGGGTGATGGTGGCAAGCAGTGTCCTCCATGTGTCCCCTCCTATCCTCTCCTCCTGTCTTCTCCTCCTGATAGGCATCCAATCACAGCGCCTGTCGTTTCAGCCAATCAGGTGAAGGGTAACGGACCCGAGCACCTGATTGACAGAGAGGTGGTTCAGTGTTAGGAAAGCGAATATTCATTCGCTGCTGTAACACACCTGGGTGAACAGGTCACTTTTTTTTTTGCCTATGGCTGTAATCAGGTGCTTTAATAACACCCTCACCACTGTAATTCAGTATAAAAGGGGCCGGGCACCTGAATAGGGGGTGGTAGTGGTGGCCATGGATAGATTCATGCTATGCTATGCAGGAATCTATCTATTGGTCATAGAGGGGGTGGCTGGAGAGAGGGGGCAGCGCTCGTGCGCCCTTATGGATGCACTGCCACTCCTTGAGTAGAGTGTATGGTCATATTACCTGAATGCAGGTGAATACCAGCATTTACCTGCATACAGCTGCAAACTGCCATTTAGGTCTATGGATGGTTGTATGCAGCACCTGGGCTTCCCAAGTGTGAAAATATGGTTGATTTTACATTATATTTGGCCTCTAAACCCGTCTGCATAAGACCTTAATGTCTTGTTTTAGTTTAGGGTTTATTCTAATTAGTGCCTGTGTGTCAGGGTATGACAGTTCATATTTAAATGAGGTCTACTAATAGCATTCCTCATCTAGGATTACAGTATTGCAACCTATTTTCATTATCACATGATCATTTTCTCATCAAAAACCTTCAATTAATATTCCAAAATATCACATAGATGTGCAATCATTTTTCAACAAGCAAATGTTGCTTAAAATGTCATTAAACCACCATCATTAAAAACTATCAATAAATGCTGTATTACATGCTGTTCATACTCACTATGGTATTCATTTTCTGTGTTTTGCAAAAAAACCTGATTAATCCTGCTGTTCTTTATCTCCCTCTTCTGTCCATGTCCCCATAGCAGTTGGGGATTTTGCAGAGCAATTTTGGCAGCTAGTGCACATGCTCAGTTTTCGTTTTCAGTGAGTTTCTATGCTGAGCATTTCCTCCCTATCACATCTGAGCAGCCCATATGACTATAGATTCACACATGTGGGAGTATACACAGTGGTAAATGACATTCCACTCCCTCCCTCCTCCTCCATGCCCACTAACCAGCTAAACACAATGGGGGAGGAATATAACATCTTGATTTATTGTGGCTTCCTTAGTGATTAGTTGTTTCAACTGTTTGAAAATAGTAACATCCAGGTAATTAACATGATCTATACTGTACTGATAATCTAATTGGATGTTATTAGAATTGGAATTTAAAAAGCACAAAAAAATCCTTTACTGACTGCTCCTCCGTGCCTGCCCAGACTAGGTAGGAACAGGTTATCAATGTACCTCTTAAAAAACAGGAGCTCAGTCCTCCTTTAGGCATAGATAAATTTATCCTCCCACTCACTCATGAAGAGGTTGGCTAGACTGGGTGCAAATTTTGCACCCATCGCAACCCCCCTCTGCATCAGGTCTGGGCTCAGCCCTTCTTTCTCTGAGCTGGCCGCTCAGCTGTCGGCTGATTGCCAGCTCCCATCTCTCTCCACAGTTACTCAGCTGTTGATGATCCTGCTCGTCAGTCCTGCCTACTTAAGCTGTCCAGTCCAGAGGAGCTCTGCCTTTTCCTTGGTCACATCACAAGAAACTATTTCCTGTGTTCCTGTTTAAAGACTGGCTTTGCTGACATCCCTTCTGGCTCCAGATCCTGCTTGCTGTTCCACTACTTTGATCCCTGATTTCTGGCTTGACTATGTTTTGCATTTTTACTTGTATTATTAAACAAGTGTGATTTAACTGTACTTCTGTCTCAGTCTGATTTCATGGTTTCTGTCAGTAGGCAAATGCCATAAATTCAGAAGATACAGTCAATCCACTGAGTCTCATGGCTCACCTGGAATTTCTCACTGTGACTGCTCCGGTACAACCCGAGTTGCAGGCCGTTCCTGCTGCGCCAGTCTCTGTGCAGGCATCCGTCTCAAGTATTACCTCTATAAGAGGTATGTCTGGTTTCTCCCCGCTTCCCCAGCGATTTAGGGGCGATTCACTTCAATGCAGAGGGTTTCTAAGCCAGGTTGCGATATACTTTGAGATGCTGCCCCAGGTGTTTCCTATGGACAGAAGCAAAGTAGATTTCATGATATCTTTGCTTTCTGAGAGAACCTTGGCCTGGGCAAACCCTGTATGGGAGACACAAAAAAAACTGCTGTCTTGAGTTACCCTCAGTTTGTGGCCTCCTTTAAAAAATGCCTTATGTCCATCAAACAGAGTACAAGAACTGTTGCCGACTACGCCATTGAATTCCGTACTCTGGCAGATGAGGTTGCTTGGAACAATGAGGCTCTCGTGGCTGCTTTTTCTCTCAGATTCCATCAAGAATGAGATAGCAGCCCGAGATATACCCACTGAGCTGGAGAAGTTGATCATGTTTGCCATCCTCATTGACTCCAGACTCAGAGAAACACTCTTTTAAGGAGCTCTTGCGGAATCTTCCTGTATGCTTGCCTCTGCGCTTTGCAGTCCCACTCATGCCTCCATCACCTCCCATGCCTCCTGCTACCGAGTCGGTCAGTGAAGATGAACCCATGCACTTGGGCTTCATGCCTTTCTCTGTGGATGAGAGAGCCTTTAGGAGGAGGGAGAGATTGTGCCTTTATTGTGGCCAAGCAGGTCACTTTTTGAAGTCTTGTCCTACCCATTCAGGGAACGCCCGAACCTTGAGGTCCTGTCATGGACAGACGTTAGGTGGCATTGTAATCCATCGAGATACAGGCTCTAATCAACTCTGGGGCTGCAGGCCTGTTCATTGATGCTGCCTTTGAATCAAAGTACTTGATTCCACTGCAGTTGAGCTTTTTGGATTTCATGTGTTTTTTTGAATAAAAGGCTTTTTTAGAGTGCGGTTGTCCAGAACTACTTTCCATTCATTGCTATATGCATTGCCAGCACCTGTGGCTTCTTCAGCTGGCTGGAGAGTTTTGTTATCAAACTATCCTCCTTGAGCGGCGACATCCCCTTCCCTACCTTGATTCCTGGACTTTGCAAACACATAGTCTACCAGCTCGGAGGCATATCACTGTTTTTGAAATTTCTCCATACAGCATTTTCAGACGTTTTAGTCGGTTCAAAAGCCAGCCTTATTATGGATAACACCATTATATCCACGCTGTCTACAGCAGAGAGCTGTCTTGTTCTGCTGTGACATGCATTTTGGATTTTGTGTGTTTTTTTTTAAATAAAATACTTTTTTGGAGTGCGGCTGTCCAGAACTACTTTCTATTCATTGAATGTATTAATGATGCCCCCTATTTTTCCTTTCCCCCATTTGTGTTTTCATCTTATAGAATGTATACACAAAATCAATCGATGTCACAGATTATGTATTTGGTTGCTGAATATATATATGTTAATTAAGAGCTTTATACCGTGTAGATGTCTATCAATACACTAAGGGGGTTATTTACTAAAGGAAAATCCACTTGCACTTGGAAGTAAAGTTGCTGTAGATCGGGGGGGAGGGGGGGCATACAAGGAAAATAAAAAACAGCATTTTAGCTTGCACATGATTGGATGATAAAATCAGCAGAGCTTCCACTCATTTCAGATCTACCCCTTAGATTTAGAGCGACTGCACTTCCAAGTGCACTTGCAGTGCAAAGTGGATTTGCCTTTCGTAAATAACCCCTTAAGTTTCTATTGTGATATAAAGTTCATGATATATAAAAAACATTAATTATGAATTAATATGTAGAGCTTTTTACATGTATGGACATTGATCTCCATCTGGTAATTCTATGGATGAGTGGAGGCAACATTGTTTTTGACTGCTTTTTACTGCTATGATGATGTGCAGGTTCTGTAGCCACCATCCCTATGGATTACGGGAATGCCTCTTGACCCTCTGAGATCCTTTGGTTGATCGTTACTGGAGATCTGGGCAGATGCCCTGTAAGCAGTGATCATAAAGGCATATACAAAGGCGATTTTTTATTGGGAATCCAGTGAGTGCAATTCCTAAGGGAGCGGAATCACTTGGTGTGGTGATGGCTGAACTTCTAAACAGCTGATGTTTCCCATATGAACTGTCATATAAACATTCCGAATTAGCATCTCTCACCTGGATTCACACTATTACTAATTGATTAATGGTTTTTCAATGTTTTAGCACTGCTTAAGCTCGAAGGACTATTCTTTAGAACTTTTTTGCTTACTTCTTATAATAGTTCATTGATATTAATCATTTATTTTTACACTGTATCCCAAAGGCTGTTTTTTTTTTAACCAGTAAACAGTAGCAGAGGACTAGAAGCTCCTCCTGCTATTGCTTCCCTACAGACAGGCTGGGAAAGAGCTGGGTCATGTGACAGCTGTATATCAATTCGTAAAAAAATGTACTTAGCTTTTTTTAAATTAAAATAATTACAGACTCACTGCTGCAGGTATAAAATTTATGTATCTAGAGGTTCCTGCACATCACCCGAAGCACCTTCAAAATTCCTGCAGTTGCTTAAACGTAGAAATCATCTGGCAGGCAAAGGTCTGACAATTTCCAGTAGTCTTGGAGCTGGCCACCAAGTCTTGCCAACTCACATTCCTTTTGGGGTTTTGGGTGGTCTATGTTCTATTGTTACCACCTTTCTTTTCTCAAGCCTTCCTTCCTTCGCATGGGGGGGGGGGGGGGGGGGTGAGAATTTTGATGCAATTAGTGATGGTATAACCACCATCTAATTGTTCTAAAATGTGATTGCTGACAATTTGTTATCTCATTTAGATTGCACAAATATATAAAATCTGTATCGGTGGCTTCTGACGAAGAAGATAATGTCCAAGAAACGCGTTGAGCTGTAAAGTCTATTATTCTGTACTTTATTATGATGTACCTTTGTTGTGCAATAAGAACATATACTGGTGTTTTTTTTAACAAATATTAGCAAGAAAATTTGTTTTAAAAGTAAAATGAATGCTGTGCCTTAAAAGTCCCATGCCAGTAACATGTAATTTCGATAATAAAAAGTGTATATACTTGAAGTGTCCCTGAAGAAGTTGTTCCAGTCAAGTAGGCATCACATAATTATCCCATCCCCATCCCAGTTCAATACCAATAATAAAGACAAAAAAACAACATTGCTGTACTTTTTCCTGACTCTGGTGTATCTGTGGAATTCGGTGTGTCTGCCTGTGCAGGTTGGGGGATCCAATTCACCAGTAGCTCCCTCAGAGGATGTACTACACATTTTCTACTCTATACTCAAATGTAAGACACATTTAAGACAACACAAAATGTTTTGACTGTAGAGAACCTTTCATTTTGTGTGAAATGTTATGTTATCTCTTGAAGTGTTATTGTTTTCTCCATACAATTTAAATTGCTCCTGTCTCAAGTGACAATTATACAATGTTGCAAGTATTGTCAGTTTGAAGCTAGCTGTATTTTAAGAAGGATATCCCATGCAGTAATATTTGTTAGTTTAATTTGTGCAGCAAAAATATCATAAATGTTAAAAATATGCTTACAGTAAATTTAGCTAATCTAGGCAGTAATATATTTAAAAAAGAAGTATAGTTTTGCGTTTTTTCTTTTATATCATACTTACTTATGTGGATGCAGCATTGATGCAACACAGATGCACCGATGCTGCATCTGTCCCCTGAGTGACCAAACACTGCTGATTGCTCAGTTCTCTCTGCCTCTCTGAGCACAGGAGCAGAGAACTGGTGACTCTCAGTCACCGGTTCTATTAGGCCCAATATAGCCTCACTGGTGCCCACCTACACCCAAGGCAGCCTCACCTGTGCCCATACTGCCTCACCTGTGCCCACCTGTGCCCAATGCAGCATGACCCGTGCACAATGCAGACTCCCCTGTGCAAAGGAAGAGGCGAGCCAGTGGCTGAATTACCGGGGAGGATGAGGAATGCATACTGCAGCCCTCAAATGGCTGTTGGCGAGCGTGGAGCTGCCTGAGAGTGGGGGGGCGAGCAGGGTCCAGGGGAAGTGGGGCGAGGAAGAGGCAAGCTAGCCATACGAGCAGAGAGCTATAATAGCTTTCATTTGAATTTCCTGTGTTTCTGGGGCTCAACATCACATAGCCCCCACCTCTTGGCCCGGCGCCTTTGATGACACGCATTGGACCGGTGTTCTGTCTATCAAAGGCGCCGGGCCAAGAGGTGGGGCTATGTGACGTTGAGCCCCGTTAACACAGGAAATTCGAATAAAAGCTATTACAGCAGACCATCTCGCTCCCTGCTCGTAGACAGCTTGCCTCTTCCTCTTCTCACTTCCCCTGGCTAGGGGACCCTGCAGGTGGTGCTCACCCCCCGCAGTATGCATTCCTCATCCTCCCCATGGGCCCCACTGTGGCCACGTGGGTCGCTATGGGGGCAGTTCCACCACTGCAGACCACATTCCTGTGCAATTCAGGTGTGAACCAGCCATTAGGGTGCATTCACACCTGCAAAAGCAGCCTACTGGCGATTATATGAGAGAACCCCAGCGGGGTTCCCATGCTTAGCGGCGAGTAGGCAGCCCCATTCAAAGCAATGAGAAGCTGCCAGCTCTTGCAGCTAATCACGACCCACTTGCATGTGCAGTAATTTCAAAATTGTCGGTGTTTTTTCATTTATATAACAAAAAATAAACTCAGTGGTGATCAAATACCCCCAAAAGAAAGATCTATTTGTGTGGAAAAAATGAATCAATTTCATTTGGGTACGGTGTTGTATGACTCCAAAGGCTCTATCTTATCAGGAGATGGATTGGGGACAGTGGAAGATGGGGAGGATCCGAGAAGGCAGGATCAAACTGCTTTTTTTTTTTTTACACAATGCGGAGGGTTAACCCCTTGGGTTTCACAGTGAGTATAACAAGTATGCTTTACTGCATATACAGACTGATTTTACTGTTGTGGTTTTAGTAACACTTTAAGTGGTTAAAGCTGAATTTCAAGTATGTTTTTGAACCATGTATATTGCATATTCCATACCTGGCTGTTTCTTGTAGAAGTGGGGAATCACTGTAGTAGTAGCTGTTACTACAGTGATCCTTGCTGTCTTCTGGGTTCTGTAACAAGTGGCTACTGTGCTGCATAGTAAACACAGGGGTTAGTCACTCACCATGGACACTATTCAGAGAACACCTTGTATATTTTTCAATGCTGCTCCTAGTCCCTCCCTCCTATGAGTGCCCCCCCCCCCCAGCCAGCAGCTTGCTACAGGGGTCACCCAAGCCGAGTCAGAGCTCCGTGTATCCACGTAGACATAGAGCCCTGGCCTGGCCCCGCCCCCTCTCTCCAGTGATTGGCTGATTGACTTTGATTGACAACTGTAGGAGCCACTGCTTTACTTCAGCCAATCAGGAGGAATATACTGATGGCTGAGGAGATCGTGGACATCACTGGAGATAGAAGGAGCTCAGGAAGGACTATACAACTAGATAGAAGGAGTATACAACTCGTTTAAGATAAAAAATCTTTTGTGTGTAGCAGCCAGCCCAGCAGCCCCTAATTACTTACCTGAGCCCCATCTCGCTCCAAATGTCTAAGTCATGCTGGACACTCCTCCTGATTGGCTGGGACACAGCAGCGGCAACATTGGCTCTTGCAGCTGTCAATCACAATCAGTCAGCCAATCAGGGGGCGGGGCTCCGTGTCTGAATGGACAGACAGAGCTGTGACACGGCTTGGGTCCCCCATAGGAAGCTGCTGGCTATAGGGGCATTCAATAGGAGGGAGGGGCCAGGAACAGCAAAGAGGGACCCGAGGAGAGGAGGATCCGGCCGCTCTGTGCAAAACCAACTGCACAGAGAAGGTAATTAAAAAATAAGCCTTTACAATCACTTTAATTAAGAAACATACAAGTTGTTTTCTGAAAGGCACCTATGCCAAGCGAATGGCCCACTATGTGCACTTTGCAGCAAGGCAGCCATTTGGCATTGACAAAGAGGATCACTAACCATTACACTCACCCACCTGACATACACTGACCATTACACTCACCTACCTGACATACATTGACCCACACTGACCATTACACACACCTACTTGACCTACACTGACTATTACACTCACCTACCTGACATACACTGACCCACGCTACCCATTACACTCCCCTACCTGACCTTCACTGACCATTACACTAACCTACTTGACATACACTGACCCACACTGACCATTACACTCCCCTAACTGACCTACACTGACCATTACACTAACCTACTTGACATACACTGACCCACACTGACCATTACACTCACCTACCTAACCTACACTGATCATTACACTTACCTACCTGACATACACTAGCCATTACACTCACCTACCTGACATACAATGACCTACCTGACATACAATGACCTACCTGACATACACTGACCTCCCTGACCCATACTGATCTACCTGACATACACTGATCCCCACTGACATGATACATTGACCTACCTGACCGCCAGACTTCAGGTGACGTGACCTCCTCCTGCAGCTCAGCCGCAGTGTGCGGCGCGCCCATAGAGTAGACAGCAGGCACTCCAGGGGATCTTCTCAAAGTGGCACGGCTGCCGCATTGTAATTCCTGCCTTCTGGAGCCTGCAGTGCCTATGATGGATGTCACATATCCCGCGGTCCCCGCATTGGACCAGTGGGACGTCCATCATAGGTGCTGAAGGCTCCAGAAGGCGTGACCTGCTATGTCATTTGGCCATGCTCGGGTCAGATCAGTCCCCACTCGGCGATGGCTCTCAGGCTCGGGGCTAATAACAAACCTGTGCATGCCCAAGACCAGGGGCTTTTTGGGGACCCATTCGGGGGGCTCCAGCCACCATCAGCACTGCCCTATGGACGCCACTGTTCTTGTAACAGCTGTTTAGTTTGCGCACACTTGTGCTTTTGAGGACAAATAGCTATGAAATTTATTATTCAGAAATACAACCCTATGTGTATTTCTTTTCTGTGGTTATTATTATTCAGTTCCAGATTATTTCTTTCAAAAAATTTGGTCATATACAGCAGTTAGGTATAAAAAAAATGATGCCACGTCCTTTTATTTAAATCTGAAGTTTAGTCACTTTTTCATTACTTTTAAATCAACACCAGGGAGGGTGGTTACATGAATGATAACAATCCCATGTGCCGTGCTCCTTGAAATCTGCAGTCCTCTGCCCCTCAAATACCTCCAGTGTTGTGATCTTCCTGTGCTGAGTGGGTGAATATGATCAGCACCACCTGTGATGGGCACTTGTCAAAAGTGCTGACCCTGCTCCATTCATAGAAGCTGTACCATCAATTCCCACAATGAAAAAAATTCCCTCTATGAATAGAGGATGGGTGATTGAAAAGTCTGCCTTCTCCATGCATAGATTGATTTTCGTTTTGGAAAGTGATGGTATGGCTTCTATGATAAGAGCAGATGGGTAGAAAGGGCTTGCATCATCCGCACTTTTGACGATTGCCTGTGATAGGTGCAGCCCAGGGCCGTTTTTAAGGCAGGGCAAAAGGGGCAGCTGCCCTGGGCCCTGTCATTGTTGTGGGGCCCAAAGCAGCTGCCTCATACTTGCCAACTATCCCAGTTTAAATTCCCTCGCCCCTTGAGGTTTTAGTCTTGTGCTGTGTGCCAATATCTCAGTGTGAAGTGCTGGTAGTAATGCTGCCCAGCTCTGCCCTATTGTTCAGTACAGATGACTCACCTGCAGACCCTGTGTTTACATGTAAATTACCGGCATTCATATGTAAATTACGGTGGTCGGTGGCATTGATATGTATATCATGCCCCCCTGAAGTCATATCCACAGTAATCTCTAGCAACCAATCAACAAGCAGAAATCATGTGCTGTAACCTCTAGCAACTAACGAGTGAGCTGTAATGTGTTCTGTAGCCTCTAGCAACCAGTCAGTGAGCGGTAATGATGCACTGTAACCTCTAACATCAATTGCAATAGCTGCCTGATCTGATTCAGTAAACTGATTTTGAGTCTAGCTCTTATTTATTGTATGTCTCGGAGCAGATGGAGAGCAAAACTGCCGGGGGGAGGGGGGGGGGCACGCAAGAAAAGTTTTGCCCAGGGTCCAATCAATATTAAAAATGGCCCTGGTGCAGCCCCTTGTAATAACCTCTGCAGGAAAGGAAGATCACAGCTGTAGAGGTATGCAGTGGGCAAATTTCAAGGCACAGAGCAGACAGCAGCACACAGGACATTTGTCATTCATCTAAGTATCGTCCTTTGTGCTAACTAAAAAAAAAAAAAAAAACACTAAACGTCACCTTGAGGCTTGGTTCATACTTGTGCGATGCGGGAAACCTGCGACTTCACTGCGGGTTGCCGCATTGCACCCTACTCGCACAGCAGTTTACACTGCCATATGCAAACTGCCAGGAGGGTCAATACATTATTAATGACACCCCCATTTCAGCTCGCATATCGCACTGTGAACTGACAAGTTCGGACATGAATCAGATCACATATGAACACCCATGCGATCCGATTCTGATGTGGACCAAAAAAAGGGTCCTGTGCGAGTTTGGCCCGAATGTGATGCAATATCAGCCATACAATCCGTATAGCTGAAATTGCATTGCACGGATATCTCATGTGATTTGCACTGCAGGGCGGTGCGAATCACATGTGAGTGCGCTAGTGTGAACCGGCACTTAAGCCTAGCTTCACATTTGTGGTCACATATCTGGTGCTATCGCATGCGATGTCTGTGCAATGCGAGTTTAGCCATACAGTTGTATGGCTAAACTCGCATTTGATTTGCACAAAAAAGGTTCCCTGCACTGGAATCGGATTGCTTGTGTTCTCACCTATGCGATCCGATTCCTGTGCGAGTTGACAGCTCACGATCTAAGAACCAATCTGGGGCTGTCATTAACAATGTATTAACACACACAGAAGCTCGCAGAGGGCAGTGTGAACCGTCTGCGGGAGAGATGCGATGTGGGAACCGGTGCTGTAACCGCACTGGTGAACCTAGGCTAAAACTTTCTACAAAATAATTGTTCACACTAACTGCAAGCTGTAGATTTCATACATTTTAACGTGAGAAGGATTTCATGGGTCCCTCCAGGGTAAAAAGTTTGAGAACAGCTGCTCTAAGCAGTTTACAACGTGCTTTCTCTAACAGCGTGACTAATGCAAAATATTAGAACACTCCAAACTTATCCAACTCATACAACACTTTCAAATACCTAGCAGACCTAGCAGTTTTTACAGACAAGGTCATGTTTATTTCATCATCTATACCAGTGCTGTGTGGACTTCCAATAGATAAAGTCAGTGAACTGCACTTGTCAAATCTGTGCAAACAAGAATAGCAAGTGGCTAGTTCATAGACTTCAAAGTACGTGTCGTTTACAACATACTGTAAAAAAAAAAAAAAAAAAAAAGCCTCAAGCTACGATAAACTGTTCAGATGGTAAAATGCAGACTTACGGACAGGTCCTGGTACCTAGATGTTGGAGCGCGGTATTATTAAAGCAATCTTCATGAATAAAGCGTGCAAATGAAAAAAAAAATAGAAATAACATAAAGAGCCGAGTGTGTAGAGAATAGTGTAGGTGGAGCTGCAAAATGGTTTAATGTCTTCTCTGCTGACTCAGACTCCAGCCCTAGTTCTTGCCCAGGGAGTGGTTATGCACATTACTGTCTCTGTACAGAGTACATTGCAGCTGCTTGGCAACTAATGGGAGTCAGATGAAAGTTGATTCCGTCTAGTAAAGGCCATCATAAAGTTCACAGAGCGCAGCTGCAAAGAAAAAAAAAAAAACACAAAAGGGTTTATTTAGTAAAATACTACAAAGAGCAACTGAACAATCAATCCACATACAAATTTGTAATATTCTTTAAAACAAACACAGCACATAATTTTGTTTCCACAATATGCCATAATATGGTTAGATTAGCCTCCAGCACCTATACCCTAAACACTGTACCCAGATTACATTTTTATATATTTATTCCCCACAATTAGAGCTTTCATTTGGTTGTATTTGTTAAAAAAACTATTAAAAAAAGACTGTTTTTTTTTAATACAAAGTTGTACATTTTGCAAACAGGTATTTTTTCTCTTTCGCTGACGTACACTGATGAGGCTACACTGATGGGCACTGAAAAGGCGACACTAATGGGCACTGATAAGGTAGCACTGGTGGGCACTATTGGGCGGCACTGATGGGCAGCACTGAAGGGCATTGATAGGTGGCACTGAAGGGCACTAATAGGTGGCACTGATGGGTGGCAGTTATGGGCACTGATCAGCACTGGTAGGTGACACTGATAGGCAGAACTGCTAGGTGGCACTGATTGGCACCACTGATGGGCATTGATAGGTGGCACTCGTGGGCATTGATAGGTGGCGCTGATTGCTGGCACTTATCTACTGGTGGGCACTGATTTGTGGCACTGTGGGCACTGATTCATGGCACTGGCAGGTGGAACTGGCAGGTGGTACTGGTGGGCATATATGAGGCGGCTTCGCCTCTCCCTCTTTGGGACTGATGTCCCTTCAACAGAAGCCGGTGATTGGCTTTTTTTTTCTCCTCACACTGTTAGCATGAGAAGAAAAAACCTGATTACCGATCTTCTGTTTACATCACATGATCAGCTGTCATTGGCTGACAGCTGATCACGTGGTAAGGGGCCAGGATCGACCCCTTTACACCAATATGTGATCACCCGAGTCTCATTGACTCAGGCGATCCCAGCGTGCGCTGCGCATGCCCTTCAGGGAGTGACGAGCGCGCAAAGGGGAGGATGTCTATTGACGGCCTCCCGGCAAAGCAGATCCACGCTGTAGCCATCATTCGGCTATAGCGTGGATCTGAATGGGGTTAAAGGCAGGATAAATTCTCTGGCAAGGCCTCATTCACATTAGCAATGACATATGTAGTGCACCCACTAAGGAACCACAAGTAACTGGGACCCCACCCTGCACAGCATGGCACACCAAATTTCTACAGCCACTCCAAAGTCAGAGAACAGTCTGCAACTTAGATTTTTTTATTTTTATTTTTATTTTTTATTGAGGGATATAACTTGGATAGGGATGGGAGATTATGGGATGCCCACTTGACTTCAAAACAAACTTCACAAATACTCCTATATCCAGTCTCAATATAAAACTCCTCTTCTTCCTCCAGCACACACTTGCTTGCAGAACCCAGATACAGCATGTCACCCTGTTGTAATTCTGTAGCAAAAGCCCATTACAGGCAGGGACTTGCAGCCCCTATAGTTGAAGAACAGAGTGGGTGACACAGCTCATACTTTCCCAGCACTTCCTCTCTGTGGTCACTGATCCCAGCACCAAATATTCAGGCAGTGCCAACCTGCCTTGCATCATCTGCCCTTTTAACTAGCCTCCCCAGACTAACTCTCCACAGTCTTGCAGACTGACACTCACCAGCCCACCCAGCTGACTCTCAGGAGATCTCCCAGATGTGCTGACCTGCTCCTGCTGTCCTCTCACTTGCTCCCATGCCTTGAGGAAGGGTTTCCTACTTGTGTTGTGGGGGAATATTCCAGCACCCGAGCCCCAGACCCGATCTCACCCCCCCCTCCCCAGACTAGGGGCCACCAACAGCCTCCTCAGTACTCCATCTTACACCCAACTGCCCCTGCTGGCATGACTCACGTCTATTTATGAGGAGGCCTGCCCCCTGCCAGCCCTGTACTAGTGATTGGCTCAGGTCCTCGTAAATATTCATAACAACCCCTTCTCCAATGTTCCAGAGAACAGTGGGAGGCACCAAAAGAGCTGTCAGGTTGAGTCATCTAGCCCCTGAGTCACTAATCCCTGACCCAGATTTACAACCCAGGCCTGGATCTCAGACAAGCTAATTTACCTATACTAACAACTAACACAATTGCACAGCACAGTTGAGGGTGCTATACATAAAACAACTGTACTGAATGGAATGCAAAAGTGGGCATAACTTTTTTATATTTCTTACATGTCTTACAGGTCATTTCAATTTCACATGTTGGTAGAGTAACCCTTCCTCTATCCAACATATATTCAACATAGTCTCCATCACAAATGATTCATTTGTACCATCATTGAACCCAACTGTCAAATCCTCTTTAAAACATTTCCTTCAGGTGTTTATCATTGCGTCCATTTCTTCGCAGCCACTTACACATTGTGTCATCGAATTGTTGTCCCTGAAGAATGTTCTTCATTCAACTAAACAAGTGAAAGTTGGAGGGTGCTAAATATAGGCTGTATGATGGATAGGGGACCAGTGACCAGCTGAATTTGTCGATTACAAGAATTTTTGCTAAAGATATGTGTGGTCACACATTGTCATGGTGAATGAGGATCATTTTAAGATTCTTGTTCGGTCTCTTCTTCCTAATAGCTTCTCCAAGTTTCTTAACCACTTCAATACCAAGCACTTTCACCCCCAATTTTCAGCTTTCAATGCTGTCACACTTTAAATGCCAACTGAGTGGTCATGCAACACTGTACTATTTTTATCATTTTATTTGAGACAGATAGAGCTTTCTTTTGGTAGTATTTAATCACCACTGGGTTTTTTACTTTTAGCTAAACAAATGGAAAAAAAATAAAAAATTTGAAAAAAACTCCCTTTTCTTCATTTCTGTTTTGCAAATAAGTCATTTTTCTTCTTCGCTGATGTGTGCTGACTAGGCTGCACTGATGGGCACTGGTAGGCTGCATTGATGGGCACTGATGAGGATGCATTGATGGGCACTGATGAGACTGCACTGATGAGACTGCACTAATGAGCACTGATGAGGCTGCACTATTAAGCACTGATGAGGCTGCACTAATAAGCACTGGTGAAGCGCTACTGATAGGCTGCACCAATGGGCACATGATGAGGCTGCACTAAAAATGCAGCACTGGTGGGCACTGATAGACTGCACTGATGGACACTGATAAGTTGCACTGATGGGGTTGCACTGATAATCAGGGCACTGATTATCAGTGTAAATGTCCCTTGTAACTGAAAAGCCAGTTATCAGCTTTCCTTTCCTCAGTTCTGAGGAAAGGAAATGCAGATAACCGGAATTTGTTTACATGTGATCGGCTGTGATTGGACACAGCTGATCACATGGTAAAAAGCCTAGCAGCATAATGCGAAGAACGTCATATGATGTCCAGTGAGAACGGTAAAGTCACTGCCCAGCCATCATTCTGATATAGGCCGGGTGGGAAGGTGTTAAATGTATCAATCTACCACTCACTGGTGACAGTACAACCATGCTCCAGAGAATCAAGGAGAACGACGCCCTTGTTATCTCCAAAAAAAGTCACCATGACTTTCTGGGCTGGTCCCTGGCTGTTGAAATTCTAAGGGCCTTGAGGAAGGGGTGTGATGCCATTCCATGGATTCATTCTTAATTTCTGGATCATGAAGATACACTCATATTTCATCCCCTGTTATCAGATTAGCAAAAAATGTGTCTTCATTGACTTAAAGTACGGTACTTCCAGCAGATCAGAGCAGGCTTTCCTCCTTTTGTCCT
Source organism: Lithobates pipiens (assembly GCF_037356315.1). Classification (NCBI taxonomy): domain Eukaryota; kingdom Metazoa; phylum Chordata; class Amphibia; order Anura; family Ranidae; genus Lithobates; species Lithobates pipiens. Next base: position 389,185,080 of record NW_027507718.1, on the reverse strand, counting down.
TCAAATCTGGTGTCAATTGCTGAGGTACCCACTTAACAAACTTTTTCTGATACCCCAAGTCTTCCATCATCTTCTATGTGGCATTGCGACCACAGTCCAGTTGTGCAAGACGAAGAAGAAGTGTTACTATAGAGGAAGAAATAGTATACAAACGTGAAATTTGAATGACCTATGTAGGTAAAAAAAAAAATGCATGCCCAGTTTTTCATTACTTTCAGTAAAGCTCTTAGACATGCATTTATAGGACAGTTATGAATGCATGTAATGGTTTTAAATAGCATAATTCATACTGTGTGCTTACCTGTGCTTATGTGCATTCAGTTTAGCTGTGTATAGAAAAAAACTGAATTCTGTGCATCCAGGGGCAGATTAGATAAGGCTAAAACGCATGTAAATGCAAGTACATTTAAGTGCTGGAGAACTTAATTTGGAAAGCATAAAGCTTGTTTATACAGTACACCCCAGATAATTTCTCTTGTACTTAAGGCCTCATACAAATGGGTGCAATATGGGAATATGATGCCTTTTTTCTGCAACCAAGAAGCTCAGGTGTTGCATACAGTTGCCCAAAGATATGAAAGAATGTGTGTGGCTGTATACAGATATACACCGGTATTCTTGTATACAGGGCCTGTTCTGTCTCAAGGACATATAGCTAAACCTGCTTGTCCCAATAACTTCAGATACCATATTTCTTGGATCTCAGTTTTATTAGAATAAGCCAGGTGAAACTACAAAATAACAGAAATAGACCTCAATAAGTACAATATTGCATACAATACAGCATTCATTGCAGAAACAACGATATACAATACAATATGTGATAGTAAAAACATACTTTTTAAGTTCTCTAAGAGGTGATGGGGGTAGATTGAGAAATACATGAGTTGCTTCTCAAAAAATGGTGGATTCAACACAGAATTCCCTGCGTACTAACAACTTCCTTAACTACAGATACAGTGAGTTAAATAAACAGAATAACTACAGTAATACCAAAAAGGAACGCTAGATGGAGCCTGCACACCACTTATGATTGTCTTATGTAAATTACACACTTTACATGTAAATTTAACAACACAGGTACAGATAATATGCATAGACATCTGGTGGACAGAACAGGGCCGTCTGGACAGGTGCTTGGGCACACAGGGGGGCCCGGACAGCAGGAGGATCGGTGTGGTCAGACGGGAGCCTTATTGTTCTTGTGTAAACACACACCAATTTTACTTTCAGGCCCCATTCACGCCTAACGTAGTGGGAGTGCAGGTTTTTTGGCGTGTTTTTCCTGTGACACGCATAGGGCAGCCGGTTGATTTCAGTGGGATCTCCTACATGCGGCAAAGTAGCTTATGAGAGATTTTGGCATGTTGCGGGTTGCACATATTTTACTGTGCGTTGTGCTGCATTTTCCAATTGTTTTCTCTTGTGGCAAAAGTGTGTTTGCTTCTGTGCTTGGTGTGCTGTTAACAATAAATGGCACCAAAAGCGCATCTAGTTAATTTTAGGTGTATAAAGGTGGCTATATACTATATAATTTGAACAAGACAAGGAATTGGTCACACACTAGAACTCCAAATTATCTCAATGTCATCTTTATTGTCAAAAAGGGTCAGACAGATACAGGCAATGGTAGATGTTTCACAAGCGATAGCTTCCTTGTTGTGAACAAACAAGCTATCGCTTGTGAAACGTCTACCGTTGCTTGTATCTGTCTGACCCCTTTTGACAATAAAGATGACACCGAGATAATTTGGAGTTTCAGTGTGCGACCAATTCCTTGTCTTGTTTGTTTTCCACGGTGGTGAGCTGAGGTCTGCACCTGTGACCCATCCTGCATCTGATTTTGCCTGGAGCGGTGCGCTTCTCTTTGTTCTTCACTATATAAATTTGATTGTACAATCTCTGTACAATCCCTTTTAGATTTACCAAAACTATATAATAGAAGGAGGCACCATATATCCAATCACTCTGTATCCAATCAGGCAAGCCCTTGCAGTACATAGTTGATGGTAGATCTAAAGGAGATTGTCCAATCAGATTTATAGTGTATGGTGAGCTTTACAGGACCCAGGACATAATTCTCCTGTTTCAAATTTTACAGCTCTATCAACATAAGCTGTTATCTGATCACTAGCTTCCACACACTCTGACAAACATAGTCATGCGCACAGGAAGTGCCTGGGCACACCTCAATCACCTAATGCGCATTAGCAATATTACGCTGTGTAGTAGCAGGGAGATAAGAAAGATCTCCCTCTCACCGGCTCTACCATAAGAGAAGTGCTTACGCACTTCATTCACTGTGCTTTCAGGGGGATCAATGTACCAGGGCCATATATACTGTATAGAGACACACACACACACGCATGTGTGTTTGAGTTTTGGGGTGCACAAACACATCAATGTCAAGTATCACCTACTGAGGGACAATCCAGAGCAAGGCGTTATTGACATTCAATACTGCCCCTCAGAGGAGATGACTGCTGATGCAATCACCAAGTCTTTCTTGAAGGAACATCATAGTTTAATCCAGATGAAGCTGAATATAATTTGACAAAGCAAATGCTGTTGAGAAGGGGTATTGGAAGTACAACAGCATAGTTGCTAATAAACTGACAATACTGTATGCATTATACCTATCTATTCAGCAGGTGGCACTGCAGTGTTAAAATGTGTTATTCTATTGTAATGTGGTCACAGGATGTTTTGTCTATGTTCAGTGAATGTACTTGCATGTTCCTTGTTCCTGTTTCTGTCTACATGATGTTAACCCATGATAAACATATTTTTCCATGAAAGTAAAGGTGTTCTGCTGTACACAAGAAGCTTCAATACTCTGCATAATAGTTCACACCAATGTAAGTGAACAATCTATTTCTGTGTATTTAATGAGATAGATATTCACTGATTGCACAGAAAAAGATGTGCAGCTGATAAGGGGTGATAGAGATGTGCTGGAGTAGGAGAGCAGATGACCAACTCATTATCAGCTGCATGTGTTTTTCTATGCAATCAGTAAATATCTTTCTCACTAAATACACAGCCATAGATTGTTCACTTGCATAGGTGTGCAAAACCCATTGCATTAGGTTTGCGCCCCCAAAAGCTCAAACACAAATGCCTGTGTGTATGCTAAGGAGGTCAGCTGGTAAACGCCTTCCTGTGTCATGTCCTAAGGTCCATCCAGGAAGTAATGCAGACGTTTTTCATAGAGTCTTTTGACAGGTAGGTAAGGGTTGTGAAGATAAATGGAAAGATGTTTTATTTCTGCACGTACACAGATGATATATTGGTAAGGCATATAGGGGAGCTGGCGTTTAGACAAAAAAAAAAAAGAGGTGAACCTATCCTTTAATATGCACTATACTCTTATATATATATATATATATATATATATATATATATATATATATATATATAGCCACTGAACCTTAAAATCAGTGTCTGTGTTCACCCATCAATCCACAGGACAGGGGAGGCAAGGAGCCTCCCAATTTATTCATCACTGGGGCCTCCATGTAGTAGCTGACTGACAGAAAAACTGCATTCAGTATCTTGTCTCAAAAAATATTTTTAAATGCAAAGAAATCATATGAAAAACACTTACAAGGCCTGTTGGACAAAAGTTACAGAAGTGGGTGTGTAAAATAGGAGCCAAGCAGGTGGAGAGATGTGGAGGAAGGGAGAGAGACTGCTGTCACTTGCAGCCCAGGGGGCCTCTGTCCAGGCGCACCCCCCCCCCGTGTTGATTGGTGGCAATTCAATCCAGTTTGAGCATATATAGTATAAGGAGTCAGTGGCATTTGTTGATGCACTGTCGCCCAAACCGGAGGTGAGTACCATTTTCTGTCAGGACCAGGAATTTGTGTTTTTCATTGGCGGAGAGTTTTACCATTGGGATGATATATTTTTGAACCTCTCAAGCGTTGAGAGGAGCTGCTTGGCTCCTGTTTTATGCACCCACTACTGTAACTTTTGTCCACTAACAGGGCTTGTAAGTGTTTTTCCTATGATTTCTTTGCATTTAAAAATATTTTTTGGAGACAAGATACTACATTTTGTTTTCCTGTTAGTCAGCTACTACACCGAGGCCTCAGTGGCAAATTAATTGGGGGGGTTCCTTGTCTCCCCAGCACTGTGTATTGATGGGTGAACACTGACACTGTTTTTAAGGTTATTTTTATCAGTGGCTATATATTCTCTGTGTAGTGCACTACTCCCTTGGGAGCGTCTGGGTAGTTCATTACAGTACGGCTGGTTTAACCCCTGCTTTCAGAGGGGCATGGGCCAGTTCCTTAAAGGAAAGGGTTCTATCTACTCATGCAGCACATTCTTCTGCACTAGACCAGGGGCGGGTTCATACATATACACTGGGGTCACATGTTCCCTGGGGAAGGTTGGACGAGATTCAATCCAAAAAGGCTGCAAGATGTAACCTTCAGGAACAGGGCTGGAAGGCCTGGGGGTTTGGAGACCCCAGCACTGGACAGCCACAGAACTCTGCTGGAAAGCCTGGGGGTTCAGAGACCACAGATCTGGAAGGTTTCACCATTCAAGGAGCAGGAAGTAGCTGCAAACCAACCTGAGTAGTCACACCCCCCTCTAACCTACAGCACCACCCTAACCCAAACCTCCAGGCCTGTACAGAAAGGACAGTAAGGCCCTGGTAATTTAACCTATATTTACCTACTAGCACCCACCTAAAGGTGGTAGGCGCTACATCTGTAATGTACATTAAGGTCAGTAATGACTCTTTGTATTTTGAATTTTAGCACATCTTGTATGCATAGAAAAGCACCCCTGAGGAAGAAGGTGACTTTTAAATGTGTGGGGTGCTGGATTTTTCTCACTATCTATGCAGTTGGATATGTATGATGTTGTAAATGTAACCTATATAGGTGAAATTTCATGTATGGCTGCAACATTTGCCCTACAGGGTCCTCCAATTTTAAATATTTGTATTTTAAAAAATGTTATATTTGTATACAAATTATTTGTTGTTATGTAGCCCAAAATGTCCCACACATTAAGTGTAATGGTCCATTCACACAGGGGCAACTTTGGTTCTGACTTCAAGTCGCCCCTAGTCGCCTCAAGTCGCGCTACATGAAAAAATATATGTAAGTGAATGGATCCGTCTTAATGCACACTACTGCAGTCGCTCCGACTTCAGAAAAGGTTCCTGTACTACTTCAATCCAACTTCTAGGCGAGTTGTACCCATAGAATGCAATGGAAGTCGCCTCCAAGTTGGATCTCCATCTATATTGAAGTGACTTTACAGGAAAAGTCACCTCTCTAATAATAAAAACCGGCATGGGCTCCCCTCCAGGGGCAAACCAGGCCCTTATGTCTGGTATGGATTTTAAGGGGAACCCTCCCAACGCCGAAAAAACGGCATGGGGGTCCCCCCGAAATCCATACCAGACCCCTATCCGAGCACACAGCCCGACCGGTCAGGAAAGGGGGTGTGGACGAGCGAGCGCCCCCCTCCTGAACCGTACCAGGCCGCATGCCCTCAACATGGGGGGTGGGTGCTTTGGGGAAGGGGGGCACCCTGCGCCCCCCCACCCCAAAGCACCTTGTCCCCATGTTGATGAGGACAAGGGCCTCTTCCTGACAACCCTGGCCATTGGTTGTCGGGGTCTGCGGGCAGGGGGATTATTGGAATTCAGGAGCCCCCTTTAATAAGGGGACCCCCAGATCCAGGCTCCCACCCTATGTGAATGAGTATGGGGTACATCGTACCCCTACCCATTTACCTGAGGGAAAAAAGTGTCAATAAAAAAAACACACTACACAGGTTTTTAAAGTAATTTATTAGGCAGCTTCGGGTTCTTCTTCCGACTTCGGGGATCCCTTACGACTTCTCCGCTCTCTTCGGCCTCTTCTCCTGGTGTCCGTCCTCTTCTCCCACTCTCCGGTTCTTTTGCCAGCTCCTCCGCTATCTTTTTCCCGCTCCTTTGCTAGCAGTGGGCAGATCTTCTGCGTCATCTTCTTTGCTCTTCTCTTCCTCTGATGTTGACACAACGCTCTCTCCCGCTGTAATGCTGCGTGAGCGGTGCGGAACTAATTATATAGGCATGGGACGTAGTCACCAGGTGATGTCACCCAGTGACCCCGCCCCTTATGACGTCACAGTCCCAACATGCCCGTGACTGTGGCGTCATAAGGGGCAGTGTCACTGGGTGACATCATACCTATATAACTCATTGCACACCGCTCACACGGCATTACAGCGGGAGAGAGCGTCAAGTCAACATTGGAGGAAGAGAAGAGGGAAGAAGACGATGCAGAAGACCAGGCCACCGCTAGCAAGAGCTGTAAGAAGATAGCGGAGGAGCCGGCAGAAGAACTGGAGAGCGGGAGAAGAGGCTGGACACCGGGAGAAGAGGCCGAAGAGAGGGGAGAAGTCAGAAGAGACCCCCGAAGTTAGAAGAAGACCCCCGGAGCTGCCTAATAAATCACTTTAAAAAACTGTGTAGTGTGTTTTTTTTTTTTTTTTATTGACACTTTTTTTCCCTCAGGTGAATGGGTAGGGGTACGATGTATAGGGTGGGGGGCCGGGATCTGGGGGCTTATCGGATTCTGATAAGCCCCTCACCCGCAGACCCCAACAACCAATGGCAAGGGTTGTCGGGAAGAGGCCCTTGTCCCCATGTTGATGAGGACAAGGTACTTTGGGATGGGGGGGCGCCCCCCTTCCCCAAAGCACCCACCCCCATGTTGAGGTCATGCGGCCTGGTACGGTTCAGGAGGGGGAGGCGCTCGCTTGTCCCCACCCCCTTTCCTGACCGGCCAGGCTGCGTGCTTGGATAGGTGTCTGGTATGGATTTTGAGGGGACCCCATGCCGTTTTTTCGGCGTAAGGGTTCCCCTTAAAATCCATACCAGACCTAAGGGCCTGGTATGCTCTTGGAGGGGAACCCATGCCAGTTTTTTATTTCAAATTTAGCGTGGAGTTCCCCCTCGAGAGCTGATTATTCTGTGATTGGCCACAGCCAAAGTTGCCTGGCTGGGGGCGACTTGAAGTCGTGTTGTAAGTCGCCCCAAGTCGTGTTGAAGTCACCCCAAGTCGCGCTGTGATTCATACTTAAGTCGTGTCCAAGTTGTCTCCCAAAGTCGTGTTGCCCCCCGTGTCAATGGACTCTAAAGGCTATTCTTGGTTTATTTAAATGCAGGGGAACTTGATCTAAGAAGCATAAATTTGTTTATACATCCCACATAATGATCATGAACAGGGCAGCCATCAGAAATTTCGGGGCCCCTTACACAATTTTAGGCCTGGGCCCCCCCTGACCACCAACATTTCCTAGGGCCTACCCACTGCCCGTACCACTGAATCTGCTCACTGACATCCCATACCAAGTCTCAATCCTCCTCCTTCCCATGTCCTCTTCCTCCTCCTTAAAGCCACTTTCACACTGAGGCACTGGCTGCATAGACCGTAAAGTGGCACTAGTTTTAGTGGCTCTTTGCCGTCGTTTTAGCAGCGCTTTTCGGCCGCTAACGGGGCACTTTTAACCCTTTTTCTGCTGCTAGCGGTGGTTAAAAGTGCCCCGCTAGCGGCCGAAAAGCGCTGCTAAAATGACAGTAAAGAGAAGCTAAAACTAGCGGCACTTTACTGTCAATGCGGCCAGCGCCTCAGTGTGAAAGTCTTTATTGCTTTCTGTCCATGGTCTTCATCCTCACAGCTTCAGCAGCACTGGCCATTGTTTTCAATGGCACAGGCGGTTTCAGGTGCGCTGTATTCACCACTCCCGCACCGCCCCAAAAATGCTGCTTGCAGGACTTTTTTTCCTGTCCTGCAAGCACACTGCCCCCAGTGTGAAAGCACTCGGGCTTTCACACTGGGGCTGCAGAAGAGGCAGTTTAAAGGTACCTTTCACCTTTTTAGCGCAAAAACGCCTGTAAAAGGCCTTGGTGTGAAAGTGGCCTAACAGGACAGATTCTATAATTAGCAGACCCACATGAAAAGTTACCTGGGGGGGAGAGATGCATACATTGTGAGATATCAAAGTATTTAAGACACTAGCTGTAACATTCAACTTAGGACATGTGTGTACAGACTCACCAACATCTGCAGGGGGGAGGAGCCAGGACATTGATGCAGAAAAGGGGTAGAAAGGGGCCCTGTCATTGCATGCTGATGACTGGAGGGGCGTGTCAAGGAGAGCTCTTCTTTCCAATCACCTCTGATCTCTCCCCAGCACTCCACTCCCCATCTCCTCCATCTGCTGCAGGGATGAGCTCCGTGGCATGTAAGCAATCTCTGTGTTCTCCTTCTGCTGCCTGATCTCTTCAATGTCTGCAGCTCTGTCACTCCTGATGTGAAGGAGATCAGGCACTGGGGGGAGCTGCAGGAGGAGAACATCAGATGAGAGCAGCAGGTGCCCCACCCCCTGTTCCTAGTCACAAGGAGCTGTACCACCATGGCTGTGAAACTCTCTATACTTTCAGCCACTCCGCCACACTTTCTGGTTGCCTGGGCAAACACCAAGCTCACTCCTTAAGACCCCTTTCACACCACACCGCCCATTGTGTCGGCGGTAAAACGGCGCTATTTTTAGCGGCGTTTTACCGCTGGATTTGCGGCGCATTTTGGCCGCTAGCGGGGCGCTTTTACCCCCCGCTAGCGGCTGCGAAAAGGGTTAAAACCGCCGGGCAATACGCCGCAATAGCGGCGTTTTGCCGGCGGTGATACAGCCCTGCCCCATTGATTTCAATGGGGAGCAGCGGTGGAGGAGCGGTAAACACAACGCTCCAAAGAAGCTGCTGGAAGGACTTTTTTCTGACGTCCTGCCAGCGCACTGCTGTAGTGTGAAAGCCCTCGGGGCTTTCACACTACACATAATGGTGCAGCTTCTTTAGGGCGGATTGCAGGCGCTATTTCTAATGCTATAGCGCTTGCAAAACGCCCTGGTGTGAAAGGGGTGTAAAGGTGCTGCCAATTAGACGCCCCGGGATGCACTTCTGCTACATTGGTGGAGGGGGAGGTGGGTTGAAACTTTTCTGCCCAACTCCCCCTCCACCGATCCCAGCAGAAGTGCATCCCAAGGTGTCTAATTGGTGGCGCTGTGAGGAGTGAGCTTGGTGTTGCCCAGGCAACCATGAAGTGTGGCGGAGTGGCTGTCAATAATCCAGCCTTCAGGCAGCAGGTGGAAATACCTTGGGGGCCTGAGTCGCTCAGGACATCCAATCCCGGCCCCTTGGGATGCCAGGGCCCCTTACATAAGTGTGGGCTGTACCCCCCTGATGGTGGCCCTGATCATGAATTATACCTGAATATCAAATGAATGAATATATAAGGAGTTTTGACTTGCTGTAAAATGATTTTCCTGGAGTTCATTAAGGAACACAGATCCTACTCCCGAAGCATGCTGAGAGTGTGGGGGGGGGGGGGAGGGGGTTATACTAGGATGTCTTACAGCTTTGTTTGTCAATGTCCACAGTGTACAAAGCACATACATTATTGGTTAACAGACATAAAAAAAAAAACAGGCAGAAAAAAGTTTGCAAAGAAGTCAAGCATAATAATTAGGTGAGGAGAAAGAGATAACATTTTGATGTGCAGAATAACTTAATGACATGTTATCAGATGGAAATAACCATACAACAGGTACAGATGCCTCTGTAGATTACTACAAGAAGCATTGAAGAGTTTATAACACAAAAGTGAGCCTTTGGTTAACTCAAATCAATTTTTTTTTCTTAATAGTTTATTATGAGTTACAGGGTGAAGTTGTTCTGATACACTGATGTCCAAATGAGACTTGGCAAGCCAGGCCCAAAAGTAACAACAGGTTAAAGAGGTTTTAAACCTCTGAACACCCCCCCCCCCCCCCCCCCAAAAAAAGGCATAATGAACTAGTATGCATTGAATACTAGCTCATTATGAAATACTTACCTTGGAACGATGCCCTACAATGCTGCCTGCACTCCGCTCTCATGGCCAACATCTTTCCCATAGTTACTTCTGGGTTTGCTGGCTCCGGAGCTGTGATTGGCCAGAGCCGCGATTACATCACTTCCACACATGCCAGTCACGGCACAGGTCCTGAAGAAACAGCACAAAAGGGCCGCTCCTTCAGTGCGCATGCTTCAATGGCATTGATGACAGCGTATATAGTAAATATCTCCTAAACGGTGTATGTAGGAGATTTACAGTACCTACAGTTAAGCCTTACTATAGCCTTACCTGTAGGTACAATTAAAGAGGAAGAGTTTACATCCTCTTTAGCAGATGTTGCTCAATAGAGCTGCAAGAAACACCGTATGACCAAAGCTGGCATTAGGTAAGGCCTGAAGATCCACTTGGTAAAACATAATGAATGTGTGAACAGAATAGAGATGAGTTTGATGTTCAGGTCGAACATCGGGTGTTTGCCCATTCGCCGAAGAGCGACTGCGACGGCCATGTGTAGTGTTGTTGGTGTGGACAGAGAGATAAGTTGATTTTACTATATATATATATAATAGGATTTTTATATACAGCTTACCTGTAAAATCCTTTTCTTGAGTGTACATCACGGGACACAGGAGCTCATTACATAGTGGGTTATATAGTCACCTCTGGTGATTGGACACTGGTTAACCCCAATTAAGGAGAATTCCTCCCCTATATAACCCCTCCCATATGGGAGGCACCTCAGTTTTGTAGCAAAGCAATAGGAAACCACGTAAATCCCAAGAGGGGCGGGAGCCCTGTGTCCCGTGATGTACTCTGAAGAAAAAGATTTTACAGGTAAGCTGTCCCAAATCAATGCTCAGATTGAGGGGAGGGAGACACAGATCATAATTATAGACCGCCATGGGCCGGAGGACCTAAACTGCAGCCTGCAGTACACTGCGCCCAAAGGTGATATCCTCTTGCCCTCTGACATCCACCTGATAGAATCTGGTGAATGTGTGGACTGATGACCAAGTTGCAGCCTTACAGATCTGAGCCAGGGAGGCCTGGTGATGCACTGCCCAAGAAGCACTTACAGCCCTAGTAGAGTGCGCTTTCACTTGAAAAGGAGGGATTTTCCCTCTAACACTATAGGCCTGAGAAATAATCTGTCTGATCCACCTTGAGAGAGTGGATTTTGATGCCGCCTGGCCCTTCCTAGGGCCTTCCGGCAAAATAAATAAGCAATCGGTTTTCCTTATCTGAGCCGTTGCTTGAAGATAGATACTGATTGCCCTAACCACATCCAAAGTGTGCAAGGATTCTTCTTCTGCGGACTGTGGGTCTGGAAAAAAGGATGGTAGGATTACATCTTGATTCAAATGGAATCCTGAAACCAACTTAGGTAGAAAGGACCTGTTGGGGCGCATGACCACCCGGTCCTTATGAACAATTAGATACGGCTATTTGCTGGAGAGAGCTGCTAGTTCTGACACTCTTCTAGCCATGGAAATGGCTACCAAGAAAGCCAATTTTTTGGTCAAAAGAACTAATGAAACCAGATGCAAAGGTTCAAAAGGTTGCCCCTGCAAAGCCGAGAGAACCAAATTTAGATCCCATGGGCATACCGGAGGTTTGACTGGCGGCCTTACCCGCATAGCCCCCTGGAAGAAAGCCCGCACCAGGGAATGCGATGCAAGTGGCTTCTGAAAAAATACTGACAAGGCCGAAATCTGCACCTTGATAGTGCTTATGGCCAAATTCATTTCTAGGCCTGACTGTAGAAAGGCCAAGATCCTGCTAATGACATACTTTCTAGGATGCCATCCCCTGAGTTCACACCAGGAAACATATGCCCTCCAGATTTTGTAGTAAATAAGCCTGGAGGCCAGCTTTCTGGCATTAACCAGAGTAGAAAGGACTGGCCCCGAAAGCCCACGGTCTCTCAGAATGTGGGTCTCAGCAGCCAACCGTCAAATTCAGACTGTGTAAAGCAGGATGGTAGATTGGACCCTGTGAGAGCAGATCTGGCCGGAGAGGGAGGATCCATGGCCTGCCTATGGCCAACTTCATGATCTCTGCGTACCAAGGTCGCCTGGGCCAAGCCGGGGCTACCAAAAGGACCGACTTTGTTTCCCTCTTGACTCTTCCCAGGAACCGCGATAGAAGCGGGCACGGGGGGAAAGCATAAATCAGATTTTACTGATCCCAGGAAACTGTCAGAGCATCTGACCCCTGAGCAAGTGTATCTCTTGTTCTTGACATGAGTTTGTCCAGTTTTCTGTTGAACCTGGACGCAAACAGATCTACGTCTGGAGTAGCCCACCTGTGACATATGTCCAAAAACACGTCGGGGTGCAGAGCCCATTCTCCTGCTGGCGGCTCAGAAAATCCCCCTGCCAATTTTCCACTCCTGGAATGAAGACTGCAGAAAGGCATGGAACATGTTTTTCTGCCCAGACAAGTATGCGATTCACCTCTTTTTGCGCTACCAGACTCCTGGTACCGCCCTGGTGATTGATATAGACCACTGCTGTGGCATTGTCGGACTGAACCCGAACAGGGAGACACCGTAGTCTGGAAGACCACCTTATGAGAGCCATATAAACTGCCCAGATCTCCAGGACATTTATGGGTAATAGCCTCTCGATCACAGACCATTTCCCCTGCGAGCATGTCTCCTCTAACACTTCTCCCCAGCCTGTCAGGCTGGCATCTGTCGTAATAACCTTCCATGGAAGAGGAAGAAAAGTTTTGCCTTTCAGCAAATTCTTGGTTTGTAACCACCAGATGAGACTCCTGCGTGTCCCTGGGGATAGACGCATAGGAAGATCCAAGGATTGGGGCTTCCTGTTCCAGGCTGCAAGGATGCATCTTTGCAGAGGCCTTGAGTGGAACTGGGCAAATGGAACGGCCTCGAAGGAGGCGACCATTTTCCCTAACAGTCTCATGCATAACCGAATGGGGGAAGATCTCCTGCCCAGAATTAGGCGCACCAGATCCCTGATGGCCAAGGCTTTTGGCCTTGGAAGAAACACTTTGCCCTGAGCGGTGTCGATAAACATACCCAGGTATTCCAACCTGGTAGCAGGCTGTAGGGACGACTTTTCTAGGTTTATAATCCAACCTAGGCGTTCCAGGGGTTCTAGTGTTCTGGAAACACTGTGGTTCAGGAACGTTACTGATTTCTCCATGAGAAGCAAGTCGTCTAGATAAGCCATGACGCTATACCCTGAGCTCTTAGATTTGCCAAGAGAGGGTCCAGGATCTTTGTGAAGACTTGAGGGGCCGTAGCGAGCCCGAACGGTAAGGCCATAAATTGAAAATGGCGCCGCTCTACCGCGAACCTTAGATACCTTTGGTGTGTGGGAAAAATTGGCACATGGAGATATGCATCCTTGATGTTCTCAGATTCTTCCAACTGCTCAAGATCCCTGTCCCAAGATAGGGATCTCTTCTCATTTGTCAGAAGAATCATCAGAGAGGAATCTCAGCAGAGGGAGGGGATCTACCCCTTTTCCTGCTATCTTTCAGGGAAGCAGAAAAAAAATTCATGATTCCCCTTTCAAAACCCTCCAATGTAGCCCTAAGGGAGTCCTCAGTGACGTATACCGGGGCTGGGACATTAGGAGAGGCTGTGCCATAAACTCCCTCCCCTTGCAGGGAGGAGACCACAGTGCGAATTGACTGCATTCGGAAGGACCAGATGCGTAAAAAACGGTTCAGATCCTTCAGATCCAGGATAGGTCTGACACTTCCATTTGGCTTCGGAACGGTGAAGAGATTCGAGTAAAACCCTGAACCCTGTTCTTTTGGGTCCACTTCTACTATCACCCCTTGGGATAGTAAGTGATCCAAGGCCAGAAATTGCGGTTTTTGCTTTACCTGATCCCTGGGGATCCTTGACCTTAGAAAGCGAGAAGGTGGAATCTCCTGAAACTCTAGCTTATAACCCAGAGACACCGAAGAGATCACCCGCCTGTCCCGGATCTCTTCCCGCCAGGCTTCCGCAAACTGCTGAAGCCTTCCCCTCACTCGGCCGAGCGGGGGCCCCCTTCACAAGGAAGCTTTCAGGCTCTGCTTGGCAGGCTTCCGCCCCCAAGTCTTTTTCTGCCCTTGGGCCCGGCCCTGAGCCTTTCTTGTAGAGAAGGGTTGAGAAGGCCGTCGCCACTGCTCAGAGCTTGATGCTCCGGGGGAGAGAGAACGCCTAAATGATGGACGTTTCCTCTTATTGACTGGAAGGAGAGTAGATTTACCCCCTGAAATAATTTTTTGGACGAATTTGTCTAATTCTTCTCCAAACAGACGTTCCCCTTTAAATGGGAACCCAATCAAATGCTTCTTGCACGATAGCTCAGCTGCCCAATTCTTTAGCCATAGGGCCCTTCGCATGTGTACCAACAGGAAAGATAAACGAGATGCTTGTTGGACAGAATCCAAAATCGCATCAATCATGAAACACAAAATTTAAGGTATTTCTGCATAATTCTCCACTTCCTCACTGGGAAGGAGGCCAACCATCCGCTTGACCTGTTCCTTGAGGAACTGACCCAACCCCACGGCTGCGATTGTAGGTTGCACTACAACGCCAGTCATGGAAAAGGAGGCTTTTAATAATGTTTCCAACCTCTTATCAGTTGGATCTTTAAATACCTGCGCAATATCCAACGGACAAGTCAGGTTTTTATTCTCACGCATTGACAGATGGGACCCCCCATTTCTTGGTGAAACTTTCCTCCAGAGGATAATGCATAGAAAACCTTTTAGGAGGAGTAAACAGTTTATCGGGATGTCCCCAATCCTCATACATCAATTTATCCATTAAGGGATGAATTGGGAAGGAAAAAGCAGTCTGTGGGATTTTCCTGACTCCTAGGGAAGAAACAGAGGATGTAGCGACTTCAGCAGCAGGCATTCTGAATGTTGTACGCACCAATTCAGTATAATACTGCACCTGTTTTCTGAGCGCCTGGAAGGAGGGGACTCTCTCCTCTTCCTCTGACTTCTCAAGATCCCTGTCCCAAGACAGGGATCTCTCCTCATTGTCAGAAGTTTCATCTGAAAGAGGAATCTCAGCAGAGGGAGGGGATCTACCCCTTTTCCTACTATCTTTCAGGGAAGCAGAAATAAAATTCATAATTCTCCCTTCAAAACCCTCCAATGTAGCCCTAAGGGAGTCCTCAGTGATGTATACCAGGGCTGGGACATTAGGAGAGGCTGCAAAACCTGACAGGGGCACTGACTCGTTCTGTGAGGCTGGCTCCAGTCTTGCAGGGGGGGATGGTAACTTACAGGCATTTTTAGAACCCCTGGACCTAGGCGGTGATTTACCAGTGCCCTTGTTACCTCCCCCTGAGACCCTCTTACGAGGAGACATAGTCCTAAGCTAAAAAGCAGAGGTACTAGTACAAAGTGCAATCACTGTTGTGCTAAAAGTCTCACAATAAAATATATATGCTTAATACTGCACAACCTGATGCTGAGTAGGTGTCTACGGTTTGCCTGGATCCAATCCAATCCCCCGGGATGCTTACTGCCCACAGCTCCTGTGTCTCTCACTAACAGTTCCCTGACGCTCTGGGCTTTTAAAACTGCCGCCTGACGCCTGCCGCCTGCGCAGTACAGCGCCGTGCACACCAACGTGCACGGCTCACAACCACACTCTCCCCTCCTCCATTAGCCCGGGAGCGCGCGCGGCACGAGGACCGCCGGAATCCAGGGGGGGAAAAAGGAGTCTCATTAGAGCTGCGTGGGACCCCCAGACTACGAGGGACCCCTGTATTACCTTGTTGTGGCAGGGACTGCAGTGGAGACGTGAGACCTCTGGAGAACCAGGCTTCACTGAGCGTGTGTACTGAAAGGCATGTAAGTATGCATCAGGCTGCTCTTACTCCCTCTAGTGGTGGAAACCAGGTAAGACATACAACTACTCAAATGAAGAAATCCATCATATAATTATATATATATATATATATATATATATATATATATATAGATAGGAATAACTTCCCTAATGCCGCGTACACACGTAGCCGACTATCCGACGGACTTAGTCTGGCGGACTTCCCGCCAGACTGTCCGTCGGACTTTCCGAACCAGCTACTTGTCCACACACTGCACTTTTTCAGCGGACTAATACGGCGTACTAAGTCCGCCGTACTATCCTCCCTACTTTTGAAATGAACGGACTCGACCCACACACGCGGAGAAAAGTCCGCTCATTTCGAGCGGGTCTCCAGGTAGGCGGGGCCCGCGAAGGAGACGTCGCTGGCCCCGCCACCTGGTATGGACTTAAAGGGGAACCCCAACGCCTTAAAAAAAATCAGCGTGGGGGTCCCCCCAGGTCCACATCAGACCCTTGTCCGAGCACGCTACCCGGCCGGCCCCTCCGAGCCGTACCAGGCCACGTGCCCTCAACATGGGGGGTGCCTTGGGGAAGGGGGGGGCGCGCGGCTCCCCCACCCCAAAGCACCTTGTCCCCATGTTGATGAGGACAAGGGCCTCTTCCCGACAACCCTGGCTGTTGGTTGTCGGGGTCTGCGGGCGGGGGGCTTACCGGAATCCGGGAGCCCCCTTTAATAAAAACGAAAAAAATACTGCGCTTACCTAAAAACCCAACCACCAAATATTGTTCTAAATATTGTAAAGCTGCAATTATTACGATGTGACACACATCAAAAGTAAGCATAAAACACAAATATAACTGCGCTACCCCACAAATTTAATCTAACAGATAATTCGCATATACACTACCAAGGAACTGGAATCCCTGGTAACGGTTCTCATACACATCAAAAGAAATATCAGAAAGAAATTATACAATATAAACACCATGTGACTAGTGTTGAATAAATAACTAAAAATGACAAAAATATATATAATAAATGGTAAAAAACCCTGCAATCCTAATAAAAAAAATATCTATTTGATTAGGATTGCAGGGTTTTTTACCATTTATTATATATGTTTTTGTCATTTTTTAATTAGTTATTTATTCAACACTAGTCACATGGTGTTTATATTGAATAATTTCTTTCTGATATTTCTTTTGATGTGTATGAGAACCATTACCGGGGATTCCAGGTCCTTGGTAGTGTATATGCGAATTATCTTTTAGGTTAAATGTGTGGGGTAGCGCAGTAATACTCAGCAATACCCAGCCATACTCGGCGATACCCAGCCATACTCGGCGATACCCAGCCATACTCAGACAATATTACAGTGGGGGAGATGGCGTGGATATTACAGTGGGGGAGATGACGTGGATATTACAGTGGGGACTATATGGTGGTGGAATTTTCACAGGTTTTTGCAAATTCAATTATTTGCTGATCTGAAAAATTATCCGATCCGTGACTCTGATCTGAGGAATGATCCGATCCGTGAGTTTGGGGGGGACAGATGTACAGAGGGGAAACAGATATATGTGTGTGGGGGGATGACAGACATGTAGTGGGGTACAGAGGGGGAACAGATATATGTGTGTGGGGGGGGGGGGGAACAGATGGCAAAATAGACGTGCAGGGGGGGGCGCGCCCTTTGCTTACAGTAATGCTAGACCTGCCCCTTAGAATATAAAAAAAAAAGTCAGTTACTTTGCTGAGTAATTAATTACTTTTCTAATGTAGTAACTGAGTTACTAACGCAATTACTTTTTGGGAGAAGTAATTTGTAACTTAACTAATTACTTTTTTAAAGTAAGATGACCAACACTGCTCACAACCTCATAGAAGGTTAGTAGATTGGTTTGGCAAGAACGATTCTTCATGAATCCATTCTGATTACTGCTGATACCATTCTCATTACTAAAATCTTGTATATAGTCCCTTATCATCCCCCTCCAAGAGTTTACATACTATTGATGTTAGGCTAACTGGTCTGTAATTCCCAGGGATGTATTTTGGGCCCTTTTTAAATATTGGTGCTACATTGGCTTTTCTCCAATCAGCTGGTACCATTCCAGTCAGTAGACTGTCAGTAAAAATTAGGAACAATAGTCTGGCAATTACTTGACTGAGTTCCCTAAGTACCCTTGGGTGTATGCCATCTGGTCCCGGTGATTTATTAATGCCCCCCGATTCCCTCGTGAAGACTGAGAAGAATAAATTCAATACTTTCGCCATCTCCCCATGCTTTGTAATCAGATGTCCTTCGTCATGCTTTATGGGACCAATATGGTCTGTCCTCCCTTTTTTACTATTTACATATGAATTTTTTGCTCTCCTCCACTATGTGTCTTTCATGTTCTAGCTTAGCTGTTCTTATTGCACCCTTACATTTCTTGTTGCATTCTTTATAAAGTCTGAATGCTGATGATGATGATGATCCCTCAACCATGTATTTTTTTAAGGCTTTCTCCTTTGTTTTTATATGCATTTTTACATTGGAGTTAAGCCATCCAGGACTTTTGTTCGCTCTCAATGGGATGCATTTGCTAATTCCCTTATTTAATATGCTCTTAAAGCAAACCCATCTCTCCTCCGCGTTCTTTGTTCCTAAGATTTTATCCAAATGTATGCCTTCTAGTAAGGTTTGTAGTTTAGGGAAGTTGGCTCTTTTGAAATTCAGGGTCTTTGTATTCCCTTTATGTTTCCTATTTGTGTGATTTATATAGAAGCCAATTGACCTGTGGTCGCCGTTTCCTAAATTGCCTCGTATTTCCACATCCGTGATCAGGTCTGTATTGTTGGCAATCAGTAGATCCAGTAAAGCTTTATTTCTAGTTGGTGTGTCTACCATCTGACCCCTAAAATTGTCCAGCAAGACATTTAAGAACTGGCGAGCCTTAGATGAATGCGCGGTTCCCTCTGCCCAGTCTGTCTGGATAATTAAAATCCCCCATTATGATAACACTTCTCATCCTTGCTGCTAATCCAAAGTGTGATAGCAGATCAGTCTCCCCTTCCTCCCTCAGGTTAGGGGGCCTATAGCATACTCCCAGTATTATTTTCCTCTTAGCTTCATCCCTTTGGAGCTCTACCCATAAGGATTCCACCTCCTCCCTAGCACCCTTGGTGATGTCCTCTCTCACATTCACGTGTACATTATTCTTGATATATAGGCATACCCTGCCCCCTTTTTTACTTTCTCTGTCCTTGCGATAAAGGGTATGCCCTTGAAGGTTTGCCAGCCAATCATGAGAGCTGTTGAACCAAGTCTCTGAAATTCCCACAAAATCCAATGGCTCCTTGTACAATAGTTTCTCTAGTTCACCCATCTTGTCCGCCAGGCTCCTGGCATTGATGAACATGCCATGTAGTGTAGACCGGTCACATATTATCCTCTTATTGGGTGTTCTGAGATTGCAACTAGGACTTGCTACTATACTTACCTTGGGTTTATGTGCTTTGGTCAACCTACCACTAATGCCCCCAATACTACCCTCTGGAATATGTTCCGCACTTGCTATCTCTACCTCTGCACCCTCTCTCCCATCACCTAGTTTAAAAAAAAACCCTCCTCATGGCACATTGGGTAACTGCTGGCAGCTGGGAAGGATGCAGGACAGGGTTTAGTGTTGTAGGAGCTTGTGTCGCCACCACACCTCCAAAATGCTAGTGGTGATTCTGTCACAGCTCTCTCCTCCACCCCCTCTTCTTCTTCTTCCTCTATAGCCTCTTCTGCAGATTTGTCCTCTGAACCAATGGTGCTCCATAAGCGTTCAAGGGGCTACGCAAGCAGTTGGGCTAAAAGATGCCATGCAGGTTTGAGCTGGTCTGCTTAGGGGACAGGAGCAACACTGGGGATTCTGTCAGCTCTGCAGGTGCAGGCTCAGAGGTGGTTGATACCATGCCAGCTTCAGCCAGAAATAGTTGTATGCGACAATGACACCAACCTTCTCTCCGCCATCTGACAGGGACACTTGACCCATGTTCCATGTTTGGCACATGTCCTGAATTTGGTGGTGCAGCGGTTCTTGAGCAGGTACCCAGGCTTACAGGATCTCCTGAGGAAGGCCAAAAAAGTCTGTGGTCATTTCCGCTGGTCATAAAATGCCAGTGCTCGGCTGGCTGACATTCAAAAGGGAATGCAACCTGCCCACCCCAAAAATGTCCTTCCTTTTCTCGGATAGGATACATTCAGGGATACGGGGTGGGGATACCAACAAACTTCTTCTACAGTTAGAACAGAGGTGGATATTCCGCCTAAATGCGACTAAGCCACCTGGCCTTAATGGAACAATCTTATTTAGGCCATTCTTCGAGGGATTCTCCTCTGGAGGGTCTGAGTGGGAATCTTTAGAGTGATAAAATCTGTGTCCTATAAACCTCTTTATAATTAAAAGTGAAATCTCTATTCAGCGATGTCCAGTATATGTATTTAAGGATTTGTGATTATTTTCTGTTTTTTTTTTTGTTATTGTAAATTATGTTTGATGTTTATTTTTTTATTACTGTATATGCATTTGGACTTTGTACTTAAACATTACATTGTAATGTGGCGTTGCAATATTTGCTGTGATTTTTTTTCTTTGTTTATAATGACAAGTGGTTGATCGGTTTCCTTCGGCTGCTTAAGGAAGGGAAGTTCTCAGGAGGTGGGCGGGGTTACTTTCTGTTCTTTCTCTCCCTCATCCCCATCACCTCTGTAGTGTTCACTCGGCGCAGGGGGGGGGGGGGTGGCTTGGGTACAGCCCTAGAGGCGTGCCCTGCCTCCCTCACTATTGGGCAGTATGTTTGTTTATATGGTTTCCATGTGAACGACATGCCTCACCTGCGCCACGGGATGTTGACGCGGGGCGACACCACCAGGGTGCCGTGTCTGGCCCCCCTTTGGGTTGGGGCGGCGTGGCCCTCACACACATAGATGTCTTATGAGAGGGGGGTGGCGCCGCGCGCCGCTGTACTCAGGGGGCACTCCTCCAGCCACGTCCTACTCCCATTGCTGGTCGCAAACCTATCAGAGGGCAAGCTTAAATAATTACATAGCCTTTTTAAACAGATGTCCCCTGATTGCCTTTGGACTGCAGTATACCACAGACTGACATGCTAGCTGGATTTAGCTTGGTACTGATAGTACTTTTATCTATAGACCTGCAAGTACATTTATATTTAATATAGTAAACAATATATGGGATATTTTGTGCGTTCTTTCCAGCAATTGGGGAGGGCTGGTTTTGGGCCGTTGCTTTTATGCTGGCTCTCTCCTACCTGTTCATCGAAATCGGGACGTATGTGGGTGTACACTATTATTTATTTGCAGTAGCCCTATTTAAATTCCCATTAGAGGATATACACTCTTTTTGAGTAAAAGGAATTTTTTCTTGGCTAGCTACCATGGATGAAATATTAGAAGGTAAATTGCAAGCCACCCTGGAGCTGTTGTGCAGGCCTCGCCAGCCTACCATCCTCTATCATTTCCTTTTGCACTTATGGCCTACCATACTAAAGTATGCAAGTGAACTGATGGAGCAGAAAGGGTTAAATGCCACCTGTGACTTTGGAGAGGGTAAAAGGCTGAGAGGGTTTACATGCACCCTAAAAGTGGTGCATAGATACATGCTCAGTGACAAGACAACCGCATAGAATGAGAAGAGAATATACTGAGTTCCAAATTAAAAAATGACACAGTGCCCCTGCAGGGAATAGTACTAAGAGCATAGTACAAAGTACAACACCAGGCCCCCTCAACAAAAGGGTAAAGCCCTGATTTACAGCGGTAGTGGTCTGAATGTTGTCCAACACCCCCCCGCCCCCCCCATATGTTGGATAAACGGGAATGGGAGAGTGACAGGTAGGATTCAGGGGAACAAGCTCCATTCAGAGAGCCTTGACTCTCCTAGTGGGCATACTCCCTAAGGGGTCTTCAAGGGCAAGGTTTCACCAGACGGGATGCACCATGGCCCTGGGCCTATAAAGCACCCTGCAGTTAACTTCAGAGATCACACAAAGTTTATAGGAGAGTGTCTCAGTAGAGCCCAATGCCAGCAAGTCATATTACATGCTGTCTACACTTCTTTCTCACAGTGTAGTCCAGGTACTGCTTCCGTGACTATGCCAAAAAACAGCCAAGGATCCCTTCTGGCTCTGCAGCAACTTTAAAAAGCTTGCTAGAATGAAAAAAAAAGGATTTTATCAAAGGATTTGAAGGTCAAATAAAAGGTTCTCCCTGAGGAGACAAGAGGTCCATTCTCCAAAGACACCAACATGAAACTGGAGGCTGGGAGTGGGAAGGGATATACAAAGCTATCTTACAACTTTGTTTTCCAGTGTACAAGCTCTTGAAGGCAGCAGCATAGCCCAACGTCTCAGAATTACTCTATAGTTAGGCTATATGTCCATGCACACATAGGTGTTTAGAGAAGAAAACCCAGGGCCAGCGTGTCAAGGAGAGGGGTGATTTGTGCATTAGTACTCTCTGTGGGGTTATCTGAGCTGGTCCAGCAACTCCTCTTGCTCTGTCCCTTCAGCCAGAAGATCTAATAAAGTGTCTACACTGCATGTTCTGTGTCTTCCTGTTTTGGCTGCTCTTCCAGCTGGCTTCAGCATCATTTCTAAAGAAGATGTCTGTTATTACAGTAGTTTGGCCTAACAATATTCGACATACCACAGATGTACAAAGCCTATACTTACTTATGCATTTCCAGGACAGGCATTAGAGGAAATGTGAACATTCCCTGGCTTCAAAGAGACAATTGTGACCATCATCTGCACATGACTGAGTATTCAGTTAACACTGCAAAAGATTGCTTTTTACATATTTTGGATCAAGTAAATGGCTGCCTCTCCATATGTAAATCTGCATATTACTATCTGGCCCCACAATACAGTTGGCGTTTTTAAATAATAGTTACATAGTTGGTAAGGTTGAATAAAGACACCAGTCCATCCAGTTCAACCTGAGTGAGTTTCTACAATTGTCCCTTTCCCTGTACATTGCACACTCACATCGGTCCCTACCCTCAGGGAGCCCACAATCCAACGTCCCAATTCATATACTAGGGCCAATTTTGGACAGAAGCCAATTAACCTACCTGCATGTCTTTTCCAATATGAATTGGTTACCCAAAGACTTGGTATTGTGCATGGTTGTTCAAGGCTAATGGCCTTGCAGCAGTGGGAAAGCAACACAAAAAATGCGTGAAGACAGAGATTTTTTTTTTTTTTACAGAAAATATAAAAGAAACCCTAGTGCATATAACTAAACCTGCAAGTTTAAAGTTTTACCACATCAAAAACATACTTTTTTTCTGTCTTGGAGTAGGAAACTGACACCCTGTCAAAGGGGTTTATGTGTTGTACTAGCGCTTCCTGTCCCCACAGACCCGATATGAACTTAAAAGACATGCCACCAGATTGCCTGTATCATGTACAACATATATAATAATATCAAACTTAGATGTGATTTTTGGAGAAACCCAGGTACATGTGAATTCTTACATTAATTCTGAATTCCAGAGAAATTAAAACAAAAATAAACTTCAAGGATTAATTGCTTGTTTAGGTCTAGGGAGCCACAAAAAGCACATTTACCTACCTGATCCTCCTCTCCCACGGGCCTCTTCTTTTCTATGCTCTGGTGGTCGCAGGTCCATAACCCTGCATTGGACGTGAGGATGCAAAATGGACAGTCCATCGCCGTAGCAAATATGCAGACTGCACCTACATGTACATCTCCACTTACTGCCACTGTACCTGGCTACCACTCTGCCCGCACACTTCTGTGTTGACCCCCACTCCAGTGCGCTTCTCTGACCACCCACTGATGCACTCACACATTTCTTGTGCATTATGTATACATTACTACGTATACAATGCAATGCGGCTGATTTACTAAAACTGGAGAGTGGAAAATCTGGTGCAGGTGTGCAAGGTAGCCATTCAGCTTCTAATTTTAGCTTGTTCAATTAAACTTTGATAATAAAAACTGGAAGCTGATTGGTTTCTATGCAGAGCTGCGCCAGATTTTGCACTCTACAGTTTTAGTAAATCAACCCCCATATATATCCTCAATTGACAAACTCTGTACACTATACTGTTCATTCATACTACTAGGGAGTTTAAGGATTCCGTTTTCATCCTATACAACATGGGCTTAAGCCTTAACCCTCCTGCATGCAGACAGTGTACATTTAGTGTCACACAACCACTCCTGCAATGCTGTCAAATTTTGACATACATCTGTATCCATACAGCCTGTGTCTTGATCTACCTCTATATTCACACAGCTTGGGGCTGATGCCAAAATAAAAGCAGTCTGCATACAGTGTGGGTGCCAGCATCTGTCTGAAAAGAAGCCTTATATGGAGATTTCAGTACATTGTAAAACTGGAGCAAGTCTTGATGCACATTTTAACTGTTGTGGCTCCATCTTGTGGTACCTAATAGGCGGTGCATGTCCATTTGAGCTATGTGTGCAATATAGTATGCAGAATGTTATAGGTAAACAATCCAGTATATAAGCAAACATTAAAAAAAAAATTACTATGTTGGTGGTTTATTTAACACTTAAAGCATAGCAACAGCAGTTGCAGTGAATGATAATGATGAATGAGTAGCCCTCTTTTGGGGAAGGTTATGAGAAATTCTATTCCCCAAACAAGATATTGCATAGCTCCCAACTGTCCCTGATTTTCAGGGACTGTCCCTGATCTGGAGCTCATGTCCCTCTGTCCCTCATTCCTCCTCATTTGTCCCTCATTTTGGTCTGATTTATATAGATATATAAAAAAAGCACTTTTTAATCTATGAAAAAGTGTTTTACAGTTCTAAACATTTCATCTGATTTCTAAATTGCTGCATTTGTAAATTCTAAAAGCCAATATAAAGGAATAGTGGTAAAAAAGGCACTTTTGGGTTGAACCAATCTTTTTTTTTATTTTTATTTTTCACAATTCTCCTTTAACCACTTCAGCCTCGGACCAATAAACAAAAGGACCAGAGGTCTTTTTACAATTTCGCACTGCACTGCTTTAACTGGTAATTGTGCGGTCATGCAATGTTGTACCCAAACGAAATTTGCGTCCTTTTCTTCCCACAAATAGAGCTTTCTTTTGATGGTTTTTGATTGCCTCTGCGATTTTTATTTTTTGCGATATAAATGGAAAAAGACCGACAATTTTGAGAAAAAATGATATTATCTACTTTTTGTTATAAGAAAAATCGAATAAACTCAATTTTAGTCAAACATTTAGGGCAACATTTATTCAGCCACATGTCTTTAGTAAAAAAAAATGTCAATAAGCGTATATTTATTGGTTTGCGCAAAAGTTATAGCGTCTACAAACTAGAGTACATTTTCTGGAATTCACACAGCTTTTAATTTACGACTGCCTATGTCATTTCTTGAGGTGCTAAAATGGCAGGGCAGTACAAACCCCCCCCCCCCAAATGACCCCATTTTGGAAAGTAGACACCCCAAGGAAGTTGTGGAGAGGCATGTTGAGCCCATTGAATATTTTTTTTTTTGTCCCAAGTGATTGAATAATGACACAAAAAAAAAAGTTTACAAAAAGTTGTCACTAAATGATATATTGCTCACACATGCCATAGTTATATGTGGAATTGCACCCCAAAATATATTCTGCTGCTTCTCCTGGGTACGGGGATAGCACATACGTGGGACTTTTTAGGAGTCTAGCCGCGTACGGTACCCCGAAAACCAATCACTGCCTTCAGGATTTCTAAGGGTGCAAATTTTTGATTTCACTCCTCACTACCTATCACAGTTTCGAAGGCCATAAAATGCCAAAATAACACAAAACCCCCCAAATGACCCCATTTTGGAAAGTAGACACCCCAAGGAAGTTGTGGAGAGGCATGTTGAGCCCATTGAATTTTAATTTTTTTTGTCCCAAGTGATTGAATAATGACACAAAAAAAAAAAGTTTACAAAAAGTTGTCACTAAATGATATATTGCTCACACATGCCATAGTTATATGTGGAATTGCACCCCAAAATATATTCTGCTGCTTCTCCTGAGTATGGGGATACCACATACGTGGGACTTTTTGGGAGTCTAGCCGCGTACGGTACCCCGAAAACCAATCACTGCCTTCAGGGTTTCTAAGGGTGCAAATTTTTGATTTCACTCCCCACTACCTATCACAGTTTCGAAGGCCATAAAATGCCAAAATAACACAAAACCCCCCCAAATGACCCATTTTGGAAAGTAGACACCCCAAGCTATTTACTGAGAGGCATGTTGAGTCCATGAAATATTTTATATTTTGCCACAAGTTGCAGGAATTAAAAAAAAATTTTTTTTTGCACAAAGTTGTCACTAGATGATATATTGCTCACACATGCTATGGGCATAAGTCAAATTACAACCCAAAATAAATTCTGCTGCTTCTCCTGAGTACGGGGATACCACATATGGGGGACTTTTTGGGAGCCTAGCCACGTACGGGACCCCGAAAACCAAGCACTGCCTTCCGGATTTAAATATAAAATGCTACCAAAAAAACTGTTAGCGCTCGCAGGGTTCAGGCCTGACTCTGTGATCGCTGCAGTTATGTGTTTAGTGTTTTGTAAGTGACAGCGATCGATTGATACTGCACTTGGGTGGGCTGGGCAGAGGGGCAAAACACAGGTGCTAGCGGGTATCTGGGCTGATCCCGCTAACAATGCGTTTTTTTGGAACCCTAAACTGCTGGGGATGCTAGTATAGATCTGATCAGATCAGATATTGATCTGTTCAGATTCTATACCACTACGGGAGGTTTATGCTTTGCGTGTGGGTGTTAGCGGTACTGGCACTAACCTATCGCTGCCTGGGGCGACGCAGACCCTGACCCTAAAACCTAATTGATATCACCCGCCGGGTGATCAGGGGGTTAAACCTTTATTGGGTAATAAATGGTGGGTGCCCTGATGCTATAAAAAGCAAACTAACCAGAGTCACCCGTAACACTTATACGGTGATCAGTGGTGAAAGGGTTAACTAGGGGCAATCAGGGGGTTCACATTTTTATTAGGTAGCATATGGGGGTCCCTGGCGCTATATAAAAACCTGACGGGGAACCTAAATAACTAACTGGCTAACCAGCGTCACCAGTGACACTTATACTGTGATCGCTGGTGAAAGGGTTAACTAGGGGCAATCAGGGGGTTAAAACCATTATTGGGTAGTATATCGGGGTACCTAGCGCTATAAAAACCTGGCGGTGAACCTAAAAAAATAACTAGCTACCTAGCGACACTAGCGACACTAATGCAGCGATCAGAAAAACGATCGCTTAGTGACACTGGCAAAAGGGGGTGAAAGGGTTAACTATGGGGCAATCAGGGGGTTAAAACCATTATTGGGTAGTATATCGGGGTACCTAGCGCTATAAAAACCTGGCGGTGAACCTAAAAAAATAACTAGCTACCTAGCGACACTAGCGACACTAATGCAGCGATCAGAAAAATGATCGCTTAGTGACACTGGCAAAAGGGGGTGAAAGGGTTAACTAGGGGCAATCAGGGGGTTAAACCTTTATTGGGGGTGATAGGGGGCTACCCTGGACCTAACACTAACTGCCCTGACAGTTTTTACTTTTACAACTGACACTGAATGCAGTGATCAGTAAATAAATGATCACTGCAATCAGTGACACTGTGACTGGGGGGGGAGGGGGCGGGGGGATCGGGGGGCGATAGGGGGGGGATCGGGGGGGGGGGGGGTTTGTGTGCCTGTGTGTACCTACATGTCAGTGTAGTGTTGGTGCACACTTACTTTCTGTCTTCTCGTAGTCCGGTCAAAAAGACCGCCCCGAGGAGAATGACATCACTTCCTCCTTCCTGTGTATACAATACACAGGCAGGGGAAGCTTCTCATTGGCCAGGAGCGATCGAGAGGGGGTGGCCAGAAACCAACGGCTATCCCCTCATCACGGATCGCTCCTGCAGCGAACCGGACCGCCGTATCCAGCGGGAGGGGGTCCGATCGGACCCCCCACCCCCTGGAAGGTAGGCACGTACATGTACGTGCTTGTGCCTGCCTGTGCCATTGCGATGACGTACAATGGCAATACGGCGGTCCTTAAGTGGTTAAGGCGGCATGGCAAGGGGCGTGTCCTATGCCTGCATACTTTTGCTGATAGGTGTCCCTCATTCCCATCTCTAAAAGATGGGAGGTATGATATTAACCTAAACCTGTTGGTAAATAAGAGAACCAGAACATTCACTAAATGGAAGAGTGGGTTTGATAATAAAGTTGGCAGTGCCTCCACCCAGGACAGGGCCTCTGTGAACAGAGGGATTTCCTTCTTGGGAAAATAATCAGTAATCGAATCAAAGTAATTGGGAGCGGAGGAACTACTGCAACCAGCACATAACATTACCATAAGCATATACTGTAGATGCATGATGGAAACAATACAAGTTTTTTTTTATAGCAAAAGTCTTAATGGTACATCAAAAGTACAAACGGGTACTATCAGTAGTGTTGGGCGAACGGTTCAGGTAGAGCATGAGTTTGGGCCAAACATTTGCCTTTTCGGCCTTTCGCCAAACACCCAAATTTCCAAGGTGTTTGCCGGGTGTTCACCCTGCAGAACACCCTTCAATGCATGGAGTGCTACACAGTGCATTCTGCACCCTGATTAGACAAAGCTTTGCCCAATCAGGGTGCAGTGTAAACTGGTTATTAACTGCTTGCAGAGCAACCGACGTAGTTTTACTGCGGCAGAATGGCAAGGCTGGGACGAAACCTTACATCGTTTCGCTTTTTGGCCACTAGAAGCGAGAGCATGCTGCCAGAGGTGCACGCGGCGCAGCCTGTACCTGGAGCCAATGCGAGTGCCCGTGGCAGGGCTGCCATCAGTAGGTGCCATCAGGGGGTAAAGCCCAATCACCTGTAAGGGGCCCAAGCGTCTGGAAGGGCCCAGCCAGATGGAAGAAGGCAGAGGTGGGTGAAGGGGAGCGTGGCTGTGCTGGCTTTTGGAGTGAATGTGAGTTGGCAGTTGTATCACTGAGCTTGCATTAGGCTCTGCTGCCACCTCTGGCAAATTCCTGCATGTGCACTCCTTGTGTGTGTACAAGAGCTGGGGTCAGGAACGACACCTTACAAGTAAGAGCTGTTCTACAAGTGAAGGGGGGGGGGGTGCATGTATGTGTTCAATTGGTAAATGTGTCTGGGTACGTGTGTGTGTGTGTGTGTGTGTGTGTGTGTGTGTGTGTGTGTGTGTGTGTGTCTGTGTTCAATGGGTACGTGTGTGTGTGTGTGTGTGTGTGTGTGTACATGTCTGTGTGTCATATACACATGTGAGGGGGACTAAGAGCATACAGGTGTGGGGGGCTGAGAGCATTCAGGTGTGGGGGGCTGAGAGTGTACAAGTGTGAGGGGGGCTGAGAGCATGCAGCTGCTGGATCTGGATGTCTTTTTGGCAAATATAATTTCCTACTGTTAAACCTTGAAAGCACTAATAGTAAATCGTGCATTTTCATATATGACGCTGTATGAGTGTTAAATTAAAACTGTGTGCATTGAAGGACTTGGTGGGATAGCTAGTGGGTGGATTCGGTGGGATGGCCAATGGGTGGGCCCTGGGGAATGTTGGTGGTCAGGCCTGGGGGGCCCAGGCCTCAAGCTGTCTAAGGGGCCCCACAATTTCTGACGCCTGTCCGGCAGGCGCGATGACTGCCGGGCACCCCCGATCGCTCGTGACAGAGTGAGAACCCAGATCTGTGTGTGTAAACACACAAATCCCGTTTATTTCAAGCTAGTAGAGACAGATCGTGTGTTCATACTAAGTATGAACACTGATATCTCTCTCTCATCCTAGATGGTCCCACCCCCCTCAGTTAGAACACACGTAGGGAACACAGTTAACCCCTTGACTGCCCCCTGATGTTAACCCCTTCCCTCTCAGTGACATTAATACAGTAATTAGTGCATTTTCATAGCACTGATTGCTGTATAAATGTCAAGGATCCCAAAAATGTGTCAAAAGTGTCCAATTTGTCCACTGCAATATCGCAGTCCCAATAAAAAACACAGATCGCTGCCGTTACTAGTAAAAAAATAAAAATAAAAATGCCATAAATCTATCCCTTATTTTGTAGACGCCATAACTTTTGCACAAACCAATCAAACCAAAAAGATGTAGAAGAAGAATACATATCGGCCTAAACTGAACAAAAAAATATATAAAAAAAAATGTGGGATATTTATTATAGCAAAAAGTAAAAGATATTGTGTTTTTTTTTTTCAAAATTGTTGCTCTTCTGTTTTTAGCGCAAAAAATAAAAGCCGCAGAGGTGATCAAATACCACCAAAAGAAAGTTCTATTTGTGGGAATAAAAGGACGTCAATTTTGTTTGGGTACAGTGTCGTATGACCGTACAATTGTCAGTTAAAGCAACGCATTGCCGTATCGCAAAAAATGGCCTGTCATCAAGCAGCCAAATCTTGGGCTGAAGTGGTTAAGGAGCAGGGCCAGGAAGCCGGACGCAGCATCCTTAACAACCGATGAGTCATCAGCTGTCAATGGGTTTCCCCGCTGACAGCTTAATAAAAAAAAAAGTTCAGTTGAAATAAAAAGGTCACGGACTTGTGCATCTGGGCCGTTGACGTTACAACAGAGTGGGGCCACCAGGTGACGTTGCTAGCTGGCCCCGCCTTACCTATATAAGAACTGTCAAAGAGGAGGCATTCGGTGGTCAGTCGTCCCAGAAGGCAGAAGGTTGTTTTTTTTTGGGGGGGGGGGGGTTTCGGGTGCGGCGAGTGGTGTGATTGATGGATTTACACACTATTTTATTTTACTTTTTATTAAAGAATGTGTCAAAAACTTGTCTCCTGTTATTTATTTTTTTGTACACTTTTTTGGGTGAATGGGTAGGGGTACAATGTATCCAATACTCATTCACATGGGGGTGGTCGGGATCTGGGGGCCCCCTTGTTTAAAGGGGGCTTCCAGATTCTGATAAGCACAGACCCCCACAACCACTGGGATGATGCCTTTATCTCCATCAATATGAGGACAAGGTGCCTTGGGGTGGGAGAGCCAGAGCCCCCCACCCCAAAGCACCCACCCACCCATGTTGAGGGTATGTAGACTGGTATGGTTCAGGAGGGGCAAGGCGTTCACTCACCCCCGCACCCTTTCTTGACCTGCCAGGCTGCTGGTATGGATTTTGGGGGGGGGGGGGGGGGGCACACAATTTTGTTTTCTTTATCTTTTCAATAGCTGGGTGCCGGAAATTGTAGCCACAAGTCATTTTAAATGTGATTTGACCCGTGTGGTTTTTTTCTTTCTTTTTTAATTGCTATATATATGCTACAGATGTGCCACTTTACAGGCAGGCTAAGGGGAGCCACAAACATTTTATTTGCATTGACACATGTCTATCCATGCCTCCATACCCCTTATTGCCAATTACTTGCATATAAGCCTATTGATTTTTCTTGTTTGGCTCCCATAGACTTCAATGGGGTTCGCCACTCAGGTGAGAACATTTCCCCTGTTCAGGAGTTCTGCTGCGAATCAAACAGAGGGGTGTACGGCCCATGTCTAATTATCATCAATGGGTCCAACAATGTGTAATGTGTAATATGTAACAATGTGGAAATGTGTACAAATACCTGGGTATATATACACAGTAGTTATTATTAAAGATACATCCAGATGAATGTTGTTACAAAATTTAGTTGCGATGTGCTGCGAGTGGCGGCTCCCGTGCGCATGCGCGGGAGCCGCCACTCGCAGCACATCGCCGTTGACCGCGGCGCGCTCAGTGCGCCGTAGACATCGGTGCCTGTCTTTCGGCAAATATTTCTTGGACCTACAGGTAAGCCTTAATCTAGGCTTACCTGTAGGTCACAGTGTGTTGTAAGGGTTTACAACCACTTTAATTGAACAAGCTAAAGTTAGAAGCTGATTGGCTACCATGCACAGCTGCGCCAGATTTTGCACTGTTCAGTTTTAGCCCCCATTCACAATGAATGCGGCTTTGAAATTGCGCTTCTTCAAAGTGATTTCAAAGCTGCAGGACAGTGCAATTCATGCACAAATGTCAATACAAGTCACACATGAAATCACCAAAAATAGTGCAGGAACTATTTTTCAAATCGGGCTACTTCAAATCGCACCTATTAAGACTGTGCCATAGAAAGACATTGGATGCAAATTCAGGTGTGATTTGTAAATCGCATGTCGCACCTGAAGTCAGGTGCGAACGGGGGGGCTTGGTAAATCAACCCCCTAATATTCCCTGCCGGGATTATGGATCTGGTGTCACTGACATGCAGGTCCACCAGCTCTGGTAAGGGTACCCATTCTTACTTATCTTCATTGATGTCATTACCTTCAGAGGTTCCGTTCTCTGTTGACTATTTCTGTCCATGGATCGGTTTGGTTTATGACGGACTTATCAAGCGTTTGGATGGACACTTTGTGGACTTACTTATGCACTTAATCTCTGATTAGTTTATGTAATGTAAGCACATATTATTTAGACACTAGCGCTACATTTTTATTTTTCTAATCCCACGAGGCTGTCCACTTGAATCCCGGGATGGATATACATTGCATTTATGCTCGTTTTTTAACTGGCTCTATGTAAGTAGTTGCTATCTTTTATCTCAAATACATTTTATATGGTCTCACACTGATTCGATTCTTCTTATATGCATGATTTGCTGGTGGACCATCGATTATTCCCTATGTGAGTGTTCCCATTGGACACCAAAGAAAAGCCATAGAGGTCTCTCATTTCACATTTGCAAAGGAAAGCGGGTTAATGACTCCTGTCTTAAGGATATTCTATCATATTGTGCTCATGACTCTTAAAATCTAGAGTCCATTTCCTCTGGTATGCAGCCATCATATTATATGGTAGAGGCGCACCTGGGTGCTTCACCTTTTTATACGATATTCACTATCAAGATGTTTTTTTCATATATGTTGAACACTTAATGCCTCACATTCTCCTTGAAGCGATCTACTAGTTTTATGATTGGACTATATCACTTCTAATTGGACTATAACATTTATGGGACTTTATTTCTTTGTCATTTGAGAATGGCAATTTTCTGTTTGTAGGTATCTTCATTTGTTTTTCTCTCCAGAAGGACAGCACCATCTTTATTCAGACATTATTCACATTCAGCACCTACTTTCTAAACTAATAATGTTCACATATGTCTGACAGAGATCGGCCGCAGCTGAAGCCTCTCACCTTGTAACTTGCTAGAAAGTTACAATATTACAATCCGATCACTGGGGTTAATGAGAATGAAGACGTGCTTCCTTCTGTTGAAGACTAATGACATGATCTCAGCCTAGGCAAAGTCACTGGGTTATGCCCCTGTCAATAACTATTACGGTAAGTTACTATACTTAAAGTAGTCAAAGCTTGGTCATTTGTTCCAGTTATATCTTGCATTTTTAACTGATGTTTTGATTGTCCAATGGTTATTGGTCCAGTTTATTACAATGTGGAATTGACATTATGACATTATTGTCTCCCCCTGGGGTTGATACTATTTTACTGTCTTTTCATACAATTTAAAAGGATCCACAATGGTCCATAAGCATTGGTGAATTGTTGCTAATATACTGAATAAATAAACACTGAGGGGGTGCAGGGGAACCGACTGTTTTCTATACTCATAGGCATCCTTCCAATGGGCCCAGCAATCTGCAGTATATCAATATTAACATAGTTTGTTGATCCTGCCAGTAAGTCTTTTTCATTTTTTTTTTTAGCAGACCAAGCTGTCCAGTAAAAGTGCAAACCATTTAATACTGACAGGGTGCTTATAATCCCTTCTGTCACATCAGATGCACGAGACTTAGAAACGAGTTAGAGGAGCTTCAATTGTGTCAACCCCCTCTGAGGCATCAGAAACTTGAAGGGACAAGGATTTTGTCAATTCCAGGTTTGGTTTGTTTTTACAAGCCAAAAGCATGTAAAGCAGCCTCTCAAACCAATCTTCGTTTGATTGGTTGCTTTGGAGTGCAGATGAGAGATATGGGGTCTAATAGACCCATAGATCTCTCCATAATAAGGACCTGTTATGGCCCATGCCATCACAAGAGATGTTGTTGATCCCTTGTGATAGCAATAAAGTTCAATAAAAAAAACTAAAAAAAACAGTGTTAAAAACAAAACAATTAAATAAAAAAATATAAGCGACCCTATTCATCCATACTCACAAGTATGTAGGTCCCAAGTGCATATAGAAAAAGTAAATGCACCACACATGTGAGGTATTGTCACAAACATTAGAGGGAGAGCAATAATTCTGGCACCAGACCTCCTGTTTAAAGCAGTGTTTTCCACTGCACATTTTTTTTTTAAAAGCCAGCAGCTAGAAACACTGTAGTTGCTGACTTTTACTAAGGACACTCAACCAGGGAGCCCACAATGTCGGCCCCCCAAGGCCAATCTGACCATCAGATCGGGTGCAGGCGTCGCCATTCTAATTAAGGGAAACCGGCAGTGGAGCCTTGTGGCTTCACTGCCCTTTTCCTGTCGCACAATGCTTTTTGAATGGCTGTCTGTCTTCTGGGACACACAGGTCCCAGCAGACAGGGAGGAGGCTTGCTGAAGAAGAGGATATGACATCCTGCGCCACTGACCAAATGGCTCAGAAGTACAGACTGTACTTCATAAAAAGGTATGTTAGAATAAAAAAATATATATTTTTTTTACTATCCAAAAATGAGGGGTGGAGAGGTGGTCTTTTATTTAAGACTATGTCTCAAAAGTGGGTGAAACTCTGCTTTAACTTTTAACTGGTAACCTGTAAAGGCTTTTAAAGGGTTGTCTATGTATAATTGAATGTATCGCAGTTTGTTGCAATTTAAAGCTTGGCATGCTGAGTATCTAATTACTTGGTGTAACATCATCTTTTATATTTTACCAAAAAAGTGGGTATTAAATTCAGTTTGTATGCACTAAAAGTGGATTTTTTTCACAAGAATTTGTGTTTGATAAACACAAATGTTGGGCGACATAAAGTTGCAACATCAACCATTTTATTCTCCAGGGCCTCTGCTTAAAATAATATATAATAATTGGGGGTTCTAAGTAATTTTCTAGCAAAAAATGCAGATTTTTATAGGTGGTAGTTAATAGCAGTAGAAAAATAATGCTATTTACTAATATTGACATTTGGACGCATCTGGATAATTGCCAGCAAATCCATCAAGTTTAGCCAATCAATTTTTAATTTTAGTAACCATGAAGACCTGATAATACACCTCATACTCTGGACAGTAGTATATACCTGGTGACCAAACCTGACATTCAATTGAAAACAAAGCAAACATTTTTGGTTTTGAAAGATTCAAAGGTGATATTCCCTATACATGAATATAGGACATATAGAAATATAGAATCCCTGAAAACAACATCTATATGAATATGTTGGAGTTCAATGCTCCAACTCATTTATCCCAAATGTCTATGTTATTTTAATTTATTGGTAGCCATTTAAATCTACACAAACGCTTATAATATAGATGATCATAAATAAACAAATAAACATATTTTTGGAAACAAAAATGTAATCTTATAGCTACAATTACAGTTAAAATTATCATCATTTTTAAAATACTTATGTTCTCTTGGATTGTAAAGCTCTAACGAGCAGGGCCCTCTGATTCCTACTGTATTAAATTGTATTGTAATAGTTCTAAAGCGCTGCATAAACTGTTGGCACTATATAAATCCTGTATAAGTCCTACTAGTTGGCATGCTTTTTCCATGATATACACTAGGTGGCACAACACAATTAAAAAACAGAATTTCTCATTCTCTGTAGCTAGTATCTGCAGTTTTTTCTGCATTTGCTATTACGATTGCTGCCCTTTTGTATTCAAATACTAGTTTCCTGGCTGCTTCTATCCTAACTAGTTTTTGAGTCACTGACTGAGAACAATATAACCTATAAATGGTGTCAGTGTTGTCCCCTTTTAGCAACACCCAACAATACAATACAATACGCAGTGTAACTTTGTGAAATTTGTACAAAAATACATAAATAGTGTAGCACTGACCCCCGAAGGAGCTGCTGGTTTTGTTGGGCTTACCGTTACCTTCTTGATCTCTTCTCCGTCTAGGGGTTCCCGTGGTAGGTGGCCCAAAGAAATGTGGAAACTGACACTG
The DNA here is from genome assembly GCF_037356315.1 of Lithobates pipiens. Classification (NCBI taxonomy): domain Eukaryota; kingdom Metazoa; phylum Chordata; class Amphibia; order Anura; family Ranidae; genus Lithobates; species Lithobates pipiens. The sequence goes on along the minus strand of NW_027507718.1, from coordinate 389,149,150 downwards.
AAACTTATTTTGGGTTATTTATTTGAACCAGAAACAGAGTCTTTAGACAAGGGTAGAGGGTTAGGATTAAGCTCAGGTACTTTAGACTGGAAAAATGGAAAGTCTATTGTAGGAAAAATCCAGAGAGTAGCAACCGTTTCACAGCTGGACTTCACAACCCCCGGATAGACCTCCTCTCACTAGGCCTAGCAGCCATTAGGGTGTTAAGCAAAGTCTCTGCCACAGACTTGAGCGTAGGATATTTGAGAAAAGTCTCTGCCACTGACATGAATGTAACTGAAGGACATAGACAAATCTAAAAAGCTATCATACGGTACCAGTATCTCTCACCCGATCCGGTGATACCGTATGAGTGTAGATCCATGTAGTGTCCTTAAACAAGGCCTCCAGGCTTCTTCAGAGAAGCCAGCCTTGCTCACAGCCTTCTGCTGAAGGATCCTCCCTTGGGGTTTCTCCAGTTGCTGGGCCTCTCCCTCGGATGAGATGGCACCGGACCACTTTGGATCAATAGGCCCCCGAAATCCATTCAGCCCTGTCCCTGCAGTTGCGTTGCCTCGGGCTAGCCAGTCCTGAGACTCGAATTGCATGGAGGGCCATGGGGGCTGGTCAGGAGGATCAGAACCAAACAGACAGAAAATACTCTCTGGAACAGAACAGGACAGAACAGACGCCCAAGCACATGATGTCAGTACCTTAACCACTTCAGCCCCGGACCATTTTGCTGGCTAAAGACCAGACCACTTTTTGCGATTCGGCACTGAGTCGCTTTAACTGACAATTGCGTGGACATGCGGCGTGGCTCCCAAACAAAATTGACGTCCTTTTTTTTCCCACAAATAGAGCTTTCTTTTGGTGGTATTTGATCACCTCTGCGGGTTTTATTTTTTGCGCTATAAACAAAAATAGAGCGACAATTTTGAAAAAAACACATACATTTTTGGGACTATTGTCATTTATACAGCAATCACTGCTATACAAATGCAGTGATTCCTGTGTAAATGAAACTGGCAGTGAAGGGGTTAACCAGTAGGTGGCAGTGTAGGGGTTAAGTGTTCCTAGGGGTGTGTTACTAACTGTTGGGGGCTGGGCTTTCTTTTAGTGAACACTGATCTCTGCTCCAATCACATGGTGCAGAGATCAGCGTCACTTATTGCTAGGCAGAACGGGGAGATGCTGTTTACAATGGCATCTCTCCATTCAGCTGCCCCGTGAGACGATCGCGGGTATGCCCGCGACGATCGCGAGTCCGCGGGACCAGCGACTGGACTCAAGGGGATCCCGACCAGCACGCGAGCATGCCAGCGGCGGCGTGCTCGCGATGGCAGGGCGGCATTAAAGATTGGATGTACCTGTACGCCAATATGCCTGCCCATGCCATTCTGACGACGTACATCGGCGTGCGCTGGTAGGGAAGTGGTTAAATACCACCTCCCAGAATGCACAGCAGGAGAACACGCCCACTGGGCTGGTTCCGAAAGAACAGTGGCATTCAATACACCCAGCTAGACTGCGTTCTCAACCTTGCCTGCGGTAACAGCGACACCTGCGGTCAAGGAGAACCCAGTGCAACCCAGCTAGACTGGTACTGAAACCAGAAATTTAGAAAATTAGCCCCAAAACCCAACTGTGGTTTCAGGAAAGTTAACTTTGAAAAAACCATAGCGCCTGCTCGTCAGGAGCCAGCGCTACAATAGTCAAAATTGTAAAGTGTCCCAAAAACTGAAAAACAATGTGCAAATATTACAAATACCATGCAACAATTTAAAACATTGCATGAAAAAATGTATAATGTGTCCAGTGCTGTCATTTCTCATATTAATGTGTACTGTGCAATCAGATTCATATATTCAATAAAGTGTTCATTGCATTTGGATGAGTAAAGTGTACAATATAGTTAAAGCTCAGGTGCAACATAATCCATGTGCAAACAAAGTTCATCCAGGAAAAAGTCCACCTTTTAGACCATGCTTCATGTTACATCCATAATTATTGTGCAACATGGTCACAGTCTGAAGCCCCCCACCCCCTTATTCCTACTGGCTCCGTCAAAATGTGATTTTTTTGGCCCAGTTGTACATGGGTATGCCCGCACAGCCACGTCATTTATTCACCATGATCTGTGAATGAAAAAAAACTACAAGTCCCATCTGTCACCGCCACACAGGGACTCCTATTCCTCAATTGAACACATATGCGATGACAAGGCCGCACTTGTAGTTCATTTATACTTCCTTCAGCCTCATAACTAATGATTTGTAACTTAGTACAGACCTGCAGCTGGAGGAATAGTCGGCCTGAGCCAGAACTTTTTGCACATTAAATGAACATTTTTTATTAATCACTAGGTTTGCAATTTTTTTTTTTTATAGGTGCATTTAGCCTTTAATACAAATCTGTTACCTGTGTTCCTGACCACAGGAATGAGGATTAATCATGCTGTCCTCATTTTAAGGAAGACTTTTCCGGAAGAAAAAATCATAAATATCAAAATAACCAACAGTCATCGACTACCTATGAATAGAACTAAGCTGCACCATCCTGTTTTTTCAGCATTTTTAAAAATCATATTAAAATACTATATAAAATACACATTTTGCATTCTCCAGTGAGTGCCTTCTATTTATCAGGTAGTGGACGAATCTCTGGCAGAATAATACTTGTGTGCAGTGCAGGCCCCTCACACAAAGGGACCTCCTGGCTCAGCAGTGTCTCCAGTTCAGAAGGTCATATTGAGATCAGTAGCCCTAATAAAGGCAAGTTTTTCAGCTCTACTTTGTTAAACCTTACCATAGCAGAGTCATTGAAAATATCTCAAGGTGCATTACTACACTGTTGCTAATAACTCCACAGAGCCTCCCACAGCAGAGAGTAGGCGAGCTTCTAATATCAAGGAAGAGCAGAAAGGAGAAGCTGATACAATATATTTATATTTAGAGAGAAGCAACCGTTTTATGGCAGTTAAGCTTACCATGCATGGAGAAGAACCAGAGGAGCCAGAGGTCTCAAGCCAAGAAACTACCTATAGCATTTCCTCAGATAGAAGAAGTAGACTGCATGGCAATCAAGGAACAGCCTGATCTGTCTTATTGGAACAGTCAAGGATAACAGCATCAGAGATGCTCCTCTGTAGTTCTTGTGTGTTGGTGAGGCAAGTGTCCAATCTGGTGTCCTTATTCGACAAGGAAACATTCATGGTTTTTCATAGGACAAAGTGATATTGAGGCCCTGTTCTTTATCTTGTCTAGTAGTATCTATCTGTGTCCCCAGCTAAAGACATCATTATCTCTTCCCTCAGTTCACATCCAGTTTACCCAAGGAAGTTTCCTTCTATTGTCTGGATGGGATTAAGGTTGGAGAGGCTTTCTTCTTTCAGACAGGCTATTTCCTCTTTGTTGCACCCTGTACTGATGTTCATTCAGGTTTCTAGTTCCATAATCTCAAGCTGACTCAATCAGATCGTCATCCAATCTCATAGTCTAGGGTTCAGGTTCCATCCTTTCCTGACAGGCTGCATTCTACTAAGTGATCCCTGGACTTTTTAGTTCCAGACAACTGTTTCTCAGATCTCTAAGGCTGCCACCTGGGCTTCTATCCTCACTTTCTGCACATTCCACCAGTTGAACCTCAGATCTCATCTGAAGCCAGCTTCGGGCAAAAGACCCATCAAGCAGGCTCTTTGAGCTGCGGACAGTTTACAGCTTTGCTGTTGTTGTTGTGTCTCATATCTATGGGAATTTGCTTCTGGTTTTCCCAACACACAGTTGCATAGCTTTTGGACATCCTTAAGTAAAATACCCCCTCAATGTATCTCGATCAAGGATGCTGTAGTCAGGAGCTGGCTAATGTTGCTGCATATTCAGGAGACACTCTGCAGTGTTGCTACAGTGAAATTGTTTGTTTCCTCCTAGTGCCCAGCCCGAACTATATCATCACATCCTGAAATCAGAACTAAGAATGAGCAAAGCATCTTGGGAAATGTAGTCCAATGAGTCAAGTTCTATATTCAGACTGTTATGAACTACATATCCCAGCCAGCTGGGGAAGTAGAACAGAATGCTGGAAAAGGTAATAAAAAGCCTATGTGGGGACAGAATCTCCTGCTTGGGACCACGGCCTGGAACTGCAAGCAGTGACGCGGTGTTAGACTGTGCTGCCGCCAAGTTGTGGCCTGTGCAACAGAGAGAGAGAGGGGCAGTACAGTGATGTAGTGGTTAGCGCTCTCACTTAGCAGTAAAAAGGGTCGCTGGTTTGAATCCCAACCACGACACTACCTGCCTGGAGTTTGCATGTTCTCCCTGTGCCTGTGTGGGTTTCCTCCGGGTACTCCGGTTTCTTCCCACACTCCAAAGACATGCTGGTAGGTTAATTGGCTTCTGTCCAAAAATTGGCCCTAGTATATGAATGGGGGCCTTGGATTGTGGGCTCTTTGAAGGTAGGGACTGATGTGAGTGTGCAATGTACAGGGATAGGGACAATTGTAGACACTCAGTCAGGTTGAACTGGATGGACTGGTGTCTTTATTCAACCTTTGTAACTATGTAACTATCGCAAGCAGGTGCAGGAGCATTCATCAGCTGCCTGGAGGCTGCTCTTGTCACATCCATGCTAGATCCAGCTGGGTCGAGCGCTGTCCCTTGAGCCAGACTCTGCAGAGGCCTGCTGCAGAGCCCTCACACCTCTCTTCAATACCGAAGGTTGCTGAGATTGGTGAGCGGGCACTTGCCCATCTTTCTATAAGAAGGGACACTGCATGCAGACTTTGTTTTCTTGTTTCTCTGACTAAATTTGTGCTACTCTTTGTTGAGCAGCTACAGTGCTCTCCCTGCTTGTCACTACACCACAAGTATACTTTACATCACCCTGCTTGTCAGGACACTTCAAGCACACCACTAAAGAGCTCCTTCTGAGAGACTACAACATATCACCCCCCCCCCCACACACACACACACAAGGGTTGGAAGCCATTGGTGCCATAAGGGCCCATACTTCCACCCAGGACTCTATCTACTAAAAGAGTGGGTCTAAGGACTTAAGGTGTTACTAAACCCAGGACCCTGCATTCACTATACTGTATCTGGTCTCCCGCAGTACCCAGAGCATGGAAATGCAATTATTTTAGTAAATATGAACTGTTAAATAGCTTTTCTTATCAGCATGATAAAGCAGTCCCATGACTTTTATCACTGTCTTGTTAAAGCTTGTAGTAGGAGCTTTTTTAATTTTCCACTGATCCTCTGTGTGGACAGTGCGGATTGGCCCTGTGCTGATCCCAGGAAAAAAAAAAAACTCTCTAGCAACATACACTAAACTGAGCATGTGCAGCCTGACTCCTAATGCTCTGTTCTATCAGGAGATGGGTTGAGTCAGTTATAAACCCTTACACACTTTTTGCTACAGGTAAGCCTTGAATAAGGCTTGCCGGTAGCTACCCTGGATATCTCCTAAACCTGAACGGTTTAAGAGATATCCCCTGTATTTGCATATCATCAGCAAATGTGCACTGAAGTAATGGCACGTATGTGCGGTTGCTTTAGTGAGTGTGCCGTTACCAGCGGCTCCCGCCTGACGTCATCGCGGCTCCAGCCAATCACAGTGCCGGAGCCCGCGATACCCAAAAGTAACTCCGGTAGCGATGTCGGCCGCCAGAGCGGTGTACGAGGATGGCTGAAGGGGCAGTGCATACTAGCTCATTATGGCTTTGTCTTGAAGGTTTTTTTTTTTGTCCTAGGGTTTACAACCACTTTAAAGAAGGGGAGGATCAGAGAGACAGGATCACAAGCCTTTATACACAATGTGGAGGATTAACCCGACAGTGAGTATAACAAACATAAAATAAAAAAGGTGATCAGTGCTCATCACCTTTTTTATTTATTGTTGTTCAAGTGCATGGTATACACTTTAGGTCTAGCAGCAATCTAACCGACATACCACATTCAGAGATTTTTCACTTTGATAGCGCGAGGGAACCCCATTTTTCTATATCCAGTATAACAAACATGCTTTAAGGCATATAAACACTGTATTTACTGTTGTGGGTTTAGTAGGTCAAATTATTTGAATTGAGCTAAATACAGGATTTATACGGTTCTTTGGGACTGTGGTTTCAGGGAACATAATGGAGTGGACTGAAATGAACCTGGTCATTCCTCTTTCCTTCTTTTGCTTGTATCCATAGAGCCCAATCCAAGCAGAGTGTGTTGATTCTGTACAAGTGTTTATATTATATTGCTATCAGGAATGCAGTCCAGACAGACCGTAAGCATTTGAAACAGGCTCAAGGAGTTCTGCAGCACAAATGCAAAAAAAAAATCTGAAAAAATGGTGAAAACTGTATTGGCAATATACAGTAGCAGTTGTTCAAGATACACAGAGCTTTAGCTAACTACGTAATTTAGTCTAGGGTTTAGATCTATTTTAGCATAAGGAAGGGGGGGGGGGGGGGTGGAGTCTGTCAGGAAGGAGATGTCTCTCTGACATTGACGTAATAATTGCTGTCCTCTGGATATTTCAAAAGCAGAATAATTGGTAACCGGGATGTGCAGAGGATGGGTACCCATAGCAACCAATCAGATTTCAGCTAACATTTCATGTTGCTATCAATTACTGCATTACACACCTCTTCATTCTATGCTGCCTTATAGTTTTCTTTTTGTTTAGCATGAAGTAGAAGAATTAAATCTGTGTTAACATTAGAGAATAACCACTTAAATACCACCATAAAAAAAAAAGGGGGAAGGATAGGTGGACTCACTTTTCTAGAGCGCCATTTGTAAATTGCTCTTTACAATCACTTTAATGAGCTGAAAACACTTCTGCACTGTTGTTACCTCAAAAAGCATTAGGCCAAGCCAGATTCACTTTAACATAGCCATCTAGACAGAAACATACAGTATTGTATGCAGTTTGCAAGCAAAATGGCAATGTTAGCGCCTATCAAAGATGGCTGTACGAGTACGATAGTTTTTGAGTGTCATTCGGCATTCCAAACCCCCCACAGACATAACATTATATATATATATATATATATATATATATATATATATATGTTATGTCTGTGGGGGCTTGGAATGCCGAATGACACTCAAAAACTATCGATATACGGCCAGGCGTTTTCAACCCTTTTTCTGCCGCTAGCAGGGGTTAAAACCGCCCTGCTAGCGGGCAAATAGAGCCGCTAAAACAACGGTAAAGCAGCGCTAAAAATAGCGCCGCTTTACCACTGACGCCTGCACCTCCCCAGTGTGAAAGGGGCCTTAGAGATCAAACTAATAAATATCTCATATATACCTTGTATGTGTATATAGGGTTGCCACCTTTTCTTTAAGTCAAATCCGAACATTTTCATGGAGCACAGCAATTTTGTTTAATAGTATAAAGTAGACATATATTTTGCTATTTAATAACATTTCGAATCATATGAAGTTAATAACAAGAGTCCCCCTTTAAATCAGAGTCCACAGAGTTCCCTTTTTACGTCTGAATCCACACACAGAGTTCCCCTTTTACATCTGAACTTGTAGAGTTCCCATTCACTGTAAGGGGGGACTCTGCAGACTCTGATGTAAGGAAGAACTCTGGGGACTCTAACATAAAGGTGCTCTGGGAACCCTGATTTAAGGGGGGGACACTGAGAATTCTGATGCACAGAGAGGACTCTGATGTAAGGGGAACACTGTGGCCTCTGATGTAAAGGGGACCTCTGATGTAAGGGGTGCTCTGAGAACCCTGATTTACCTTAGTGTACTCAGAGGCAGGAGAGAGAAGGGGGAAGACTTCAGTTACAGAGAGGGATGGATGGTGTGCTCACTCACCCCTTGGCAGTCAGCACCTCTCATCTAAATGTATCTGAGGCTGCTGAACTTCAACGGCAATCTGAAAACCGGACACATGATTCTAAACCCGAACTGTCTGGGTGGAACCCTATGTGTATATTGATCATATGACCATATTGTTAGAACCAGAAGTAGCATTTGTGCAGTCTCTCTGTTGCTGTACATTCTGTACTGCTTATGTTGTCTGGTGTGGGATGTGTGTGATGTCCATGTTGTATGTTTACTTTCTGTCTTGTTTATTCTTTAGGGGCCTCTGCTGTAAATGTTTTAAGTTATGTAAGTTCTGGGTGGCCTATGCTGTGAATATATACACCTACCTACCTCTGGGTCCGATCCAGTCCGCTAAAAAATAATGAAGTGGGACCTGTTCGGAGGATAGTTGGGTGTAAATACAGTGGTGTGAAAAAGTGTTTGCCCCCTTCCTCATTTCCTGTTCCTTTGCATGTTTGTCACACTTAAGTGTTTCTGAACATCAAACCAATTTAAACAATAGTCAAGGACAACACAAGTAAACACAAAATGCAATTTGTAAATGAAGGTGTTTATTATTAAAGGTGAAAAAAAATCCAAACCATCATGGCCCTGTGTGAAAAAGTGATTGCCCCCCTTGTTAAAACATACTATAACTGTGGTTGTCCACACCTGAGTTCAATTTCTCTAGCCACACCCAGGCCTGATTATTGCCACACCTGTTCACAATCAAGGCATCACTTAAATAGGAGCTGCTTGACACAGTAAGGTCCACCAGAAGATCCTTAAAAGCTACACATCATGCCGAGACCCAAAGAAATTCAGGAACAATTGAGAAAGAAAGTAATTGAGATCTATCAGTCTGGAAAGGGTTATAAAGCCATTTCCAAAGCTTTGGGAATCCAGCGAACCACAGTGAGAGCCATTATCCACAAATGGCGAAGACATGGAACAGTGGTGAACCTTCCCAGGAGTGGCCGGCCGCCCAAAATTACCCCAAGAGCGCAGCGACGACTCATCCAAGAGGTCACAAAAGACCCCACAACAACGTCCAAGGAACTGCAGGCCTCACTTGCCTCAGTTAAGGTCAGCGTTCATGCCTCCACCATCAGGGAAAAGACTGGGCAAAAATGGCCTGCATGGCAGAGTTCCAAGGAGAAAACCACTGCTGAGCAAAAAGAACATCAAAGCTCGTCTCAATTTCTCCACAACACATCTTGATGATCCCCAAGACTTTTGGGACAACATTCTGTGGACCGATGAGACAAAAGTGGAACTCTTTGGAAGGTGTGTGTCCAAGTATATCTGGCGTAGAAGGAACACTGCATTTCATAAAAAGAACATTATACCAACAGTAAAATATGGTGGTGGTAGTGTGATGGTCTGGGGCTGTTTTGCTGCTTCAGGACCTGGAAGACTTGCCGTGATAAAAGGAACTATGAATTCTGCTGTCTACCAAGAGATCCTGAAGGAGAATGTCCGACCATCTGTTCGTGTACTCAAGCTGAAACGAACTTGGGTTCTGCAGCAGGACAATGATCCTAAACACACCAGCAAGTCCACCACCGAATGGCTGAAGAAAAACAAAATGAAGACTTTGGAGTGGCCTAGCCAAAGTCCTGACCTGAATCCTATTGAGATGTTGTGGTATGACCTTAAAAAGGCCGTTCATGCTCGAAAACCCTCTAATGTAACTGAATTAGGACAATTCTGCAAAGATGAGTGGGCCAAAATTCCTCCAGGACGCTGTAAAAGCCTCATTGCACGTTATCGCAAACGCTTGGTTGCAGTTGTTGCTGCTAAGGGTGGCCCAACCAGTTATTAGGTTTAGGGGGCAATCACTTTTTCACACAGGGCCATGATGGTTTGGATTTTTTTTCACCTTTAATAATAAACACCTTCATTTACAAATTGCATTTTGTGTTTACTTGTGTTGTCCTTGACTATTGTTTAAATTGGTTTGATGTTCCGAAACACTTAAGTGTGACAAACATGCAAAGGAACAGGAAATGAGGAAGGGGGCAAACACTTTTTCACACCACTGTAGATAGCAGAGTCCGTTTACTCCCGACCGCCCATAGAGCAGAGTGGGCTCTGTCTGTGTTTTTTTTTTTTTTTTTTTTTTTTTTATAGATTCTGGTAATAAGTGTTATGATTACAGGTGTTGAAATACCTGTGCAGCCTATTAATTTCTGTGGTCTGACCAGTTTGTAAAAACAGTGTAAAATAACATGTCCTCTGTTCCTGGCAGGTAATGAGGTCACATCAGTGCAGAACAAAGTGCGTTCCTGTGATCCCAACGAATTGCACTAATTAAAAAAGCTAAATTGATATTAAACCAAAAAAACAAATGTATTAAAATTGCAACATAGCAGTTAAATGTGGTGGCTGAATTTTTTTATTTTTTTTATTTTTTGTTATTTTTTAAAGATTTTTTTTCCTTTATTTTCACCTGGAAATCCGGGAAGTTTGGTATTTTTCTTTAACCTTTTTAACCCCTAAAAGGCAATCGTATGCATATATGTGGCCTCACAGAAGTGGGTGTTCTTCTATGGGGCCACATATATGCGCTGCTGCAATTGTGCTGGGAGTACACTACCCAAGGTCTTGTGCTAACGATCGGGAACCGGAAGCACCAGTTCCTGATCGCCATAATAGCCTATAATTTGCTATCACAGTCAACTGTAAAGTCTGCCCCTGTATTTTGTTTTCTCCTCTTGAATGGAGACACACACACTAAGGCCGCGTACACACGGGCGGACTGTCCGCCCAACTAGGTTCGTCAAACAGTTTGACAAACAGTCCGTTCAAAATTTGCATGAGCGGACTTGACCACACACGACGAACGAACAGTCCGCTGAAAACTTGCGCGATGACGTGAACGGCACGTACGACGGGACGAGAAATTCGGCGTCCGATACACTGCAATGCAACCTTCGCCGTGTAAATTTCTTTCTGAGCATGCGCGAGACTTAGGCCGCGTACACACGCGGGGACTGTTCGCCCAACTTTGTCCGTCCAACAGTTTCGGCAAACAGTCCGCTCAAAATTAGCATGGACGGACATGGCCACACACGATGAACGAACAGTTTGCTGAAGCCGTGCGCGATGACGTATGTCACGTACGACGGGACTAGAAATAGGGAGGTCCAAGACACAGCAAAGCACCCTTTGGGCTCCTTCTGCTGACTTTGCGTTAGTAGAAGTTTGGTTAGAGACGATTCGCGCTTTTCAGACTTCAGCTTAATTTGTCCGTTTACTGCGGCGCAGTCTACCTGTGAGGTTTGTATCTGTCTTTCGGTACGCGTGGATCAGTTGTACCTGTTATTAGGCGCTTCTGGTCCGCTCGTTTCTGGGTTTCAGGTCGTTCTTCATAGGTCTGGCTGTTCTTCAGTGCGTTCAGTTGAGCTTGTCTGTCCAGCCGACCGTTTCAAAGCCATGGAGTGTGGACGTACTCGGGAACGAGTTCGTGCTATATGGGGGCTTGGTGTTGGGGTTAATACTTTGACCCGAGCCCAGTCTGTGAACAGGGTGAGGAGGAGTTCATGGACAAAGAATTGGTTGCGCCAGCGTGACCAATTCTCTCATATGTCTTTACTCCGTGAGATCCGTGAGAATAATCCTGATGATTTCAGGAATTATCTCAGGATGACGGACCCCGTTTTTCACCGTCTGCTGGCT